>NC_080179.1:21399195-22005029 GCF_950295315.1 Erinaceus europaeus | reverse complement strand
AAAGAAATTTTTTCTATTTAGTTCAAGTATGTGTAAAGGTCCTTTTAAGTCTACCAGCTACCATTTAAGTGTATACCAATCATCAGGAGTAGATCAATCTTCAAATTCTATTGAAATATCAGAATTTTAGACCGGCTATGCTCTTGGAGAAAAAAAAATGGACCAGAGACCTTTCCTTCCCATAGTCTGAAATCTGGTGGAAACTAAAGACATATTATAATTGACCTCTGATTTTAGGATTATATTATAATTCTTGAAAGTAGTCACATATGCCACTCTAAAATGAGTAAGAACAATTTCATTACAATTAAGAAAAGTAACTAAAGATCTAATTTTTATTGAGACTTCAGTCGAAAATATTAAGAACAATAAAGGCTCTTCTTTTAACTGAGAATTTCCCTCAGCTTGAAGGAGAATAAAAGTTCTCCTCACATCAATGCAGTTCTAAAAGCTCGAAGAAAAAAATAAATCCAAACTTAAGCTCACCAAGGCACATAATTAAAACAGCAACGATCAAAGATACATAGAGAATAGTAAAAGCAGCTAGAGAAAAGCAAAGGTTCAGCTGTAAGAGATTTCATAAGACTATCAACTAGTTTCTCAACAGAAACTCTTACAGGCAATATGAACTGGTAGAGCCAATTCAGTTTTGAATAGAAAAAAATTTTTCATCCAAGAACATTCTATCCAGTGAGGCTATTAATCAGTTTGAAGAAATGACAAAGAGCTTTTCAGACAACAGTTAAAGTGATTCACTAACACTAAAACCAGGCCTACAAGAACTACTAAGGGGACTTACTTAAAAGGAAAACACTAAGAACTTGCTCTCTCATGTAACAGAAAGAAAGAAAGCAAGCAAGAAAACAAGCAAAGTCAAATGAAGACCCATGTTGGGTCTCAGGCCACAGAACTGAAGTTGTTAGAGGGGCTTAGGAGGGAGTAGAGTGTAAAGCGAAGGTACAGTTGGTGTTTTAGTGAGGAGTAAGGTAGCGGAGCTGAGCAAGAGGACGTAGAAGATTATTGGAAATTCTGGTTAACATCCATATTGTTAAGATAGAAACTTTGGTCTTCAAGAAAGAAATTTAGATTTACACTTCTAAGTAGAAAGAGCAAAGAACTCTAGTTTAAATAACATTAGTGGGAAAAGGAACTGTAGAGCAAATAACTTAGTTTAAATATCTATTGTTAGTGGGAATAGAACAATAGGTGGCCATTAAAACATCTGGCTTCACTCTTTCCATATGAGTGACACTGAGGATCTGAAGTCCTGTACCTACACAGGAAGAGAAAAACTAGATAATTGGAAAAGACAAGGAGGTAAAGGAAAGGGGAAACTTCTGGGAGGTACACTTCTCCTTCCCCCACTGACAGTGCTTTTCTATTTTTATTTCTTTTTAATAAAGCTTTACTTTTTGTTTTCCTTTCCAACAGTCCTATGTGTTCCTAATATTGTTATGTTTTTGTCAATGTATCTCTTTCGGGTTCTTTTTCAGGAACACATATTGAAGAGGTGGAAAACTATACATCTAAAACATTTATAGTCTAGGAAACCAAGGTTGTCTCAAAAACTACTATCAAATAGTTTAAAGGAAGACTCCTCCATTAAGTACTTACCCAAGTTTGGGATTTACAACCACTGCAGCCGGTTGATCTAGTTCAGTGAAAATCAGCCACTTTCTGTACCTTCCATCAAGTTTAGCCACTTCAATTCGTTGACTCTTGGCATCTGACCAATAAATATGCCTGAATACATGGACAAAGTAAAATAAATAAATGAATGAATGAATAAATAAATAAAAGAAACTGAAATGTCTAGATGATCACTTCTAGAGAAAATATTTGAGGATGAGATCACTTAGTATGGAAGTCATGAAGATAGTTACTTAGACACAAGCATTCCATCCCTCTCAAACATTTTTCTACTGTGAGTTCCTTTCCAGGGCATATGGGAGTCTGAGTGCTTTGAGCTCTAATTCTGATATAGTAGCTTTGTCACACCATGATAATATTTCTCTAGTGGAGGGTTCTACCCTAAAGAAGGAGCTGAGTCTTCCTCCTGGAATTTCCTGAGGATAAAATTACCTCAGGTTGTCATTTAGGGATCATTCAGAATATGCACTTCTGAATTTGAGGGAGATCTGTCTGTGACACATCACCACCCTGGTGTCCAAGGGTGGCTCAGCTCTCTGGATGGCCAAGGGTTGCTCCCTTCCTCGCTCACGACTTCTGAAGCTGTGCCCTCCACTCCATCTGACCTTCCTCCATTAGAAACTATTCTTTTGTGGAGGGCATAGAAGCAGCACTGTGGGAGCCGGGCGGTAGCGCCGCGGGTTAAGCGCAGGTGGCGCTAAGCGCAAGGACCGGCATGAGGATCCCGGTTTGAGCCGCCGGCTCCCCACCTGCCGGGGAGTTGCTTCACAGGTGGTGAAGCAGATCTGCAGGTGTCTGTCTTTCTCTCCTCCTCTCTGTCTTCCCCTCCTCTCTCCATTTCTCTCTGTCCTATCCAACAACGACGACATCAACTACAACAACAATAACTACAACAACAATAAAAAGACAACAAGGGCAACAAAAGGGAAGATAAATTACAAAAAAATATTTAAAAAAAGAAGCAGCACTGTTCTTCTGATCAAACTTTCAAAAAGGCTCTCAAAATTTGCGGCCCTGGTTGCAGAGATTCTATTTTTGTTGTTGTTGTTGTTGTTCTGTCATTGCTGGGGCTTCATGGCTCTGGCCTCAATTCTTTTTAGATATAGAGACAGAGACAGAAGGAAAAAAGTGAAAGACACCAAAGCCCCCCTCAAGGCAGTGGAGGTAAGGTTCAAATTTGGGTCATGTCCATGACAAAGAGGCATAACTACCCAGGCCAGCTATGTCGCCAAATACATATATTTATTCACCACAGCACTCTTTAGCTCTGGCTTGTTGCTGCCTAGGAATGAACTTGGGGAACTCTGAGCTTCTGGCACTAAAACCTTTTACAAAACCACTAGAATGGCTAAAGAAGTATGGCCAAGGACTGGAAGATTGCTAACCCTGTAGAGTGCACAATTTACCATGTGCAAAGACCTGTGTCCGAGACCCTGGCAGTACATGGGAGTACCATACACAAAAGAAAGCTTCACAAATTGTGGATCAGTGCTGTGGTATCTTTCTTCCTTCCTCTCCCTCTTTCTCTCTTTCTCTCCCTCTATCTCCCCCTCTCCTTTGCTATCTCTTATCTGTGAATGGAAGAGGGAAAAAGTTCACAAGGAAAAGTGAACAGAGCAAATGCAAAGTTCCAGCAGCAAATAACAATAATAATAATAAAATTAAAAGTATAAAAAATCAACACCTTTATTAAATAATAAGTTCAACTTCTAATCTGTTCCGACGGCATAACCTATAGAAATAAAGATGGGAAGTATCCTTCCTCAAAATTACTGCCACAGAGAAAATGTTATTCTGAACTGCTTTGCTAGTAGAATTGCTTGTTTCATTTCTTGACAAAAATGAAAAGGAGACTGCCATACTGGATTCTGATTTTGGAATCTAGAACTCTGTTGATAAAAATGATCTTTAGGAATACTGCATCTAGTATTCCCCTATACTCTTTTTTGGCACATGGAATATAGGAAACTATAATGTTCAGTGACGCATTGGGATAAAATGTGGTTAGAAGCAAGTCCAGACATGACTTCATTGCACCAGGTGATGTGCTCTTCTACCATGGCCAGTAGTATGGAACTCTGACCAGAAAAATAAAATTGGCAAGATTGATAATAAAATTGGCTATATAATAAAATTATACTTACCTTCCAACCCAGTCCACTGCCAATCCATCTGGCTGCAGTATGTACTTCAGACCCAGGTCAACTTCCTCTACTGGATTATTGGTGCCAGATTCAAAGTTAGGGAGGTAGGCACGTTTGATAGCACCAAAATTAGAGCCCTGTCCTAGCACAGTGTAATATATGACACCTGCAGAAGGAAGATATACGTGCCAATTTTATGTTAGTAGCATCAGGTATGAGAGGAATGAAGATCTAATTAGGTGAAGTATTGCTCTCTCTATATTAATCTCTAGCTCTTCCCTATCCTTATAATATGAAATATGAAACTATGCCACTATAATCATATCTCAAAAGTTATTATTCTTGAGATATTTGGTACTGATGTTTCAACTGCCAACTTAAGCTTATTTATCTCTATGTAAAAGTAATCCATCAGGATATATTTAGCTAAGAACTTATTTGCTCTCTTCTAGTTTGGGGGGTGGAGTAGAAATAAACCAAGCGCAAACACTGAGAGTCTGAAATCACACTCAATAAAAATTTCCAGTCAAAGATTTGTATTGATGAAAAACCCTATTTAAGTACAAGCAGGAGGATATTGAACAACAGGCATTTTAAAAACTATATCTAAAGACTTTTTTAAAACCTCATTCTTTTTTCAATAAATCTTTTACTGATTTATTTTTATTTATTATTGGATAAAGACAGAAATGGAGAGAGGTGGGAGAAGTAGAGAAGGGGAGAGGCAGAGAGACACCTGCAGCCCTGCTCCATCACTGCTTTCCCCCTACAGGTGGAGACCAAGGACTTGAACCTGGGTCCTTGCACAGTGTAATGTGAACACTTAAACAGGTGCGCGACCACCTGGCCACTAATACTAACTTTATGGTATGGACTTGAATAGGTATACATTATTTTTGAAGAATTTATTGTATCGTGTAACAAGTATGAAAATATAATGACAGTAAACCTTACACTGTATAGCTATTTATGGTCTGCAATATACTATAATGTCTATTTTGAGCTCTGACATAGGCAGGCAAAGTAAGATTATTGCTCTTATTTTACAGGTACAAAACAGAGATCCAGGAAAGTGTTATAAATATTAAGAGCCCCAAAGCTAGTAGATGAGGGACACCATCAAAGAAGACAAGTTTTCTGGCCCCTGCACCACTGGTATCTTCATAGACCATATGGAGCAATGAGAGACTCAACACTGAAATAAAAAAATTGTAAAAATCCCCAAAGCCCAACACCTTATTATTCAACTAATTCAGTTAGTATTGACAACAGATGTCAAAGTTCATACTTACTGAGGTCAGTACCATCAGGATTCCAGTCATAATCAATAGCCTGAATATGTTCTTTGTTTTCAAGATAATCTGAAAACTTCTCAGATGAGAGGTTATATTTTCGAATTCGTACTTTTTCTGGCAGGAGTAACACAGGAGGGTTACCTGTAAACAAATGAAAGGACTGCTTTATCTGTTTGAATCCCATCTGAACATTCTAGGAATTGTTCCATTTCTTCCAGATTCTCTAGCTTGGTGGAGTATAGTTCTTTATAGAAGTTTCGCAGGATTCTCTGGATTTCGATCAATGAAGCCAAATGTTGGTTCTTTGAAAGATTAAACAAAATTGACAAACCCCTAGCCAGACTCACCAAACAAAAAAGAGAGAAGACTCAAATACTCATCTTCATTTTGTCTTTTACCTCCAATCTATTACAATTACATTGAGGTATCATTGGTTTACAAAGCTGTATGACTTAGAGATAAAATTTCACATTTCTTCCTGATGTATATTATCATATCATATCCACAACAACCATCTACCAAAGACTAATGACTCACCTCCACTTTCTGAGTCCCCTACCCCCTCTCCTTTTGGTGACCTCAGTCCTACATTCAAAATCTAAGGGCCTGTTTCTCCTTGACTATGTTCCCTTGCTTTGTTTCTGTATATTCCACTTACATGAAACCAACATCATTTGTCTTTCTCTTTCTGAGTGCTTATGCTCAGTGGAATAATTCACATTGTTTTTTTTATAGGAATCTGACTCTTCACTGATCATTAGCATTGACTTGACTCTTTGCTCAAAATCCATTGCCTACAGTATTTTTTGTGAGGTTGAAATGTACAGGCACCTACTTAGGGAAATGCACTCTTGTGACAACAATCTAATAGAAAATTTCCTCAATAAAGTGATATTGAAGTTGGAAAAAATAACGGAAAAGAAAACTCCATGTCTATAAAGCCTTGTCTCCATTTTGGATGGAAAACTAATGTCTTTGTATGGATATTATCAAATTTTCATTCTTTGTCCCCAGTGGGAGACAGTTTTTTATTTTAAATGTTTATTTATTTATTCCCTTTTGTTGCCCTAGTTGTTTTATTGTTATAGTTATTGTTGTCGTCGTTGTTGGATAGGACTGAGAGAAATGGAGAGAGGAGGGGAAGACAAAGAGAGGGAGAGAAAGACACCTGCAGACCTGCTTCACCGCCTGTGAAGCGATGCCCCTGTAGGTGGGGAGCCAGGGGCTTGAACCGGGATCCTTAGATGGTCCTTGCGCTTTGCGCCACATGCGCTTAACCTGCTGCGCTACCGCCTGACTCCCAGGAGACAGTTCTAAGCAAGGCAAAACTAAGATCCCTTGAGAAGTATATCCTCTTCTTCACTGATATTTTTTTTTTCTTTATTCATTGACAGTAAAAAGAAAAGAGGCAAGGGAAACAAAACAATGGTTGTACAAACAGATTTTCATGCCTGAGGCACCAAAGGTCCCAGGCTCAATTCCCAGCACCACCATAAGCCAGAGTTGAGCAGTGCTCTGATAAAATAAAATAATAATAATAATTAAAAAATAATGACTGTAGACATTCAGTCTTACGGAAGAAGTAATATATGTATGGTTGTAAAGAAGCTCTCCTCTTTTCTGACAAATTTTATATAATCCTTGAGCAGGTAATCAATTCTATGACCCAATTTAGTTTTTAGATAATAACAAAAAAATGTTTAATCTTGACTATTTTTTTTATCTAAAGCAATTAAATAGTGATGCATCCAAAGATGCACTGTCTAAAATCTTTTAAAAATATAATTTACTTGCACAATGTTAATTGAATCCAGTAGAAGTAATTTTAGAAACTATACTTAATACATTTCCTCTTTCTTGGTATTATTATACTTTATGTGGAAATTCTTATTTATTTCAGTCACCTCATCAGATAAAATATTTAAATGTTTCCAAATTTTCTGTACAATTACTCAATCAACTGTTCAAATGACTTTACCCTAAATTTCAGTGTTAAAAATGATGGCAAATGGATTCAGAGGACCTAGTGGGGGTTGTATTGTTATATGGGAAACTGGGGAATGTTATGCATGTACAAACTATTGTACTTACTGTTGAATGTAAAACATTAATTCCCCAATAAAAAAAAAGAAAAAAAAATGATAGCAAGGTAAGTTAAGTTACCAATAAGTTAGTGAAACACGTGCTTTACAAGTCCAATTTGTCTTAGGAAACTGACATCATTTACTCATAACTTTCATAAAAACAGTATTTTGATATCGATTTTCTTTGATTATAGCACAAACTTTAGTTCTGTAAGATCATAAGAACTTCTATCCTTTAATTGGGATAAGCTGATTTACAGACTTCTAGAAGTCTGGACAATAATACTTCTGACTTCAAGTCTTTAACATTTCTGTCTGTACTTATTACCACTTTCTGTCAAGCCTGATTCTGATACTGGAATTAGCCTAAAATATAGAACTAATGATTGAAGTTATGAATAAACCAGACTCTGTCTGTGGTCAGTAGTCCATGAATAATAAAAAAGGATTGTCAACAGAATGTCTTTGACTTGCTCCAATTGAATGTGACTTTTTTTGTTGTGTGACCTATCTTGGATTTCAGGCCCCCAGGCTTTGATCCCATGAGGTGGGAGCTTGAAGGGATTCATTAATTTCTTTTTGTTGATGATCATCTTAGAAGCCAGATTCTGTGGTCTGAATAATCTGAGGTTGACACCTTGTCAAGTTTTTGAAGTTTTGATCAAAACAGACAAGAAGTCCAGAATAGTAAGTAACATTTAACAATTTGTTTAACCTACATATTTGTTGGAGTATTGTTTTATTTTATTCATTTATTTTCCCTTTTGTTGCCCTTTGTTGTCTTTTTTTATTGTTGCTGTAGTTGTTGTTGGATAGGACAGAGAGGAAGAGAGAAAGATAGACACGTGCAAATCTGCTTCACTGCCTGTGAAGCGACTTCCATATAGGTGGGGAGCCGGGAGCTCGAACCGGGATCCTTAAGCTAGTCCTTGCGCTTTGCGCCACGTGCGCTTAACCCATTGCCCTACCGCCAGGATTGTTGTTTTAAGCTGGTTGATGAGGAGAGTTAAGAAGAGGATGGATGTGAGAAGTAGCTAGTTATTCAAAAATAAGACTGAGTCTAAAAAGTTCATTTCCTGGTATATAGTCATTCATCTACACTGATTTCCCTAAAACCAACTAATCCCAACATGAACCCTTCATACCATCAGCGGCACACCGTAGTCCATAGCGGTCACTCATTGACCTGAAGCCTTCGGCACAGGCACACTCATAGCTCCCTTTGGTATTTTGGCAGATCTGGGGACAAACTCCAAAATTCTCACATTCATTGACATCTATAGGCAAAAAAAAATAAAAAAATAAAAAAATCAGGTATGTAATATCAGCTTTCATTCATTCCATAGAGTACTATGGTTTAAATCTACATTTACAAACAAAGAAGACTTAGAAGACTAGGGACCCGGGTAGTAGTGCACTTGGTTAAGCACACAAGTGCAAGGGCCCAGGCTCAAGAGCGGCCTCCCCCACCCCCGCTTGCAGGGGGCGGGCATTTCACAAGTGGTGAAGCAAGTCTGTAGGTGTCTATCTTTCTCCCTCTTAATTCTCTCTGTCCTATCTAATAAAATGGGGTGGCGGGAGAATGGCTGCTAAGAGTGGTGGATTCATAGTGCTGGCACCGAGTCCCGATGATAAACCTGGAGAAAAAAAAAATGAGGAGAAAAAGAAGGAGAAGGAAGAGAAGGAGAATGAGAAGAAAGAGGAGAAGAAAGGTTATAAAAAAAACAATACCAGCTCTTGGTGGGGAAGGAGCTTACTGGCGATCATGTTTCTCATGCTTTTCGTAGTTTCTCCTCATTAACTCTTATAAGAAAACTCTAGGAAGTATGGATTACTATTAAACTGAAGCCCCAAAATTGGTAAATAATGAAGACAGGATTAAGACAAATACTTAACTCTGTACAACAGCAGAACAAAATATTGCATTCCAGAAAGGAACTGCTATTTGATAGTGTGTGTGTGTGTGTGTGTGTGTGTGTGTGTGTGTGTGTGTGTGTGTGTGTGTGATAACTAGCTTCAGAAATGGAAGTTTCTTGTCAGATGTAAACCATGAATCCCCCAATAAAGAAATTTAAAAAAAGAAATGGAAGAATCAATGATTTTTCAGTTGCATTCTTAAACTTTAGCTATTGGGGGGTGGGGAACCCCCCAATCATCTTAATGTAGTGCGTTAAGTCACAAAAGCAAATTCAAATGTTAAAGAGCATCTAAAATCATAGTTTATCGGTGACAACCTCAATAAATTACTTTTTAATTTCATACCTTAGAACTCATGTCTGACATAAGCAGGTGTGGAAGAAAATAAGTGTTGCTTGACTTAAGATAAAGGTAATAAGATTCGTGTTTATTAAAAACAATTCTTAATCCCATATAATGATGTAATCTGCAGACTATCAGAAGAAGAACCTTATAAGTCTGTTTCACTAACAGTGTTGAGAATGAACTATTTTCCCAACACTCTATTAGGCATGCTTTCTACTAGTAAGAAAGCATGGGAGACTGAGTAGTTAATAGTCTTGAGCATTTGTGTGAGCTAAAACCATGGGTTTATCTCAGAGGTCTAAAAAAAGAGTAAGTGCTGGAGCTTCTTTTTCTCATGTGACACTCTCCAAGCTCATGTGGGGGAAGGATTAGTGGAGGGAGAACACAAATTTGAATCTGCACTGCATATATGGTAAGTAGTTGTGATCTCAGATAGGTTATCTCACCAGTCCATCCCATATGATTTAAATAATAAAGTAAATATCTTAAAGGGAATGAGGAGAACTTAAAAACTACAAGATCTTTAGCAGGGACATTAGGGAAAATATACTTTACCATCACAGGAGTTTCTATCCGAAGCATTAGCTTTGAACCCAGGTCTACAGGAGCAAATAAATCCTCCTTCAGGTAACTGGGTACAGTTATGTTCACACAGATTTTCAGCACACGTTCTCTCTTTTCCTGAATCTGAAGAACAAAATCCCAGTGTGACAAATGAAAGATACACACTAGATACACCACAAATGAACATAAAAGTGGTCTCTCAAGATGCCGGAAAATAAGAACAGGAGGGAAAGCACAAAGCAGAACTTGGACTGGAGTTGGTGTATTGGACCAAAGTAAAAGACTCTGGGATCGGGGGGAGGGTTGAGGTCCTGGAGCATGATGGCAGAGGACCATCTGGAGGTAGGTGGGGGAGGGGTTAGATTGTTATATGTAAAAATGAAAAATGTTACTATGTACAAACTACTGTATTTCTTTAAGTTTTATTTATTTATAGAGAAAGAACCAGGTATCACTCTAGTACATGTACTGCTAGGGATTGAACTCAGGACCTCACACCGAAGAGTCCAATGCTTTAGTGACTGCGTCACCTTCTGTACCACCAAACTACTGTATTTCATTGTTGACAGTAAACCATTAATCCTCCTCCCCCCCCAAAAAAAATGGTCTATCAGAAGGAATGTCTACCCACAGTCAACTATAGGGCACCCTGAGTTATCCCCTTCCATAATCCTTTGGAAATATGGGGGGGGGGGTGATGTATTGGGATATCTGGCAATGACCTGAATGATATTTATATGAAAGATGTGACATGACATCTTTGGGTCAGTTTTCCCACTATATTTAGCATTGTCAGTCCTAGCTTTAGAGCACATAATTCTAGACTCCAGGATCCTGAAGAAGGGAGTCTACAACTATTATAACCTGCTCCACCATCCAGTCAGTATCTAACAAGAAATGCTGCTTTTATGATCCAAATAATATCTGTGCTACTTACTTCCTTTTTAAAAAAAAAAAAAAAACCCTGATTTTAACAAATAGAATTTAACTAACAAGTAGTGCAGTCAATTTTAAGCCTTTTGATTGGCAGATGCGACTTAAAAAAGAAACAAATGATTGATCTAAACACAGCCTAGGCATACACCAAACTTCTGGAGCCATTCACATTATCAGTATCTGGAGACCAGAATCCAAATATACCATCCAATCCTGCAGATCTTGTAATAATTTTGCTTTTAGTATACTTAATCAAGTTGCCTTGTTGTGCCCAAATCTCCAAGCCTTACTGAAGAAGTTTGGGGAAAAAATGATGAACTGATGGTATGATTGGTTAATAATAATCTGTCTGTATCTCCAGCAACCCACATAGAAGAAAAGCTGCCAGGGAATCCTTGGGATGGCTCAGGAAAACAAAAATGATTATATCTCTAGAAGGTGAAAGCATATCGAACTGACTAAGGTGATTAAGTCCCAGACTTCTAGAGTTTATAAAACACTTTTTTCTTTTTATTTATTTATTTTCCCTTTTGTTGCCCTTGTTTTTGTTGTTGTTGTTGTTGTAGTTATTGATGCCATCGTTGTTAGATAGGACAGAGAGAAATGGAAAGAGGAGAGGAAGACAGAGAGGGGGAGAGAAAGATAGACACCTGCAGATCTGCTTCACCGCCTGTGAAGCTCTCCCCTGCAGGTGGGGAGCCGGGGGCTCGAACCGGGATCATTAAACCAGTCCTTGAGCTTTTTGCCACATGTGCTTAGCCCACTGCATTACTGCCACTCCCAACACTCTCCTTTTTTCTATTAAAGAACTGAAGCCAGAAGATCCTATATGCACCCTGTAGCAGAGGAACCAGAGACCAGGCTAAAGTCATAGGACTATTCAACTGTCTTACCAAGCCCGTGTGTGACTTAAAGCCAATTATTTAAACTCTTTTTAGCATATCAACAGACATAGTAACAGTGGCCCAGTGGGACTAACTTCAGTGACAAGTTTGATGGTAAAAGTGAAAGATGCAAAGTATAAGCATATTCCAACATACTCATCCTGATATTGAGCTAGAAGCATCTTTTCATTTCTCATCATACTTTTCCTACACAAAATACTTTTCCTTTAAAAAATAAAAATAAATATTCTTTCCATGATCCTCTGTGACATCTCCATCTTTACCAGCTATCCTTAGAAACTCTTCCCCATGGTCCAGGAGATGGCGCAGTGGGCTCTCAAGCATGAGGTCCTGAGTTCAGTCCCCAGCAGAACATGTACCAGAGTGATGTCTGGTTCCTTCTCTCTCCTCCTATCTTTCTCATTAATAAATAGTCTTAGTAAGAAAAGAAAGAAAGAAAGAAAGAAAGAAAGAAAGAAAGAAAGAAAGAAAGAAAGAGAGAAAGAGAGAAAGAGAGAAAGAGAGAGGAAGGAAGGAAGGAAGGAAGGAAGGAAGGAAGGAAGGAAGGAAGGATTCCCTTGTCAAGACTACTCCATTTGGATTAAGATGAAAAACTCTGCAGACTAATAAACAAAACACAGAGCTTCAAGTTACTGAGAGGCACCTAGAGAACTGGGAAGAGCACGTGCTTTGCAGTAAGGTAGATCAGACTTCAATCCTGAGTCAACATTTTAACAGCATCCTAATTTGTTTAAGGAAAAGAGAGATTAAGAAAGAGCAATACCTAACACATAGGATAGCTATCAGGATAAAACGAGATAATACATACAGGAATTAGAACAATGTCTGATATACATGTAAGTGCTTTAATTAAGTTATGCACTTTACTGAATTTCAGAGGACACAGTAAATTAAAAAGAAATATAATTACAATCCATTTTAGCGAGGTTTCTGTAGTGTAGTGGTTATCACGTTCGCCTCACACTCGCCTCACACAACACATTTTTTTTCACACAATCCATTTTATGTTCTCTCATGTTTCCATTAAGTAATGCAATGAAGTATGAAAATGTGTTGACTTACTGCAACCTGTTTCATCAAAATGGTCCCCACAGTCATCAGAGTCATCGCATACCAGATGCTGCGAGATGCAACGTCCATTGCTACATTTAAACTCATCTTCTCTACAAGGTCTTGGCGTCGAAGGTACACCTGCCATTTCAGAACAAAGTCATTTTTTTTCTCTCTCTGTGCAATGAAGCCCTCTGCCACGGCATGAGCTTCCCTGAACTTGCCAGTCACTCTTCCCTGGCAGTTATTGGGCTGTTGGAAAGGCAAATCTTTTTCTATGCAAAAATGTGTCATGACTTTTCCTACAATCCAACAGAATGGAAGCCTGGGCTAGTTCTGGGCAGGGGAGTCGGAAGTGATGTGAATCACTTTTAGACAGAAGCAATTCAATGCCACTGTGCCTTCCTGCTTTGGCAGCCTGGGGAGCTGTGTGTCTGGGGTGATGACACTGCCAGAAGGGTTCTGCAGCCTTGCAGAGTTGGATCTAACATGCAGGAAAAGGTAGACTTTGTTAAGTCTGTCATTCCATTGAGAGGTGGGATGGACTGACTGAGAAATATTATGTTAATTACCTCCCCTAAATAATGTAGAAATATGGTTCTTCTATTTAAAAAAAAAATTGTGCCTGAGCTTCACCAAACTTTCCACTCATGTAAAGTGAAAACTCAGCCTCTGCCATGAGGCCACTGAAGTGTTGCAGTTGCCTACCGTGATGGCTAGTGGTGGCGCTCTGGCTGAAAAAGGATGAATGTTTGCTACCCTTGTTTTCCGTTCTAGGTTTTAACTCTATGTTAGAAAAAGCTTGATGTGTTAAACAATGGCGTTAGTAGTAGGGGGGATGAAAAGAGAAGGGGGAAAGCCACGCAACTGCTTTAATTCTGCATTTTCATCCTTTTGTGCTAGACACAAATAAATATGTCTACAGGTTCATCATAAGAGTGACAAAGGCCATATAGTCCCCTCTGGGGTGGGAGCTGGCAGTGAACATTCTAATGCCACATCAGTAAAAGGGAAGAGTAATAGAAAACTAGGCAACCTATCTGAACTGTCCCTGATAATGTCCCTTTAGTTTAAAAAGATAGACATATTTGGTGGGCTGGTGAGACACTACCACACTTTCATGCTTGAAGCAGGGATTTAACCTGGCACCACCATAAGCCAGAACTGAACAGTGGTCTAGTATTCATTAACTAATTAAAAAAATAAATAAATCATTAATTTTTAACTGTAACTCAACTAGTATTTAGTGACTGTTTTCATTTTCTTGAAGGAAAGAAAAGCTTATTGAATGTTTTGAAAATACTACATATAATTAATGGACTTGTCAATATGGCCCTCAAAGGAGACAGAGATAAGCAGGCAAGACCATGTTTGAGTGGTTCAAGTGTTTATACGGTCTGGTAAACTATTCTATCAACACAGATAGGCAGTCACAGCTGCGCAGACGGGGTCTCCACCCTCCATAAAACAAACTACAACCCTGGGGGTACATTTTGCAAAATGCACACAACAGGTAACCCCGAATTTTCCCTTTTGACTTTTTGCTTACAGAGCTCATGCCTCTCATCACTTCCATCTCCGCAGTCATCAACATTGTTGCACACCTCATGACTGTAAATACAGCGGTGGTTGTCACACTGGAAACGGTTCTCCTCACACTGAACAGAAGCTGAAACCAAAAACGGAAAAATTAATTCACAGGTTAAAAAAAAAAAAAGTACTCCCAAGTCAGCTGCAAACTTGCTGGGCTCATTGATTCATTTGCTCTTTGAATTTATCAATCGACAAATACGCCCTGAGTACTTATACAAACTACAGCACTGTGCTAGATAACAAATATGACAGGGAACAAGAAAACCACAGTCTTTGTCCTTGTGGAACTTGTGATTCTAGCAGAGAAATACACTTTACAAATTTCCATGCCTGAGGTTCTGAGGTTCCAAATTCAATCCCAGCACCACCATAAGCAAGAGTTAAGCACTGCTCTGGGTCCTCCTCCTCCTCCTCCTTTTCTTCTTCTATCACTCTTCTATCACTCTCATTACAATAAAACAAATAAAATACTAAAAATAACAATCAACCATTTCCTTACTTTATTAAAACCAGCAGTTCTCAACCAGATGAGTGAATTACGACTATAAATAGCCTTTCAAATATACATCTATCCAGGATCTATCTTTAGAGACCCTCTCACATCAATTAGGTCTAGACTTAAATGGAGTCAGGGCATGAATTCTGATGTACCTCTCCCTAAGTGATTCAGATGTGTGTCAAAACTAGAATTCACTAATTAAAACTAAATAAATATGCATCACAAAAGAGTAGGGAATCCAATGGTTTTGGATTATGATGAAAGGGGAATGAGAATAAGAAACAACTTCTGGATGGGGGTAGATAGCATATTGGTTATGCAAAGAGACTCTCATGCCTGAGGCTCCAAAGCCCCTGGGCTCAACCCCCTGTACTAAAAAAAAAGAAGAAGAAGAAGAAGGAGACAGAGGAAGAGGAGGAGGAAAGAAAATAGGCAAAGTTTTCTAAGAAGCGCTAGAAAACTGAATGAGATGCCTCAAGGAAACAGAAGAACGAACAGGAAAGGTACAACAATAATCCCAGTTTATACTCAGTCTTCAGCCACAGTAGAGCTGCCTTCATGAATAATAGGTGTCCAAGGTTTATCTCTTTGAAAGAGGTTCCTTAAGACGATAAAATGTTTAAAACCATGAATGTTTTGACCAACTTTGTCATGTTCCAAACAGGAAGATTAAGTGAAATCACAACACTGATCAGTGTCCAGGATTCAAAACTTACACAACAGTCCTCTGAGGTCACATATACACATAGTAAACACTGAGGTCTTTCTGAGCTCTACCACTCCCACCCATTCCATTTCTTTTCCCTCTTACAGCACAAGTGAAGTTCTTCATCTGAACCATCGCCACAGTCATTATCTCCATCACAAATCCAAGACTGACGAATACAAAGATGGTTTTTACATTCAAACATAGTCTGTGCACAGTATCTACCGTCAGGAAATCGAGTGGCTGTTGGTGAGAAGGAGACACTCAAATTATTAAGAAGTACCTAGCCTGGGAAGCCTACTATTTCTTTCTTTTCAGGATAGCTCACTCTTCCTTATCATTAGAATAATGATGTTCTTGACTTTTCATAACAATGATAGCTTTAGACTGTCTGAAATCAAGCTGAGATATTTTATTAAAAGTAGTTGTCCAAGTCTAGGTTTCAATAACATGGATCATGCATCCTGCAGACATGAGTGTATTTTCTCTTCATGGCCAAGCACAACTCTTGAGTCACTAGCTTTACCCACTATCTGTTTAGACAGCCTCCTTGAAACCCACTCTTGAAGCTGCAGCTTTCACGTCAACAATATCTAAATAACAGTAAGTCATACTTATTCAGTGACTCATAGTCTAGAACATAAATGATCATATTTATTTATTTATTTTCCCTTTTGTTTATTTGCCCTTGTTTTTTATTGTTATTAGGACAGAGAGAAATGGAGAGAGGAAGGGAAGGGGGAGAAGGAGAGAGAGGGGGAGAGAAAGATAGACACCTGCAGACCTGCTTCACCACCTGTGAAGTGATTCTCCTGCAGGTGGGGAGCCAGGGGTTCGAACCCGGGATCCTTCTGCCAGTCATTGCGCTTTGCACCACGTGCACTTATCCCACTGTGCTACTGTCTGACTCCCCATATTAACTTTATATTTTAGAAGTAATCATGTAATTTAGAAAAAAAATTGCTGCTGTGAGTCCACAATGTTCTAATGCCTAAAATCCTGCTTAATATTACTCAAATATTCCTCTTTACCTGAAATGTTTTATCCAATTAATGGCTTGGCTAGTAGTTGCTAATATACGCATTTTTGTTGCATAGCTAAGTAAAATGTTCTCTATTTAAACATTGTTAATTAAGTATATGTCAATGACAAATGTGAAATAGATGAGTATGGTGACCCAGACCCCAGTTGAACTAATAATTATTAATGAATATGGAACAGTGAATATCTATGACCTTGAATTAAGAAGTAATGGCTCTTCAAACCTGTAAGAATGGCCTACATCAACAAAAGGAAAAATGACAAGGGTTGTCCAGACTATGGAGGAAAACAGAGTTCTGTTACATTGTTGGTGGGAATTTGAGCTGGCACAGCCTCTATGCAAAACAATATGGAGAATCTCCAAACAAATAAAAATGGAAATATTTTATGAGCCAGCAATACTAATCTTAGTAATATATCCAAAGGACATGAAAACACTAATTCAAAGGGACAAATGAACCCTTATGTTCAGAGCTGCATTCAAAGCAGCCTAAATGCCCATAAATAGATGACTGAATGAAGATGATATGGGATACATACTCAGTTGAATACTGTTATGAAATTGAAAAGGATAATACTGAGTCCTTTGGGACAAAATAGAGGGAGCTAGAAATGGTTATGCTTAGTGAAGGAGATGACAGCAACTAATGGTTTCTCTCATATGTGGGATACAGTGAATCAAAACAAATGAACGGGGGTGGGGGCAGTAGCAAACTGTAAACTACCTCTGAAACTTTGTGAGAACTATGGTGGTTATCACTAGGGGTGGGGCAGATAGGGGAGCACAGAACTACAGAATTGTGGTGCTGAGTGGTGTGTGGAACTATATCCCTGTCATCTTAAAAACTTGAAAAACATTATAGAATCACTAATAAAAGTTGCATTAAATTAAAGCAAAAAAGAAGTGATGGTCAATAGGAGCTTTGGAGTCATTTCAGATTTAAAAAAAAAATGTCAGAAGTGTCTAGAAACTTACGACAAGAGGTTTCATCAGAGAAATCAGCACAATCTGTGGCACCATCACACCTCAAATGGTCAGAGATACAGTGGCCACTTGCACACTGAAAATACCCAGGCAGGCAGGTCCTCATCTCTGAAGAGAAAAGAATGTCATAGTCAGAAGGTCGTGTCATTCTCAGGTTTTAGTTGCATGGAGTGAGGTACTCCATCACGTTCCTACCACACCTCAGGACAGGAGACAAACAGCAAACCGGAAACTTGTAGATAAATGAATCACATCCATCTTCCTGTTCATGATATGAAAGCGGAAGAACCTATCATCCCTTTATTAAAAATAAAGTTTTAACATAACTCCTTACAAACCGAATTCCTCAATTTTAATATTTGCTGATTTCTCCATCAGTCCTGATACAGTAAAGAGTTAAAAAGTTGTGTTTTATTATTTTGGGGGGGCAGGGTTATTCCCATTCTAATGCTCTTACCTCCTCATTAGAGTTATGGTTGTATATCTCCCCCCCACCCCGTTTTCAATTGTCACCAGGTTATCATTTCAGCTCAGTGTCAGTACTATGAATCCACCGCTCCCAACAGCCATTTTTCCCATTTTTTTTTCTTTTGCCTCCAGGGTTATCACTGGGGCTCAGTGCCCACACTACAAATCCACTGCTCCTGGAGGCCATTTTTTTCCATTTTTGTTGCCCTTGTTGCTGTTATTATTGTTATTGTTATTGTTGTTACTGCTGTTGGATAGGACAGAGAGAAATGGAGAGAGGAGAGGAAAACAGAGATCCCCAATACACTTAGATATGTTGTCCCTGGCTCGATAGAGACTCTATAGAGATCGCTCAAAGAACTCTTACCACAGTCCCGTTCATCGGAGTTATCTCCACAGTCATTGTTGTGGTCACAGATCCATCGAGACGGAATGCAGCTCTGGTCACTGCATCGAAATTCGCTCTCTGTGCACTGCCGTGGCACTGGAAAAGAAAGTCATGTGGCTATCAGTTGTAGTCACGAATAATACACAGAAAACCAACTTGTAAATCACCTCAAGTTTGCTGTGCAAAGTTTCAGCTTCAAGCCAAATCTCAGTCATCCTCTAAATGAGTCAACCTTTAAAGACTTACTAGATAAACAGGAAGCATCTTCTCGGACCACAGCTTTTAGAAATACAGAATTGAGGGACTAGGTACTGGTGCACCTAGTTGAGTGTACTCATTACAGTGCACAAGGACCTGGGTTCAAGCTCTGGTCCCAACCTGCAGTGGTTAAACTTCACAAATGGTAAACCAGTGCTAGCTATCTACAAAACAGAGACTCCCCCAACACTTCATTTGCAATATTCCAGCCTTCAGGTTCATGATTAGTCAACAACTTGTTTGGTTTATATGTTAACTCTCTTTTCAGCCACCAGGCTCCAGATGCTAGCAAATGCCAACCGGATTTCCCTGGGCAGATGACACCACCAATGTGTCCTGGAGCCCCACTTTCCCAGAACCCTGCCACACTAGGGAAAGAGGGGGAGGGTGGGAGTATGGATTGACCTGCCAATGCCCATGTTCAGCGGGGAAGCAATTACAGAAGCCAGACCTTTCACCTTCTGCACCCCACAATGACCTTAGGTCCATACTCCCAGAAGGATAAAGAATAGGAAAGCTATCAGGGTAGGGGATGGGATCGTGGGAATTGTATGGAGTTGTACCCCTCTTATCCTATGGTTTTATCAATATCTTCTTTTTATACATAAAAAATTAAAAAAGGAAGGGAAAAGGCCATTTGGGAGAAAGAGACCAAGCAGCAGTCTGGTTTAGTGCCTTTCTTCCTTTTCTCTTGGTTCTGGTTTATTTCTTTTTATTGCTTATATTTATTTGTTTTTTATTTTAAAATTACCTTGGGTAATTTTGGAGGGGGTAAATTGCATGTGACAGAAGTTTACCTGGGTAAATATTCTTCTCTCAAAGCTTGATTACAAGCATCTCAGGGGAGATGTTCATATCTTTAGTCAAAGAAAAAGGAGGTAAGTCTCAGTCAGTAGAAAAAAAGAGATCAGGTAACTGATTGAATATCTTCCTACCGTTTGAGGATGAGTAATATGGACAGCTGAGCTATGGACCAAGCTGAGACATTATAGCTCTGGTGGCACCAAGGATGACAAGACACAGATACTCACCACAGTTTTCTTCATCAGAGCTATCTCCACAGTCATTGTGCCCATCACATTTCCAACGAAGAGGAATGCAGTGGTGATTCCTACAGCGGAACTCCCCTGAAGGTTTGCAGGTCCTCTCCTCTGCAAAGCATAGGCATTGGAAAAAATAATAAAAATAAAACATCAGAAACCAATGGTCAAGCAATACCAAAGTAATACTAGCTTCCTTGAGAGACAGTCTGGTCTATTCTATTACCACATTCTCAAAACTCTCAGAGATAAAAAAATGTCAGCGATATACAGGTCAAAGACTAACCTGAACCTTTCATACTGCTTCAAACCAGATGTTTTCTTTTGTAGACTTTACAAAAGATGAATTAGTATCTGGATTGTAATATACAATGGAATCTTAGAAAGGAAGGTAAAGGGCACCGGGCGGTAGCACAGCGTGTTAAGCCCATGTGATGCAAAGCTCAAGGACTGGCCTAAGGATCCCGGTTCGAGCTCCTGGCTCCCCACCTGTAGGGGAGTTGCTTCACAGGCGGTGAAGCAAGTTAGGGTGTATCTATCTTTCTCTCCCCCTCTCTGTCTTCCTGTCCTCCCTCCATTTCTCTGTCCTTTCCAACAACAATAATGATAACAGCAACAATAAACAAAGGCAACAAAAGGGGAAAAAATGGCCTCCAGGAGCAGTGAAGTCATGATGCAGGCACTGAACCGCAGCGATAACCCTGGAGGCAAAAAAAAAAGGCAAAATGATGCTACCGACAAATTGAATATTTCTGTCTCTTATGTTGTCTTTCTGATTTTATCCTTTTAAACCAGATTTGCCACCAGGACTATTGCTGGGGTTTAGAGAGCAAATGATGAGTCCACAACTCCTGGTGGCCTTTCTCATTTCTCTCTTTTTTTCTTCTTATGGTAGAGACAAATAGGAATTGAGAGGGAAGGTGGGGGGAGGAGAAAGAGAGAAACCTGTAGCACAGCTTCCCCCTGCAGGTAGGGACTGGGGACTTGAATCTGCACCCTCACACATAGTGATGTGTGAGTTCTACCGGTTGCACCACTATCCCGCCCTGTCATATTGTCTATGATTCACTTCATTCTGTATTATTGATATAACCTATTCTCTTTCTTACCCTTCTTTCAAGTAAGCCTGTCACACACTATGTCTAATAAGTGTGTTTGAACTATATGGCTAATCTTTTAGTCAAAGAAATTAATGAAATTTGTCAAGATTAGATATATAGTTACTCTCATCTCACAGTGATGAGAACTGATACTTCACAACGACCCCTCCACAGCTCCTCTTACCACAGCCTTGTTCGTCACTGTTGTCCCTGCAGTCATCCATGCCATTGCACACAGCCCACTGTGGGATGCAACGGTAGTTAGTTCTACAGCTGAATTCCGTGTGGTTATCACAGCGATAGGCAGCGCTCACTGTGAAAGAGAAATAGCAAAGTCAATACTGGTCTCCTTCCTACCCATAAGCAGCAATAACAGATAGCTTTTTACTGTCATATAGAGGACATGTTACTATGTGGCATCTTACTAATACACCACTTAAATCAACTCCAGCATCATGCTTGTTTGGGGTATGATTTGTTCACCAGGAGTCAGAAACATAGTGTCATTTGTCTTCTCACTATCTGGTATCACTCATATGGGTAGCAGTATAAGGTGTGTGTGTGTGTGTGTGTCACAGGGATGAAAGACTAGGTTAAAAAGCTAAGTTTAAGGATAATTCTGCTACAAATAAAAAAAAAATGCAGCCATCCAATTAGTCCCAGTGTCATCATCTGTAAAATGAAATTGCTAACACCCATTTTCACGGCCTCATCATGTTTCTCTGAGGCTCAGAGAAATAAGAAAGTATTAGATGTGTCAATTTTAAGAGCTTGTTACAATGTGGCTAGTCAGATAGATATTCAGAATATAAAGAGGAGAGAAACAGTCAGTTCAGACACAGAGTGTGGTTCGACCTGGTAGCCCTAGTTATGGCAGGGAGTGTCGAATGGAACTTAAACAGGAGGCGCTACATCCTCTTTCAAACTACTCAGAGGTTGCCCGCAATTTCTGCTCCTGACCCTGTGGTGACCCTCCCACAGGAACTTACTGCATTCTCTGATGGGCTCATCTGAGTAGTCTCCACAGTCATTGTCTACGTCACACTTCCAGGAGAGAGGAATGCAGCGGCCATTTGCACACTTAAAATAGCCTGGCTGGCAGACCCTGCTGGCACAGTGAGAACTCTCTTCGTCTGAGTTATCCCCACAGTCATTCTCTGAGTCACACTGCCAGGATTCTGGGATGCAACGCTTGTTGGCACACTGCCACTGATTGGACTCACATCTGTGATTCTCTGCAAGCAGGGGCATTTGGTTATCAGCCTGGGAGGTGTCAGGAACAGAAGCTTCCAATATACACAAGTTCCTGGAGAACTCAATCACAAATTGCTTACAGGATTTGCATCATAATGCACTTGTCATCCATCAGCTGCACTGCACAGGCAGCTATTCCTTTGCCTATCACTGTCTCCTAAATTCCCAGTAACTCTTGCATACAAAGTTGGGATGTAAGGAATAATTCACTGATAGCCAACTAAATGTACCTCCTACTCTTGTTCCCTCAATGGACAATGTTTTTCAAACACTGTAGCTGTCTTTTTTTTTTTTTTTCCCATTTGGAGGAGTTTCTGCTTTTCTTTCCTTTTTAAAGAAATGAAATCAAAATATTACAACTGAGAGTTCTTGTCTAAAATGAGAGTGGAAACTTTAGTTCTTCTAAGACTATGTTACACTAACTCACAGTACAGAGCCACCCATATAGGCAAACTTACTATCTACATCAAGCATTTGTTCTTATAGAGACCTTAATATTTATTTAAAATAAAAGGCCTTTATACCAATACACAGAACTGGGGAGAAAGCACGATAGAGCACTAAATCTTAATGCATAAGGCTCAGCAGTCGCAGGTTAAGTGTGACATTATAGTGGAGTAATGCTCTGATTTCTCGAACTCCTAATAAAATTTATATACATTACACTCTAATTCTTTCCTAAAACTATAAACTGGTTTTTAGTCTGTGCCATTCAGAAAATCCCCCCCATTCTTGTACACAATGAAAACCAAAGAACAGAGAGTCGGGTGGTAGCACAGTGGGTTAAGTGCACGTGGCACGAAGCACAAGGACCAGCTTAAGGATCCAGGTTCCAGCCCCACCCCCAGGCTCCCCACCTGCAGGGGAGTCACTTCACAGGCAGTGAAGCAAGTCTCTAGGTGTCTATCTTTCTCTGCCCCCCTCTGTCTTCCACTCCTTCTCTCTGTCCTATCCAACAATGATGACATCATCAACAACAATAACTACAAGAACAATAAAAAAACAACAAGGGCAACAAAAGGGAAAATAAATGATAAAAAAGTTAAGAAAATGGAAGATCAAAAGTGGGCCGAGTAAGTATGAAGCAATTCAGCATACCACAAAGATCATGATCTTCATCAGAGCCATCAGGGCAGTCTCGTTGAGAATTGCACAAGGTCTGTGGGGAGGTGCAGTTGTTATCTTTGCACTGAAACTGTCCCAACCTGCAGAAACGCTGTGGACAAGTGGTAGGTTCATCAGAGCCATCTGAGCAGTCTTTCTGCCCATCACATCTCCACCAGATAGGAATACACCTGCACAGAGAAAATGTAATACTTCCCTTAGGAAAGCATCCTAGGTACGAGGAGACAACCTGGTTGATCCAGAAAGAATTTAAAACTGAGTTCTAAATCATGGCAGTGTATAAGTTCTCTCAAGTCCAAGAAGAGGCTTGATTATATATACCATCATCACTGTGATATAATTTCAGAGAAAACATATCTGGTTGAACTAGTACAATTTGACAAGACCCAAGTGTCACTAAATAAATGCTTTGAGTGTGATAGTTAAATTCCTGCAAAAAACTGGAGTGTGTGTGTGTGTGTGTGTGTGTGTGTGTGTGTGTGTGTGTGTGTGTGTGTGTGTGTGTAGAGATGTGGTTCTCAGCAGAGGGACACATTGGGACTGTTTGCCAGGATGAGAGCCCCTGCCTTACTAGAGACAGATAGAAATAGTATTCGGGTATGGATAGACCTGCCAACATCCGTGCCCAATGAAGAAGCAATTACAGAAGTCAGAATTCACACCTTCTGCACCCCATAGAGCACAAAGAATTTGGGCCCATACTTCCAGAGGGACTAAAGAATAAAGAACTTTCCAGTGGAGGGGATAGGATATGAAACTGTGGTGGTGGGAACTGTATGGAATAATACCTGTTATCTTATAACCTTGCTGATGATTATTAAATCACTAGTAAAATTTTAAGGAAAATATTTATTATCTCAGAAACATTGGGTACTAACACTTATTGAGATGTATGCTAGATTCTTATTATAAAATATTTTACCTAATGATCAAAATAAGCTGTCACTGAATCATCGTTTGCTTTCAACACCTCTTTAAAAAAATCTCTTCCCACCCTCCTTTCTAACTTGAGCTCTCTCATCATCAGTGACTGTGACCATTGTTAGGAGAATAATCTTTGGTCAAGTTTCATAGCAATCACAAACGGTCAACAGTAGATTTGAATGTTTAACCCTGTAACTTCTGGCACAATTCATTAATGAGCTAAGCCTGTATCTGAGGAAAAAAATTCTATGACCCACTGTGAGGCTACTTTTCAGTGTACACTTAATAACACTTTTGGTCCTGACTCGGGAAAATTAACTAGGTACTAAAAGGATACTTGGATACTCATCTATAAATATAAAAACTGTCACAAGTCTATTCATGATAGAAACTATCTGAAGTCAGATAGTTTTGGTACATTCCAAATGAACTATATTAATTAGCCAAAATGTTGATTTATTTGCAAACTTCCATCCCCTGGAACCTTGAAGTTCAATGTGTATTAAAGTGATGGAGAGACAGTGTGACTAGGAAAGAGAGCCTCACTTTTCATTGTTAGCACACAGGAATTGTGTGCTGGAGCACATAGGCAGACAGGTGTTCCTCCCATTAGCATTAATGGTGCGGAAGTAATCTGGACATTCACAAGTGAAACCTCTTCCTCCTGCTTTGATGAGGCAGAGATGAGAGCAGCCACCATTGTTTCTCCCACAGGGATTGTTCACTAGTGGAAAAGAAGGAAAAGACATGTTCACTCATTTATAGAGAGGACCAAGCACAGATGAACTGACTATACATGCCTTCTAACTCATCATCCCTTGAAGAATAAGAAAAATAGTTATCTTGGTTTCATGTTTATTCTGAAAGTTCATAAACAGGACATATGGTGGAGTTACATAAGTAACCCTATTCATTAGAAAAACAGGCATATACGGTATTAGAAGGGAAACATATCCAGTAGAATTTCAAGCTAGAGAAGCTGCGTTTCACATGGGTGTATCTGAAAAGAATCATGTTAAGCAAAACAAGAATACCCAAGTCATGTCATTGACAGTTGAGACAAAGAAATCAATGAGAGAAAATAAAGGAGAAATAAAAAAAAAAAAAAACCCATGGTCTGTTTCAGAAGGTCCAAGGGTTCTTAGGTGGGAAGTCTAGAGGAGATTAAAAGAGATGGGAGCCCAGTGCACTGTGGTGTAGGAAGTGATACTTTGGAGGTATGTGAGGTATACTGACTTCTGTCTTAGAGATGAACAACTACCCAGTTTTTATAAGACAATGAAAGTCATAAATCAGCAATTTCTCAATAAATTGATTAGAAAAGAGAAAAAATAGATGTGTTTTTCTCAAAGTCCTTGAAGAACAGGTAGGACATTACATTTACATTCATATGCCAAGAATCTAAGTTTAATTTTCAACAAAAGTTTGAAATTCTCTCATTCTAAAGGAGAGACAAGAAGACAAGACCAAGGAGATGAGTGAATAAGTTAACTGTTCAGGGTTAAAAATATCCCAACATTTTTTCACTCATTTTAATTCTTCCCACAGATGAAATGAACACAGCAACATAAAGTCTATTATATTGTCTGTGTGTTGCGGGGAGGGGGGTTACCTCTAGGTCTTGCTCATATGAAATTTTACCACTAGTGGGCTACTTTTGCAAATAGTGAGCATGTGAGATACCATTACCCTGGAGTTTCTTTCACAGGGGAGGTGCCACTCCCCTGTGGTACCTGGGTTGTAAGCATGACAATGCATATGCCCTAGCTGGTGAACTAATTATCTGACTTATTATTGTGTTTTAAATTTTGTCACTAGGGCTTCACTGCTCCAGGATGACTTTTTCCAAAAACAGAGAAGCAAAAAGACAGAGTGAGAGAGGGAAAAATACCACAGTATCAAAGCTTCTCCTAATGAAGTGAGGGCCAGGCTCCAACTTGGGTCACATGCTTGGCAGCCTTCCTGGGAACTATCTCGTTGACTTATTAGTTTTAATTTGTATCAAAACCAAAATCCCAGACTGACCTCTATGAGTAGAGTTGATGTTAGGAAAAAGAAATACATAAACAATTTTTCCAAGGAGTGGGTAAGAGCATTTTCCAGTCTTTCTGAGAATATTCTTGTACCCTTAAGTGTTGTTACCATCCCTTGTATAAACCATGAAATCCATGCTTAAGGAAACAAGAATAGCATATACATCATTCATTCAAGTGTAGCAAACTTTTAAAAAATGTTTTTAAATTTTATTTATTATTTATTTATTTTTATTACTGGATAGACAGGGAGAAATTGAGAGGGGAGGGTAAGATAGAGAGACAGAGAAATACCTGCAACCCTGTTTCACCACTTGTGAAGCTTTTCCCCTGCAGGTGGAGACCAGGGGTTTGAACCTGGGTTCTTGCACGCTGCAGTGCACCACCACCTGGCCCCAGAATTCTAAGTCACCTACTCACCAGTTGGCTGTCTGTATGGGTGATACACATGAATATCATATGGTTTGTGTGTTGTATTCACCAGCACCTCTCTCTGTGATCCATCATATTTGTTTCCTTTTTCAACTGTCTTTGTATTCCAGTCAGTCCAATAAACAGTGTCTCCAAAAATGGTGATAGCAAAGGGGTGAGGTAAGACCCTGTCATAGACGGTGTGCCGATGGCGGCCCTCCAAATCAGAGTACCTAGGGTAGCAGGCAGGAAGACACCATGAAAACAACTCCTCTCTTGTCATTCTGCTATAGAGATTACACAGTGTTAATAAGTAAGAGTAATAAGATTCTCAGTTCCATCTCCAACCACCATTAAAAAAAAAAAAACTGGAAGAAGATCAGGGTGGTGGTGTACCTGGTTGAGTGCACATATCACAATGTACAATGACAGGGGTAGAAGCCCCCATCTCCCACCTGTAGGTGAAAAACTTCACAAGTAGTAAAGCAGTGCTGCAGGTCTCTCTCTCCCTATCCGCCTTTCCCTCTCAATTTCTCTGTCTCTATCTAAAATAAATACATAAATTCAAAAAAAATAATTAAAAAAATGGAAGAAAAAGGACAGAAACCTCACCGTTTTCAGCCGATCTTGGATGGACCTTGAAAAAATCATGTTGAGTGAAATAAGTCAGAAACAGAAGGATGAATATGGGATGATATCACTCTCAGGCCGAAGTTGAAAAACAAGATCAGAAAAGAAAACAGAAGTAGAACCTGAAATGGAATTGGCGTATCACACCAAATTAAAAGACTCTGGGGTGGGTGGGTGGGGAGAATACAGGTCCATGAAAGATGATGAATGACATAGTGGGGGTTGTATTGTTAAATGGGAACCTGGGGAATGTTATGCATGTACAAATTATTGTATTTACTGTTGAATGTAAAACATTAATTCCCCAATAAAGAAATAAATTATTTAAAAAAAGGACAGAAACCTAATCTGCATGATGTCAAATTCTAAGCTTATGTTCTTTCTACCATAGTATAGAAATCATCAAACTATTATAAGCAGTTTTAGTTAGAAGTGACCTCAGAGACAAAGTAAAAGCTGAATGAAAATAATAAACTGGCAACTCAAGCCCTTATGCTTGCAATAGTTATCCAATTTTCTTGGTTCTTTTTTTTAAAAAAAATGTACATACTCAATGTAACCCAGGTGAGCATCTGTCCAGTAGAGCAGATCAGTGGTGTAATCAATGGTAATGCCATTGGGCCATTCCAGCTTGGTAGAGATAATCACAGACTTGTTCGTTCCATCCATACCTATTCTTGCAATGTATGCTCGATATGCCCAGTCTGCCCAGTAGACATATCTAATGAAACAAACACAAGGGTTAAGCCTTGAATGTCAAAAGAAGTAACCAAATGATACAGCTCTTTGCCAAGTTGAGTAACAGTTTGCATTCTATAGAACAGTATGACAGAGATATTATTTGGAAAAAAATTTAAAAGATATGGTAGACAGTAAATGTTACAAAATGAACATAACTAGCTGAGAACTTCAGTGGATTTGAAATGGATAAATAAAAAGAGTGGTTTGTTGTTGATATTGTTGTTTACATCCATAACTTCCTTTGCAAGCAGCCAAACTATGAGACTTGAAAGGTGAAATGGTATGTGTCATGAAAAAATGTGTCAAAGAAAAAATGGAGTCGTTGATGAATATCATTCAAACAAACCATGCTTCTATCCATTATACTAAACTATTTACCAGTCAGGAAAAGCAGAAGACATATCCCAGCAAAGCATTGCTTTGTGATAGTTCTATGAACTGTCTTTTTGGTAACAGAGGCGAAATAAGGGCATGAAAGAAGAGTCCAAGGTTACAGGAAGACAATACCCATATTGTGGGTGAAGGACAATTCCTCTGGGATTTTCAAAGCAAAAGGTGTTGTTGGCATCTACACAGTGCTCAGCCAGCTTGCGACGATTTCCACCATTAAGGTCGGAGACAGAAAGACACTTCAGATAAGCATCCACCCAATACAGTTTTCTGAAATGAAATTCCAGGAATTACAATACTGTCCATTTGTCTGTTAAGTAGTAATGTACACAGCCTCTCAGTTTCTTTTTTATTTATTTATTCCCTTTTATTGCCCTTGTCGCTTTATTGTAATTATTATTGTTGGATAGAACAGAGAAATGGAGAGAGGAGAGGAAGACAGAGAGGGGGAGAGAAAGACAGACACTTGAAGACCTGCTTCACAGCTTGTGAAGTGACTCCCCTGCAGGTGTGGAGCCAGGGGCTTGAACTGGGATCCTTCCGCTTGGTCCTTGCCTTTTGCGCCACGTGCATGTAAGCCTCCGTGTTACCGCCCGACTCCCAGCCTCTCAGTTTCTTATCCAAGCTACCAGAGAATCATCCAGTACACTTTGAGTGGGAACTTTCCCACAGACAAACAAGGGCAGGGGAAGCAAGAAACTGATCTTCCTGCAATAAGTGAACAGGAGATGCAAGAGTTTGTGCCACAAGTGCCACTTTAAAGTAGTGGAGAATTTGGGAGCCACAAACTACACAGGAATTCTAGCTTTACTTTCTTTAGATATATGACTGAGGCATCCTTCTCAAGCAGTGTAAAAGCTCAGAGGAGCAGGGAGGCAGAAATAAGTATAAGAGTGCCATGACCTAGAGTTTAAATGGTGGGACTGAGAGAACAGACTTAACCAGGACTGCATGATGGGACTCTGACATTGCTAAAATAAAGAAACTTTCTCTCTCCCTGGCCCTATCATACTAGGTGGTATGCCTCTTAATCAGATTTATGAAGACTCAAACTTACTAGAATCTGTTAAAAACTTCAAGCTCAAGGGGAGTTGGGCTGTAGCGCAGCGGGTTAAACACAGGTGGCGCTAAGCTCAAGGACCGGCGTCAGGATCCCGGTTCAAGCCCCCGGCTCCCCACCTGCAGGCAGGTCCCTTCACAGGCAGTGAAGCAGGTCTGCAGGTGTCTGTCTTTCTCTTCCCCCTCTCTGTCTTCCCCTCCTCTCTCCATTTCTCTCTGTCCTATCCAACAACAACGACATCAATAATAACTACAACAATAAAACAACAATGGCAACAAAAGGGAATAAATAAATAAAATTTAAAAAAACACTTCAAGCTCAAAGATATTTCCGTTCTAAATATACTGTCATTTAATAAAATCCATTTATTTTTCTAAGACAGAGGTTCTTAACATGAAGCCCCAGACACTAGGGTTGGCTGGACTTTGGGAATTTGTATACCTTCTAAAACTAAAACTAAAACTTTAAAATTAAAATTTTTGAGTGAATGGGAACAGGTGAAGGTGAGCCTGACGATGCTCCTTCATGAGCATTTTAAAAATACTGTCGTTCAGCAGGGACCCAATTACAGAAGCCAGAACTCCCACCTTCTGCACCCCATATAAAATTTTGGTCTAAGGAGTCGGGCAGTAGCTCAGTGAGTTAAGTGCACATGGTGCAAAGCATAAGGATCCTGGTTCGAGCCCCTGGCTCCCCCGCTACAGGGGAGTTGCTTCACAAGCGGTGAAGCAGGTCTGCAAGTGTCTACCTTTCTCTCCCCCTCTCTGTCTTCCCTTCCTCTCTCAGTTTCTCTCTGTCCTATCCATCCTATCCTCTGTCCTATCCTATCCTATTATTGACTACAACAATAATAACAACAAGGGCAGTAAAAGGGAATAAATAAATATTTTTTAAAATTTTGGTCTATATTCCCAGAAGGCGAGAAATGATAGAGGAAGATAACCAGAGGTCTGAACTCCAACTCCATGAGGATACTGAGAAAAAAGGAAGGAAATTCAGAAGTAGTAAGAGGTGTGGGTGTGACTTGGAAAGCAAGAGAGAGAGAGAGCAAGACCATAGAGGAGAAAGGAGGGATGATATATAGATAGTTATAGAAATATACAGATAGTTATAGAAATAATAATCAATCCATATCTGCAACCTTGGGAGAACTATTGTAACTTCCAACGGAAGGAATGGGGGAAAGAACTCTGATGGTAGGAACAGTTCAGAATTATACTCCTACTATCTAATAATTTTGTAAATCAATATTAAGTCACTCATAAAAAAATTTTAAAAAGAAAATATTCTGGTTCTAGGATATTTTGCCCTATCCTCACTCTAGACTTTCTTGCTACATTACCCTTACTACCACACATATGTGGAATTCTCTCCTCTAGCCAAGAACATTGCTCTAGACAGAGGAAAGAAACTGAAATCAGGGGAAAAGAGCCTACCAGCTTTGGAAAAAGAGAGTTGGATAACAACAGCTCAAATTTAAAATATTATTTCCTGCATTGGAACAATGGGCAAAACAGAAGCAATTCCATGACTAGTTCTGTTCCTACAAATCATTAATCATTGTCTAACAGCTGCTAGTTCACTATATATATATATATATATATATATATATATATATATGTGTGTGTGTGTGTGTGTGTGTGTGTGTGTGTATATATATATGTGTGTGTGTGTATATATATGTATATATACATATATATATATATTACTCTTATTCACATAGTCAGCATCTTATTTATTGTTCATCAGATTCTTGTGACCAGTCAGCTACTATTCATATAGAACTAGGAAGCAGGGGTGTCAGGTGGTGGCGCAGTGGGTTAAGCACATGTGGCGCAAAGCTCAAGGACAAGGACCGGCGTAGGACCCAGGCTCCCCACCTGCAAGGGAGTCGCTTCACAGGCGGTGAAGCAGGTCTGCAGGTGTCTATCTTTCTCTCCCCCTCTCTGTCTTCCCCCTCCTCTCTCCATTTCTTTCTGTCCTATTCAACAACGAACAACATCAACAATGGCAATAATAATAACCACAACGAGACTACAACAAGGGCAACAAAAGAGGGAAAAAATGGCCTCCAGGAGCGGTGGATTCATGGTGCAGGCACCGAGCCTGGAGGGGAAAAAAAAGAAGTCACCACAACCTTCTAGCACACGTAAGATTGCTTTTGCACACAACCCAAGCAAAAAACAGTCAGGGTCCACCAGGGATCTCTGTTACTGCAGCATTTGATGCACACAGGAAAAAAAAAAAGAACTAGGAAGCAAAAGACCTACCCCTATGTGGGGATATTTGCCTGTAAAAATGGTCAAATAGTGAAGATGAAAGAGCTCTGGAGGTCTAGGCTGACTGCTGTAACAATATTTACAATGCAAGTATCTGCAACTTCATATCTGCTAACTCTAAAACCAGCAAATTTGCACTGCCAAGTTTCTAACCCATTCACTAGAGATGTTAAGAACTGCAGGGGACCTGGTGAATTTTAGTTAATATGTTACTTATTTGCCTCACAGGTCCTCTGAACTCTTTCAGAACAAGAGAACATCAGATTAGTACACATTATTTTATGACCAGTCTATGTTGGGAAAGACTAACATTATAAATGACCTGTTTACAGAGAAAGGGCTGTACTTGTCTTCTCTAAAATTAAGCCCCTAGAATACACCTAGAATGCTGGAGGTGTTCAGTAATCAGTGTACATGACTGACTGTACCAGTGACGGCATGAGTCACTATTTTTCTTCTCCCCAAAAGTTAATTAAATGGCCATCAACTGCAGAACTCTCTTTTTTGTGCTGCCCCTTCCATAACAATGATAGAATAAATTCTTTAAATCATTAGATTTTAGGTTCCCTGGTCTCTAATAGCATGGATCTTAGTTGAGTATTAGATGCACATCAGGGGGGAAAAGCATGCAAAAAACATTAAATGTACCAACAAATTAACTTTTGTATGAACATGAAAATACGGCTAGATTTTTTTTTTGTTTGTTTAACTTTTAAAGAAGTCTTCCGGTTTTCTTACCTGCCAACCCAGTCTACTGCCAGACTTTCTGCAGCTGGTAAATTGTGTCTTATGACAGTCTCCCTATTTGTCTTATTCAAAAACATTCTCTCAATGATTTTTTTCTCTTCATCAATCCAGTACAATCTCTTTTCTACTTTGTCAAAGTCCAATGCAACAACATTTCCCAGTCCTTGCAAAATGAGGGAGTAAAAACTGCCATCTGTAGTCAGATTTCTCAAATAGTATCTGTTGCTAAAAATGAGGTAGGGCTTGATGTTACTGTTCAGCCGGCAGGTCTTCCCATCAGGTTCTCGAATGTAGCCAGGGGCACACTTACAGATGTAGGAGCCCAGTGTGTTCTCACATATCTGAGTACAGACAGAGGGTGTCTCCTTACATTCATCAATATCATCACAGCTCCGGTTATCGGACAGAAGTTTGTAACCGGGACGACAAGAACAATAAAAACTTGTGAGTGTGTCTGTGCAATTTTGGTCACAGCCGCTGAGTAAAGGGTCATTACACTCGTTAACACCTATGGGTAAAAAGAACAGCTTTTAGAGTACTAACCATGTTAGCAATGACTCTACCATAATAGTCCAAACTTACAAACTGACCAGGACAGCACTGGGTCTTAATGACTGCCACCAAAAAAAAAAAAAAAAAAAAGGACATGAAATAAAGTACTTTTAGAGACCTTGCTCATTTCCTTCACAACTCAATCCTTTGCTAGTGGTTTTGGCAATTTACACAAGTTTAAGTTTGGCTGGTTTATATACTTGCCAATTTTCTTATAAGTAAAATGACAAGGAAAAGGAGAAAAGTCTGGTCAGAAAAATAGGATTCTAGGAGGCTAATGCTCTGATATGTAGCATCTTCCATTGCAGTCATGTGTCTACTCACAAACTGGGCAGTTTGGGGCCACAATGAACTGGGAAGAGAGGCATACATTTGGTTCTCATAAGATGGAGTGAGCTGGACGCCACTATATGAACAAACATATCTCTACATGTCATTACAGTTCTATGTTTTATAAATTTTAGAATGGTCCATTTGTATGGGCTGGGGAGAGATTAATACTCAACCCATCAATAACCTAAGGATGAAAAAAAAGCAGATTAAGGAATCTTAGTTGAAGTCCAGCTCCAGCAACAAATGAGTTTAAAGAGAATCAACATTGCTTTACTCATTAAGTAAAGCTATAGTATTAAAGATATACATTTGTTCTTTTCCTAGTTTCTAACCACAGCCTCATGAGTTAGTCCAAAAATATGTGTGCTAACTTCACATACTAAGAAGCTGTTGTCTTTTGATATACAAGCAATAGTAATTTTCTTAAAAACAAATAAACAAAAACACTGTATTTAAAGGGTAGGCTGCCAAGTGTTGAGTGGATACCTTCAGATTCCTGATTTTCCAAACATGATAGCATACTCACCACAGCCTTTTTCATCACTATTGTCTAAACAGTCGTCTACGTGGTTACAAACTTTCACCATCTCAATGCAATTCCCATTGGTACACTTGAACTGATGGGGTGGACAAGTGACACCTGGGGTGCGACAGAGGTGTTCCAGCTCATCAGATTCATCTCCACAGTCATTATCTTTATCACAGATGAAGGCCTTGGAAATGCACACTCCATTCTGACAGGTAAATTCATTAGCACTGCAGGTTCGGTATGAGCAGTCCCTCTCATCACTGTAGTCACCACAGTCATTGCGGCGGTCACACCTGTGTCAAAAGAGCCATGACTACTCTTGAAGCACTGACAGACTTCAATTGTCACACACATGAGGCTTTGTTTCCTCCTCTGAGTGTCATATTAATCATTTTAATACAAGATCACCAATATTCTTAATTCCCAATCTGTCTCTCTCCCAGAATCCTCATCACACTGTCAGTGTCTAGAAGAATCTAATATTTAATATTCCACACAACTTCCCCAGATGCTATTTGCTAAGACTAGATATTTAGTCCTAGAGTGATTAACTATAGTTGCATTTATTTCTCCTACTTGACTAATTAAATGCAACTTTTATTACATTGATATGCATCAGGTGTATTTATCAGGCAATGAAATGAAGTATGGGTATAAGCAATACTGTGGGCACTTTTATATGCAAAAGCCAATACCCAAGTGGAAATACAATAGTGTGTATATTTTAAAGTATAAGTTTATTAGGTGTGTCCTCTAAGAACACATAGCTTCCAATCAGAATAATATTTACATTGGTAATCTTAATTCTTCTACTGTTGAATATAATAGTCTTGCTATAGGATTTGTAAAATATGAACTTTCACATTGATGGGAAGGAGATATTGGTAGATTAGCATGGAACACTGGTAAAGGAATATAGCATTTCATAGTACTGGAAGTTATTTTGGGACTAAACCAGGAAGTCAACTCCTTTACCTCACCTTGGAGGGAACTTGAAGGTATCACATTAAAGGAGATAAGACAAAAGGAGAGGGACAAATACCAGATGATCTCACTTAAGAAACAAGGACAGAAAAAGGAAACATAGAATAAAACTTGGACTGGGTGGGGTGTATTGCAGCAAAGCAAAAGGCTCTGGGGAAGGAGAGGAAGAGAGAAGGGGTGGAAAGAGTCTTGGGGTCCTGATATACGATGATGAAAAAGGACCTGCATTGGGAGTGAGAGTGTCTATCCCGCAAGAGACCTTTTGTGGAGAGATGAGAATTTGTACCCATGTGTCAACAATTATACTGTAAACCATTATCTCAGTAAAATGACAAAAATATAAATTAAAGTATTTTCTTAGGTCACTGAAAGTAGCATGGTCTCTAGCTACTGTGAACACTGTGCATAGTGCATGAGTCAGTCCTGCCCGCATGGACACTTGAAATTTGGTGAGAAATATTTGAACCTTTAATTTACCTGTATGTATTTGGGACACACCGTCCATTACTGCAGTTGAATTCATGCTCATAACAAGCTCTTCTGGTACAATTCTGAACTTCATCATAGCCATCAGAACAATCTGCATCACCGTCACAAACCCAAGACCAAGGAATGCACCTCCTGGATGGAGGCACACTGTTTGCACAGAGAAACGAAGAACTTGGACAGGTGTAATTCGCTGAAATAACAGAGCAAAAGAGGGCCCATGTGAGGGCCCATGTGAGGGCCCATCTTAGCAGTCAAAATCATTCTGAACAATTATTGCTCTTTCTTTGGGTTTCTTAACAGTCTGAGGAATTAAAGGTATTATGAGGAAAACAGATAAAACACATCATCTTGGTAATAGTCCCCAATAAAAATACATCCAGATATTGTTTAAGTGCTTTGGATCTTGGTGTATGTTTTCTTTCTTTTTTTTTTCCAGAAGAAGTAAATATAATAAAACCCTCTCTTAGTTTTGTACAAATTCTTATGCTTCCTTTAGGATGGTGGAAATTTTTTTTCCAATCCAGGGCCATTTAGTTATTTATAATTCATGAACTAACACAAAATAATCAACTTAAAAATTAATACTTAATGATTTGAGTCCTGCCTGCTATTTAGGCAGGACCAAATCAAATGATTTCACAGCCCCTGACCTGGATAGTCCCCACCTCTTCCCTAGGATACCATAAAATCCCATTTTGTTAACTGGAGACCAAAAATGCATTAACTTTGGTAACACATTTAATTTCCAAAATATAATCACAGAAAAATGTGAAAATGAGTACTTTCATTCCCATTCCATTAACTGGATAATTGAAACTCAAAATGGTTAATAAGATGCCTCAGTCTATATTAGTTGGTGGTCAGTACAATGCACAAACATCAGTAATGGAGAAACAGTGCTTGGAATGACAACAGGCTTGGAAATCATCCTCCCTAATAGTGATTTGGAAATAGAAAAGAAAAAAAAAAAAAAGATTTACCAAAGGCACAGAAGTCTCTAAAGAGCTGGACTTTCTCCCTCCTCCCCCACAAAATAAGTACTTTTTCAATGATATTATAACTACCACCCCAGAACAGAATCAAAATACACATCAGCAAGAGCTGCCAGAAAAGATGACACATTTAGAGGGTGAGAAAGGTGAGCTGTTAGCATATAACCATAAGTCCCCAATAAACGAAAGAGCAGTTATCCCATCTCTGTCTTCAATCTCTATTCACCATGAAGGATGATAAATGACATAGTGGGGGTTGTATTGTTAAATGGGAAACTGGGGAATGTTATGCATGTACAAACTATTGTATTTACTGTTGAATATAAAACATTAATTCCCCAATAAAGAAATTAAAAAAAAAGTAGGAGACAAAAGAAAAAGGGGTGGTACTCTGCCACGTGAGGAAAATGGGTCCTGAAATTAGTGCAGCCTGGAATGTTCCTAGCTGTGACCACAGAATGTGAGCTCAATCCTACAGGGATGCAGAGGCCACATAGGCTCCTGTGTGGAATATGGGCCCCAGATCAAATTGGGGTTTACAGTTAACCATATTTATATGCTTTTATCTTATTTGGGGGAATACTAGAGAGTAGTCTTTGATCCATCTTTCTAGTCCTTTTTCCAACTTTGACACCATCTCCCTAGGCAATACCTTGGATCCACTTGCATACTAGATGTCAGGATCAGACAAAAACTAGTAAAGCCATGGGCCCCTTGGAATATACCTAAAATAGACCTACTAGTTTTTTCCAAAACAGAGACCCTCAAATCTTCATCTGCAATATTCTTGCCTTTAGGTCCATGACTAGTCAACAATTTGTTCTGCTTTATATATTAACTCGTTTTCATCCACCAGGTTCCAGATGGTACCATGATGCTAACCTGACTTCCCCGGGCAGACAATCCCACCAATGTGTCCTAGAGCCCCACCTCCCCATAGCTCTGCCCCACTAGGGAGAGAGACAGGTTGGAAGATGTATGTACCAACCTGTCAACACCCATGTTCAATGGGGAATCAATTACAAAAGCCAGACCTTCCACCTTCTGCATCCCATAATGATCCTGGGTTCATACTCCCAGAGGGATAAAGAATAGGAGAGTTTTCAAGGGGGAAGAATGGATGGGATAGGGAATTTTGGTGGTGGAAAATTGTGTGAAATTGTACCCCTGTTATCCTACAGTCTTGTCAATATATCCATTTTATAAATTAAAAAATATATAAAAAAGAAAAAGAGGTGGTCAGAAGAGAAGGGAGGAAGTACATGCCAAGTTTGTATAACTACCAAACATTCACATCAGCAGACACAGTAGATGCGGAGCTGAGGAGCATCCACAAAAATCAAAAACATGGGCAGTTACAGTCAAATGCCAACCTCAGGGAATCACTGCTTGTATTGTCCTGCCCTGGAAAGACACTCTTCTAAGATACCTTAGGTAAGAGTTCCATGCTCTGTTGGTAATGGAGAATGCTGTTTCCTAGTCAGCTCTGTAATGCACATAAAGTGATGAGCCTTGGTGTATTGCACTCTGGGGTGTTTTTTTTTTTTTGGGGGGGGTTTCAGGTCCTGGAACAGGATGGCAGAGGACCTAGTGGGGGTTGTATTGTTGTGCAGAAAACTGAGAAATCTTATGCAGGTACAAACTATTGTATTTACTGTTGACTGCAAAATATTAATTCCTCTAATAAATAATTTTTTTTAAAAAAGTGATGAGCCCTCTCTCAATCTATAGTTGCAAGGAAAGAGATGTAGCTGGAGGAACAATTAATTGATGCACTGTTTAACTAGCTATTAAGAGTGTCCAACTAAGTTTTTTTGTATTTGTTTAGGTTACTGTTAAGCCAGTAATTAAAATGTCACTTCCGTACATGTATGGGGTGAAATTTCTATCAGTGGAAGAAAGATCAAAGTACAGTAGGAGTTTGTGATTCCTGCTGCATGAAGAAAGGACCATGGCCCTACAGAGAACTTGCATCAGAACTACAGGGTTGAAAGACACTCTGAGTGCAGTTCAAGCTCAGATGGAAGGCTTACGCAGTAGGCACACTCATACAGAAGGAAAGTTCTAGTTTAGAAGGAAGGGTTAACCCACATGTCAATGTAAAGATGAGGGAGAGCAAAGGTTTAGAAATAAAGTAGCAATTCTGGGAAAGTACAGACTCGGTCTAAAGGCTGCAGCAAGCTATTCTAAGACACTAATTCACAACAGAAGGGAAGGGACAGCTACTCTGCCTTCTGATAAAACAGATGTTCAGGTAAAGAAAGGAACAGAGAGGGGCATTACACAGTGGTTAGTGGACTAACCCGACCAAAAGACGTCATCATAAAAATATATGCGCCAAACTCAAGTGCACCCACATATATCAAACAAGTACTTACTGAACTTGAGGGAGATATGAACAATCACAATCAAAGTAGGAGCTTTGAACACACCACTCACAGCAGACAGATCAAGACAAAAAAAAAAAAAAAAAAAAAAAAAAACCAACAAAATCACTAGGGGGAGAGTGATCTTAAATGAAACCATAGATGAAATGGACCTAATTGATATCTACTGAACTGTGCATCTCAGAAGAGATAAGCACACATTCCCCTCATGTACCCATGCAATATTTACAAGACGTGATGGACATGCTGGGCAAAGCGGCATCAACTTACTTATTCCCATCTCTCCTATGTTTCCTAATGTCCTAAACACGGGCATGGATTTCAGTGTGATGGAGCCATTTCATTCAAACAGAGGCAGAGGTTTTCAGGCAAAGGTGATCACAGATTTTTTCCCCAATGGATATGGAAAGTGTCCTAAAGGTCCTACAGATTTTATTCAGTAACTACTAATCTCTAGTCACCCCCAGACTCACACAGGATTTTGGGTCCTAGGGTCATGTAAGGACCACACCAGGCCCCTATGGTAATGAAGGCATTAGGTTTTCTACCATGAAGGGGAAGACCTGTGGCTGACCTCCCGGTGACCCCTGGCCATCACTGACCCGCCCTGGCCATCACTGGCCCATCCTTCTGCTGTGACCTCCTGGCCATGACTGCCCCGCCCTGCTGCTGTGACCTCTTGGGGGGGGGGGCATTGTGACCAACCAGAAACCTATAAAAAGCCGCGTCTGAGGTGGGTTTGCTGTCCATATGCCCTGGAAGCTCTTGGTAGTGACCTGTGGCGGACTCCCCAGCTAGCTTACGCACCACCACTCCCACACACTCGCTCTCGCTCTCTGTTCTCGCTCATTTGATTCCCCTCTCTCCATCCCTGCACTTTACCTGATACCCTCTCCCATTACCCCTCTTCCCACTCCTTTCCCCTACCCCACACTCTCCTTTCTCCCCCCTCCCCCCCCTCCCCCTTTACTCTCCTCTTCTCCTTTTTCCCCTTCCCTTGTCCACCCCCTCCCCTTAGTTATCTAGGATAGCCCTAGCGCATTCTAGTTTGACTACCCCTGTTTTGGGTAGAGCCAGTAAGAGTAGAAGGTAAGTTAGATCTCGCTTGTTGTTTTTTGGTAGTGACAGTGCGAGCTTAGAGTTCCTAGTTAATCTACAGTGAGTGTAGATAGGTCTATGGCCCGGCCTAAGACCTCTCCATTGGGAGAGGGAATGGCCGAGGACGACTTCTGTGTCCTGAGCACCCTTGGGGCCGGCAGCTTCTCTGTGGTCGTGCTGGCCCACCATCGTCACAGCGGCAGAAAAGTTGTCATCAAGAGGATGAAGATGCTGGGGCAGACAGGCCTGGAGATGGCGCATCACGAGTGCAACGTCATGCGAGGTCTGAGCCACCCCAACATCTTGCCCCTGCTGGGCACCATAGAGACGGCATTCCAACTGCAGCTGGTCATGCCCTACGTGAGGGGGGGAGACCTGCGGGACTATCTCTGCCGCAAGGGCCCCATGAGGGAGGAGGAGGCCAGGAGGGTGTTCCGCCAGTTGGCCTCGGCTATGGAATATTGCCACGCCAAAGGAATCGCTCACAGGGACCTCAAACCCGAGAATATTCTCCTACAAAGCCTGAACCGGGTCAAGATCATGGACTTTGGCCTGAGTGGCCATTTTCGCCAGCAGTCCATGGACAGCCTGCAGGGCACCTTGGGCTACATGGCGCCCGAGATAGTGACGGGGGGCACCTACGGCCCCGGGGTGGACATCTGGAGCCTGGGGGTGGTGTTGTATGAAATGGTGAAAGGTCACCTGCCAGAGGAACGACCCATCTGGACTCTATTCAGAAGGAAGCCCCGGCTCTCCCAGGAGCTCCAAAACCTTCTGCACCGCATGCTCAACTCTGACCCCAAGGAGCGAATTGGGTGGCCAGAGATCCTGAGCCACCCATGGGTGACCCAGGGCATGGGACCCATGGAAGCCTACAGGGAACCCACCTCCTCCGATGAGCCAGCCCCAGCTAAGCAGTCCATTCCTTCCAGCCTGCAGCCAAGTATGAAGAAGAGGGCCAGCAGGAACAGGAGCAGGAGCAGGAGCAGGAGCAGGAGGAGGTGTGTGTCTGCCCCACCAGCCCTGCGCACCGGCTCCTGGGAGCAAGACGAGGCCCCGGAGCCTGACCAACCCCCCAAGTGCTCCAGTCTCCCTGTCTTCACGTCCACGTCCACCCCCAGCCTGGGCTCCCCAGCAGTGCCTCCCAACACACCACAAGGCAGCTGCCCTGCCTCCGGCCCCTCCCCCTCCTCTGCAGCAGCCCCAGCACCTGGGGAGGAGAGCTGCCCCCCCTCGGGCCAGGGCGCACAGGCCAGCAGCCCCTCTGCCACCTGGATCCCCATTCGACATGGGGCAGCCCGCAGGCTGCTGAACCGTCTCCTGCGGCTTTGTTGCGGCTGCTGTCTGGGTCCCCACAAGGGCTGCAGGACACGTGTCCACCCGCTCAGGACATGAGGAAACAGGGCCCCTCACATGGCCTGGTGAGTTAGTGGGCATGGGGGGGGGGAGGTCACCCCTAACTGCAGATCTCAGAGGCCTGTTGTCTCCTCTGCAGGTGGAGAGCTGAGAGAGAGATGCTCCCTGCATCCCGCTGAGGCCAGGGCCCCTGCTGCCTCTGAACTGTCTGCCGCTGAAGACCCCGCTGCCCCATAGGGTGCCTCCCAGAATGTGAAATAAATTGTGATTATGCTTTAATAGAATGTTAAATAAATTGTGATTTTGCATTGGTCTACTTTTGGTGCTTTCTTTTCATTTGCGCCCCTGGGGGTCACCCCAGCCACAGGCCCTGCCCAGCACTGCCCACCTGGCTTCCTGCCCCAACCTAGAGTCTGCATTCTCAAGGGAGTGGCAGCCAGAGCTCACAGTGTCTGGAGGCCCAGAGCCTGCTGCACACACACATCACAGTGGCCATGACATGCAGGCCTCCCTCACTGATGACACGGCCTCTTCCTTGTCTCAGACTGGGCTTCCCCCAAGGTCAGGGCACCTTCCTCCCTGGCTCTCTGGTCTCCCATGGCCTGGGTTGGCCTCCATCAGTTTCCATAAGCCTGAGATATTCGATACCTCTTAGTAGAGTGCAGGGGTAACCAACCCAGAAGACAGACACATGAGCATGTGCCAGGACCAGGGCTCGCCACACCACCGGAGCCCACCTCCAAGGGGAGGCTTCATGAGTGGTGGGCTAGTGCTTCAAGTGTCTGAACTCCTCTCCTAGGCCGCACTAATTTTTTTGTTGGTGGGGGCAGTTGATTTTTGTCACTGCCCTGTGTTGATAATAGGCTCTATCTCCGGCCTATGAAAAGGTGTTAAGCCAGTAATTAAAATGTCACTTACGTACATATATGGGGAGAAATTTCTATCAATGGAAGAAAGATCAAAGTACAGTAGGAGTTTGTGATTCCTGCTGCATAAAGAAAGGACCATGGCCCTACAGAGAACTTGCATCAGAACTACGAGGTTGAAAGACACTGAGTGCAGTTCAAGCTCACGAGGAAGGCTTAGGTCGTAGTAGGCACACTCATGCGGAAGGAAAGTTCTCGTCTAGAAGGAAGGGTTAACACACATGTCAATGTACAGATGGGGGAGAGCAAAGGTTTAGAAATAAAGTAGCAATTCTGGGAAACTGCAGACTCCGTCAAAAGGTCGAATGTAAGTGTGATAGAAATATCTGAGGATGGGGCTCGGGCTGTAGCGCAGTGGGTTAAGCAAACATGGCACAAAGCACCTGGACCGGTGGAAGGATCCTGGTTCGAGCCCCCGGCTCCCCACCTGCAGGGGAGTCTCTTCACAGGCGGTGAAGCAGATCTGCAGGTGTCTATCTTTCTCTCCCCTTCTTTGTCTTCCCCTCCTCTCTCCATTTCTCTCTGTCCTATCCATCAACTAACAACATCAACAACAATAATAACCACAACAAGGCTACAACAACAAGGGCAACCAAAGGGGGCAAAAATGGGCTCCAGGAGCAGTGGATTGATTCATGGTGCAGGTACTGAGCCCCAGCAATAACCCTGGAGGCAAAAATTAAATTAAACTAAATTAAATTTAATTAAATTTAAAAGGAATATCTGTGGATGAGGAGGGGGTCGGAAAACTAGTGACCATTTGAGAGAAATTTTAGCTGAGAACTCTCCTCACTCAGGCAATCTTCAGCATAGACCTATTCCAGAGGCAGAGCACACACTCAGGTACATGAATGCAAAATGCCTAACCACAAAAGGCAAATGCTTATAAAACTATGAAACCTCAGTGTCAACGTACACAATTTGAAGGCTTCTAGGAGAAGGAAAGAAGTTGCATATAAAGGTAGACTTATCCAGTTTCCATCAGACCTCCTTTCACAATCCCAAGACACAAGGAAAGAGTGGAATGACATATTCCAAGTACTAAAAAAGAGGAAATTCCAACCAGGAATTTGGCAGCCTGCAAAGTTGTCTTTCACGTATGAGGGGTAAATAATGGTCTCTTCAAATATCCAAAAGCTACAGGCACTTGCTCACCTCAACCTCACCTTATAAAAATTATCCATGAGAAAGGAGGAAGCAAAGGAATGCACATTCTCAGTGAGGTGGACAGCAGTAGACTAGAAATAGAGGGAACATTAATCAAGCAAGAAAAGGAGAAAGGACAAAGCCTTTCTACCAAATGTTTGCTAACCGAGATCAATTTAAACACGACTTTCACACATACAAAGAGTTAGCTATTAAACTGATGGTAAGCACAAGAAAAACCAGGAACAGAGATGTACAGAAAACACAAGAAAGATCAGCGAGGAACACATCGGAGAAACTCATCTACACAAAAGGACAGATAGCAACAAATAGGCAAAGAATCAACAATTAAGACAGCCTCGGAATCAGAATGGACATAAATAAACCACACAGAGCAACAAACACCCTAAATGTCAACGGCCTGAATTCACTTTTCAAAAGTCTCCGAGCAGCTGAATGCAGTAAAGAACAGGATCCTTCTGGGACATTTCTTCGGGAAATACACATCCAAAGAAAAGAGAAATGGAAACATCATGTCCCAGGCTGCAGCCAGCTATTCTAAGACACTAATTCCCAACAGGAGGGAAGGGACAGCTGCTCTGCCTTCTGATAACACAGATGTTCAGATGTAAAGAAAGGAACACAGAGGGACATTACACGGTGGTCAGTGGGCTAACCCAACAAAAAGACATAAGCGTCATAAAAATATACGCCCCAAACTCAAGTGCACCCACATATATCAAACAAGTACTTATTGAACTTGAGGGAGATATGAACAATCACACAATCATAGTAGGAGCTTTGAACACACCACTCACAGCAGACAGATCATCAAGACAAAAAAAATCAAATCACTAGGGGGAGAGTGATCTTAAATGAAACCATAGATGAAATGGACCTAATTGATATCTAGTGAACTGTGCATCTCAGAAGAGGTAAACACACATCCACTCGAGTACACATGCAACATCCACAAAGATTGACGACATGCTGGGCAAACTGGCGTCAGCTTACTTATTCCCATCTCTCCTATGTTTCCTAATGTCCTAAACACGGGCATGGATTTCAGTGTGATGGAGCCATTTCATTCAAACAGAGGCAGAGGTTTTCAGGCAAAGGTGATCACAGATTTTTTCCCCAATGGATGTGGAAAGTGTCCTAAAGGTCCTACAGATTTTATTCAGTAACTACTAATCTCTAGGCACCCCCAGACAAACACAGGATTTTGGGTCCTAGGGTCATGTAAGGACCACACCAGGCCCCTATGGTAATGAAGGCATTAGGTTTTCTACCATGAAGGGGAAGACCTGTGGCTGACCTCCCGGTGACCCCTGGCCATCACTGACCCGCCCTGGCCATCACTGGCCCATCCTTCTGCTGTGACCTCCTGGCCATGATGGCCCTGCCTTGCCCTGCTGGTGTGTCCTCTTGGGGGCCATTGTGACCAACCAGAAACCTATAAAAAGCCGCATCTGAGGGGGGGGGGGTCTCCTGTCCATATGCCCTGGAAGCTCTTGGTAGTGACCTGTGGCGGACTCCCCAGCTAGCTTACGCACCACCACTCAACTCTCACTCTCTGTTCTCGCTCTTTTGATTCCCCTCTCTCCATCCCTGCACTTTACCTGATACCCACTCCCACTCTCCCTCTCTCCTTCCTCCCTCTCCCCCTTTACTCTCCTCTTTGCTTTTTTCCCCTTCCCTTGTTCACCCCCCTCCCCTTAGTTATCTAAGATAGCCCTAGCGCATTCTAGTGTGACTACCACTGTTTTTGGTAGAGCCAGTAAGAGTAGAAGGTAAGTTAGATCTTGGTCGTTTTTTGGTAGTGACAGTCCTAGCTTAGAGTTCCTAGTTAGTCTACAGTGAGTGTAGATAGGTCTATGGCCCGGCCTAAGACCTCTCCATTGGGAGAGGGAATGGCCGAGGCCTCCCTCACTGATGACATGGCCTCTTACTTGTCTCAGACTGAGCTTACCCCAAAGTTAGGTCATTTCAAAGCATTTCAATGAATAGAATCAAGCAATTCCTGGGTGGGAAAAAATATAAGTAACATTCTGCCAGTGTGCATTCAATTAGAAAGGAAGCTGCCAGGGCCAGGTGATGATCACTCACATAGTTGAGCACATGCTTTACAGTACACAGACCTAGGTTCAAGCCCCTGGTCCCCACCTGCAAGGAGGGAAGGGGAAGCTTCACAAAAAGTGAGACAGTGCTGCAGGTGTCTCTCTTTCTCCCTCTATCTCCCCACTTTCTTCTCAACTTTTCTCTGTGTCTATCCAAAGTAAATAGATAAAAATAAAAAAGAAAGGAATGTGCCCAGCAGTCACACTGCCCGGATAAAAACAAATCTGCTGGGTTTACCTCTGCAGAAGAATTACTCGGTTTCACTTACCACACTGGTGCCTTTCATCCTCATCGCTCATGTCGCCGCAGTCATTATCACCATCACAGATCCATTCATTTTGGACGCATCTCTCATTATCACACTTGAACTGATTACTTGAGCACTCTACCTCCTGGCGGCTCCCTAAAGAGAAAATAAATAATAAGTAAATAAATAAATAAATAAATGAGAAGCACTTTGGTCAGTGTGGTTTGATATGCAAGAAGCGCTGAGTGAAGTCTGCTAAAGCAAGAGCTGCCTCAAGTCCTGTAACACAGAGTTTGCTAGCCTGAACTATAAGGATCCGGTTCGAGCCCCCGGCTCCCCACCTGCAGGGGAGTCGCTTCACAGGCGGTAAAGCAGGTCTGCAGGTGTCTGTCTTTCTCTCCCCCTCTGTCTTCCCCTCCTCTCTCCATTTCTCTCTGTCCTATCCAACAACGAACAACATCAACAATGGTAATAATAACCACAAGGAGGCTACAACAAGGGCAACAAAAGGGGGGAAAATGGCCTCCAGGAGTGGTGGATTCATGGTGCAGGCACCGACCCTAGCAATAACCCTGGAGGGGAAAAAAAAAAAGAACTAGGATTTAAAAAAAGTCATAGTTTGGTTACCCCTGTATTGCACTATGATTTTTAGAAAAATGTAATTTTATATCTGCATTTCATAATTACATATTTAAAATGCACAGATATAAGTCACTTGCCAAAATATATAAATAATGATCCCCAAATACAAAGGGACACAACTGCCTCAACAAATACAACCAGAGGGCCCACAGAATTTCTTGGGAAGCCCAGATGGTCATGGGATATTACTTCCTAAATTAGCACATAGGCAAAATGGAAAAGTATGAGTGCCAATTTTATGTCTCTTCCCCATGTGTCTGATGATTCCAATCACTTCTGGACACACCCATACTTCTATAGGGCAGGAATCAGCCAAATTCAGAGTTTGAGTCAATTAAGAGTTCAAAGTCAATTAAAACAAGTTGAGTTTTACAAGCCAGGCACAAGACTACATACACCACCAACATAATCTATTTCTTTAGCATCAATCGGTAGCCTCCATATGCAAAGCGGGAAGCTGCACAGTGGTCTGCAACAAACAGCTTTCTAAATGAATGTCTGTTATAAATGAATGGTTATAGTATCGCTGCTCAGACTAGGGCCAGGGGGTACAAAAATTTAGCAACTTTGATCTAATTAATTTGAAGTAATTAGAAGAGGTTCTCTTGATGAATCAAGGATTTTTTTTTATGTGTTTGTTCTTTTACCACAAGTCTGAGGTTCATCGGAGCCATCGAGACAATCTCTGTCTTTATCACAGTACCAACTGCGAGGAATACACCGGCCATTTGAGCAGCGAAACTGATCATTGGTGCATGTCTGAGTGGCTGAAAGAAGGAGAGAAGATAAAATCAATGAGCAGAACACAAGCTTGTTTCCACTAGTTTTAACAATCTTCCTGTATCTCTAAATTGGAGATATATATACATGTATATGTGTATGTATATGTATACGTATATGTATATGTTCAATTTCATTCATCTGTATGTTTCAACCCATTTTTCCCCAATGCCATGTGTTGAAGAGACGCCCCTTCCCCCATTTAATAGTCTGAGCACCTCTGTCAAAGATTAGATGTCTATAGGTGTGGGGGCTTACTTCTGGACTCTCAATTCTAGTCCACTGGCCAGTGTGTCTATTTGTGTTCCAGTAGGAAGCAGTTATTTTTACTTTTTTATTTCTTTCTTTATTGGGGGATTAATGTTTTACATTCGACAGTAAATACAAGTTTGTACATGAATAACATTTCTCAGTTTTCCACCAAGCAGTTTTGATGACAATGTCCCTATAATACAATTTAAGATCTGGAAGTGCGATGCCTCTAGTTCTGTTCTTTCTTCTCCATATTGTTTTAGCAATTCTAGGTCTTTTCTGGTTCCAGATAAACATTTGTAGCATGTGTTCTATTCTCCTAAAAAATGTGGTTGGGATCTTTATGGGGATAGCATTAAAATTGTATATGGCTCTGGGTAGTATATAAGAAGTCTTTCACTTCTTGTGTTAGGTTTATTCCTAGATATTTTATTGTTTTGTTGCTATTGCGAAAGAAATTGATTTCTGGATTTCATCTTCTTCTAACTTAGTGTTTACATAAAGGAATGCCACTGACTTTTGTATGTTAATTTTGTAGCCTGACACCTGACACCTTACTGTATTCCTGATGATTTCTAAAAGCTTCACTCCTGTGAGGATGTAGCAGCAACAAATGCTGGAGAAATTGTGGGGTCAAGAAAACCTCCTTCACTGTTGGTGGGAATGTGAATTGGACCAACCCCTGTAGAGAGTCTGGAGAACTCTCAGAAGGCTAGAAATGGACCTATCCTATGATCCTGCAATTCCTCTCCTGGGGATATATCCTAAGGAACCCAACAAGCCCATTCAAAAAGATCTATGTCTACCTATCTTCATAGCAGCACAATTTGTAATTGGCAAAACCTGGAAGCAATCCAACAACAGATGAGTGGCTGAGCAAGCTGTGGAATATATTCATAATGGGATACTACTCAGCTATTAAACACTAAGAAGAACCTGGGCTGGAGTTGGTGTACTGCACCAAAGGAAAAGACTCTGGGGTAAGTGGGAGGGAACCTACAGGTCCTGGAACAGGATGACAGAGGATCTAGACGGGGTTGCATTGTTATGTGGAAAACTGATAAATGCTATGCATGTTTAAACTATTATATTTACTATCGAATGTAAAACACTAATCCCCAATAAAGAAAAAAAGGAATAAAAAAATTGAAATAAAATAAATGTGTATATATATAATTTCATTATATATATATATATATATATATATATATATATATATATATATATATATATATGTTGCAAGAAAGACTGAGGCCTGGGAAATCAACTTCTGTATAAGCTTTCCATGGGGAGAGGATAACATTCAGAAAAATGAAAAAGCTACACTGCTTAAATTTTTCTGAACTTTTCATAGATCCCAGCAAATAAATTACACATGCTGGAAACACCAAAGAACTATCTTTCTGATACATGAAATCACCAACTATTTGAGAGAGGCCTTGGTTCTAGTTTCTATTGTAAAATAAAATTAAGTGAATTCTACTGAAAGAATTGCTAAAAGCAGAAACAATACACACATATCTGAGCTACATACATAACTTTTTGGCCACTGTTAGACCGCAGCATGTGAAAGCTTTATTTGAGTAAGTGAGGAAACTGCCCTTTGAATATTCATTCTTTCCCCCAAATAACTTTAGGTAGCTCTGGTGATACTTTTTTTTTTGCCTCCAGGGTTATCACTGAGGCTTGGTGCCTGCACTATGAACCCACTGTTCCAAGAGGCCACTATTTCCCTTTTGTTGCCCTTGTTTATCGTTGTTATTGTTGTTATTGCTGTCATCATTGTTGGATAGGACAGAGAGAAAATTGAGAGAGGTAGGGGAAGACAGAGAGGGGGAGAGAAAGATGAGACACCTGCAAACCTGCTTCCCCATTTGTGAGGTGGGGAGCCAGGGGTTCGAGCCGGAATCCTTACTCGGGTCCTTGCGCTTTGCGCCATATGTGCTTAACCCGCTGCACTACTGCAGGGCCCCATGATAATATGTTCAAAACTGGTAAGTGAATAAAACCCTAATTTAGTCTTATAATTCTTGTGGTCTACAATGAACCCCTTGCTTTAGCCCATGGTATCTGACTGTGTGCAGGAAAAAAGGTTAAGAAACAAAGGACCTTGAAAGGTCCAACACCAGCTTCAGCCTGTCCCTATCTAATGGCTGAACTCTGTTATTACGACTGATATCTGCTCTTGAAACTGTAGCCTGGCTTAAAAACAACTCAATTCTTAAATTGTACATCTAGTGATTACTAGTCTCAATTTTATCCAGCTTCTGGATGGTCTTTACTTTGTGATAGAATTATAAAATATTGATTGAACTATAAACTGGTAAGCATGAAATAAAGAATTCTTAAAATGAAACATTTCAAAAAAAAAATTGCCTCCATAGTAATATTTGTAGTACATAAGGGCTTAAGGTGCAAATATTTTTAGGAATTTCTGAAGAAAAGGACCTTCAACTCCAGGAGAAGTGGTCCTGGGACTATAAAGTGGCAGGTATCAGAGCAAGTCACTGGAACAAATATTTTGAGCTGGGAACAGAGAAAGAAGGAACTTCTAACATCCCTCCAATTGCATTCAAATGTAATAGCTTACTGCACCTGCTGATAAAGTCCGTTTGAGAAGGCACATTGAATTTATCCCAAATACCCAAACCATTATCATGTCATATTAGCAAATGACATGATTCTTTAGAACCACAGAAATAGAAGCAAGTGTATCTTACAGCAGAAAATGGGGCTTTCATCACTCATATCTCCACAGTCATTGTCTCCATCACACAAGTAGAGGCGAGAAACACACATAGTTGAAGTTTGACATTTTATGTAGCCAGGTTGGCACGTGTAATCAGCTTGAAAAAAAAAAAAAGATAAATATTTAGAACACATCTACAGAAATACACATGCATGTGTATTTTAAAGACTGCTCATGCAAACAGATCTATTACTCAAACTCAGACTTAAATGTGAGGCATTATTAAAGCTATCACAGAAGCATGGTTCAAGACATTATCTTACATCACAGATTAAATGAAAGAGAGAGAGACAGAGATTTCTAGTTGAAACTATGAGACAGGGGAGTTGAGATTGCTTTGCAGTTAAAGCATCTGTTTTTCGTCTTTAATAGCACCAAGAAGCATTCCAACTCTTGGTACGTCTATGAATATCACCAAAGTGAAGTAATATGTAACTGTAAAAAGAAATGAAGATCCATGGAGCCTTGGTATAGCCTCCAAAACAAATTGCTAAGAGTAAGAAAGAAAAATTCAACATATGAGGCTGTGCTTCATATAAAAAACACAATGACAAGAGTGAACTAGAGAAAAACATAGTTATACTTAAAACAACAGAAAAGAGGGCGAGTGTTTTTGCAGAAAACTGAGCAATTTTTACCTATGTACAACTAAACTTACTATAAACCATTAATAACACCCAATAAAAATATCTGTTAATTAAAAAAAAGTCATCTGTAGTGCAACAGATTTCTATGTCTGAGGCACTAGATATTTCATGCTTTCTTCAAAGAAAAGCTTTTTATTTTTATTTTTTACATGAAAGTTTGAAAACAGAAAGTACAAAGATCAAAAACTTTGGTGATAGACCTTATTATATAATCTGTGACTGTGGAATTTTGTACATTATTTTGTATAAATAAAAATCAAATTATAAAGGTAATAAAGTTATTTTTAATTTTGATAAAATTTGGAAGGCGTAACAAATGTGAATAAGGACTGAATAGGTAAGGATAGTAAGTAAATACTGTGGGGGTTTTTTACATAATGTAATGGTGTGATAGTTGTTTTTCAAAATGACTATTGGTAAGATATATTTCTGAGAGTGGTATTAAACATACTCAAGAAAATCAGGAGTGACTGATAAAACATCTTGGTCACTTGCTGAGAAATGTTGAAGCTAGGCAATGTAAACTTCATAACAGTATTTTAACTGATATGTGTTTGGACACTTTACATCTGAAAAAGTTATTTCAAAAAGCACACACACAGGAAGGTTTGATTCCATGCAGCTATGTTATATGTATGCATATGTATGTACATGTATATAAGTGTGTGTCTGATTTTATTTTCTCTTACTTCTCACAATATTCTTAGGAATGGCTCTAATTTACTGAGGAGACACTTGAGATATAGATATCTCAAGCATGTAGCTATACCCAAATTAAAAATATATTTGAACTTCATAACTCTGCTCTTGGTTTTTTTTTTCTGAAGATGCTAAAGTTCAAATCAAGAAATACAGAAAAATCAATTAACTGGTAAAAACTAAAGACGATCATATCCATCAGCACTACACTGTACATACACACCACACATTAACCACATACTTTCGTTTCATAGTTTGTCAGCAAGTATTAGAAAATCTTACAACAATAAAAAAAATGGTCGTGTGGATTTATAGTCTGGCAGATATAAGAGCCAAGGATAAATTATTTACGGTTAACTAATGATTGCATGGATTCATAAGTGCGGGTGGATAATTCAAACACTAATATTAAGTCGATGTTTTCAATGACTACGTTTTTTTCCAGAAAGGATCTGATTTTAAGTAGACACTCATCTTTCTTGATTTAAGACCCCAAAGCACACTAAGTGTGGCGTCAGATGTACTTACGACAGTTTTTCTCATCGGATGTATCATTATCCTGGCAGTTGTTCACACCATTGCATACCAAGCGAAGAGGTATGCATTTGCTATTACCACAAGTAAATTCTGAGGTTGCATTACAGCTTCTGAACAGGCATCCTTCTTCATCACTGTTGTCACCACAGTCATTATAGTGATCACAGCGAGAATTATATCGGACACACCGCCCGTTGGCACAAGTGAAGGCCGTTGGAGAACAGGTATGCAGTGCTTAAAAAAGAGAGAGGGGAAAACATCAATGAAAACATCATCCTCAATTCTAAAGTGGCATAAAATCAAATAAAGTGGACACTAGGTTTACCTTCCAGAGCAAAAAGGGCTGCAAAACGGACTGCATGTAAAATGAATCACATTTTAAATTAGATTAAGCAAAACATGTCATGCTTGGGGGGGGGGGCACAAAGAAAACACTTTATGCAAGTGGTAAAGTCAGTCTGTCATCTCAGTTTAAAATTTTACCTCAGTCACGGAAAATCATGCAAATACAATGTCCTCCGGGGAAAATAAATCTCAGCCCCTGTACAATCTACTAAAATTTAAAGGTGGCAGAAAAGACAACATAAATGGTTATGCAAAAGGACTTCCATCACTGAGGCTCCAAGGTCCCAGGCTCAATCCCATGTACCATCATAAGTCAAGAACTAAATGGTCTGCTGTTCTTGTTTTCTCCCTCTCCCTCTCCCTCTCCCTCTCCCTCTCCCTCTCCCTCTCCCTCTCCCTCTCCCTCTCCCTCTCCCTCTCCCCCCTCCCTCTCTCTCTTTCCCTCTCCCTCTCCTCTCCCTCTCCTCTCCTCTCCTCTCCCCTCCCCTCCCCTCCCCTTCTCTCTCTCTCTCTCCCTCCCTCCCTCCCCCTATCTCATTTAAATAAAATAAATATATTTTAAAGGTAACTAACCTCAGAGCTGCCCCTATGTTTTTTTTTTAGGTTTGCTGTCACTGGTTTTTGGTACTAGAGATTGAGTCTATGGTCTCATACATGCAAAATACGCACTCAACCACTGAGCCACATTCCTCACCAACCTCAGTGTTATCCCCCATTCAGATGCAAGTTGAGTATTGGGAGAAATTTCAATATTATTACTTAGTTAATAATTCTGTTGAAAAAAATTTTAAATACTAACAGTCACCTAGGGGAGCCTTTGATTCCATGCTGCTATGCACTAGATCTCATGTTATATATATGTATATGTATGTACATGCATATAAGTATGTGTGATTTTATTTTCTCTTACTTCTCACAATATTCTGAGGAATGGCTCTAACTTGCTGAGGAGACACTTGAGAAGCAGAGTTTCATTTACTTTGCCAGAGCTGTACTGTTTAGAAATGGCATTATCCATATTTTAATTTCATGCTTTTGCTTTGAACTATTGCAGAGCTATGTTCTAATAAAGCATTACATACTACTCCATGACTTGTATGTGATGGGACAGAAATACACTCTGGATATTCATAGTAGATGTTTTTCAGGTTCAACAGGATTCTTGGCACAATTTTCAGTTCTATTCACACATAGCAGAAATCTGCGACAAATATTTGGCATAAGTTAGCTCCAAACAAACTCTCCCATGAGTCCAACTCACCACATATAATTTCTGTCTCATCACTGCCATCACCACAGTCATTGTCATTGTCACATATCCAATGTTTCAAAATGCAGCGTCCATTGGAGCAGGTGAATTTTGACGTATCGCACCGTGTACCATTGTCCATGATGCAGTGTTTATTGTTGTTGGCCAAATACCAGCGACCCTCATGCGGACACTGGCATTCAGCACCTTGTGGTCCTGAATAAAGGGAGATTCAGAAAAAGATTTGTGTTGCAAGTATTCACCATTTTCTCTCCACAATAGCTTACTTTTGTTTTCTCCACAACACCTTTGAAATGGTTTCTGAATTAAATAATAATGTGTATATATACATATATATATATATATTCCTACCATCAGCTTTACAGTGATATTCTGAGTCATTTTTACATCAAGAAAAAAAAAAACACTAATTTCTAATCAGCATGAATAACTCACCCTAAACTACCTCTCTCCTATACTGAAACAACAGCAAGGATTTTTCCCTTCTCAACAAAATTTGCAAAGCAAAGTACCAAAGGCATATCTTCTATACATCTGTTGTTCTTCTTCTTCACAATTGGAAGTACACACCCTCCAAAGTATCACCAGAACTATACAAAATACAAACAGTACCCACCTGAGAGCATGAAATCACTAAGGAAAGTAAAAGCTGATGAGATTTTGATTAAAGCCAAACAGTGGAGCAGCCAGAACCTCCAACTTTTACCTCCAGTAAGTTTGAATTTAAAAATACATTACAAGGGAGTCAGCAGTAGCGCAGCAGACTAAGCACACATGGCGCTAAGCGCAAGAACCAGTGTAAGGATGCCGGTTCGAGCCCTCAGCTCCCCACCTGCAGGGGGGTCGCTTCACAAGCGGTGAGGCAGGTCTGCGGGTGTCTGCCTTTCTCCCCCCTCTCTGTCTCCCCATCCTCTCTGTCCTATCCAACAATGACATCAAAAACAACAACAATAATAACTACTACAACAATAAAACAGGGGCAACAAAAGGGAAAAAAGCAAGCAAAAATAAAAAAACTTTTAAATGCCTTCAGAAGAAATGTTTTTATATTAAATATAAAATAAAAATCCTGCCACTCTTCCTCTCAAATAACTTCCCCAAATCTTTTGTATGAATCACCGTGAAATCAAGGAGATTTTTAAATTTTTATCTCTTATCAAAGCTGAATATTCTTCAACAATCCTTACTAGCTTGTCATTACAAATATTACTCTCCATAATTTTTCTCTTCATGGGCAAATGCCTTACCTGGTACACAAATATGGCTGCAGCCTCCATTATACTGATCACAAGGATTGCTACAATGCTGTTGCTGATTCTTCATAACCATTCGAATATCTGAGGGCTGGGCGGAAAATTGCACAGTCATGGCAATCACACCAGACCCATCATATTTATTAGCTCGGTAAATTCTTCGCGTGAGCCAGTCAGTCCAGTAAATATGCTGCCCATGAACAGTTAAGCCAGAAGGTTGAAAGACCGTGCTGACAATGACTTTGCGCTCCTTGCCAATTAGATTGCTAGATTCAATCTTCTGCCTAAAACAAAGTTTAAAAAAAAAAAAAAAGATGAAATCTAGAAAAATGCATTTCTTAAAAGACAGCTGGTGTCTGACCCAAACCATGGCTTTAAACAAGACCCCAGCTTTCTTTTCAAATGACAGTAGAAATATATCTTCTGATGATGGAAGGACTTAATTTGTATATCAAGGACCTTTATGAAATATCAACATAACTTACAAAAAAATATTATAAAGGAAATGAGGCTGACTTTAGAACCAGAAGACTTTCATGAAATCCTACGTGTGAGGTAAGAAATTTAGTGTTTAGTACAAAGTAGTCAGTCAACGTGTTGATTATTTATCACTGCACTACTAATCCATTGTTTCTGGCAGCCAGTTTTTGCATTTTATTGGATAGGACAGAGAGAAAATGAGAGATGGAGTGGATAAAGAGAGAAAGAGAAACATAGACACCTGCAGACCTGCTTCACCACTTAAAAAGTGTCCTCTCTGCAGGTGGGAAGTGTAGGCTCAAACCTGTATCTTTGCAATTCATATCACCCGGCACCCATTACTTTACTTTTCAGCAGTGTTAATGACCTTTTGTGACTTTCCGGTTAGCAAGTACCTAGAGGTATTTAGCTAGAATGATGGAAATTTAGACACAAAACATCACTACTTTCCTTTAAATGGGAAAACAAAAACAATTTAAAAAGAAAAAGATCAGATTGGGGGCTAGGTGGTGGCGCACCTGGTTGAGGGCACATGTTACAATGTGCAAGGAACCAGGTTCAATCACCTGGTCCCCGCCTGCAGGGGGAAAGCTTCACGAGTGGTGAAGCAGTGCTGCAGGTGTCTCTCTGTCTCTCTTCCTCTATTACTGCCTTCCCACTCAATTTCTGACTTTCTCTATCCAACAACAAAAAAAAATATCAGGTTGTTAACTACTCAGTGTCACAAGACCAAAATACTACCCATAACCGGCAAAAAAAAAAAGTCACCTCATCTCTTCCATTCTGATGATTGGAATATTAAAGATTACAGGAAAATTTGGAGGATCCCATATAAAACTGACAAAAGCTTATGAGGAAATCTTGTGAAATTGGTTAAAAACCTCAAGAAGAAATTGTCTATTTTAAAAAGAAGACCAAAATTTAAAAATAAAGGTAAAATTTTTACACAGCAATGTTAAAGCCCGGGGAGGGGGGGGGAACCTCATATCAATACACATTGATAAAAACATTCATATTTCACATGAGGCCAATGGGTTATACATAAGGATTACATTTATGGTTATAGCTGTAATAGTATATGTATCTTATAATACATCTTCACATGATTTTTAGCTCACACTGATTTAATCTCATGGCATCAATGAAGTTTCACAGGTACATTCACCAAGCTAGGGTATAATTCCTGATATTGAGTTTACACTTTGGTCACATATATTTGGAACATGTATTTTCCTCACACTTCACAAGCCTCTCATCTTTGGAAGTGGAAAGAATCGCTCTTATCAACATCTGAATAAACAAAGATACTTACAGACTAGCATCTGCCCAGTAGAGAAGATCTTCCTCATGGTCCAGAGCCAGTGCACTGGGCCGGACCAGGCTAGTGTTCACAATGGGCTCCCGGAAGTTTCCTCCCAGTGTGGCTCTCTCAATTTTAGCACTATTACTCCAGTCAATCCAGTACATGTACCTAGTCATGCAAAAGGAATCATAATTAATTTATTCATGCAGAAACACAACTTTTTAACTTTTTTTTGTGTGTGCCTCCAGGGTTATTGCTGGGGCTCAGTGCCTGCACCACGAATCCACTGCTCCTGGAGGCCATTTTTCCTCCTTTGTTGCCCTTGTTGTTGTAGTCTTGTTGTGGTTATTATTGTTGTTAATGTCGTTCATTGTTGGATAGGACAGAGAGAAACGGAGAGAGGAGGGGAAGACGGAGAGGGGGAGAGAAAGACACCTGCAGACCTGCTTCACGGCAACCACCCTGCAGGAGGGAAGCCTGGGGCTCGAACTGGGAACCTTACACTGGTCCTTGCGCTTTGCGCCATATGCGCCTAACCTGCTGCTCGACCCCCAGATGCTCACAATTTTTTTTTGATTTTTATTTATTTATTCCTTTTGTTGCCCTTGTTGTTTTATTGTTGTAGTTATTATTGATGTCATTGTTGTTGGATAGGACAGAGAGAAATGGAGAGAGATGGGGAAGACAGAGAGGGGGAGAGAAAGACAGACACCTGCAGACCTGCTTCACCGCCTGTGAAGTGACTCCCCTGCAGGTGGGGAGCCAGGGGCTCGAACCGGGATCCTTCCACTGGTCCTTGTGCTTAGCGCCACCTGCGCTTAACCCGCTGCGCTACTGCCCGACTCCCCACTCACAATTTTTTAACTTAAAGGATGGCACCTTTCTTTAACTGCAAATTGATACCAATATGACAAACCAAATGCTATTCGATTCCCACTCAAGCAATTTGTCCAAAGGACATTACTGAGTCAGAACACTGATTTTCTAGTACTCTGACAACCTTTCCAAAATCAAAGGAAGATCCCTCCCAGATAAAGTCATTCAACTTCTTCACTTTTGAGTTGTAGCTACAGTGTTTAAAAAGATAAAATAAAATAAAATAAAATAAAATAAAATAAACTGTTGGCTCTCTATGAATATAAAATAAATTTTGGGCTCACTCTCCAGAAATATGATAAAGAAAACCATGACATACCCTCGGCAAGGATCTAATACAATTGCTCTTGGATTTGTAACACGGGCTACCACACTGCGTGAAGAGCCATCCAAGGCCATAGAATTAATAGTCTGGTTTTTGATGTCACTGTAATAAATTCTTCCATTAATCCAGTCAAAAGCGATGCCAAAAGAAACACCTATATCTAGATAAAGACCAACAAACACATAGAAAACATGAGTTTCGATATGCATTTTAGAACCACTGGGGAATCCACATGTTAATTCCAAGATATGCTACACTTGCAGTGTCCTTACCTGAAACAAGGGCAGTGGGGGAATTGAATCCTGGATTCAAGCTAATATAGGAAATCTGGCCAACTCCAGCCTCTAGAGGATGTGTGAAGTACACTCTATTATTTCTGCTGTCATAGTCCAGGGCCAATATATTTTTTCCCACACTTATTGAATGTAAAGGTGGGCTATGTTCTTCTGGATTTATGTGCAAACTTCTCAAGGAGTCATTCAAGGCAAACACAAAGAAATTTTCTGTAGGAATGCGACAGCTCTTGCCATCAGCTCCCAGGGTTCCAAAGGCACAGACACATTTTGCGGTGCTCAATCCAGGCAAAGCAAAGCAGAAATGAGAACACCCACCATTATTTTCTAAACAAGGATTATAGTTGACCTCTGCTGGTGACCGAGGCTGGACACTCTGATCAAAGATGGTCACATCTCTTAACCAGTTGATATTGTCTCTTATCACTGTTGGTGACCCTGTGTTTCCTGGATCCTTGCTCGCTTGGAAGATTTTTTGTAAATTCCTATCTACCCATATAATAGAATTTCCAAAAACAGTGATGCCATAAGGAGTTGGGTAACGACTACCATAATAAAGCACTTCAGGTTTCTCCCCAATATTATTAATCCTTGCAATCATATCTAAAGAATCATCAACCCAATAAATATAGCCATCGCTGTGGTCCACTGCCAAGCCCTGGGGTGTGACAATTCCTTCTGACACAAGCACAGTCCGATTGGTACAGTCGAGAAAAGAATATTCAATCTTTGGGTTTTGTCCATAGTCAACCCAGAAAAGGTATCTGTTCTTTGGGTCTACAGCAATAGCCCTGGGCATATCCATTGTAGATTTTAGGAGAACACGGCGGTAGGTGGTATTGATCCTAATCACTTCTATCAGTGTTTCTGACAAAAAAGCATTGGTAAAATAGAGATTTCCTGTAGGAAAACAAAGAAATCCAAGCTGATGAGTGGAAAATTAAGAAGAAAAAAGACATTTCAAATTCAGACCAAAATGTAGAAACTTGAGGTTGAATATCCATGTGTTATCTTTTCTAACATGATGAATAAATGACTCAGTACAAACTTAGGAAAACACAATTTGATGCTTAGGAGTCATGGATTTTCTTCAAACTTGGAGAAAGTATAGGCTAGCAGAGTCTGTTAGAGCACAGAATTTACACGCTTGAGGCCTCCAAGTCCCCAGGTTAATTCCCAGGTACAAATATAGTCTAGAGCTGAATAATAGTCTGCTATCTCTGTCTCTCTGTCAATAAATCCTACAAAAAATAATTGTAAAGTTCCTATTTTTAGCTTCTAAAGCAAATTACAGTTTGCATTAAGTACACAATTAGTATAAATGTCCACTTTCTATTGACAGGAGCACTTACCTGAATGGTCTCCATCTTAAATCTGAATGTTTATTCAAAAGACTATAGACACAAAGATCGTAATATAACTTCACTCCTGGGTTATGAAAGGAGCAAACAGGAAGATCTACCTGCTCTCAGACTATCAAGATGGTCAAGTGTGCTTATTATTAGCATGAAATCTTAGCCTAATCTTTCTAACTAGGTGTCTTCATCCATGTACCTTTCACAGACATCAAAACAAGTTTGTCACTGGCTATTACAGAACACCATAAAAATTTCTGTAGTCAAGACTGCTATTGGATGTTTCACATTGCTACCAAAGACTATCTTTTGTGTTTCTATATAGCTGATCTGAAACTGCTCCAAAGAAATCAAGCCAATATACTATATGGTACTAACCTACCCCCTTTTTATCTTTAATTGTTAATGTAAGTATATTACAATCCTTTATACTAGTATGCCAGTGTTGACAAACCTTTTCTCCACAGAGCCAGAAATTATTTTAGATTCTACAAAGCATATGGTTTCTTTCGCAATTACTCAACTTTTGTCCTTTTAATATCAAAGTGGTAACATCAGAAACAATTCATAAAAAGACATTGATGAATCCTAGCAAAACTTTACTTACAAAAATAAGCAGTTGTTTTTAGCCAGTAGCCATAAATCCTGCTTTGTATATACCCTCAAAAGTAATGCAGTAAATTGGTAATTCACAAATTGGATTTGGGAACCCAATTAAAGCTTGATCAAGCCATACTACTATATTTACTATTATTATAAGTATCTACATTTCCATAATATATTTTAATATATCTATGGATTGTCTTAACAAGATTAACACATTTAATGTCTATTTTTTTGGATGTAATTATATTCTAAAAAATCAATATATGTATTATTTTTGTTAAATTTGTTTTTAAGTGTATCATAAAAAATGAGTGATAGTTAAAAATTAAGTACATGAATCAATATAACTAAATTAAAGCAATATTGTGTTGTGCTATTCAATAACTACAGTAGAAAGTGCCTAATGGTCCACAAGCTTTTTATACATTAATAACAAGAGTAAGCAATTAAAAATTTAGCATTAGAATAGCTCAGCTTAAAATAAATCATCCTGGGGCCAGGCAGTGGCACAACCAGTAAAGCAGATTCAAGCCCCAGGCCCCACCTACAAAGGGGAGGCTTAACAAGTGGTAGAGTAGGCTACAAGTATCTCTCTCCTCATCTCTCTACCTGCTTCTCTTTCTCCATAATAATTTAAAATAAAATGAATACTAAAATAAAATGAACCAAAAAACAATAAAACTAAAACCACCTTACTAATATAGTTTGGTCTAAAAGCACAATTAAATTTGCCTCAAATATCTTAGTAATTGTCTAGAAACAAGATACGTAGCATATATGTTAAGCTAACTCAAACATTTTAAGAAATGTAAACATAGAAAGGTTTTTCAATAAAAGCACTATAGTGGTCCGGGAGGTGGCGCAGTGGGTAAAACATCAGACTCTCAAGCATAAGGTCCTGAGTTCAATCCCTGGCAGCACATGTACCAGAGTGATGCTTGGTTCTTTCTCTCTCTCCTCCTATCTTTCTCATTAATAAATAAAATCTTTTTAAAAATAAAATAAAATAAAATCACTGTTACCTACCAGCTACCCAGTCCACTGCAATGCCCTGTACTCCATTGCCTCCTATCCCATCTGTAGTGATGTTTGTAAATGCAGACCCATCTGGTTTGATTCTACGGATTGCATTGTACGATTGCACAGAGCTGCTAAAATCACACCAGTATATAAAGCCAGAAGATACGTCAACATCCACATGCAGTGCATTTCGTCCTGGAATGTTTAAAGAAACCATTACTAAACAATAACAAACCCACATGACAGTAAGTTTTATAAAGACTAGCAAGAAATGGATAACTTTCCTTTGTTGAGTAAGAAATCCACCACTTCAAAATTCCCAAGTATATAATTTCAGACAAAACCAATGGATTAAAGGTGCTTGGGAAACAAGATAATTGTGAGATTAAAAAAAAATGTGATCACAGACTTTCATACAAATTACAAAGGGAAAATGGCACCACTGATAAGCAATAATTTTAGTGGCCTCTTTAACAAAATGATTATTAGTCTCAGCCATTTCTAAGAGGAGACAAGCTGACATGCTACTCCTGATGAGATTCTGTACTGAGTACACCACCTTCTTGCCAATTGTACTCAACTCAAACCTAATCATGTAATTAAAACCAACTTTCATCTCATGTTAACTGTTGACTATACATTGAATGGCTAATTAACTGATACCATGAGGAGATAATCAGACAAATTCTCAATATGAGATTCTTAAAATCTTTTCCAAAAAAAAAAGTTGTAAAAAAACTAGATCATCTACTACAAGTCAAAAGAGACTAAGGCAGGGAGGAAAGCACACTGGTTATGCTAAAGGCTCAGATGCCTGAGATTCTGAAGTCCCAAGTTCAATTCCCAGCACTACTATAAGCCAGAGCCTGTAAGTGTTACAGTTAAAAAAAATCTTAAGGCAGTAAATAGACATATCAACTATCATAAAGGCTGTGGATATAGCATGACTCTCATCCCTGATGCACTAAAGGTCCCAAGTTCAATACCTAGCACCTACATGCTAGAGCTGAGTAGTGATCTTGTATATGTTTTTTAAAAAAGAATTTAAGAGGTGCCATATGTAAACCACATTTTTAATTACATCTTGGTTGTATCGAAACAACTATAAAATATTAAGTCATGTGGAGAATTCATATACGTACAAATTAAAAACAGATGTTAACATTTATTGGATCTAGGTAGAGTATAAGGATGATCACTATATATCTCAACATTCACTCATATGAAATATGTTAAAAGAAATGTAAAAAAAAATTATTTATAATGCCTTTACAAGGTGGCAACACAAGACACATAACTTTTCAAATTTGAGTAAAGACAACTCATGAGGACAAGTGAACATGTTCACTAAGCAGGAAGATCTTTGGTGCCAGAGACACCCTGATATTTTTTATGTGTTTCTGTCTCTCCTCATCACTCTCTCCCCTTCCTTTATTCCTTTTATCAATCTTTATTCCTTCTCTATTTTTTATCTCCATCATTAGCCTATCAAATGCTACTTGTTATTCCAGTAAACTCTTAGTCCCTCCTGTGATAAAACATTAACTCAGTAATCTCTAGATTGACCTAGGAAATACATGATCATTTTAAATGTGCACAATATGTAACTCTAAGGTCCTGCAAAAAAAAAAAAAGCTATTAATGAGAAACTAATACCATCAACTCATTTATTGAACTCATCAAATACATGGTATGACTCACATTGTAGGTCATCTTAGCACTAATCTAGATAGAAATATACCATCTACTCTAGGTCTCCACTAACAGTTCCTCTGGACATCAATTCTGTAATAGTTCCTCAGGCTACATTCCACAAGGCTCTTGTTTCCTAGTATTCTTGACTCCCGATGTTCTTAGTATAAGCTAAGAACATGGACTAGCACTATCAGTATGCTTTGGGTGCTTGTTAGGATTGTAGGATTCACCCCAGACTATTACTCAGGAAATCTGGAGATGGGACACTTATCCTTGTTTTAACAAATCTTCCAATCCGGGTGCACATTAAAGTTTGCAAGTGGCACAAGGTTGAGGTTTACTTAAAGTGGAAGACAGATTTTATCATGTATTGAATACCAACATGGAGATATGCTTTGTAGAACGATTTCAACAGGGCACCAGATGGAGACAACCTTCACGTAGATTAAGTTGGCATACCTGGGCCTGCCACTGGCACCATTGCCTCTGAGTGATCTGACAGTTCTAGGCTGTAACCTCTGATTGCAGACAGCATGGAGACAACAATAAAGGAATTGTGTTGAGAGCAGGTCCGCTGATCAGGATTGAGTTTGAATCCAGACGCACAGGCACAGGTGAACAGGCCTTCGGGTTTAGGCAGGCAAATTTGCTCACAGGCATTAGCATTATTGCTACAGCCATTTGAAGATCCAGCAGTAACTATACAAAGTCAAAATCAATTACTTCATTTCAATTTTTTAACTGGATGACCCAATAATAATTTTAAAATAATTACAAAACATGAGCTAACACCCTGAAAATGGTATCACAGCTTATATAACTAACATCTAAACTTCCTGAAACAGGACCACAGCTACTGCTTAATAGACCATGTGGTAGCAATTGCTTTTCTTCCATCAGTTATGGAAGAAATAGGGAAATTAGTACACCAACGCTAATTTTTCCCTCCTAATATGTGTGCTAGTATTTAAAATTATATCCACTTAAGTACACAATCAATAATGTGGTGGGCTTTTGTTATAAAATACACTAAAATAGTACTATTTAAAGACTTTTTCATGGGGCCAGGCTGTGGTACACCTAGTTAAGCACACACAGTACAGTGCACAATGACCCAGGTTCAAGCCCCCAATGTCTCCCTGCGGGGAGAAAGCTTCACCAAGCTTTCTCTTTCTCTGCCTCCCCTCCCCTCTCAGTAAGTTGCCAGTGGGTAGAGTATGGATGGAACTGGAAGGTAGTAAATCCCGTATTTGTTCCCTGCTATTATATATGCCATAGTGATGCTCAGTTCCTTTCTCTACTTCCCGTTAATAAACAAATCTCTAAAAATTTGTTTGGTAACCCTTGCTTATATACTAAAGGCTATAAAATATATCCAAAATAAAATAACTTTTACATTATAATAATCATTTTAAATAGGCAGCCAAAGTTAATGTGTGTGTTGAAAAGTGTTTCTTTTAATACTTAGTCAGAACTTGAAGGTATTATGTTAAGTGAGATAAGTCAGAATGAGAAAACCCAGTACTGAATGATCTTATTCACTAAAGAACAGTAAAGGAAAACATAAGGTGAAACTTTGGACTGGGTATGGTGTATTGTAAAGCAAAAGACTCTGGGGAAGGAGAATCGAGGACAGGATAAAGGAACATTGGGTATATGCTTGGGGTGGGGACTCTAGGTTGGGAAAGGGAGTGTCTTCCAGATATCTATCAAGGGTAGATGAGAGGTTATAACTGTGTTAAAGACAGAACTGCAAGCCATTAACCCTTCCCCCATTAAAAAAAAATGAATACAAATTCTATTCTCTTCACATTTTCTCAGCAAATGTCCAATGACACACCAAGAATGTTTCTAGTTATGAGGCAGAGAACAAGGTAGACCAAATGCCTGACTTTGGGGGCTTATATTCTAAAGAGGAACACAAACAAATACTATTTGAAGGAATGCTCTGTAATATTTTAAAAGAAAAGTAAGAAGCTTATGTTGAGGAAGGACAAGTTTACTCTAAAGTCAATCTTGTCCTGGGAGTCGGGCGCACAGCGGGTTAAGTTCAGGTGGCACAAAGCACAAGGACTGGCGTAAGGATTCCGTAAGGAGCCCCTAGCTCCCCACCTGCAGGGAAGTCGCTTCACAAGCAGTGAAGCAGGTCTGCAGGTGTTTTTTCTCTCTCCCTTTGTCTTCCCCTTCTCTTTCCATTTCTTTCTGTCCTATCCAACAATGATAGTATTGATAATAACAACTACAACAACAGTAAAAAAAAAAAAAGAGCAACAAAAGGTAAAATAATAACATTTAAAAAATTAAAAATAAAGTCAATCTTGTCCTTAAGATTGTCAGGTTAGTCTTGGACAGTTATGCTTAAAAGACTAATTATCAAATTAATATTTTGAGTCATGACAGTCTGCACACATATGTGGGCCTGTGTGTGAGTATGCACTGATATATTTAAGTGTATAGAAGGCAAGTATATACTATACAACAACAACACATATGTGTGCACACTTCATTGACAAATAGCTTACCTTGTCGTCTGTGATAAACCCGAAGGCATCTCAGATTTGGAATGTTATCTCTCAAGATTACTTTGTTGTCCCCAGTGGCCTTGTCAACTCTTTCAATGACCTCATAGTCTCCATCAGTATAATAAAGGTAAGGGCCATAAACATAGATTCCCCAGGGGTGGGAAAGATGGTTTACCAAGATCATTCTACTTGTACCATCAACATTTCCTCTTTCAATCTAAAAGATCAAAAATTTCATTATTTCAGAAAATATCATTTACTTCAGAAATTTCTCTCAGCAATGAGAAACTCTTGAGAAATGTTGAAAAATAACTAATTTAAAACTTGAAAGAAACAATACTACCCAGTTCGAGGCACCCGGCTCCCCACCTATAGAGAGGTCGCTTCACAAGCAGTAAAGCAGGTCTGCAGGTGTCTATCTTTCTCTCCCCTTCTCTGTCTTCCTCTCCTCTCTCCATTTCTCTCTGTCTTATCCAACATCATCAATAACAACAACAATAATAACCACAACAACAATGAAACAACAAGGGCAACAAAGGGGAAAAAAAAAAAGAAGAGAGAAAAAAGAAAGCCTTCAGGAGCAGTGGATTCATGATGCAGGCACCGAGCCCCAGCAATAACCCTGGAGGCAAAAAAAAAAAAAAAAAAGAAAGAAAGAAAGAAAGAAAGAAAGAAAGACTACTCTAAGTAAGTATAAATAAGAGAATAAATTAAATTATTGTATCTTGAAGGAAAACAAAGCATAGAAAAATCAATAAACATTATCGTTTTTTAAAGAGTTATGCAAATACTACAAAGGACTGGAATTTGAAGGGCAAAATTTCCTCCAGGAAAATGTGCTTATGAGAATCTCTGGTATTGTCAACACTGCTGTGAGACTGTATTCCCCATCTCTTATAATAGTAGGAACCAGTTGTTAATCATTAAAAATTTTTGCTGAAATAAAAGTGCTTTAAAAAATCTGGGAGGAGGGGCAAGTGGTGTCTCACCTGGTTAAGCGCTCACATCACAGTGCACAAGGACGCAGGTCCAACCCCCTGGTCCCCACCTGCAGGGGGAAAGCTTCACAAGTGGTGAAGCAGGGCTGCAGGTGTCTCTTTGTCTCTCTCCCTCTATCTATTCCTCCCTTCTCAATTTCTTTTTCTATCTAATAATAAACAAATAAAAACATTTTTTAAAAATCTGAAAGTTGCACTGGTACAAGTTGCCAAGTAGTGTGACTGCTCAAGAACTATCAGATAACTCCAACCACCAGCCACGCAAACCCAGCAACGGAGACGTACAGTCCACAAAGGTATCTTACCACTCCTCTGCTAGTGACTGCCCAATAAAGCTTCTGCTCCTCAATGTCAAGAGTGATAAACTCTAAGTGTTCAAGTTCCCCAGAGAAGAGAATTTCCGAAGACGTTCCATCCATGTAAGCACTTGCAATCTTAGCAGGAACCCCACTGTCAGTTCCCTGGTCTGACCAGTATATTTTCCTACAACCATAAGAAAGCGCAAGTATTTAATAAAGCATAAGGGATTCAGTGAGTGGCATCTATAATCTAAATACTTAAGTTGTTGTTCTAACTTACTAAATAAGTGAATGTAGTAAATGAAGAAAATGACTTGTCAAACAGACTCTTATCTCTTTACATGACTTCCATTTTTTTCTAACCAGTATCCCTGTCTTTGACCTCTTCCATTTCAATCTTGAAAAACCATTATAAAATGCAGGTTGCTCAACCTCCAAGTTGTCTGTTGACTCCTAAGTCTATGTATATTATTTCTCTGGGGCTGGGTGATGGCGCAGCGGATTAAGCACATGTGGCGAAGCACAAGGACTGGCATAAAGATCCAGGTTTAAGTCCCCAGCACCCCACCTGCGGGGGGGGGGGTCACTTCACAGGTGGTGAATCAGGTCTGCAGGTGTCTATCTTTCTCTCCCCCTCTGTCTTTGCCTCCTCTTTCGATTTCTCTGTCCTATCCAACAACAATGACAGCAATAACAACAACAATGATAAACAACAAGGGCAACAAAAGGGGGGAAATAGCCTCCAGGAGCAGTGGATTCATAGTACAGCAATAACCCTGGAGGCAAAAATAAAGTAAAATAGGGAGTTGGGCAGTAGCACAGTAGGTTAAGTGCATGTGGCGTGCAAGGACCCGCGGCCCAGCCCCCCACCCCCAGCTCACTTCACTAGCCGAGGTCTTTTTTTTCCCTAAAGTTATCAGATGAGATGAGAAAACATCTTAAGTTTGAATCTTCTATTTTATCAGGCCATACCAATAACAAGAATGGTGCCATACAGAAATCATATGCCATCTAAAAACACTCACCCTTTGACAGGGTCAACAACTATGCCAATTGGAAAACCAACCCCAAGAGGTGTCCCATCATTGGTAATAATTGTTTTTTTGAATCTGACATCTCCACGGACTGTCAAAACCTGTAACATAAAGTCAACTGTTAGAACTTAAGTTCATAAAAAGAAAGCAAATACAAAAAATATAAACTTGAGATGGAGGAAAATTTACACATGTAACCTATTTCAGGACATAGTGAGGGATGAATGGGAGAATTGTGTAAGATTCAAATGCCCTCCAATTGCATATCAAGGTTATGAGTAAATCAAATCAATAAAAAATGAGAGTAACAGCAACAAAAATCACCTGTCAGATTCCAACTTCCAATTAAAGAAAATTTTAGGGAAGGAACTTCATACAAGTAAAAGACAGTTTCAAATGAGTCAACAGTTGAGGTTATCATTGCCTCAGATAAACTATCAAAATGCTTTCAGAGGGGTTAGAGAAAACTCACCTGACAGATCATGTACCTCACCATGATTGAGGGTCTGGGTGAAGCCCTTGAACTATATAAAAGCACCAGGGGATAATCCATGAATAGTGAAGAATGCTGTAGTATCTCCCTCTCACCTCTCTCTGTCTACTTTTTCCTTTCTCTCCCTCCCTGTCATATAAAAGAATGAAAATGTAGGCCTGGAGATATTGTTTACTGGTGGTATCATGCATGTGGTAGGCACTGGATTCATTCCCCAGAGAATGAAAGGAAGGAAGAAAAGAGGGAGAGGAAGAGGAAGGAGGAGGAGGAAGAGGAAGAGGAAGAGGAGGAGAAGAAGGAGGAGGAGAAAAAAGGAGGAGGAGGAGAAGAAGGAGAAGAAGAAGGAGAAGAAAAGGAACTGAGGGAAAGAAAGAAGAATGGAAGTGCCTTCAGAAAAAAGGCAAAAGTCTAGAAGATGAATAGGAACCCTACAGCTGTCCTCCAAGCTCGTAATAACAACCAGTGACCCCATCACTGCAAATACAGTTGATGAAATAGTCCAAATTCACTCAGAGTTGAAGTCTGTTCCAACCAAACAGCTAAGTTAAAATACCTCATTTAACCCCCTGCCCTGCCAGTTCTGTGTAACCTGAGCTAATTTACCTCTGAACTTAGAATACTTTTGTTTTTTAGATATCTTATTTATGTATTTTTGGATAGAAATTGAGAGGGAAGGGGATAAAAGGTAGAAAGGAGGAAGGGAGAGATGGAGAGAGAGAGGGAGAGGGAGAGGGAGAGAGAGAGAGAGAGAGAGAGAGAGGGAGAGAGAGATATATTGACCATACACCATGGATTTTTCTCCGTTACCATAGCCAAGGGCTCAGACCTAGCCTTCAAATATGACAAGGCATGTGAGATATTTCTTTGGCCCAGTTTTTCTCTGTTCAGTTGGTTCTTTCTATTGAAAATCCTTTTCCTAGTCTTAAGCATCTCTTTAGTCCCAAAAAAAAAAGGGCTCTGTCTTGCTTTTTTGTATATATTAAGCTCTTTTTCACACAGTCATTTTGGAAATCACAGCTTTTAACAAAATGGCTTAGTGAATGGACACACAGCTACCCCTAGTGGAAAACCATTTTTCTCTTTATTTTTAAATTTTGATTAAATGTTAGTCAGCCTATTACTCAATGGGGCAATTTACCTACGCATCATTATTCCCACAGATTCTTTATGGATATACTACATATTTTGGCAACTAAAAGGAAATAGGGATCTATATTTATAGGGTACATTGATGCCATGAAATACTTTTGTTAATGAGACATTAATCGATTTTACAGGTAAGACTTAAGAGAAGTAATCTGTCCTAGGCCAAGTAGCCCATGAATAGAAAAAAAATCAGTTATTTCCCCCAGTTAAAATGCATTTTCATATTTCAGGGTCTTTATTTGAGTGTTTCTCTCTGTCTGGAATGCCTTATTCCTTACTTTTTACATTTATCAGATATAAATGCAAATCATCTATTAAGATTCAGTCCACAAGCTGATGAAAGGCTTTTACCTCAGCCACCAGTCATATAGCAGTTTAGCTTCTACTAAACTTTTCTCACACTTATAACACTGAAGCAAAGGCAATACTGTTTATTTGCCTACTTCTCAGGTGTATTAGCTATTCAAAAATAGAAATATAGCTTTTATTCATCTTTGACTATCCAGGACCAAGCAGGAAACTGACTTACTGTAAGTACTTACTAGTGCTTGCTGAGTGAATAGTGTGAATAACTGACCTTACTAATACTTTCACACAAGCAATGTGTCTTCAACAGGTACCTTTTATTTGTGCCTATGGAAAAACTGTCAGGCTGAAATGGAAGATGCTGGGACCGGGAGGCGTGCTGTGCTGTGTGCAAGGCTTGGGTTCGAACCCCAACACCACAAGGTAGTACTAAGGACCAAAGAGCCAGGATTGCTGTTCTGTTGTCTCCCCCTCTGCTTCTGTTTCTGCATTTTTAAAAAAATTTTTCCCCTGCCAGAGCACTGCTCAGCTCTGGTTTATGGGGGTGTCAGAGATTAAGCCTGCAATTTGAGAGCCTCAGGCATATATATATCTACATATACTATAGTATATCTACATACACTATCTCCCCAGCCCTATCTCAGTTCTCTATCTGGGGGGGGGGGGGAGCAGGCCAAGAGCAATGGAAATGCACATATGTGATGAAATAAAATAAAATGTGAAGGAGACACATTTATTCATAAAGCATGAGCACAAGAGATGGTAGGAGTATATAACTGTTACTTGACATTAAAACAAATTAGTTCAGTATTAAGGTATTAAGCAGTGCACTTTGCCAATATTTATATACACATGTGACTTTTCTTAAATTTGTATTGAGCTAATGTTGATTTACAATGCTTTCACGGTAAAATTTCGTACCTCTTCATGGTGTGATTTACCACATTGCACCCAACACTAAAGTACCAGCATTCCTCCACCAAAATCTACTGGACCCCCTCTACCTTAGTAGCACCTTCCTCAGCCCCATTTGATGACCTTCTTCCTTTCTGTAGTAAGTCTAAAGGCTTGTTTTCATTGGACCTTTTTCCATTTCCTTGCTACTTTTCTTTGTCTCTACATGTAAATTAGGTCATTCAGTATTTGTTCTAATTGCAAGTTATCTCACTTAGCATGAGGAACGATGATATTTTCAGTTGAAATTTTTGAAAACCAAGTAACTGCCACTGTCAAAGGACATCAGCCTGGGTGGAACTGTTGGAAGTGTGCTTTTTAATAATGACAAGTTAGAACACTACCCAGAAATCAGGGCAGTTAGTACTAAAGTCAATTTCTTAATTTGTGTGAATGTCAGGATGGTTATCTGAAAAACCAAGTGAAACCTCAAAGCTCCCTAAGAACTAGTGCTTTTACCTATTTTAGATGTACTGGGGATTAGTATTTCTGCATAGTACAAATGTCCTTCTCACTGTGGCTACTATACTTACCTGCCCTGGGGAATATTTTGAGGATTAAATGAGATATTTGTGAAGTTCTCCATTAAATGTAAAGTAGTGGTCTAAAGTAGATTTCTATTATCTAATCTGCACTAAATTAAGTCATCTAATTTGCTGGGGAAGGTGGCAGAGCAGGTAGAGTACAGAGCTTGCATGCCTATATGGCTTCCAGGGAGATTTCTAACACTGGTGCTTCACCACAGAAGTCAACTGTCACTCTACGCTCTCTTTTAACAGAACACTCCCTTTGCTTTAGGAATTACTATGAATGAATAATCTCCCATACATGTCAACTTGACCCAGAGTGCAGCAGACTAATACTAACCAGTAAAGTTACTTTTGATTCACTTCATATGATTCCATACCTATACACTATCTGAAATATCTAGATATTAGAGTGCAAAAGAACACTTATCACAAAGAGGAAAGTATTGAAGGAATTAGAATTATGTCTTGTTTCAAAACCACTTCCTGTTAGAAAATCTATTGGAATCATTGAAATATTTCAGTCTAACAACAGAGATAACCTACAAATTTGGTTTAGAATTGAAATTTTGATGAGTAAAATAAAGTGAATACTGTCTGCCTACTGCCATCTCTCCTTTATGTTGATGTAATTACACAATTTTATTTAGTTTTTTTTCTATTTTGATAAATTATTTAAGACCCTCTTATATAAACAAGTAGCATTAACACTTTGGAAGAAACAAAATAGAAAAGTAGAAAATTCCATAATTTTTTTTCAAGTTAGTTTATCTGCTTCACAGCAGATATTAAAAGTTGATACTTTGCTTTCTGCTTTAAAATAATTGCAAAAGCCTTATGTGAATTTCCTGAGACCCATTCTTACATGAATCAGAAGTGAATGTTTGCATAGTCTTGTTGAATAATTACCTCAATTGATTTGGTTGCAGCATTAGTGTAAAAAAGGTTTTTGGAAATCCAGTCTAAAGCCAGGCTCATAGAAGACCACAAAGTAGTTAGAGGAGCAACCACTGTCCTGTTGGTGCCATCCGTCTTTATTCTGTGAATTAAACCCTGGAAAGAAAGACAGTAGTTGGCTCGAGGCTACTGCTACTAGTATTGCATTAAAGTCTTTTTTTTAATTTTATTACCTTTATTTACTTATTAGATAGAGACAGCCAGAAATCAAGAGGGATGGAGGACATAAAGAGGAAAAGAGAAGAAAGACACCTGTAGCACCGCTTTACCACTTGCAAAACTTTCCCCCTGTTAAGTGGAGACTGGGGGGTTTAAACCCAGGTCCTTACACATTGTAACATGTGCGCTCAACCAGGTGCACCACCACTCGCTCCCCAAAAGTGTTTTATTATAGCAACTGCTGCATGTTTCTTTAACATTCTACAGATTAAAGAAAGTAGAAAAAAAAAAGCTCACTGTATGATGCTAAAACTGTATTTTAAGAACACAGAGCTTTAAGAGTTTCGCAGGAATATACAAGACCTACCATTTATCTTCTTCCATTTATCACCTTGGCTACAGAGATTTATTAATAACTACAATCAAAAGGCTCAAAAATAAGTCAAAAGTAACCAAACCAAATCACAGGTGTGAGTGAAGAGGCCAGGAACATACTGTACATAGGAGGATGAGTATCAAACACATTTCCTCCGACCACATTTGCTTTGTCTTCGCCCCTTCCTCGCCTTCATGGATCGCTCCCCTGACTGGAGAGAAAAGGAGCTCAAAGGTGCACATTATATCCTGGAGGCAAAGATTCTGAATGAAAGCCCCCGGCAACCGCAAATGATTTCCTGCAGCTCACTTCGCTTTTTCTATTAAGACCGTATTCATTTTATTCATTTAGAAAAGCTCCTTGAGAGCGCATTTTTGTGACCACTGCTCCTTAGCTTGTATTCTGCAGCCGGAAGGAACCAATTTAGTACAGTGCAAATACTAAGCACACATAAGCACTTTTTGAATGAACAAATAAGCGCTTACGTGTGCTTATTATCTAGTCTCTGTTTCATATTTTCATTCTTCACTGAATCAAAAGAACTTTGTGGTAAGTAATTTTTGTGCCATTTCCCTTTTACACAGCCAGCAAATGTTTGCATGTTAAGAAGGCATCAGAGTAGGCCTGGGTTCAATCCCCTGTACCACCAAAAGCCAGAGCTTAGTAGTACTCTGGTAAAAAAATAAAAATAAAATAAAGTATAAAATAAATTTAAAAGACATCAGTTTAAGTAGTCTCTTTGCAAACAATCTATGAGATTTGAATGTTATTCAAAACTTACTGGATGCTCAGCCCAATAGATGAATTGTTCTGATTCATCGAAGTCGACATCGTAAGCATTCTGTATCCCTGATATGGGAACCATAGCATCGTTGCTCTTTACCTCAGGATTCAGAGAGATTCCAAAAATCATACTGTATCTTACAGTTATTAAGAAAGGTTCATCACCTGTGAAAATAGCAGAATGTCCAAGTTATGCCACATTATTCCCAGACATTTGGAATAATAGCAAGCAGTAGATTATTAACATCTGCAACGAAGAATTGCTTCATAAAATTTGAATACTTTAAGCAATCCAGGGTTTTCACTAGATTGTTAGGTCACCAGCCCTCCAATTCCACGCACAGCTCGGTCTTTCCGAAGGCAGGTCATTATCTGCCTTACTTTTCATTAATCCCTTACTTATACTGATAAACTGTCCTATATGGAAAGCTTCATAGTTACACAATTATTCCTTCTCTACATGTAGCCAAACCTCACTGGTGCTGGGTAACCCAGGGAAAGGTTCTTCAAAAAAATAGTGAAATAAAATTTCAACTATTCCTAATGAATGAAAGTTTAATAGGCATGCTCACAAAATAAAACACAAGGGCTACAAAGTGTTGCCTTGCCTTGTGTTTCTTAGGCATCTTAAAGATTAAATAAATCCAGTTTAAGGACAGAGAAGTAACTCAGCATCATAGCATAGGGCCTGTATCCCGAAGGTCTCAGAGATCCCAAGTTCAATCCCCAACACTTATCATGTATCAGAGAAAAGGAGAGTTCTGGTCTCTCTCATAAAAATAAATAAATCTTTAAAAAAAATAATACAGGGCCAAAGAATTATCTCACTGGTCAGCACGTATGTCTTGCCACACTGATTACTCCGATTTAAGCCCAGATACTACATGGGACGTGTTATGACATTAAAGGGAGCTCTGTTGCTTCTCTCTTTCTCTCTCTCTCTGAAAAAAAAATCTGGGAACAGAAAAATCGTGCATGGTGATCTACTGCTTCTTTAAAGGGACAATGATCATATTATTTAACAAGTAGTGTCGGTCCATAGAAAAGCACCAGTAGGATTATTTGTGAACCTACAAAAGGTACTACTTAGAATTAACACTTATCATCACCATCAGATCGTAATATTGATTACACCAGTTGCCAAGCACAGTTCAACAATATTTGTGTGATGAAAGAATACTTTGTACCCAAAACTTCTATCGCCCAGTTTAATCTTCTGCTGAAAGGCTCTCTGCACTCTCTAAATTAAACAATGTCAACAAGGATTAGGTGCATAATAAGTCTCTGAAGAAAAGCAGCAAATGCCAAGCCCTTTGTAAGCATTACCAATAAGTAAAATCTTTCATCATCAAAGTATCATTGCAAAATAGCGCATGTTGATGGGACTTTATTTTTAGTAAACCTAATCTGTATAATCTATAAACACCATAAATTTCCCAGATTCAGTACACATTTTCTACGTGAAAATCATTTATATTAGAACGCTGGTTTTTTTTTTTAAATGTTTGCCAGTGAACATTTAGTTTAAATTTGTCTACAGCCATTTTTACCAATATCAAAATACATCAACTTCATAGGGGCTGGGTGGTTATCCAGTTAGCGTACATGTTACAAGGCACCTAGGTTCAAGCCACCAGTCCCCTCCTACAGGTTGAAAACTTCTAGAGTAGGGAAGCAATGCTACAGGTGTCTCTGTTACTACCCCTTTCTACCTCCCCTCTCCCTTTAATTTCTCTCTCTATCCAATAAATAAGTAAAAAAAAAATTGTGCATGCTTTGATAGGACAGAGAGAAACAGACAGGAGCAGGAGATAGACATCTGCAGCCCTACTTCACCACCCATGAAACTTCCCCCTGCGGGTGGGAAGCAGAGTATCAAATCCAAGTCCTTAGGTCTTTGTACATGTTAATGTGTGCACTCAGTTGGGCATGCCACCTTCTGGTCCCATAAATAAAGTATTTTTAATGATACATGTGGAAAACTGAGAAGTAGTAGTGCACAAAAACTGAGTAGTAGTGCACAAACTACTGTATTTTACTGTTGACTGCAAACCATTAATCCCCCAAATAAAGAAAAAAAAAAATACATCAACTTCTTTTCATTGTACCATGAAAATCTGTGAATGTTTAAGCAAGAGTGAAAAAAATTTTAAGAGCTCATCACACATAAAGTACATAGAAGAAAACTATTTCCTCCTTTTCTTGATTGCTAAAATAATTAGTACAATCTGATACATACTGTAATTAGCCAAGTAAAATAGCTTTAAGATGAGATACAGATTGAACTGCTCCAAAAAAAATTACTTCTATTTTACAGAGAATCAGATAACAACAAAAGTACTGAAACTGGAGTCAGAACACCTATCCTCGGACACTGATGACTTGTTACTAGAATACTTGTTACTTGTTACTTGATACTAGAATATACTTCTGCCAAAAAAAATAGTCAGTGCTATTTTTACCACGCACTGATATGATAATTATAACTAAAATTTACTTGATCGTTTCTTTGTAAATAGGCCACAGTTGATAACTCCAAAGGGCTAGAACAAAACTCCAAAAGCTTGGATAACTTTCCTAAGATTATTAGATCTGATTCTATAACTGACTAGTATGCAGCATAAACCAGATTATATTTCCTAAAATCTCTTTCAGTGCAGTAATCTCAAGAAACTCAACTGCACATAAGAATGACTACCCCACAAAAAATGTGCAGCTGCTTTTCTTCATTCCTTAGACTTTAACTTATTCCTTAAAAATAATCTGTTCTCGGCTGGGAATATGGATCAAACTGCCAATGCCCATGTTCAGTGTAGAAGCAATTACAGAAGCCAGACCCTCTACCTTTTGTACCCCATAATCATTCTGTGCCCATACTCCAAGAGATTAAAAAAAAACTTGTATAGTCATGGGCTCTTTGGAATACAACTAAAATAGGACTACTACACAACAGAGATGCCCCAACTCTTCATATGAACTTTTCCAACCTTTAGGTTCATGATCAGTCAACAATTTTTTGGCTCTATATGTTAACTCTTTCTTCAGCCACCAGGTTCCAGATGCTAACTAACATGATGCCAACTGGACTTCCCTGGGCACACGACCCCACCAATATGTCCTGGAGCCCTGCTTCCCCAGAGCCCCGCCCCACTAGGGAAAGAGAGACAGGCTGGGAGTATGGACCGACCTGCCAACACCCATGTTCAGCAGGGAAGCAATGACAGAAGCCAGACCTTCCACCTTCTGCACACCATAATGACCACGGGTCCATACTCCAAGAGGGATAAAGAATAGGAAAGCTATCAGGGGAGGGGATGGGATAAGAAGTTCTAGTGGTGGGAATTGTGGCAATAAAAAATAAGATAATAAATAAGATAATAAACCTGAACAAATAAACTATATGCCAGTGCCAAGCATTTTTTACATAGAGAATTTGGAAGTTTTCATTATCATGGCTAGCCTAACTGTAACCAGGAAAGAGAAAAATGTAGGGTTAAACATTGTTCAGTCACATGTACACATGTACACATGTACACAGCTTTTTCTACAGAGACTCCATTACAACTGATGTGTTTGGTTTAAGTCATCACATCCCATAGACATCTGAAATAAAAGGAGCATGAGACAAACTTGGCCTGCAAGTGGTTTAGGGCCACTACTGCTTTACACAAACTCGGGCAAGTTCCAGAGTTTCTGGAGTTACTTCAAGGACATACCATACCTCTCACACAGGTCACAGAATCTTGAGATAAAGTCCATCCTGAAGGACAAGCGCAGGAGTAGAGCCGTGGTCTCTGTGAAGAAAGCAGGCACAGATGGCTACAGGAGGCCCCGGCACATGTATTTATGGCTGTAATAGAAAGAGAAGTGAAGATAGCCTTAGTAAATCAAAAGTTTCTCCTAAAGACCCCAATCTCATCTGCTGTATACTCTTACCCTAAGGTTTCTGATTATTAAACGATTTGTTCTGCTTTATAGCTTAATGCTTTTCAGCTATCAAGTTGCAGACGCTACCATGACACCAACCTGACTTCCCTGAGCAGATGACCTCACCAATGTGTCCTGCAACCCCACCTCTCCAGAGCCCTGTCTCACTAGGGAAAGATAGAAACAGACTGGGAGTATGAATCAAACTGTCAAAGCCCATGTCCAGTGGAGAAGCAATTGAAGATGAAAAATCTGGCTTCTGTAATTGCATCCCATAATGATCCTGGATCCATACTCCAAGAGGGATGAAGTATAGGAAAGCTTCCAATGGAGAGGGTGGGATGCAAAACTCTGGTGATGGGAATTGTGTGGAATTGTACCCCTCTTATCCTAGAGTCTTCATTACAAAATCGATTTTTAAAAAGTCTCCCTGATAGGATGTGCAGAATCATGCTGTCAGTGGTGTCCCAAAGGTCCCCAATACTTAGAAACATACTATGTTATGATATTGCTGTTGATTTGGGTTTTTGTTTTTTTTCTCTAAAGCATTTTAGATGTCCCTTGATTCAATATAAGATTCATGAGACATAAAGGGAGGAATTACTTATCCAAGGTCACAGATCAATCTACTCCATAACCAGATTATGAATAGCCACTGAGCAATTTAGAATTTAATAAAAAAAACAGAAACATGACACTAAATAATATATGACTCCTTGCCTGACCTAGAAGATCTTTTTACCTTCAATGAAAGCAAAGTATGCCTTTGGTATCTGCCCTTGACACTCACTATTGCCCAAGTCTGGAGTAATAAAAACCTTCCTTTGGTGACATCTTTCTGTGCCTTGGCTCCTTGAAAAAAGGGACCCTGAATGCTCATGGGATATTTTCTAGTTTTTTTTTAAATTTTTTTTAATATTTATTTTTTATTTTATTTATTCCCTTTTGTTGCCCTTGCTGTTTTTTTGTTGTTGTTGTTGTAGTTATTATTGTTGTTGTCGTTATTGGATAGGACAAAGAGAAATGGATAGAGGAGGGGAAGACAGAGAGGAGGAGAGAAAGATAGACACCTGCAGACCTGCTTCACCGCCTGTGAAGCAACTCCCCTGCAGGTGGGGAGCCGGGGCTCGAACCGGGATCCTTATGCCGGTCCTTGTGCTTTGCGCCATTGTCTAGTTTTAATACATTCTTATTACACTGACCTTGGTAGAGTCAATGCATCAGTTCATTTGAATAATGTTTAAAGAGCAGTACCGGCCATGCACATGGCCCATCTTCGTTCCCTGTGACTGCACAGGAGGTACCACAGCACTAGAGGAAGCTCCAGTGCTGTGCTGTCTTTCCCTTCCTCTCTATCTGAATGAAAAAAAAATCCCAGAGTAATTAATGTGAGCTCCAGCTCCACCAAGAAAAAAAAAGTTGCATACAAGATTAGAGTTATCTATCCTTAGTAAATAGGAACAATGGGACAGGGAAATGGCTCAGGAGCAGAGGGAATAGCTTGCAGATGTGAGTCGCTCGATATGGTCCCTGGCACCACATAAGACAGGTTGTGCTCTGATCTGTCTCTCCTGCAAAATAAATAAATTCACAAGGCAGGGGGTAGATAGCATAATGGTTACACAAAGAGACTCTCATGGCTGAGGCTCCAAAGTCCCGGGTTCAATCCCTCCACACCACCATAAGCCAGAGGTGAGCAGTGCTCTGATGAAATGAATAAATAAATAATTAAATACATAAATGTAAAAAATTAATAATAAAGTAAATAAAAATAAATTTATAAATATAAATCACAGAAATGAAAAGAAACTGCATCATCCAAATGTGTCTGCAACTGTGCATTTAGCTTTGCAGAGTGTTTTCCCAGCTCCTCCCAAAGAGGAGGGCTGGCTGGCTGGCTCACTTACCAGCAGGTTGTTTCACAGGATGAACCGCCACAATCCCAAGGGGCCGCCGCAAATCATTAATTATAACTGACTGGTTCCCCCCATGCCACTTATTGGCTTGCAGAACCCTTTGAGTGCTGGGGTCAGTCCAGTACATAGAATCTTCAAAAAGGGTTAGGGCATAAGGGTGCTGCAGAATCTGAGAAGCAGAAGGAATAAAATTCAAGCCACACAAAATAGAAAAGAACACTTGCCCAAGATGACGTTTTCCTTTAACATTTAAGTAAGGACACAAGGCTTTGAAAAAAAAAACCAAAATACTGCCTGCCCTATAGCTCCCAACACCATTCAAAATCAACTGTTAATTTTCAGTTTCACATTGATAATTCCACTGTGCATTCTTGTTACAAATAAAAGCAAAATTAAAATACAGAAAGTATGGTGAATTATCTGGATCACTCGTCTAATTAGACAAGCTCTTTATCTCCAACTCCGAAGGCCTAGCCCTTAATCACCACCATTCAGCACTCACTGCTATTTCGACCACCTACTCTCTAACTCATGGGTTTACATGCATCTGATACAGCTTAGATCATTGTTTTTAAAAAAAAAAAAAAAAAAAAAAACCAGAAATGCCCTTCCAGGGTTTCTTCAAGTCATAGAACTTTATAAACTATAACAATCTTAAGCAGAAGCCAATGGCAGCTTTTAAGCAAAATACACATCTTCTGCATTTTCTCATTTAACTAGTGAAAAAATCCTGAGTGTTCAGATTTCCCTATATATATATATATATATATATATATATATATATATATATATATATATGGAAATTTCCATATATATATATATGTATGCATGTATGTTGAAGGGGCTGGACAGTGGTGCACCTGATTAAGTGCACATATTACTATGAACAAGAACCTGGGTTCAAGACCCTGCTCCTGGGTAAAAGAGACAGCATGATGGCTCCAGAATCCCAGGTTCAATCCCCGACACCACCATAAACCAGAGATGAGCAGTGCTCTGGTAAAAAAAGAAAAAAAGAATAGAAACACCTGCTCCCAATCTGCAGTGGGGGCACAGACCTGCAGGTGTCTCTATTTCTTTCTTCCTCTCTATCCTGTCAAATAAAATAGAAAAAAAAAGGAATGGGGGAAAATGGCCTCCAGGAGCAGTGGATTAGTAGTGCTGGCACCATGCCTCAGACACCTTTGGTGGCAATAAATAAATAAATAAACAAAAACATAGAATAGGTTATGATTTTTTTATACTTATTAGTGGTCTGCAAAAACAAGATACTCAGAGTATTATAATTCTGCACCACTCCCACCACTAGAGTTTTGTGTTCTCATCCCCTAACAGTGGAAACTACTATAGTTCTCCCAAGGTCACAGATATAGGTTGACTATATACCTCTATCTATCTAAATATTTACATATTTTTTCATTAATTTTTTTTATTTAATTAAGGATTAATTAACAAAACCATAGGGTAGGAGGGGTACAACTCCACACAATTCCCACCGCACAATCTCCATATCCCACCCCCTCCCCCGATAGCTTTCCCATTCTCTATCCCTCTGGGAGCATATTTTTGCCTATTTTTTTCCTATAGTTCTGCCTTTCTAAATCCTATGTCACACCTACACTCTTTTCTTCCTCCCCTCTTCTCTCTCAGATAAGCAAAACAATGTCTGGCTTCCTCGGGTTAACACACCTTTTTTTAAATTTTTAAAAATATTTATTTCCTTTTTGTTGCCCTTGTTTTTATTGTTGCAATTATTGTTGATATCGTTGTTGGATAGGACAAGAGAGAAATGGAGAGAGGAGGGGAAGACAGAGAGGGGGAGAGAAAGATAGACACATGCAGACCGGCATGATTCATGCCTGTGGAGCGACTCTCCTGCAGGTGGGGAGCCCGTCCTTGCGCTTTGCGCCACGTGCACTTAACCCGCTGTGCTACTCCCCACTTTATAGAATCAACAGGTTAGCATCTACAGATCAATTAAGTCATGTGTGCTATTAATCATCCAAAATTAATTAATTTGATGATGAACTAGAATTAAATACTTAACAAAATTTTAAAAAGTGCTTCTCACATCCACTGATATTTGCTGCGTTGATCTTATAATGTCTTTGTCACATTTTCTTTTCATTTTCTTATTAATCAAATTATGACCTACTTAATTATGACCTACTTACCAAGTCACTGGCTACCACCTGTTTCCTATGGTGCCCATTATAATTGCAAAAATCTATATAATCAAGATAGCCATCCATGAAGTAGATCAGTCTGTTGGGGTAGTCAATAGTTAGACCAGTGGGCCAGAAAATCTTGTCTTCGACAATGATAGTCCTCATGCTACCATCCATGCTGGCTCTCTCAATATGAGGATGCTGGCCCCCCTGAGACCAGAACATCAGATGGTCACTATGAAAAGAAAACAGAAAACAATTGCAAAGGTCATGTTTAAACATGGGAAATAACTATCCTATTAAGAAATAAAACCTCATGTATATGTTCTGCTTAAGATAATTCATCTCCAGATCAAAAATATGTGCAAAGCTTATTACCACCTCAAAGTATTCTAAAGTAAAAATGTAGTCATGATCTGGGTAGTTTTAAATGGTTCACAAAGTAAGTAGCGAATTGTAGCAGGGAAGTGACTTAATGCCAAACCATGTTTCAGTGCAATTCACAGTTTATCTGGAAAATGTGTATGTCCTTGTTGTCTACCCTATCGTGTTCTACATAAGAAGGCCAAATTATTCGCCAGCAGAGATTCATCACAAATTATACTGGTGTGTCAGATTGTATACTGTTCAGGAAGTCTGCATTGCATCCAGCATAATTTTTCCAACTCACCATCTTTCAGGAGACAATCTAAGTTGTGGAATCTAAATTAAAAAAGGAAGCCCATAGAGGTTTCTAAGCACTTGAACAAATTTCTACTACCTTCCCTTCAGGACCTGCAGGGAAAATTTTTTCTTGCTTATGTGATGCAACACAGAGTTCTTTGTTGATGAATCAGCATGAGGCATCAAAGTTACAAGTAATTTATAAGTAACCCATATGGAACACCACTGTACATTCAAATTTAATTACATGATTCCACAACCATTTTGAAAAAAATGTAATTTCCAAGCTGATAAATCAATGTGGTCTTAAAATAAAGTGAGCAATCAAAATATATCTTTCGCACTTTGTAAGAACTATTCAGACAAATTAAGAATGGAAACAACCAGTCAGATGTTATACTGTCCCTATACAATGGCTAAACTATGAACCAGTTTAAATTTTGTCATCTACATGCCAATCAGTTCAAATTATTGTTGATTTCCCTTCAAAAAATAAGTCAAGGAAACCACATTTTTAAAATGTCTTACTTAGTTCTGGGATCCAAAGCTAGTCCCCTTGGATAGGAAAGGTTGCTACTAATCAGTACAGTTCTGTGTTCTCCCTCCAGATTTGAAACTTCAATGGTCTCCAGAGCATAGTCTGTCCAGTAAAGATTGCGACCGATCCAATCCACGGCAATACTTTGAGTCATAGTGACACGAGTTTCGAGCACCTAGGGGCAAAAACAAATAAAAAAAGAATTCCAAAGAGAAGAACTAATGCAGAGTTGAAAATTATATTAAAGTCTAGAATAAGGCAACTAATTTGACCTACATTTGTGTGGATCAGAAAATTTGTCTTCCCATGTAACTGATTACCAAATCAATAGTATGGTTTTATAAGAATAGTACATAACATTTTGTTAAATCAAATAAATATTCTTAACTTCATTCTGTTAGTGGTAGGTTTCATTTGGTGAATGGTAGCAAATAAATCTAAGACATACTCAAGAAAAATTCAGTAGGAATAAACTTACTACTTTACTGTCTGTTCCATTTTGAAATGCACTCCAGATTTTACCCTGAGTTCCATCAGACCAAAACACACGATTTCTGACTGAGTCAAAATCAAGAGCTACAATGTGAGAACCTTGGAGGATAGGTGAAGAGATATGATGCATCTGGGAGGTGATGTTGTCAGCAACAATTTGGTTCTGATTCGCCACAAGTAACAACAGACCTTCAGGTGCTGCCCAAGAAGAAAAAACAAAAATGTCACTGATGCTGACAGGAAACAGCAATTAAAGTATATCTGAATTGTTTGGCACAATACTGCTGGTAATAGGTTTATCTAAACCATGGGGAAGAAAAAAAATCCCTGAAATTATGTTGTTCATCATTTCTTTCTTTAATAGCTGATTTTCATATAGAAGTTCTTTCCTAAATATTATCTTTTTGACTTGTCAATCTGTAGTGAATAATTTTTGCATTCTTCCTGTTAAGATAGTTAATTGTCCTGCTTCCTGTTAAGATAGTTAATTGTCCTATAACCTGTATACTTCTTTATAGCAGAAATTATGTCTTAAATAACTTTCTTTACCCTCAAGGAATTGAGCTGTGACAGAGCTTCCTAATGACTTCTCAATGCCCCCTCTTCTCTTCTCACATTTTACAATAAAGCAAGCCAAACCTTAGCATGGTGCATAGCCAGCCCACTAGAGATTAGGATTTAAAGAGTTCACATGGTATGTCAGTATTCAAATTCACTTGAATCATAATTGCCAAATGATTATCTCCAATTTCCACCGTAAAATTCTTGGTGTGCTGTTAAACCAGCTAGAGTTAATTCATTTGCACATTAACCATTACCTGTAACTTTGCAAGTCTTTCCATCAATGTCAAGAGTGTATTCTTTATCACACCAGCATCGAAAAGAACCTCTTGTATTGTAACAGTGCTGACTACAAAAGCTAGGAATATCACATTCATTGATGTCTTCACAGGTCTTAGAATCATTGGCAAGCGAATAGCCAGATGGACATAGGCACTGAGCCCCATAGGGTCCTTGAACACATTCATGGGTACAACCACCATTGGAATCTGAGCAGCTATCCTGGTCTAGAATAAAGAAAGAAAATCACAGAAGTGAATGAAATATCAAGAATCTGCTTCTTTGCTATCAAACAGACATAGACAGGTCACCTTCAAGGTAACACCCAGGTAAAAGCTAAGAGCAGCATCCACTTGGATGTGCCCTGTGGACTGGAGTCAGCTCCTGTTTGCCGGCAGCCTTACTGTCCTCCACATTCACCAGTTTTGGGTCACTTCATTCATACCAACTGTCTGCTTTACCTCTATTTAGGGCAATATAAGAATGTTAGGGAAAGATTGTCAACACTAAGAAACACAACCTTTGGACTAAAAAGGAAGCTCACCAGGTAGGACATGTACCTTGTCATGTATATGACCCACATTAGCGTGCTGGCACCACATGTCAGTTCTTTGACACCTGGTGAAGCTCAGATGCTGTAGCATACCTCTCTTTCTCTTTCTCTTTCTCTCTCTCTCCCCCCTTCTCCATTCTTATCTGTGTCTGTCAGAATGAGAAATAGGTCCCAGAGTGGTGAATGAATGAGGTCTGGGATACACAAAATATGAATAAATAATTTAACAGATTTGTAAAAAGAAGAATAGCTATCATTAATAAATATACAAAGAGCTCTAAATTACTGTTCACTGTCTGCCATTTTTCCCCCTCCATCATACAGTAATGAAAGGCAAGGTTTTCACATTTAGGAACAGAGGCTGGAAGATCGATAGAAGTGAGATCCACTAACATGTCATTACTCTTTACATTCAAGGTCAGAACAGCAATGCCTAAAACCACCCAAAGGTAGTTTGTATAACTAGAAATAGAAATCTCTATTTCCACATACACTCTAACTTGGTTATGAGAGTCACACACAGAACATGCAATAGAAGGGAAAAGAAGTCTAAACAGTCAAGACATTTTCAGGGCAAACAGTGCAGATATAAATCATAAGAATCTACAATCCTTCACAATCACACCGGGCAGGGGTTCATCTGAGAGTGAGCATTGATTAAAGAGGAAAGAAAGAGAGGACAGTGATTAGGATGACATGCCAATCACAGGGTTTTAATCACAGTACACACAAATCTCAGGGCTTCACTTATTTTGTGGCAAGTTCTGACTGAAATTAGAAAGTATCAAAGTTAAGAGAATTAATTTATGAGCACATTACAAACAGAACAAAATTTAATTTGAAAATCGACTATTCTCATTTTGCCTCTTTTTCTAAACAAAGATATGAAAAGAAGTAAAAACACAGAATCAAGTGCAAAGGATTAATGAGAAATATGATCTAGTGATGTGGTCAGGAAACTTACTGCAAAGTGGGGACTCATCTACCCCACTGGGGCAGTCAGGGACGCCATTACACACGTTACTCATATTCACACAGATGTTATAGCCAATGCAGTGCCACTGCCAGCTAGGACACTGAAAGGCCCGAGTAGGACAGTCGTTCTCATCGCTCATATCCCCGCAGTCATTGTCCCCATCACAGATCCACTCTCTGCTAATGCAGTGTCCATTGCCACATTGAAAATATGATGGAAGACAGGTTCTGGCTGCACAGCCCTGGTGCTCATCAGATCCAGAGGTGCAGTCTCTGTGCCCATCACACTCCCAGCTCCCTGGGATACAGACACCATCCTGGCACTGAAATTCACCTTGGTGGCACATACCAGGAGGCCTAGAGGCTAAAAGAAAAGCATAGGGAGAAAGACATTTGTAAATGGGATTCATAATTACATCCGTACCCTTCACAGATTCAGAAAACTCGATCAAGAATACATAAATGGCAATTTTATAACAAACTGAATCCTTAACTCTAAAATAATATTGGGTCTTCTCTACATTCAGGACCAGAACAGTTATGCCTAAAGCCACTCAAAGATATTTCATAGTCAAAGATATTTGCAGTCTTCCTGTTAGGATACTTAATTTGGTCCTACCTAAACTGTATACTTCTTTATAGCAAGAATTATGTCTTAAATAATTTTCTTTACCCACAAGGAATTGAGCTGTGACAGAGCTTCCTAATGACCTCCCAATGCCCCCTTTTCTCTTCTTACATTTTAGCAATAAAACAAGCCAAACCTTAGCATGGTGCACAGCCAGCCCACTAGAGATTTGGATTTAAAGAGTTCACATGATACCCTCTATTTCTACATGTACTCTAACATGGTTATGAGAGTTACCATATACACATGCACTAGAAGGGAGAGCAAGCCTAAAGACATGCTCCATAAACTGAGTAGGATTAGTGGCTCTAACAACAAACTACGAACAGGGTACACAACTCTCAGATAGAAAATAAGTTCCTTAATTAAAAGAAAACTTTGTTTCCTGTATTTCTAGTGTCTGTCCAATTACAGATTAAATAATGAGGGGCTGGACAGTGGTGCACTGGGTTAAGCTCACATAGTACAAGCACAAGGACACACGCAAGGATACTAGTTCGAGCCCCTGTTCCCCACCTACAGGGAGTGTCACTTCACAAGCAGTGAAGCAGGTCTGCAGGTGTCTATCCTTCTCTTACCCCTCCATCTCCCCTCCCCTCTCAATTTCTCTCTGTCCTATCCAATAAAATGGAAAGGAAAAAAGCCACCAGGAGCAGTAGATTCAAGTGCAGACACTGAGCCCCAGTGATAACCCTCATGGCAAAAACATAAATTAACTAATTAATTAATTAATTCTATCTTTCATTATTAAAGAAGCATTAGAGCATTTCAAGCAAGTTGAAATGTTTATGCTTACTTTGAATCTATGTTTAATATAGATTTGAATGTCCTAATTTTCCCTCAGATGGACTATATCTAGTGAAACAAGCACATATTAAGTAAATAAAAAGCTACCTTAAGTCATTAATTCTTCTAAAACTTTCTACTATTCATTGGAAAATCCGTATGAAATAAGAATTACTTCCCAGTTTCACAGGGTTAGCCCAAATTCACCCCAAGGACTTCCTAAGGCAACAGCAAGTCAATAACAGATGGTGGTTTCACTTCAGATCATCACAGAATTTCATGTGTTCAGTGTGAAAGAGGAAAATCAATGATTAAAAATTTCTGAGTGGGAGCTCAGGTGGTGGCAAAGTAAATTAAGCATTAGACTCTGAAAGCATGACATCCTGAGTTCGATTCCTTACATAACATATGCCAGAGAGATGTCCTGGTTATCTCTCACACATGCAAATTTAAAGGGAAAAGGGTGGAGGGCAGGAGGAGACAAGAAAAAGAGAGACAGAGAGAGAGAGACAGAGAGAGAGAGAGGGAGGGAGGGAGGGAGGGAGGGAGGGAGGGAGGGAGGAAGGGGAATTTCTGAGTGTTATGAACATGGGTATAAGGTGCTGGTGATGGCACACCCAGCTGAGTGCACAAATTACAGTACACAAGGTCCTGGGATCAAGCCTTCAATCCCCACCTGCAGGGAGGAGGCTTCATAAATAGTAAAGTGGTATTGCAGGTCTCTCGGTCTCTGTCTCTCTCTCTCTCTCTCTCTCTCTCTCTCTCTCTCTCTCTCATATATATATATATATATATATATATATCCCTCTTCTCTTTCAATTTCTTTCTCTGTCCAAAATAAAATTAAATGTTAAAATAGTTAGGCATTTTTGTGTTGTACCTTTTCATCCATCGACTTAAACACTTCTGATTCAGAAGGAGAACTAATAAACCTACTTTGTGTCTCTTCACATCATTTTATTGGTGAGTAAAGTCCTTAACACACAGGTACAGTTTCTGATCTCACCTCCAACTTAAGCATTAACAGTCTGCAGCCCACAATTCTACTGATAAAATAAATGGCCACACCACTGACATTTTTTTTTTTACCACTGACATCTTTTTAAAGTTTAAAACCAATTAGTGGTCTGGAGAGAATGCAGCGATAATGCACTAGATTTTTATGTCTGAGGTCCCTGCGGCACCAGGTTCAATTCACAGCATCACCATATGCGAGAAGTGAACAGTGCTCCAGTATCAGTCAGTGTCTTTCTCTCTATCTCTATCTCATAAATAAGTAAATGATAAAGGAGTAAAATCCATTTAGCAACAAAAAAAAAATGGCCAACTTGAATCTAGTCCATTATAGTCTGAGATTGATGGAGATTGCCCCCAGATCATAGTCCATAAAGACATCCTTGAGTCCCCTGCTATAAGAATCAGTTTCTTCGAAGCTCCATAGAATTTAGTCTACCATTCTAAGGCCCTTGTCATTATCTAATTTCAATTATCTTTTACTTTTTATGCTTCTCCTACCAAATACTAAAGACAAAGACCACATTATTTTAATAAACATTTGAAAAATAATAGCTAAAAGAATGCATTAGTTAGATTCACTATCAAATACCATTTCACATCATATTTATACCATGGTCTGCTCTTCCCTACTGAGGCTTAAAAGAAATCATTGAAAAGACAAAAAAAGCTTTACATAGAGTAAAACTTGAAATATATATAATCAACTAATTTTTAATGTAGTAGGGAAAGAGGGAGGGAATCTAAAAGAAATATTAAACTACCTACAAGGTAATCTAAAAGAGCTCATTTATACAATCACTTGATTCACAAATTAAGGGTCATTATTTTGTAATGCCTTGTCAAGTAAACTATGCATTCAATACTGAACTCTTGCTAATGCCATGCAATTTAGGCTATCTTTCCTGCAAAAATCTGTGGTAATATCAACACTGGTAAAGACAAAAACACTTTCACCTAAAGTTTCTAAATTTATGATACTTACGACAGTTTATCTCATCAGAGTTGTCATTGCAGTCAAAAACACCGTCACAACGATACATGTTGGCAATACACTGATCTCCAGAGGCACATTTGAATTGAAAAGTAGTGCAATTAATTACTAAGAATGAAAGAGAAAATCAGAATTAGCTCGAAGGAAAAGTAACTAAACACTGAGATTTTTTTTAAACATCATGAATGAAAATAATTAATAACTTACCACAACCATTCTCATCAGATCCATCAATACAGTCCTTGTCCCCATCACACACAAAAGACATGGAAATACATCGATGATCAGGGCAACGAAACTGACTGGGCAAACATGTCTCCTCAGGGTCTAATGTCACCCAAAAGCAAAAACAAATAGGAATTTATTTCTTGCTCTATATGTATCAGAGGCAAGGGCAACAGTGCACCCTGTAGGGCACACATTACAATATGTACAGAATCAGAACTGGAAAATGTTAAGATACATAAATCATCTCAGTCCAATGTGTCTAATATTCCTTCAAATCTACAACACTGTCAAAGTCATCATAGCTAGAATACTAAAAACAAAGATAGGTTTTGGAAACAAAAGTAAGAATGTCATAAAAACAGAATCAGAAAAGGTGAATATAACTTCAGATATAGACCACACTAGGAAAATGGGCATTACTGGTCCATTACTCTAAACCATAGTTAAGCGGGTGAACTCAATTAATTATCATGGGCCAGTTGTCTAGTAGCAACAATGTATAGACAGATCATGATAATACATTTAATCTGATGTCTAAACAGAAAAACTTGAAAGTCAGGATCCTACCTTGCTAATAAGCAGCCTTAGTGTCAGACCTGCAGGAGGCACTGTTTGTGACATGGGAAGTTACATTAAATAAAGAGACAGACTAGAAGACAGTGCCTTACAATAAAAATTGGGTGAACCTCAGAGGAAAGCGGAAAGATTTATTAAAATCTATTTACTACTCTATTAAAATCTATTTATTATGGGTGGTGGGGACCCTATTATATCCCTATTATCCTACGATTGTGTTCATCAATATTAAATCACTAATAAATTTTTTTAATATTTACTTTTATTTACTCCCTTTTGTTACCCTTGTTGTTTTATTGCTGTAATTATTATTGTTGTTGATGTCTTGCTGTTGGATAGGACAGACAGAAATGGAGAGAGGAGGGGAAGACAGAGAGGGGGAGAGAAACACCTGAAGACCTGCTTCACTGCTTGTGAAGTGACTCTCCTGCAGGTGGGGAGCCGGGGGCTCGAACCGGGATCCTTACACCGATCCTTGCACTTTGCGCCACGTACACTTAACCCGCTGTGCTACCACCCGACTCCCAATAAAATGTTTTTTTAGAAAAATCTCTTTACTAAGCTGGCAAACACAAAGAAATCAGTTCAAAACTTACTGCAGTTGTTCTCATCAGATCCATCACCACAATCATTATCCGTATCACAGAGCCAACTCCTTGGGATACATCGGCTATTATTACATGTGTACAAGGGTGCAGAACAGGTGATGTGTGCTTGTGTGGGACAGTCTTCTTCATCGCTGCCGTCCGCGCAGTCATTCTCTTTGTCGCAGCGCCATTTTGCAGGAATACACCCTCCTCCATGCCCACAGGTGAATGCCGACGATGAACAAGAATTATCTATAACAGAAGCACATCCGTCAGAAGATATTTGGGGTTTTCGTTTGTTTGTTTGGTTGGTTGGTTTGGTCTGGTTTTGGTTTTTAGACTTTTTATGATTTTTTAACATAGATAGATCCTTTTTCAATGGGAGCATTAGGCTAGCTCGGCAGAAATAAACAAGTCATCATCATCACTGCCTGACATTACATTATCATGACAGAAACATTTCTAAATGTCTTCTTTAAAGACACTTTCTCTCTCAGTCCTCACAAGAATACTGTATGACACAAGGAATCATCAACATGCAATAGACAAGAAAGCAGAGATTTTGAAAGATTTAGAGATTGGCCCGAGATTCAAGATTTAAGACACTTTCTTTTACTTCTAAGCTATACTGTTTCTCTGATTACAATTGCAAACTTAGCTTACAGAAACCTGAAAATGTGTCACTTGAAAAATGTTAATAATACTAAGTGCTCAAGTAAAAAATTTTACTTTTAGAAATAGGAAGATAATACACTAAAGGAAGAAAAAACTAAATTTCAGAAAATATGTATAGTGGGTATTTTCATTTTCAAATCTGTCATTTCTTCAAAAGATAATTTATTGTTACTATTAATCTCACCTTGAAATTTAAATGAAACTCTTCTAAATTCTACAATATTTTATTGGACTCCAAAATTTAGAGTGGATTTACATCAGAAGAGCATTGTAAAGATTAAAACCACCAGGGGTCAAGCAGTAGCCCAGCAGGTTAAGCTCGCATGGTGCAAAGCGCAAGGACTAGGGTAAAGATCCCGGTTCGAGCCCTGGCTCCCCACCTGCAGGGGGAGTCACTTCACAGGCACTGAAACAGGTCGGCAGGTGTCTATCTTTCTCTCCCCCTCTCTGTCTTCCCCTGCTCTCTCTATTTCTCTCTGTCCTATCCAACAACGATAATAATAACTGCAACGATAAAGTAACCAGGGCAAGAGAAGGGAAAAATGGCCTCCAGGAGCAGTGGATTCATGGTGCAGATACGGAGCCCCCATCAATAAGGCTGGAGGCAAAAAAAAAAATTAAAACCACCATTTTATCTCTGATTTACATAAGAGAAGGAGGAGGGGATGTAACACACTAACCTTTCAATTTTTTTTATAAGTACTTTTCCTCTAAAGCTACCAAGATATCAAAAATCATATCTACTTTATTTTATTCAACTTTCTGAGTGATCCAAGATGCAGTGATTCAGCATCAGGTCAAAGGTCCAATGTCATTTGCATTATCTAGGAATGATACTCGTCTTTGTACTTACATGTTAAAAGTATGAGGTTCTAAAAGATAGCTTTTCCCACAGAGATAACCAATCACCTCTCTCTGTTCTATTCATATCACAAAGTATCTCCAGTGTCTGCATTACTTACTAAATGTACCACATAGCTGTTCATCGCTATTATCATGACAGTCATCAGTTCCATCACAGCGGAAGAAACTAGGCACACATTTGCTGTTATTACAGATGAAGGACAAGGAGCCACATAGTTCCATGGGTGGTTCTTCAGAATGGTTTTCTACACATGTCAAGTGATTGGAAGACAGCTTCATTCCATAGGGGCAACCACACACCCTCTGGTAGTTTGGCACTGGAAAGCAGAAGTGGCTACAGTCGCCGTTTGGATGGGTGGGTTGACTACATTGATTAGAGCCTGGAATGGCAATGGATGAGATGGTCAGTGGAACACATTTCCACTAGGTAGATGACACATTCAATTTGCTTACCAAAAAAAATTAGACACAATACTAAAATAGTAGCTTCCTGTTGGAAATCAGCAGGCCAAACAAAACATTCAGTTTAAGTGCAGAAGAGTATTAAAATGTGTTTTCCCAACAAGTAATTTAAGAGCAGAGTTAAACAGATTTAAGTCATATTGCTAAACTATGTGACAAGAATACAAAATATAAGAAACTATATTAAAACAATATAGTTTAGCACCATGTTAAACAAATATATAAAATAACTTGGCAGTCTCACTCACCAGTCTGGACGGTGGCATCATAAGATTTCACAAGCTTTATGCTTCTGATGCCACTTCGGATAACTGTCCTCTCTCCACCATTGCTTTTTCTAACTCGAACAATAGCTTTCAGTCTCCAGTCAGTAAAATACACATATTCTGAGAAGAAATACAGGGGATGAACATAGCCATAGCTGATTTACAGATCACTCTGAGAAATGCAATAGGCTTTCAATCCCTCTTGCAACTGTGATATATTCCTTCTATAATTAGCTGTAACATGCTTTAGTTATAAATTTTTCATAATCTTCTACTCTCTAGAAATAACTCTTCAGACACCTATAAATATAATAGCAAAGTTCATATTCAGGTAAGCATATATCGAGTGGTATTCTGTGTCATCTACTAGCAATTACGTTTAAACTTGGTTGGGAATTTTTTATTGAATTGTTATTATTCAATAAGGCCAGCAGATAGTAATTCATAAAATTAAATTTTAACTGACTTATTCTTTTAAAATTAACCTAAGAAATTGTTGAAAAGGTTCGGTGATAGTACACTTGTCTGAGTGCACACATTATCATGCACAAGGATCTGGGTTTTAAGTCCCCACCCTCCCACCTGCAGGGGGAAAGTTTCATGAGTAGTGAAGCAGTGCTGCAGGTGCCTCTGTTTCTCTTTCCCTCTCTGATCTCAATTTTTCTCTGTCCTAGGAAAGGAAGGGAGGGAGGGAGGGAGGAATAACTTCCAGGAGTGGTGAGTTCATGTTGCAGACACAAAGTCTCAACAATGAACCTAGTTGGGGTGGAAGGGGTGGAGGAGAAGGAAGAAAGGCGAGGGGAAGGGAAGGGAAGGGAAGGGAAGGGAAGGGAAGGGAAGGGAAGGGAAGGGAAGGGAAGGGAAGGGAAGGGAAGGGAAGGGAAGGGAAGGGAAGGGAAGGGAAGGGAAGGGAAGGGAAGGGAAGGGAAGGGAAGGGAAGGGAAGGGAAGGGAAGCTATTGAAAAGGAGAAATGTAGAGGAACTTTCAATGTTTGGGAACTCCGTGACAGTATGCATAGAAGTGAGCCTACCTGTGTAATTGATATGCGGACTCTCTCAAAAGCCTAGACCAAGTAGATCAGAAGCAACCAATAGCACAGCTACATACAAGATACTGGGCACTGTACAGCAAACCCTAACAAAAGGACTTTTCAAAGTTAACCCAATTACCAATTAATGTGATGACAATATTAACTATCGATTGTCTTTTTGAACCCTAAGACAGCAGGAACCTCACATCTCCACTATAGTGCCTCTACTTCCCCCAGTCCTGGAACCCTTGGATAGGGCCCACTTTCCCGTATGCCTCTCTCAATACATATCAAATAATATTGCATCTGCCGATCACAACCTAACCAACGTTTACCGATGGCCACCTCAACATGCTTCACTTCAGACTGTGTCCAGAGACTTCACGTGTGGAATGACAACCCTTCAGCTTCATTACTCGGGTGATACCTTTCCTTTCATAGTATACTCTAATTCCATCTCAGGTGGTTCACTTTCTAACAAAGTCCCAAAACCTAGATATACACCAGTTTCTGTGAGAGCATATGTTCACACGTATCCATAAACTACTGCAAAATATATACCTGAGAGCAGAAGTGCACTAGAGTTTGCAGTGAGTACCCCCCTAACACTTCCTCTCCACTATTCCAAGATTTGGGTCCATGATTGCTCAACAATTTGTTTGGCTTTGTATGTTAACTCTCTTTTCAGTCACCAGGTACCAGATGTCATCAGGATGCCGGCCAGGCTTCCCTAGACTGAAGACCCCACCAATGTGTCCTGGAGCTCCGCTTCCCCAGAGACCCACCCTACTAGGGAAAGAGAGAGGCAGACTGGGAGTATGGACCGACCAGTCAACGCCCATGTTCAGCGGGGAAGCAATTACAGAAGCCAGACCTTCTACCTTCTGCAACCCACAATGACCCTGGGTCCATGCTCCCAGAGGAATAGAGAATGGGAAAGCTATCAGGGGAGGGGGTGGGATATGGAGATTGGGTGGTGGGAATTGTGTGGAGTTGTACCCCTCCTACCCTATGGTTTTGTTAATTAATCATTTCTTAAAAAAAAAAGAAGTGAGCCTACATCAACAATCACAGTAACACTCCAGAAAACTTAAAACCTTTAAAGGGAATGTATAATTCTAGACATTAAAAATGTAATTCTTTTTACTTTACACTAATTCCTGGACCCAGGAAGTAAACAAACATTTCAACAGTTTTTAAAACAATGTATTGAATAAAAGTCAGTTTTCCTTTTTAACAATAGTTCATCTAAAAATTCACACTAACAATAAAATGGCTTACAAATTATACCCGTTTGATCTAATTAACTAAACAATAATTAGTCAATTAAATCTTGTCTAGACTGACAATTTCAATCACACCACTCATAAAGATATCTTAATATACTTAAATACATAAGGAGATCAATAACCTTTCTGGTGCATAGATAGTCAAGTAGATCTTTCATTAAAAAAGAGGCACAAATTTCCATGCTACTGTGCAATAAGAAGCCTTCTATAAGAAATTCATCATGAAGAGTGCTGTTAGATACGATCTTTTTTTTTTGCTACAACTACTAGCCATTGTTTTCAATATGATGGGACCAAAAGGTAGAAAATCTGCATTTTTAGTCAATCCCCAAACATTCAGCAAAGAAAAGTAAATTAACATTCCTAAAATGTTCCTGTATGACAGGAGATGGCATGTACCTAACACCATTAGTGGCAAATGGCAGTGAATTCATGGGGGTGGCTAGGGGGGAGAGAGTTTAGTATTTATAAATGATTCATCTCATTAAAACAATTACTAGATCATCTGAACTATTTTAAATACCATACATTTCTATACAAACAGAATAGAATATATATTTATTAAATATTAATTCTACATCATATATATGAGAAAAGTCTTTGACTTACAGTGTTTTGTATATTTAAAAAAATCACTAGGTAAGTTTTTCACCATAAGAGGCTTCACCCATAATTAGAATATGCATCAGGCCCTAGACTGACCACTAAACAGTATTTTTCAATAGAACTTCAAATATCACTTGCTGAGTAGATCCCCACAGATTTCAATCTCATCGCACTCAATTGGTCTGGTACTTCTGATATGCTCATTCAAAGAAAGCCTATCTCCTAAGACTAAACAAACTTTTTGGTTCATGATGCCAAGCTACATTCTTATTCCCAGCAACTCAAATCACAGCTGTATGCCTGCACTGCAGAGTGTGTATGAAAGAAGAAATATGGAATACAGTGGTGTGATGCGTGTGACTGCACTGTCTCAGAATACCATGCTCCCAGAAATCTCTATTTGCAGCAACTGGAAAGATTGGTGTGTGTGGGGGGGGGGGGGGAGACTACATCTTGCTGTTCTTGATAAGCCAGAGTCTAGCCTGCCTGTAGAATAAAAGATCAGTTACCTACCACTTTAATCATTCACTAACTATACACTTGGTGAGTATATATAATAGTTTTTCCACAGGATTGTGAAAAGGTTCTTGCAAAAGTCAGAGAGTGAAACAGTGCAATAGTTACTTCAAATAGCTCTTGCTATTCGATTTAAAAATAATGAAGGTAGTAATTTACATTCCCCACATAGTATTATACAACAGTGTACTTGTGTGTTGTCAACCTGCACAATATACACACTCTACAGAGTGACACACATAGTTCAAAATTATTATCTAAAATGTTCATACAAAAGCTGAATAAGGACAAGAGACTGGTATGCTTTTAATGATGACTCTTTGGTCACGATCAGGCCAGCCCCCACCAGCTGGGGCCCTAGTCGGGGAGTCCTACGATTCCCAAACAGACATGATGGGCCTAGATCTCGAATAAATCCCTCTCTCCATTGATACTGGTCATCTCTATCAGAAACAACAAAATAGATCCCTTTGTGGTCCCCTATAGGACCTTGCCCTCAACGTGGATCAACAACGGTAGAGAACGTTCCAGGAGGCTGGACAGCATACTGTTCCACCTGAGGAAGATGGGTCCTGAAATTGGGGCAGCTTGGAACGTCCCTACTCATGACCACAGAATATGAGCTCAGATCTACAGGGATGCAGAGGTCACATAGGCTCCTAAACTGAATATGTGCCTCAGATCAGTTCAAATTGATGGGGTTTATAGTCAGCAGTATTTATATACCTTTCCCATACTTGGGAGCTAGTCTCTTCCCAGATTCAGCTTTCTGGTCCTTTTTCCAGCTATGACATCATTTCCCCAGACAATAATTAGGATCCACCTACATATCAGATTTCATGCTTAGGGGGGAAGAAAAAGTTAGCCACAGGCCCTTTCAAAAATAACTAAAATATGCCTACTAGCTATCTACAAAATGGAGACCCCCCCACACACACAACTCCTCCTCTGCACTACTCCAGCCTTTAGGTTCATGATTAGTCAACAACTTGTTTGGCTTTATATGTTAACTCTCTTTTCAGCCACCAGGTTTCAGATGCTAGGACAATGCTAACCAGAATTCCCTGGACAAACGACCCCACCAAGATGTCCTGGAGCTCCGCTTCCCCCAAAGCCCACCCCACTAGGGAAAGAGAGGGGCAGGCTGGGAGTATGGATTGACCTGTCAAGCCCATGTTCAGCGGGGAAGCAATTACAGAAGCCAGACCTTCCACCTTCTGCATCCTATGACCTTGGGTCCATTCCATACTCCCAGAGGGATAAAGAATAGGAAAGCTATCAGGGGAGGGGATGGGATATGGAGTTCTGGTGGTGGGTACTGTGTAGAGTTGTACCCCTGTTATCCTATGGTTTTGTCACTGTTTCCTTTTTATAAATAAATTTTTTAAAAATAAAAGTGTTCAATGGCAGAGAGTAGCTAGCATAATGTTTATGCAAAGAGATTGTCATGCTGGAGGCTCCAAAGTCCCTGGTTCATTCCCCCATACCACCATAAACCAGAGCTGAGCAGTGCCCTGGTAAAAAGAGAAAAAAAAAGTGTCTAAAGGTAAAAATAGATTCACCAAAAGTAAAATAACTAGTCTATACATATTCATAATTTTTTATATTCTAAAATGACCAGCTTTTCTGGAGTTGTGAGATTGCCAAATGAAAATGATTTTACTGATAACTCTCAAAGCATAAAAGCATTAGACAATTTTCTTCTTGAAAACGTACCTTGATGTACAGTAAGTCCAAATGGATTTGTCATCTGTGGTATATGGTTCAGCGTTCTCCTATATAAACCATCAAAGGTGCTGTGCTCAATTTTATCAAAAAAGGCATCTGTCCAGTATAATCGCGAAGCACTAAAATAAAAGAATATTTGTTATCCTGAAACTATAAGGAAAACTTTACATCAAGAATAAGCATGTTCAGATGACAGAACCAATTTTTTAACTTAGATTATATTCATTAACAATTAAATAGTTATATGTCACCAAAAAGACACAGCTGCATTCATGAAGTGAATAGTCACTTGTGTTAGGAAACTTGGTTCTGTCAAGTTTGAAGTGTTATTAATATAGAGCTAAAAATGTTTTCCTTGTGAAATCAACACATTAAAAAATATGATAGTAATACGGCCTTAAATGGTTAAATACACTTATGTACTTTATCTTGTCTTTAGTCTTTCCTAAAAATTATTTAATGTTTCTAAGTTTGTTTGCCCTGCTATTTTTTTTTCTATCTTCCTAAATATAGCATCATTTTTGAGAACTATATCTAGGAGTACATATAGGCAAATAACCACTTATTGTTTAATTGATACCAAAGTTTCCCTATCCTCAACACGCCCCCTATAAACAATTCTACATGAACTGCATTTCACCCAATCCTTATCCTACTTCTGTCTTGACTTGGGTCTTGTCCCCTCCTTACTGACATTCTACATGGCCCTATCATTCTGCTTTCCTTTAGTAGTTTCCTCAGAATATTCATGGATCTATTAGGTTTTTTTTCCTCAGCAGAAGTTGAGAACTACAGTTGTATTCTCTGTGTTCATAAATCATTCTCCATCCTTCCTCCATGTCAACCAAAGATGCAAAAGATGCAAAGATGCAAAAATTAGTAGTACTAATTCTTTCATTCTATTATATGACCACAAAATAAGTGGGAACTCTGTAGTTCCAGATGATTCCTGCTTACCTCCAATCAATGGCCAACCCATTGGGCCACCCAAGAGTGGTGTTTACTATGGGCATAAGGTGAGATCCATCACACCATGCTCTCATAATTTTGGCAGGACGGAGCCAATCTGTGAAGAATATATACCTAGAAGATGAAGTAATGTATGAGATAGTACCACAGAAATAAACTAAACAACCTAAGGAGATTCAGCACAAACCCAAGTTCTTGAGGTACTTGCTGCATCTAATATAGAAGATTATATTGTAGGGAGTTGGGCTGTAGCGCAGCGGGTTAAGCGCAGGTGGCGCAAAGCACAAGGACCGGCATAAGGATCCCGATTCGAACCCCGGCTCCCCACCTGCAGGGGAGTCGCTTCACAGGCGGTGAAGCAGGTCTGCAGGTGTCTATCTTTCTCTCCTCCTCTCTGTCTTCCCCTCCTCTCTACATTTCTCTCTGTCCTGTCCAACAACGACAACAACCATAATAACTACAACAATAAAAAACAACAAGGGCAACAAAAGGGAATAAATAAATTAAATATTAAAAAAAGAAACAGAAGATATATTGCAAAATGCTATTGAATCACCACAGAAAAACACCTGCTTATTAACAGAATTACTATGCAAGTCCAATTTTTCGTCGATCAGATAGTGGAAGACAAAAACAGAGACAGAGACAGATGGGGAAAACTACCACAGCAGAGAAGTATTCCCCAGTGAGGCAAGAGTCCAGAGGTTGAACCTAGGACACAGATAGCAACAGAAGGTAATCTCCCTGGGAAGTTATTCAGTCAACTCCTGATGTAAACCTTGATTCAAAGCTCCGGTAACAATATACAAGCAAAGATATCTTGGTGGAGGAACAGTGGTACTTTGGAGGAGGGTGTGACATCATGACATTTTGAAGTGGTATAAAATTGTACTTATAAATTATATGTATTTTTAATAAATATACTTATTCATTATTGTATAGAGACAAGAGAAATTGAAAGGAGAGGGGAAGATAGAGAGGGAGAGAGACAGAGACACCTGCAGCTCTGCTTTACCAATTGTGATGCATTCCCCTCTGCTAGTGGAGACCAAGAGTTTGAACCTGGGTCCTTGCGAATTATAATGTGTGCGCTTAACCAGGTGAGCCACTGCCCAGCCTCTAAGTTACATATACTTTTATAAACCCAAGATTCCTCAAGGAAAAATAAATAATTTCTTTGAAATCGTATGTTAAGGTATAACTACACAGTAGGAAGTATGAATGTTAATATGAGGAATATATTCCAATGTCAATTTAAAAGTAAAGTTTTCTAGAACTTGTTAGTCAAAAAAATGTATCAAGAATTTTTTAAAATTTTTACTTAGTTATTTGATAGAGAGAAATTGAGAGGAGAGAGGGAGACAAAGATGGAGAGAGAAAGAGAGACACCTGCATCACTACTTCACCACTTGTGAAGCTTCCCCCCCTACAGGTGGAAACCTGGGTTTGAACCCAACTCCTTGTGTACTTTATGTACACTGCACCAGGTACACCACTACCTTATTTTTTTTTTCTCTTTCATATGGCACCTTAGGAACAAAATAAAAATTGTTCCAAAATGTAAATTTCTGAAAATTTTACTAATTCATTATTATTTTAAATAAAAATCACTAGCACAGAACTTTGGGCTTTTTCTAAAGCAAATGCCAAAGATTTTGAGACAAACTCATTATAGTTTTAATTCTCTAAAATGTCATTCCTTTTTTTATTTATTTATGAATGGGGAAGAGAGAACCAGAGTATCACACTGGTATATGCAATGCCAGGGATAAAACTCATAACCTCATATTTGAGAATCCAAAATTGTATCCACCGTGCCACCTCCCTGGTTATGGCAATATAATTTCTTTTTTAAGATTTTATTTGTTTATTTTTTTATATATTTTATTTATTTATTTGAGAAGCATAGGAGCAGAGAGAAAGAGCCAGACATCACCCTGGTGCATGTGCTGCTGAGTTCGGTCCGATGCTTTATCCACTGCGCCACCTCCCGGACCACTACAATATAATCTCTATCAACAAAGTCACTGATTTCAAGCGGTTTCTTGTAATATAACAAGAAGAAATGTTAAATAAGGAAATCTTATTAGTTACTAAAAATATTAAATTTTGCCATTTAGAGCAACACAGATAGAACCAGAAGGTATTATATGGCAAATGAAATAAATCGTAACAAGTTAAAGATCATATGAGTTCACTCCTGTGACATCAAAACAATATTGTTAGATAAGACTAAATTAGTGATTACCAAAAGGGTGGGAGAAAGGAGTGACTAAATAGGGATTAGGGTATCAATTTCATGATGATGGATAGAGTGAATTTTTAGTAGTGAAATTAATATGTATATGTAGCATATACAAATGTGGATACATACTACTGCATACTTGAAACTTGCATGATGTGGCAATGCAATGCTACTTCAATTATTAAAAACCTTAAGTAAATAAGATAAAATAGATACTCTGCAGGCAGCATACTGAATTGCTCAACACATAAGCTTATAAAAATCTTATTTATTTTTATTTATTTATTTACTTTATCAGAGCACTGCTCCACTCTGGTTTATGGTGGTGCTGGGGATTGAACTAGGACTTTTGGTGCCTCAGCCATGAAAGTCTTTTTATGTTACCGTCCTACCCCTAGGCACACAGACTTTTGCAGTCCGACAGGCCTCCAACTGGAAGTTGAATGTTACTACTTAATAGTTGTAGAGGCTTACATATGTTATTTTGTTGCTGGGTTTCAGATTGTCTCTAAAAGCAATAAGATATGTGTGTGTGTGTGTGTGTGTGTGTGTGTGTGTGTGTGTGTGTGTGTGTATACACACACACACACATATATGTCACAAAATATCTTTTGGATTACATGAGATACTGCAGATGTGTATGTATATGTATACACACATAGCTTTCTATCTAGCCTCAGTAAATCAGGCTTTAGTGAATTACTAGTCATCTTTCATTTCATTGTAAGTCCATAGAAATATAACTACCTAGTTCAGAATTATACATAAGAAAAATTAGTTATTAAATATCTAAATAAGAAAGGTCAAATAAAAAACAAGAAAGGTCAAAACTGGATTGGGTAGATAGCATAATGGTTATGCAAACAGACTCTCATGCCTGAGATTCTGAGGTGCCAGGTTCAATCCCAGCACCACCATAAACCAGAGCTAAGCAACGCTCTGGAGAAAGAAGAGAAGAAAACATAGGTCAGAACCTAAAAGGAATATTGCAACTCCTCTGTATCTTGACTAATACCAATTACAAAATGATTAAACAAAGTTCCTATGGTCTAAAAAATTTTGTTACGGTCAATGGTCCTTATATACTTTTCCCATATTTGGGAGCTACTCTCTTCCCTGATCCAGCTTCCCAGACAATGCCTTTGGTCCACCTGCATATTAGCTCTCAGACTCAGACAAAAATTAGTAATGTCACGGGCCACTTGGAATATACCTAAAGTAGACCTACTAGATTTGTCCACAATGGAGACCCCAAATCTCATCTGCTATAGTCTTGCCTTTAGATTCCTGATAATTAAACAATTTGTTCTGCTTTATATCTTAATGCTATTTCAGAAACCAAGTTACAAATGCTAGCATGATACCAACCTGACTTTCCTAGATAGACAACCTCACCAATGTACCCTGGAATCCCACCTCCCCAGAGTCCTGCCATATTAGATAAAGACAGAAACAGGCTGGTAGTATGAATCAACCTGCCAATGTCCCTGTCCAGCAGAGACACAGTTACAGAAGCCAGACCTTCCACCTTCTACACTCCATAAAGATCCTGGACCCATACTCCCAGAGGGATAAAGAACAGAAAAGCTTCCAAGGGAGGGGACAGGATACAGAACTCTAGTATTGGGAACTGTGTGAAATTGTACCCCCTCTTATCCTATGGTCTTATTTTATAAATAAATTGTTAAAAAATTAAATAATAAAAGATTTTGTTGTGAAAACTACCAAATAATTAAGCAAGCTTTGCTAGTTTTTTTTAATATATTAAACTGTTAATTTGAGTCTTGCCTGATAAAAATCTGTTGCATATTCACTCATATATCTGCATCATATCATTTACTACATTGTAATCATAACATAAAAATAATTTATGACTGGGAAAGTCAAAACTTATGACTGGGAAAGTCAAAGCTTAAGAGGAAGTTTTTTCTAGAAGATACATTGATTACTCAAACTTATGTTAAAGGCACAGAATTTAAAGTGATTACCATTTACATAGTTCAGCCTTGTATTTGCTGAAATTGCCAAATTCCTATGGCATCATTTTTCAATAACTAAATGACAAAAGTTTCAAGCACTTAGGAAAACATGAATACACTTACCCATAATTAGGATGAACCACAATTGATCGTGGGAAATTTATATTCTGAATTATCTGGCGTCTTGATTTATCAGCTAGCCTCATGACACTGATACTCTTGTAGGAACCATCTGCCCAATAGAGATTCTTTGAAATCCAGTCAAAAGCCAAACTTTCAACACCCTCCACTTTGTTAGCTGTGAGAAGTTCTATTCCTGTAGTTAAGATATGAACATGGTTTAAACTGAAACATATATTTCCTTATTGTTGCATATTTAAATGATGCATCAGAGCTACAGCATATTTTAGTAACCTGTGGATTTTTTTTTAATAGTATAAACTGCTGAGCATCAACATGAGATAAACTTAGAATCTATCCATTCTCAAAAGTTTGAGTCTCAATGAATAGATATGATTCTGATAAACATAGCAGGAGTGATATGGCCTGGATTAACTCCCTGTACAACATTTCCAGAAAAAAAAATTTTTAAGTAGAACATCTGAAAAAGATACCTGAGTTCACATATTCACAAACACCACCCACAGGCAGCTCAGATAAACTGACACTGCCAGGTACCACCAGGGGGTATTACTTGGAACTGTTACCACCCAGCTCTCTCATCAACACTCTTTCACAGACAAAGTTGCCAAGCTGGGGAAAGACTAACATACGAGAAAAATCAGAGCTGAGTAAAAAGGACTATAAAATGTTTATGTCTTTTTCCTCTCTTTTATTCTTTTTTTTCCACTAAAGAAAATTTGACCCAGAATAAACACTCTCTTTTAAAGAAGAAAACAAAAACTAGGTGCTTTTTCCCATTCATTAAATCAAGAAAGTCTATTGTTTTAGGTATCAGACTAGATATTTAGGAAACAATATTGCTAACAGTAGTGTTAACAAAATTTTGTACTGAGCACTGACTTTAAGGCAGGAACTGAAATACCTGGAGAGAAGCATGGCTACTATTTTCAAAGGAATTATAGTAAATTGGGAAAGAGATGGGGTAATTAATCCAAGAGGAAAACATTTACATCACAGATGTTATGGTGGAGATGTAACCATGAACCAGATGGTATGAGAGAGAACAGATTCCAAATGGAGCACGTAGCAGGGTAGAGGAGAAGATACCTTAACACTGAACCTTCACCCAGTTCAGTGGGGACTGTGTTTGAACCTGGGTCACATGCATTCCCAGGTAAATTATCTTGCTGGTTCCAAAAAAGAAATCAAAAGTTTACATCCTTCTTTCTCACCTGTGCCATCAATCTTTTGTTTAAAAATCATGTTTTTTAATGTATCTGAATAAAAGATAGTGTTCTCCTGGGCATCAAAATCAATCCCAACAAAGGAAGAGGGAGTTCCTGTCACTGGCAATATGACATCTTCTTGAGTAGAGACAGAAAACGGGATTCCACGAACAGTTGCTTCAGATGAGAAGAGTAGGAACTGCTTAACAGCTGGGGAGAGGGGGGGGAGAGTACACTTCAGTTGACTAAAACACTTTTTTATAATTCTAAAATAAATAAATCTATGTAAACCATTGCTGGGAGTAAGGAAAAGAATGAAGAAAAAATAAGCAAATTATCAAGGCAATATATTATAATCTTTCCTAATCCTGAGAAATTTATCCTTATGATTTATTTAGGTAAAATATGGTTTACATGTGATTCATTTCTAAAGCAGTATTAACTGAACTCCAAATAACTTCAAAGTTCTCAAGTTAAATCAATTTCTGTGTATCAAGAGTCCTATTGCTCTGCAGGGGAAGAAGGGGATGGCACTTAGGTGGTAGGTGAGATGCACTGGCATATATTTTGGAAGAAATGTGAAAGCTTACCCCCAAAACAACAAATATCTCATATTAAAAAAGTATTTTCCCAATAAACATTAAACTTAGAAAACTCTGTAGCAATTTGAGATATTAAGAGAAGGGACAATTAACAGCAACCAAGTAAATTATTTAGAAAGAAATAAAGAGGGAAAGAAGGGTAGGAAGAAAAACAAGGAAGGAAAAAGGAAAAAATAACAAAGAGGTGGTGCTTAAAAAACAAAGGTGACAGAGAAAAGAAAAAACAAAAAGAAAAAGAAAAAACAAAACTAAAGCCATCATACTCCCAGATCTCAAACTATTATAGGGTCATTGTAATCAAAACTACCTGGTACTGGAACCAAAATAGGTATTCAGACCAGTAGAATAGAACTGAGAGCCTAAAAATGAGCCTGCCACATCTATGGACATCTGGGACCTCTCAAATGTATGATTTCACCAGTCCAGGCTGAGTTTCTCAGAAAGAGAAAGACACACAGAGAGGTTCGTCACACACACACACCCCCACACATACCCCACACACACACCCCACACACACCCCCACACACCCCCCCACACACACCCCACACACACACCCCACACACACACCCCACACACACACCCCACACACACCCCACACACACACCCCACACACCCCACACACACACCCCACACACACCCCACACACACACCCCACACACACCCCACACACACCCCACACACACCCCCCACACACACACCCCACACACACACACACCCCACACACACACCCCACACACACCCAACACACACACCCCACACACACCCCACACACACACACCCCACACACACCCCACACACACCCCACACACACCCCACACACACATACCCACCACACACACACCCCACACACACCCAGTGCTGTTATTCTCTCAGTTAAGGCAACCAAGGAAGAAAAAAAAAAATCCTTTAATTTGAGAGTAAGACCAGGAACACAGAAGCAGTTGTATAGAAGAAATTCTAACTTGAAACTGAAAAACTAGATAAGAAAATGAACTACCCAGGAGTCATGAGTTTATTTGGGGATGTAGGAAAATAGTCTGGGAGAATCAATGTGTCAAGGCCTCTGACACATTATAGTCATAAGGAACATAAGTGGTGGGAAGTACTTCCCATTAAAATTAGGGTGAACATCTAAGATGAAAAAATGAATGCAAGTTAGAAAAAAAGAAATCAAAATTAAATTCTGTGGAATTTCAAACATAGGGCTAGTAAACAGATACAAAGATTTTAAGAAACAAGTAGGAATAGAAACCCAAGCAAACAGTAAGATGTACAATGAAAATTCCACAGAAAGGGGGTCAAGAGGTGGTGCACCGCAATGAGTGTACAGCGCCACGCTCAAGGACCAGCTCCTGCATCCCACTTGCCACAAGGACACTCACAGAGTGGTGAAGCAGGTCTACAGGTGTCTTTCTCTCTCCCTTTCTATTTCCTCGTCCCCTCTCAAAATTCTGTCCTATGACATAAAAATAAAAGGAAAGGGGGAAAAATTGGCCACCTGGGTACAGTGGATTCCTAGTGTCAGTACACAGCCCCTGCATCAACCCTAGTGGCAATTAAAAAAAAGGTCCGGTAGCACAGTGGGTTAAGCGCAGGTGGAGCAAAGCGCGAGGACCGGCTCAAGGATCCTGGTTCAAGCCCCCTGCTCCCCACCTGCAAGGGAGTCACTTCACAGGTGGTGAAGCTGGTCTGCAAGTGTCTTTCTCTCCCCTTCTCTGTCTTCCCCTTCTCTCTCCATTTCTCTGTCCTATCCAACGACAATGACAGATAACAATAATAGTAACTACAATAATAAAAAAGGACAACAATAGGGAATAAATAAACTTTTTTAATTTTTTTAAAAGTTTCAAAGGAAAAAATGATGTGCATCTTAAAATACAGCTCAGTATGTTAAAATATCATCTTAAGGGAAATAGCTTTGAATTACCAAAAATGTATTCACAGTATGACAGGGAGTTAGCTGCATGTAAGAACAACACATAACCCCTATGTGCTTGTCAAGAAGATAGTCCAAAACCAGCTTCTTACCACTGCAGCGGCGGCCATCCGCATCCAAGACAAAGCCTATGGTGCATTTGCATCGGTAACCCAAACCATCATTATCTGTTCTGTGGCTGAGGACACAGACCTGCTCACAGCCCCCATTGTTATCTCCACATGGATTTCGAACTGGAGGGGTGGAAAATACACAGGGTTAGATCTCAGTTAGGAATTCAGAATCATCAAAGACATATGAATCTACTCTGAGTCCTCTGAAATCCAGAGATATCACTGTTAATCACTGCTATATAATATAATCTGCTGCTATATAATATATCACTGCTATATAATAATCACTGCTATATAATAATATAATCACTGCTATATAATATAATCTGGCTGGACTGCTTAATTACTGCTATATAATATAATCTGGCTGGACTGCCCCTCCCAAGTTCAATGATGCTTCTAAGCTGGTGTAGGAAAAAAAAAAAAAAAACTCCCACAACTGGATACTTTGGAGCATTCTTTATTCCCCATAATTATGCCAAACTATCTGCTACCCTCACCTACTAGAATATACTTCTGGCAAAAAAAAAAAAGTCAGTGCTATTTTTACCACGCACTGATATGATAATTATAACTAAACTTACTTGATGGTTTCTTTGTAAATAGCCCACAGTTGATAACTCTGAGCTAAGCACTGCTATTCCATTTCTACAGAAAAGAAAAAGTAAATTCCAAAGGGCTAGAACAAAACTCCAAAAGCTTGGATAACTTTCCTAAGATTATTAGATCTGATTCTATAACTGACTAGTATGCAACATAAACCAGATTATATTTCCTAAAATCTCTTTCAGTGCAGTAATCTCAAGAAACTCAACTGCACATAAGAATGACTACCCCACAAAAAATGTGCAGCTGCTTTTCTTCATTCCTTAGACTTTAACTTATTCCTTAAAAATAATCTGCTCTCGGCTGGAAGTATGGATCAAACTGCCAATGCCCATGTTCAGTGTAGAAGCAATTACAGAAGCCAGACCTCCCACCTTTTTGCACCCCATAATCATTCTGGGCCCATACTCCAAGAGATTAAAAAAAAAAAAACTAGTATAGTCATGGGCTCTTTGGAATACAACTAAAATAGGACTACTAACTATCTACACAACAGAGATGCCCCAACTCTTCATATGAACTTTTCCAGCCTTTAGGTTCATGATTAGTCAATAATTTTTTGGCTCTATATGTTAACTCTTTCTTCAGCCACCAGGTTCCAGATGCTAACTAACATGATGCCAACTGGACTTCCCTGGGCAGACGACCCCACCAATGTGTCCTGGAGCCCTGCTTCCCCAGTGCCCCGCCCCACTAGGGAAAGAGAGACAGGCTGGGAGTATGGATGGACCTGCCAACACCCATGTTCAGCAGGGAAGCAATGACAGAAGCCAGACCTTCCACCTTCTGCACACCATAATGACCCCGGGTCCATACTCCCAGAGGGATAAAGAATAGGAAAGCTATCAGGGGAGGGGGTGGGATAAGAAGTTCTAGTGCTGGGAATTGTGTGGATCTGTGCCCCTCTTGTCCAATGTTTTTTGTCAGTGTCTCCTTTTTACAAATAAAGTTAAAGAAAAAAAGATTAGGAAAGCTTCCAATGGAGGGGAAGGGATATGGAAACCTAGTGGTGGAAAATGTGGGAAATTTTACCCCTCTTATCCTATGGCTTTGTCTATATTTTATATTTTTATTTTATAAATAAATTTAATAAAAATTAAATAAAGTGGCTGTTCTCACCAACCTGACTTCCCTGGGCAGGCGACCTCAACAATGTGTCTGGGAACCCTACCTCCCCAGAGCCTTACCCAACTAGGTAAGGCTGGGGGTATAGAATGGCCTGTCAATGCACATGTCCAGCAGAGAAGCATTTACAGAAGCCAGACCTTCCACCTTCTGTACCCCATAAAGATCTTTGTTCTATATTCCCAGAGGGATAAAGAATAGGGAAGCTTCCAATGGAGGGAATAGGATATGAAACTCTGGTGGCAGGAATTTTATGTAATTGTGGCCTTCTTGCCCCATAATTATTAAATCAAAAAAGTCTCTTCTCAGATGGAATAACTATCTAGACATTCTGATAGTTCAAATAAATCATTTAGATGATAAAATTAGGTTAATATTTTGGAGTAAAGGCAGTTATAAATTCAGTAACATATGAACAAAGTATTGCAAATAGAGGTTCCAAAATATTTTCAGATAGAACATATATTTATATCTAAAGCATATTGTTTCATGGTCCAGGAGGTGGTGCAATAGAGAAAGCACTAGACCCTCAAGCATGAGTTCAGTCCCTGACAGCACACATACCAGAGTAATGTCTGGTCCTTTATCTCCTCTTATCTTTCTCATTAATAAATTTTTTTTAAAAGCATATCATTTCTGAAGATAACTGTATTGAAGGACATTCACTTGAATGTATCAGGTTTAGTGATTGAGGTTTTTATTTTTTAAGTCATTTTCTTATCTAGAGTTAGATCCATCACTTGGCATCAGAGTTTTTTTTAAGGTGAAATGTTGGTCCTGGAGCTAGTTCATTTGACAGAACTCAGCTCACCATGCATAAAGCCCTGGGTTCAAGTCCCAGAACCATGTGGGAGCATCATGGACAGCACCAGGGAAGAATTCCATGAATAGTGAAGTGGCACTTTTTCTGTCTTTCCCTTTCTCTCTTCTCTGTCTTTCTCTCCCTCTTTAAAATAAAGAATGAAAAGAAATGGGCCTGAGGAGCCCACTTCACACATTGAAGAGGCCCTGCATGCAGTCCTGGCAGCACAAAAACAGAAATCTTAGTAAATAAAATCTTTTTCTCTAAATTACTGCTCACTGGTATTAAACTTTATACCACTATAGCCTAATTCACTATTTTTTTTCTTTGATGCACAAGTAAACACAGAAGGTTGAGTTAATCTGTTTCCTAATAAGAGAATAGGCATTTTGGTTCAGTTCATTTGCTATTATATCCCCATTAGACAGGACTTCATACATTACAGATGTCAATAAATATCTGCTAAATCAATTTATAATAATTGAGATTTGGCACTTTCATATGTCAGAGAAGACCACCCATATTTTAGGGGGTCTCTCGTCATTGGCTTGCACCTCTTTAAGAATATATTTCTTTCCATACAAATAGCAAAAATGCTTTCCATTGTTCTGGGGCTTACCATAGGGCTGCCTAAGAGAATGGTAAACAGTCACTCCAAAGGGCCTTACGGAAAACTGGTAGACTGTTTTTGGACTGGTCTCTGTAAATTTGCTTGCCTTCAGTACAGCCATCTTTGTCCAATCAGTATAGAACACAAGATCTTCAAACAAACTTAATCCAAAGGGATGAGGAACCCGTGAGCCCCCACTGACTACTGTCTTCCTGTTACAAAAGATAATGCATCACATAATATTAGCTTTGCTTTATTTTGGAGAAAGGTGGAACTGATTTGATTAAATGCTCAAAAAGTTAAATGGTTTCTTGTCACAAATCTAGAATATAGAAAGCAAAATTCATTTAAGATGCAGGTATATTTCCATGTACATTTGACAAAAGAATGTTAAATGTTGTCTCCTGAAACCCAAATTTAATCCCAAACCTACCTTGTTCTAGATGTGTTTGAGACACTACTGCTTTCACGCCCACCCTTCAATAATTTACAGTTGCCCCACATATAAAGAGCTAATAAGAGTTCAAGCCACAACAATCAGGGAACTAGATGTCATTAAGGAGGGGGAAAAAAATCAATACTACCACTCACTATTACGGATACTCTTAATGAAAATGCCAACTGGTCACACTTGTAGTAGAATCATTAACAGCTCAGAGCCACTTAAATGAAAACATACAGTAAATAAAACATTTCCCTACTGAGGAAATGACTTCATCTATAAACAAGAATTCAGCTCAGTCATATTAAGTAAGGTGGAGGATGATAAGAGGAAATTATTCTTTTATTGTCTTGCCATAAGATCTCAAAGAAAAATCTTACAGTACCTGGAGAAGTAAAAAATTGCAATCAAACTCTAAGAAAGACTCAAAGATACTAAGACAGGGAAACGTACTAAGAAAGAAAATGTAAATTAAGGTGGCAAGTAAGCATATACTTGGAAACACTCAGTAATGATGTGCTACATTAGCATTAAGGAATGGTTTTCTTTTTCAATTAACAAATTCCAGGGAGCCCTGAATGCCACCTGCTGACAAAGCAAAAGTCAATGACTTTATCATTATAGTTGTACGATCTTATTTTCTGAAGTTTTTTTCATAGCCAGTAAGGAACTAAATTTCTTTGAAAATTCAGATTTTTGTTTTAATTTAGCCTTAGCATAAAAATATATAGATTGTATCATAAAAGGGAAAAAAAAAGGAGGCAATTCACAATTGTTTTTATAAGATGAAAGGGCTCACAAATATTGCTGTCACTAAAATAGGTTAAACTCTCACTATGGAAACCAATTAATGTCAATGTTATTATTCAAAGACTTCATTTAGCCAAGCAGAGATTGTTCTAAGAACAAAAAATCCAGTGGCAAGTTTTGATATTATTCTACAAATGAGGAAAAATATATAATACAAGTCATATGAAAAACTGACCACTTTATTTGCTGAATTCATAGTTATCAACTTTTCTTAGTAAAAATTGTAAGAACATCTCTTACTTTTTCAAAATACAAAAAATAAGGGATCTAAAGTAGCTAGTAATATACTTAACCCTAATCAAATTTTTAAAAATGAAGAAAAATCAAGTCATATTTTACATTAATATAGTATATATATGTATGTATATATATGTATATATATACATGTCACAGAAAAATATAAGTCAGAATTTCTCTTTCAAATGTGAAATATAAAAGAAAAGAATAAAACTCAACAAATTCTCACTGGATATTTTTAAGTAAGTAAAATTGCAGCCTACCTATTTATTTATTAAGGAGAGGAAAAAAAAAAACTTCAAAGACAAAGTAATTTTTGGAAACAGACCTAAAGAAAAATAAGTGAACTGAGGGAGGAGGCTGAAGAGTAGAAATTATACTTTCTAGGTACTATTTAGTTGGTATTAGAAAACACAAGAAAAGTTAACAAAAACCAGAATGGGTTATTTCATGTAAATGTCATCACAAAGGCCATCCAAGCTATAGCCTCAACCAACAAAGCAATATTTTAATTCTGATTCTTCAGTATCCTTCATATATTTTATGCACTCTAGTTCAAACTTTAACTTCAAGATACAAAATAAGGCTTCTTACCTCTGAGTTCCATCATAAGTTACAGTGTCAATGTAATCAAACCGGTAGTCAACCCAGTAAACACGCTTGTTTACTATGTCCAGAGTTATCCCAGCTGGCCAACCCAGCTTTGTTTTTACTAAGTCTTTACGGTTGGTGCCATCCATGAAAGCCCTTTCTACCTTAGATTGTCCAGAAAGACTCTCCCAGTCTGAGAAAAATAAGTAACTACAAAAGAAAAATAAAAGATCAAAGAGTTAAATATTTTATTGTCTACTTGAAAATATGTATACATTTTTATATATTGTCAGTATTTCTTTTTTGATAGTTTTTATTTATTGTGTATTCACATCCCAGGAGACCAGGCAGTACTACACCTGGTTGATCACACACAACAGCATCCCTGAGGATCTGGGCTAGAGTCCTTGCTCCACACCTACAGAAGAATGCTTCGCAAGTGGTGAAGCAGGCCTGTTGGAGTCTCTTTCTCTCTGCCTCTCTTTTTCCCCTTAGCCTCTCTTTTTTCTCTGTCCTGTCAAATAAAAGGAAGGGAAAAAAATTGGCCACCAGGGACAGTGCATTTGTCACTGACGCCCAGCATTAACTCTGGTGGCAACTAAGAAATAACATTTCACATCCCAAAAACAAAAAAATCATACATGTTTAGTACAACAGTAGATAGATTTTATATCACATATTTTTAAATGAGATTAGAGTTAGCCAACCCCTATAAAGCTTCTACAGAGACATAATATAAATATGAGTTGTGGATAAGCAATGCCTTAAAAAGAAGGAGAAGGAGGAGAAGGAGGAGGAGAAAAAAGGAGAATTAACCTTCAACTAATCCAATAGTTTGTATTGGAGGCAGGAAGTGGAGTGTGAGGGGATAGTTTCCAAAATTGCGAAAATTATACTTTCACATCACTTACCCAACAGTTGGGTCCACAGCAATTCCTCTAGGATTTCCCAAGTTTTCACTTATCAAGACAACCCGGGAACTTCCATCCAAATTTGTTATTTCTATTCGACTAGCCCTGGTCTCTACTACATAAAGTTTATTATTAATCCAGTCCACAGCCAGATTCTCTGGTTTATCAACAGAAACATTAAGGACTTCTTGTAGATGTGAACCATTAATGGAAACTGAAAAAACCTGAAGAAAAAAAGAATAAACAATTGTCACACTTCTTAAGCATAACTATCTTTGGGCATTGTGTTCTTACATGTCATTGAGTGTATTCATCTATTTGTACAAGTGAATCAATCATCTGAACCTAAAGAAAAAGTTGCTGGAAAGTTGCTATTATTTCACATCATATTTTACTGAGAAAAGGCTAAAAAGTTTCTTTCTCTTCTTTTTTTAGTACCAAGCATATTTATCCAAAGACAATGGCACATCACGTACTTGCTGCAGAAAAAGATCCAAGAACAACCAACAGTCCTGGAGACACTAGTCTACTCCACCTAGGTCCACTCCTCACAAGCAGGAAAAGGAATTTCTTTAAAAGTAGATAGGAAAGGAGACAAATACAAAATGCTAGGATATGGCACCTCCAATTCTTGATAGTTGCTGTTAGCTTAATGAAAGAATTAATTTTTGAAAGTGATTTTTTTTTATTTTTAGTGGAATCAAGTTAAAATTCCTCAGTTTTCAGAAATGTTTTGCATACTTATTTTAGAACCTTATGAAAGGTATAAGGAAATGTAATAAAAAGAAGTATAATTTCATAACTCTTTATAAGTATCTAAAGTTTATATTTGAAAACCTCATTCCTAGGGCAACAAGATGACTTGGCTGGGAGAGCATAGGACTTATAAGGGCTAAGGCTCTCATTTCTTTCCTTTTTAAAAAAAAAGAGAGAAAGAATTTATTTATTTATTTATTTATTCATGAAAAAGGAGGAGAGGAAGAACCAGACTTCACTCTGGTACATGTGCTGCCAGGGATTGAACTCAGGAACTCATGGTTGAGAAGACAATGCTTTATCCACCTCACCACCTCCCAGACCACAAAGGCTCTCATTTCTTTCCTTATCCTGATGCCACACATGCCAAAGTGGTACACTGGTTTTGCTTTCTGTCTCTGTCTTTCTAGCTCTCTCTCATGAAACTCCCATATGATTTAAAAAATAAATAAAATATGTTTCATTACTCAAAGTGGAAATTAAATCCATCACACTTTCCAAATAATGTAGTATAACAAAAATTTGACTATAGAACAAAATACTGTCAATATTTGTCACCCAACCCTCAATTATAGCTCCATTTAGAAGATGCAGGTAAGCAGAATACTTTTTACATTTTAAATGATCAAGTTTCAAAAATTACTAGTAACTATCTATCCAGTTTTGAAAGAATGTCTACTATTTCTTTTAATTAGGCTTTTGGACTCCATTTCGAATAGAATTAAAGTTGCTCAAGGCTAATCCATATAATAGACTGCTTTGTTTAATAGGTCACATGTAATAGTATAGCATGGAAAAGGTGCTGATTAACATAAAATATCTCAAGGGCCTTTTTTGTCAGAAAACAGGAACTTTCCCCTCTACTCCTTACAAAATAAGAAGCTATCAACACTTGGTATTTGGGTTCTACCAGCTCCCAAAACACTGCTCCTGAAATTTCTATTTACCTTATGTTTCCTGATGTCCGTCCAAAAGACTCTTTGCAGACGATAATGAAAATCCACACCCACTGCCAATCCTTTAGTTTGAGCTGGTACCAGTCTATCTATAGCTCTTCCATGAATATCACCAATGAGCACATCTTGACCATTGGCAAAGATAAGGGAGGGCTCATCAACTAAATCAGAAAATAAACAGCATTAGCAATCCTCAGATGAATAAAAATGAAGTAACTTATAAGAGATATACTTTCTGCTTTATCAAAATACTCTCATCCATGTTTCTTCATTTAATTTGAATATAATCCTCTGACACTAGTGACACAGCATAGTGGCAACACATCACATGTATGACTGTAGGCCCAGAGGTTCCAGGTTCAGTGTCACCATAAGCAAGAGCTGAACAGTGTTGTGGTTTCTATCTGCCTCTCTCAATAAAGAAATAAACAGATTTTTTTTAATAGAGAAGATAAAATAGTCTTTGGAGGCATACACAGGTGTCATTTCACATAGCGTATATAGGTGGACGAATGATAAGAAATTATATCAAACTCATTGTTGGGAAGTGGGTTAAATTATGTGCATCTACAAATGGAACACTTTCTCAATGATCAGCCTGTTTGGTTCTACAAATAGAGAGCAGGACTTAGAAACATGATCCCAGGCTTAATCCTGGCACCACATATGCCAGAGAAGGGTAGTGTTCTGGTTTCTCTATCATAAAATAATTTTTAAAAATACTAACAAATGAGAAAGTGATATATGATGATAAGAAATGTTCTTGAAAATTCATAGTATGGGGGCAGGGGTAGATAGCATGCATAATGATTATGCAAACAGACTCTCATGCCTTAGGCTCTAAAGTCCCAGGTTCAATCCCCTGCACCACCATAAATCAGAGCTGAGCAGTGCTCTGGTAAAAAAAGAAAAAAGAAAAAAGAAAATGCTTAGTATAATATACAACTGACTAATATGAAATGCAGAAAGATTTATTCCCATTTATGTAAAAATATGTAGGTATTTCTCTATTTAAATATTTTGTATAAAAGCCATTCTTTTTAATGATATTTCATCTATATTTTAATGAAATAAAAGATACAGAGGGAAAGATATAGAAGAGAGACGGGGAAGGTAAGAGTACTTCTCAGCTCCAGCTTATGGTCATGCTGGAGATTGGAACAGGGGACCTCACAGCTTCAGGCATGAACGTCTTTAGTATAAAGATCATGCTGTCTTCACTGTCTATTTGTATATTTCTATTTGCAATAGAAATAATATTCAATAATCTCAAGAAGTAAAATGAACACTGATTATTCATGGCAGGAGAAAAGTGGAACCTAGGCCAGGGGAGCAGAGATGCAGGCAGTCGTTTTAATTTTAATATAAACTTCTTATAAATAAATGTTTAAGACAGAGACATATGATACACCCCAAAACAAATCATTTTAATTGCTAAAAGTTAGTTGTACCTAGCTTTGGTGATGTGTGAGATATAGAACTATAGCCGTGCAATCTTGAAGCTGTACCATGAGCACTGTAATATGTGCATCTAAGCAGGTGTGCCACTGCCTGGCCTGCTCTATGACTACCTAAAAACTTTATCTCACACTCCTTGAATACAATAAAACACACAGAATAAAGTCAATTGAACAAATTGAAATCTAAAATTAGTAGGTCCACTTTGACCCAGCTTCACCCAAATATTATATAAACAATGCCAAAATTGTGTCTATGAACATTGTCACCAACAATTGTGGTAAGGCAATTAAAAAAATACATGTACAAATAGGTCAAAAGTAACCTAAAATTTATTTCATAATTAAATGTTATGGATGACATCACAGCCAAAACCCAAAGTGAGCAAACACTCAAATTAAAAAAAAAAAAAAACCACTGTGCACCAAAAGACTGCACAGGGGATGGGGGGGTGTTCAGGTCCTGGAACATTATGAAAGAGGAGGACCCAGTGGGGGTTTAATTCTTATGTGGAAAACTAGGAAATGTTATGCATGTACAAGCTATTATAATTTACTATCAACTGTAAAACATTAATCCCCAATAAAGAAATTTTTTAAATAACTGTTAGGTTTGTGGAGACAGAATGTCTATGCATAAAACTTTCATCCTCAGTGCCATAATAGGCCATAGCTGAGAAGTTCTCTGGCAAATAAATAAATAAGTTCTCTGGCAAATAAATAAATGAATCTGTTAGTAATGTTCATCATAAAACTCCAATTGGTCGCTGATAATAAAAGTAGAGATTAATGCTGACCCACTCCTTCAGCAGCAGAGAAGACTGGTGATTTGCAATGATAAAACCCAGTTATCCATAGAAATAGTGCTATTTCTTTTGTCACTTGCTACAAAAGGGTGTGTATACAAGTCAGAAGTTACTGTTTGAAGATAATGGCAAGTGTCCTTGATTTACTCACAGGAAGCATTAGCTTTGCAGTGACGCTCATTCTCCAGGAGATACCCTTCTGCACAGTGGCACTTGTGATGGCCGTATCGGTCTTCACATACCTGGTCACAAACTCCCCATACCTGGCAATCATCAAAATCTGCCACATGGAAAAGAAACATTTGCAATCACTTTTTCCAGAATTTCTTCAGTATTCACTGACACAAAAAAAATTGAACTGTACAAGGAATATGTCGATGCTCATGTTTACATAAACATACAAAGAAAAGTGAGGAATTAAAAAAGGAATCCAGATCAGATTAAATTGATGGGGTTTACAGTCAACAATATTTATACACCTTTCCCATATTCGGGAGCTACTCTCTTCCCTGATGCAGCTTTCTGGTCCTTTTTCCAGGCATGACATCCTTTCCCCAGACAACAACTAGGATCCACCTACATATCAGATTTTAGGCTTATGGAGAAAAAAAAATAGTATAGCCATAGGCCTTTTCGAATATAACTAAAATATGCCTACTAGTGTCGGGCTAGCCTGAGGAGCTATCTACAAAATGAAGACTCCCCCCCCCCGAGCCCCCAACTCTTCATCTGCACTACTCCAGCCTTTAGGTTCATGATTAGTCAACAACTTGTTAGGCTTTATATGTTAACTCCCTTTTTAGCCACCAGGTTCCAGATGCTAGCATGATGCTGACCAGACTTCCCTGGATAGACAACCCAACCAATGTATCCTGGAGCTCTGATTCCGCAGAACCCTGCCCCACTAGGGAAAGAAAGAGCCAAGCTGGGAGTATGGACAGACCTGTAAATGCCCATGTTCAGCGGGGGAGCAGTTACAAAAGCCAGACCTTCCACCTTCTGTAACCCACAATGACCTTGAGTCCATACTCCCAAAGGGTTAAAGAATAGGAAAGCTATCAGGGGAGGGGTTGGGATATGGAGTTCTGGTGGTGGGAACTGTGTGTCTGACAGATGTTAGTTAAACTCATTTTTTGGTCAACATATTACAGTAGACACAAATATCAGATTATTGTATGACTGAAACTAACATGCTGTATATCAATTAAAAATCAAATTTTTGGGGCCAGACAGTGGTGTAGCTGGTTAAGTGCACACACTAGTGTGCAAGGACCCAGGCTCAAGCCCCTGGTCCCCACCTGCAGGGGCATAGCATACCTTCACAAGTGGTGAAGCAGGGCTACAGGTGTCTCTCTGTCTCTCCTCTATATCCTCTTCCCCTCTCAATTTCTCTATCTCTATCCAATAATAAAATAAAATAAATGCATAATATAAATATCAAATTTTGGACATGGAGGTAAGGCCCTCACATTTGTGAGTGGAAGCAAGTCCCTCACGTTGGTAATCTCTATATATCCTCAGAGAGGACACACTTCTGTAGAAATGCAAGTACAGGGAGTCGGGCAGTAGCACAGAGGGTTAATGAAAGTACAGGATGTTCACCCTCAAACCTCCAGAACACTGTGACCACATTAGTTATGCCTTTGGATCTGGAGTCACCCTGGGAAAAGGGAGTTCTAATATCAAACAAAAGGCAACCAATGATGGAAAGCCGGAATTAGGAATTCATGGACACAAATGTCATTCCTGTTATCAGAGCAAGTACTTTAAAGATTTTACTACAAATCTTTTAAAGATTTGAATACACATGTTACTCTGAGGAAGGATTCAAGGTTCAAACCTCTGCTCCCCACTTACAGGAAGGAAGCTTTGCAAATTGTTAAGTAGTGCTGCAGGTGTCTCTCCCTACCACTCCCATCCATCTCAGTTTCCTTCTGTCTCTATCCAAAATATGCATAAATAAATAAATATTAAAAAGACTTGAATATATAGGTAAGGTCACTTATCAACCAAAGTGAAGACAAGAAAAATAAAAGTAGAACTGAGCTTTTCAATAGAGGGTAGTAGAAATGATATCAAATTCTGCTTAACAATTTTCTCTCCTTGTTACCTTCATCTATTTTTTCTTTCCATTTTATGTTTTGTTCCCTCCCACCAACAAATACTGCTTGGAAAATAATTCAAAAGCCCCTTCTTAGCTTCGACCGCCTTGGTCACCCTCTGATCTCTCTGTAGCTGTGTGAATTCCACCATGCTGAATGACCTTCCTGCCCTAACTCTGCACCTCTATGCCCTTCTGTCAACAAACAGCATGTCCTGTCAGTCAGAAACAATAACCCTGGTAAAGTGCTTCAGCATACTGCAGAGGCTCCACAGCCGGGTCAAGACTACTAGGGAGAGATAAATTGCAGAAAGACACAAGATTTCATGTCAGAATTATTCCATTTTATTCTTGATTACCACTGAGGCATTCACTGCAGACCCATGTCGAAGATGATAGATGTTGTGTGACCTCCAACACCTGAAAACTCTAATGAGTCAGCCATGCAGAAGATTACAGCCATGCAAAGAGTACTTGTGAATAGTAATGCTTGAAAGAGCAAACCAAAACAATTCCCCTAAAAGCTGAAACATGTATAACTGGTTTCATAATGTCATGTACTAAAACTAATGAGTTTGCTTTCCAAAGAGAAAAATAGTTTTCCTTGAACTGGATGTGTTAATTCAGCTTCAAAATTCAAGGATAAATGACAGATTTTTGAAGAACATGGAAGGTCACAGAATAGGTCTCCACAGGTAGCAGGGAGCCTCACATTCAAAAAGGCCTCAAATGTAGACTTTTAAGCTTATCTCCAAATGAGATCATCTGCACTAAAGTCTCAAGTGTACACTGAAGGGATTGAAAGATATTAATCAGGGAACTAGTCCCCAGTATAAGCCCACACTATTTCCAGTGTGATAGGAACCAGGTGTGTTCTGTAAGTCCTGAAATTAACTTGTATACAACGCAACATTAATTTGTATTTTTTTCATTAAAAGGTAAAACATAGTCTGATCATGACAATTTTTCATTTCTGAAAGCCTACAAAAAAATCAAAGTGGCCTGGACCTCTGATATCTAAGAAACCCTAAACACTGACAAATATAATGCCGGAGAGCAAGAGACAGTTCAACCAGTAGAGCAGATATTTTACCACGCACATGGACTGAGCTTTGCTCACCACACAGGAAGGATCACCTGCACAGGGCAAGCTTCACAGTGGTAGGACAGTGTTGCGGTGTCTCTCCTCTCTGTCTCTCTCTTCCTCTATATCTCCCTTCTTTTCACCACTCAGCCCCTTAAATTTCAAGATATCAGCCAGACTTACATAAAGCGTTTCACTACCAAAAGTTTTATCAACTATAGTTATTTAAGAGGAGTAGTCAGGGGAGTTGGGCGGTGGCACAACGGGTTAAGCACATGTGGCGCAAGAACCAGCACAAGGTTCCAGGTTCCAGCTCTCAGCTCCCCACCTGCAGGGGCATCGCTTCACAGGTGGTGAAGCAGGTCTGCAGGTGTCTGTCTTTCTCTCCCCTTCTCTGTCTTCCCCTCCTCTCTCCATTTCTCTGTCCTATCTAACAATGATGACATTAATAACAATAATAACTACAACAACAATAAAAAACAGGGTCAACAAAAGGGAAAATAAACAAATTTTTTTAAAAAAATTTTAAAAAGAAAAAAGAAAAATCCTTAAAAAAAAAAGAGTAGTCAAATCATGAACAGACTTTGGGAAATGATCCTGATATCAGAACCCCCAAATTACCTTCTATGATGAATTCAGATTGCTTTATTGTTATTTTTTAAAATCTATTTTTCTTGGCATATGGAATGAAAATGAAGTTCATAATTATAATAGCTTTCTCAAAAGTTCTAATTCATAAGCCAGAGCCAATGTCTGTTATTAAAGGTCTTTTCAGTCTGTGAGCACTTATTAAAACCAACCATAGGAATATACAACTTTGTTATATTTATCCAGTCAATATTATTGGTGATTTTTCATTACTAATTTATAAGTTTTCAAAAGAAACACTTTTCCAAGAAGTATTTGTATATATCATTTGTATATATCATTTATCCAGAAATTCCTAAGGTATCTCAAATTCCCAAGAAATAGTAAAAGACTACAAATATGATAAATAACTTCTGAATAATCTATTTTTTGGGTAGTACTAAAAGGATTCATCAAGTCATCCAGATTTTAGAAGACTATGAAAGCTAATTTTAATAAAGTTTCAGTTGTTTTCCAGATGCCTTTTCCCAAGATTTATTTTATTTTATTTTTAAAGCTCTAAAAAAATTAAAAATAAAAATTAAAAAATTAAAAAAGCTCTGTGTCTACTTTGCTAGTATATTTTCTATTCACATATCAAAACTTAGAATTAAGGGAAAGGGTCTAAAAAATTGTTCTTCATATCCTAAAAAAGACTGCTGACACTTCACCACGTTTAATTCTCCTTTCATAAAATCACATCTTAATCACAGATAGCTCAAGACAATCAAAATTTTCCCTAGTCTAAAAGTCATTTTTTAAGTCATTCTTACAAATGAGATAGATGAGATGACATATTTAGTCCACTGGTGTCTACTTCAATGGTAGTCACTAGCTGGAAGCAATATGATAAAATTTGTTCTTGTTGAATGTTGTTGTCTTCAGAGGTGAAAATCAGCAGGACTAAGAACCAACACACAATGGGCACTAGCTAGTAATATGTGCGCTTAACCAAGTGCACCACTGCCTGGCCCCCAACTGACTAATGTGATCAACAGAGAAATGTCAGAGTGTTCCTCTGCTATGAAAATTAATTGTAGTGGTCCGGGAGGTGGCGTAGTGGATAAAGGGCTTGACTCTCAAGCGTGAGGTCCTGGGTTCAAGCCCTGGCAGCACATGTACCAGAGTGATATCTGGCTCTTTCACTCTCTCCTCCTATCTTTCTCATCAATAAATAAATGAAATCTTTTTTTTTTTAAAAAAAAAAAAAAAAAGGAAAATTAATTGTAGATGTGGAATTCTGAGAAAGTTTGAAAAATTCTGGAGAAGTGGCCGGGATGAGGTAACTAACTGATCAGTTAAGGCTCGAGGCTATCCACTTACACATGCCAGTATTTTAGTGCTTAACAATCAATAGGGCTGCATCAACCTAGCTTCCAAGAAGTTAAGATGTGCATGCACACGCACTGGAAGAGAGAAAAATTGCCTCCATGGTCAGATAGCAGATCTGTAGCTTAACAGTAAGTCAACTTGCTGAACAAAGAACAACTCTTCTATGTGGTGTACCTCACAAAAGCTTCTCAGAGTGAAAACTTTATTGTCCTAGACCTTTTTTAAATTTTTATTTACAAAAATGGAAATATTGATAAGACCATAGGATAAGAGGGCTACAATTCCACACAATTCCCACCACCAGAACTCCATATCGCATCCCCTCCTGATAGCTTTCCTATTCTTTATCCCTCTGGGAGTATGGACCCAGGGTCATTGTGGCGTGCAGAAGGTGGAAGGTCTGGCTTCTGTAATTGCTTCCCCGCTGAACAGGGGTGTTGGCAGCTTGATACATACTCCCAGCCTGCCTCTCTTTCCCTGGTGGGGTAGGGCTTGGGGGAGGCAGAGCCCCAGGACATTTTCGTTTTCAGTCACCAGGTTCCAGACGCTACCATAATGCCAACCTGACTTCCCTGGGCAGATGACCCCACCAGTGTATTCTAGACCTTTTACATGCACCATAACTCCTATTCACAAATACAAATCCGCTGGTGTCAAGATCATGGAACCCTTATGTCTCAAGCACTGTGAAGTGAAGAGAGGCCGGTGTTGCCATCATTCACTTACCAACACAGTTGTGGGTGTTATTTGGGTCAACAACAAAACCTGGAGGACAGTAACACTCTCCTCCATATGGGGTCTTGTGGCAATAAAACTCACAGGCCAAGGTAACACACAAAGTGTCATCTAAAAAGAAAAAAGCATCTTGTTAAGTGAACAGTGACCTCTAGACAAGGCTGATTTACATATATATAGTTCAAAGTAGAAGCTAAGGAAGCACAAGAGGTGAAGCAGTGCAGCAGGTTTCTCTCCTCTCTCCATCTCTATTCCTCATTCGCTCTCAATTTCTATATCAAAATAAAGTAAAAATAAATAATTAAAAATGAATGGTAAAATCCATAGATGCAACTATGTAATTAAGTACTACAAGATTTTTTTTTCTGGAAAGGAAAACAAAATCTTAGAGTTACAGTTACTTCTGTCTTAATTTATCTAGAAAATGTACTGCTGATGTAATCAAGAAGACAATCAGCTCTCCACAGAGCTGATGACTTGATGAGGGTCTGGAACAGGCAGTGTGGTTATAGAAGACATCATCTAACAAGACTGTGTAACAATACTGGGTGACCAGTTCAATTTCACCTTTGGAAAATTTTCTTTAATTATATAGCTCAGAAAGCAAAAGCTTAGTTTTATAATATAATGAGACATGACCATCTTTCATAAATACACCTAAATAAAATCAGCAAAACATCTTTTTTATTCATCCAAATTTCTACTAAAGTCGTTTTCAGGTAGATGTATGGAAGGGACACTAATATTTTCACGTTCCTCCCATGAAGAGTTAGAGTCTAGTTCTTTGGTCTGTGGAGTCTGGCCAGAGGACTTGTTTTAGTAAATAAGACATTTGAGAAAAAAAAAAGACACAAGTTTGAAAGAGCATTCCCTATCCCTGAAACCAGCCTGGGCTAGCCTGAGCTCTTATTGCAACATCTTGCCATATAAGTAAAACCAACTTTGGCTGGAAGAAGTCACAGAACTATAAACAATTAAAAATAGTTCTTGGTTTAAGCCACTAATCTTAGGATAGTTTGTTATGCAAACACCAACTGAAATTCCAGAAAGAGGAGGAGGAGAAAAAGTAATGACATCTTAGGACGAGAGATATGACAACAAAAGTAGCATACTAGACTTTCATGCCTGAAGCCCAGAGACCATATTCAATCTCCAGCACCACCATAAGCGAGGATGGCACAGTGCTCTGGTGCAGCCTCATTAAAATAAATTAAATGTTTTTAATAACAATATGTGAATATCTTTTACGATGTCTTTTGAAATTTTATTATGACAGCATTAGGTTATAAAGTTGTAAAGCTTTATGGGTATAGTTTCATACTCAAAAGAGAGAGGGGGAGAGAGAGAGAGAAACTGTACCCACCACCATAGTCCTATGTCCTCTGTAATGACAACTGTTCTCAAAAAAACTAAAAGACAAGTTTAGTAACTACTTTGGCAATTTCATTTGGCTAACTATATTTCACCTATGAGCAAAACTATCAGTGTCTTGCACCTCTTTCTCATGTAGCAGTCACCACTAGCAGTTCAGTATCTTCATCTGAAAGCTGCGCCCAGTAAATGTTCATACTCACTACAATGTCTTCCTTCTGTGGTATTGGTTTCATCTTCTCCTGCTGGACAGTCTATAATTCCATCACAGATCTTTTCAATTGGGATGCATTTTCCAGACTGTGGACAAGCCCATTCACTTGGGTAACAGTTCTGAGTATGAGAGGTGTTTTCTGTGAAGGAAAAAAATTAGTTAAATGTCTTTTGAGTGTAAGAACCAGTCCTTTTATCTATCTATGGTTCAGAAGGTATATCTGAAGCCTGCAAATGACTTACATTTTATAATGAATTATATAGAAGTTTCAGAGCAGGGGAGATACCATAATGGTTATGCAGAGAACCTCTCATGCCTGAGGCTCCAAAGTCTCAATCCTCTAACCACCACAAGCCAGAGCTGAGCAATGCTCTACTTTAAAAATAGTGTACAGAAGCCAGACCTTCTACCTTCTGCATCCCACAATGACCTTGGGTCCATAATCCCAGAGGGATAAAGAATAGGAAAGCTATCAGGGGAGTAGATGGGATACAGAGATCTGGTGGTGGGAATTGTGTGGAATTGTACCCCTCTTATTCTATGGTTTTGTTAATGTCTCCTTTAAATAAATTTTTAAAATATTTAAATAGTGTACACACACACACAAATTAGAAGTTTCTGACTCTACCACTGGTCTTTCATTGAGATTCTAAGGAATAGCAAATGAATTAAATTCTATTTTTTCTTGGGAAGGCACTCCCCAGTCAGTTTATAAGAGTAAGAAGCAGACATGAGCCTGATTTATTAACAAACTAGATTAATAATTCCCAGGAGAAAACTGCACTACCTAAGGCAAGACTTAAAGAGCTAAGACTATCCGGGTAACACAAAGATTCCTGAACTTTTTGCTTCATGTTTTGTTTTTTTAGTGAAAACTAGAACCCAGTGATAGAAAGATTTACTTCACAGTACATGAAAACATGAAACCAATGACTGTTGCTAGAATATTCTTGCTGTGTCTGGAGCTGAGAACCTGTTTAATGATGTGGGTCTTAGTAACTTCTGAAATGGTAGCAGCACTGCTGTCATAACAGTCAGTGAATGGGTGGTGGATTATTATTGGCAATTCACTTCTCATGGGATCATTACCATTTCCCTGGACATGGACTCTCTTTCACTGCTGGATATCAGGAAGTCATTTGAAAATAAAGTAAAACTAAGCTGAGCAATTACTATTATAAAGTCATAAGGGTATAAGAACTAATATAAATCACATCTCCCCTTCTTCTCAGTCAAAGCGAATTAAAATAAACAGTAATAAATGGAGGGCCAGGTGGTGGTGCACCTGTTTAAGCACACATGTTACAATGTGCAAGGACTCAGGTTCGAGGCCCTGGTCCCCACCTGCAAGGGGAAAGCTTCACACAAGTGGGGAAGCAGGGCTGCAGGTGTCTGTCTCGCACCCTCACTATCCCTCCCTTCCCTCTAAATTTCTGACAGTCTCTATGCAATAAATAAATAAAGATAATACAGTAATAAATGGAAAAGTCAGGGTGGGCTATAGAGGGAGGAAGGGGCTGTCCTACCTATTTGGTTTAATGACCGGAAGGAATGCTGTGCTGTATTTGTACTATAGGTGTTTGGGTGGGAGGATGGGTCGTAGAATCACCTCCTTCTTTCCCATGTTATTTATGTCCCTCTACATTAAAATTCAGCCAGTTCTGAGACATTTTTTTGTCACACAGATCATTTCTAACCAAGAAAATAAAAAAAAAAGCAATGTCCACAAAACTTTCAAAAAGAATTTCTTCCCCTCCTTACCACATCCATCTTCATCTGCACTATCTCTACAGTCAGCGTAGCCGTCACAAACCGCATCCTGATGAATGCAGAAGCTGTTGGGGCAAGTGAACTGATTGCCACTGCAGGGCTGATAGTCTGAAAGACAAAGACAAAGGCACTCCAAAGACACAAACCACATGGTGGGGGGTGAGGGGTGGAAATCAAAGTGCTCACCTTTCTGCCTAAACTGAACTGCTAGAAACAAAAATTTGTTGTGATAGAATTAAATTAAATGTGATAGAATTTAGGAGAAAAATTAGGGGAAAAATTAGAATCGTTTCTATCAGGACTCCACCATATCTTTTCACACCCTCTCTTTCTCTATTTTCAAGGTTACCAGATCCCTTCTTCAAAGTTCAATTACACAGTGGAGCCTGTTTCTTTGTACAGCCCAAAGAAGGAATGCAAACCATCCATCAGCAATCCTTCAACTCCTCACAGATCTTTGCAAGATGAAGGAGCCCAGGTCTAGCAATACTGCCTTGGGTTCTAAATGACCTGCTGGCTTCATTTTCCATGAGATATAGTGTTTTTTTGTTTCAAAAGAATAGTACATTTGATGAGATAAAAAGTAAACATCTGACCCCACCCAAAAATGGGGAGAGGACATGGACAGAATATTCACCACAGAAGAGATCCAAAAGGCTCCAAAAGAAACATGAAAAAATGCTCCAAGTCTTTGGTTGTCAAAGAAATGCAAATAAAGACAACAATGAGATACCACTTCACTTCTGTGAGAATGTCATACAACAAATGCTGGTGAGGTTTTGGGGTCAAATTGGTCCAACCTTTGTGGAGAACAGTCTGGAGAACTCTCAGAAGGCTATAAACGGACCTACCCTATGAACCTTCAATTCCTCTCCTGGAGATATATCCTAAGGAACCCAACATATCCATCCAAAAAGATCTGTGTATACCTATCTTCATAGCAGCACAATTTATAATAGCCAAGACCTGGAAGCAACCCAGGTGTCCAACAATAGGTGAGTGGCTGAGTAAGTTGTGGTACATATACACAATGGAATACTACTCAGCTATTAAAAATGGTGACTTCGTGCAGAGTGTCCCTTTCTAGGGCAGGGGTAGATGGCATAATGGTTATGCAAACAGACTCTCATGCCTGAGGCTCCAAAGTCCCAGGTTCAATCCCCCGCACCACCATAAGCCAGAGCTGAACAGTGCTCTGGTTTAAAAAAAAAAAAGGTGACTTCACCATTTTCAACCCATCTTGGATGGAGTTTGAAAAAATCATGTTAAGTGAAATAATTCAGAAACAGAAGGATGAATATGGGATGATCTCACTCTCAGGCAGAAGTTGTAAAACAAGATCAGAAGAGAAAACACTAAATAGAACTTGGGCAGGAGTTGGTGTATTGCACCAAAGTAAAAGACTCTGGGGTGGGTGTGGGGGAGAGTACAGGTCCAAAAAGGATGACAGAGGACCTAGTGAGGGTTGTATTGTTGTGTGGAAAAATGAGAAATGTTATGCATATACAAACTAATGTAAAATAAATTAATTCCCCAATAAAGAAATTTTTAAAAAAAGTAAACATCCCTGGGCCAGGAAGATGATTCAACATGTTAGCACAGAATTTGCAGGACTGAGGCCCCAGGTCTCAAGTTCAATTCTGAATGCCACAGCTCAGCTAATAATTTGACAGTAAATCAGATAAGGACACAAAAACACATGACACAGATTTCTGTCATTAACTATGCAACTCAATATAATTAAATCGCCGTACCGCAAGAAAGTTCATCACTGCCGTCGTCACAATCTGACTTATGGTCACAGACATAAACACGAGGTAGGCACTCTCCACCACCACACTGAAATTCGTTCTGCAAGCACACATTAGCTGGAACATAGCAAAGAAAAGAATTTCAATTCCATGAAATTTAATCTCACAGAAAGATTCTGTTACACATTTCAAAATAAATTCTTACTGCAGTGTAACATTCCTGTGACATACTATTAAATACAAATAAAAAATCTGATTTAATTTTAAAAATAGATTATGTAATATGCTGGTGATGCTTAGCAATGACTTCTCAGAGGAGAAGACTGATTTATAACGTTCATCAGTTTGGGGGCCAGGCAGTGGTACTTGCGGTAAAGTAAACACATTACAAAGCACAAGGACCCATGTTCAAGCCCCACTCACCGCCTGCAAGGAGGCAGATCCACAAGAGGTGAAGCGCTACTGCAGGTGTCTCTCCCTCTCTGTCATCCCCTACTATCTCAGCTTCCTCTATCAAATTTTAAAAATTAATGTTCAATTTCCATAGTGTGAATTCTTCACCATGGCTGACTTCATGCTACCAACATGAAGTCACCGAGCTTGAACTTAAGAATAAATGCAGCAAAATTCACCAGTTAAACCAGCAGAAGCAAGTCACTTACTGCAGTTGTATTCATCGGAGGAGTCCCTGCAATCAACTTTCCCGTCACATTTCTGAGTATTGTTATAGCAGGCTCCGTTGGCACAAGTAAGCTGATCACACGGTGCATATTCTGAAAGGATAATTGAAGAATATTAGCATGCACACAAAAGCACTTCTTAAGTGACTACTATATCATAAACACTAAAAGTTGAGCATATTTTGATAAACAAAAGAAACATGGCCCCTGATACCATGGAAGAAAGGAAGGAGACAATAATCAAATAAAGACACAAATACAAAAACACACCCACCCATGGTAGAAGTACAAAGAATTGTGAGAATTTGAGGAGGGGGTCTAGGAGATCAGAGAAGTCTCTCCTCAGGTGTCTTGTGCGCTTAGAAAAAGGGAAGCTGGGCCAGGTGGTGGCACACCTCGTTGAGTGTACATGTTACGATGTGTGAGGCCCTGCATTCTAGCCCCTGGTCCCCAGATGCAGGGGGCAAGCTTTTCGAGTGGTGAAGTGGTGTTACAGGTGTCTTTCTGTCTCTCTCCCTCTCTGCCACCCCTTTCACTCTCAATTTCTGCCTGTATCTACCAAATAAATAAATATAATTTTTAAATAATTTAAAAGATTTTTGCAGTGGCATGCCTAAGTAGGAGCACACCTTACAGTGTACAAGGACCTAGGTCTAAGCCCCTGGTCTCCACCTGCAGGGGGAAAACTTCACAAGTGGTGAAGCAGGGCTACAAGTATGTGTCTCTCCCTCTCTCTCCTCCTCCCCTCTTAATTTCTCTCTGTCTATAATAAATAAATATAAATTTAAAGAGGGAGTCGGGTGGTAGTGCAGCAGGTTAAGTGCACATGGCGCAAGGTGCAGGGACCAGCATAAGGATCCCAGTTTGAGCCCCTGGCTCCCCACCTGCAGGGGTGCCGCTTCACCAGCAGTGAAGCAGGTCTGCGAGTGTCTCTCTTTCTTTCCCCCTCTATGTCTTCCTTCCTCTCTCCATTTCTCTCACAAAAGACCTGTGCAAGGATTTGGTTCAAGCCCCAGCTCCCCACCTGCAGGGGGTCACTTCACAAGTGGTTAAGCAGGTCTGCTGATGTCAATCTCTCTCTCTCTCTCTCCTCTCTCCCTCTCTATCTCACCTTCCTTTCTCAATTTCTCTGTCCTATCCAATGAAATTTTTAAAAAAATGGCTGCCAGTACAATGATAATCCCTCTTCTAGATCTTTGGTCCATACTCCCAGAGGGATGATGAATGGGGAAGCTTCAGTGGAGGGGGATGAGATATGGCACACTAGTGGTAGGAGCTGTGTGAATTGTGCTCCTCTTATCTCACAATCTTGTCGATCAGTATCAAATCATCAATAATAATAAGAGAGAAGAAAAGGGAGAGGGAGAAGGAAAGAGCGCTGAAAAAAAGCACAAAGTTGGGGCCAGGGGGTGGTGCACCTGATTAAGCGCACACACATTATAGTGCACAAGGACCTAGGTTCAAGCCTCTGGTCCCCAGCTTCATGAGTGGTAAAGCAGGATTTCAGGTGTCTTTCTCCATCTCTATCTCCTCCTCCTCTCTCAATTTCTCTGTCTCTAACCAATAAAAAAATTTTTAAAAAATTTTTAAATAAAGCACAAAGCAGAACTTGGACTGGGTTTGGTGTATTTCACCAAAATAAAAGACGCTGGGGTGAGGATGGGGGTAGGGGGGAGGGTTTCTGTCCCAGAACATGATGACAGAGGAAAATCTAAAGGGGGTTGAATTGTTATGTGGGAAACTGGGAAATGTTACACATGTACAAGCTACTGTATTTTACTGTGAATTGTAAACCATTAATCTCAATAAAGAAAATTTAGAGAGAGAGAGAAACTTCTTCTGCATAATACAAATAAAATTCTAGGAAACAAATATACTACCAAACATGCTTTGAGATAAGAAAAAAAATTTCTTTCACTGGAAGGTCATATATAGAAAGCAGGCCTAGAAGTCAGGAGGCCTGGGACCTGGGACTCCTTTTCAAGCTGTTGATAGACCATTTCCTTATCTGGTCATCTGGATAATACACTTTTCAGGGTAGAGGAATCTAAAAGATAATGCTTAGGAAAACAGTGTGCACAAATAACTGCTACCATGTTATGCACCAGATATTTGCCATTGGTTGGCTAGGTCAAAGTAGAAAAAATAAAATGTCCTTTGTAGGAATAAGTTGTCAGAATCTTTCCTGTACTTCCCCAGACTTGGAACACAGTTTTCATGATCCCTAACCATGAGCTTTACTCTGTTGACTGTTCATCTGGTCTCCTCATGACACAAGGAGATCAAGTCCCAAATCATACTCATTTTAGAATTCCTAGAATCTAGTGCAGGGACTAGGTCATGCATTACTCAATGTTCTCAAGAAAAGCTTTATGCCGCTATAAGTAATTATCATACATAAACTTTTAAGTTAGGAATATTTTGACACTCTCACAGTAGTATATCTTCCTTGGTCTAATCTTTTTCATCAGACATTCTCAGATAGTCTTCAGATTTCCTTATAACCAAGGAAAACAGTGTATTTTGGCTAAAAATCTCAAGGACTAGACAACAGTCTTACTCTGATTCTCAATTTTGAAGAGGCTGAGGAGAAAGAGCAATGGTAGAAAACAAGCCTTGCATGCATGAGACCCTGGGTTCAATACCTAGCACCTCATAAAAAGAAGAAAAACAAAAATATCTCCAACAGTAAAATGGTACTCTGACTTCTCACACACACAGACACACAATTTAAAAAAAAACCGTAAGCATGAAGCTTTAATAAAAAGAAATATAAGTATTTAAAAGAGGGAAACAGTTCAACAGTTTTGCACTAAAGAGCAAAATTTGAGATTTCACGGGCAAAAGCATATCAGATAACCCCTTAGTTCTAGTCTCCCTGAAGCAGAAGCAATACACACAAGTCTGCATTAAGACCATAATAAACTTGCCCCATATGAACAACCTTTCTTCAAAAGTAACTCCCAAATAATATTTCTTGAATAAAGAAGGAATAAGCCAAAAACCCTCTCATTCCCAGAAGTTGAAAACTGGTCTATTGCCTTTAAACAGTTAATCAGTCATATTGAAAATGGAAGATTAAGTAGCTGGTTACAATTTGATTTTTTCTGAATTACATTTTATTTTAAAAGATCAAGAATACAAGACAACAAATAACCCCATCCAAAAATGGGGGGAGGACTTGGACAGAATATTCACCACAGAAGAGATCCAAAAGGCCGAGAAACACATGAAAAAATGCTCCAAGTCTCTGACTGTCAGAGAAATGCAAATCAAGACAACAATGAGATACCACTTCACTCCTGTGAGAATGTCATACATCAGAAAAGGTAACAGCAGCAAATGCTGGAGAGGGTGTGGGGTCAAAGGAACCCTCCTACACTGATGGTGGGAATATAAATTGGTCCAACCTCTGTGGAGAACAGTCTGGAGAACTCTCAGAAGCCTAGAAATAGACTTACCCTATGACCCTGCAATTCCTCTCCTGGGGATATATCCTAAGGAACCCAACACACCCATCCAAAAAGACCTGTGTACACATATGTTCTTGACAGCACAATTTGTAATAGCCAAAACCTAGAAGCAACCCAGGTGTCCAACACCAGATGAGTGGCTGAGCAAGTTGTGGTATTTATACACAATGGAATACTACTCAGCTGTAAAAAATTATAACTTCATCATTTTCAGCCGATCTTGGATGGACCTTGAAAAATGCATGTTAAGTGAAATAAGTCAGAAACAGGAGGATGAATATGGGATGATCTCACTCTCAGGCAGAAGTTGAAAAACAAGATCAGAAAAGAAAACACAAGTCGAACCTGAAACGGAATTGTAGTATTACACCAAAGTAAAAGACTTTGGGGTGGGTGGGTGGGCAGAATACAGGTCCATGAAAGATGATGAATGACATAGTGGGGGTTGTATTGTCAAATGGGAATCTGGGGAATGTTATGCATGTACAAACTATTGTATTTACTGTTGAATGTAAAACATTAATTCCCCAATAAAGAAATAAATTATTTAAATAATAATAATAATAAATATAAATAAATTAAAAAAAAAAAAGAAAACACAAGTAGAACCTGAAATGGAATTGGCATATAGCACCAAAGTAAAAGTGGGTGGGGAGAATACAGGTCCATGAAGGATGACAGAGGACCTAGTGGGGGTTGTATTGTTATGTGGGAAACTGGGGAATGTTATGCATGTACAAACTATTGTATTTACTGTTGAATGTAAAACATTAATTTCCCCAATAAAGAAAAAAAAGATCAAGAATAACAGCTCACTCTTCGGATTATTGCTTTCTTTCCATAACTAAGATCATATGCAGAGTGAATATGCCTTCAAAAGATCACACAACTCTGTTTATTAATTGTTCTTTCAAGAGACCAGTTAAGTCCATCCAGCAATTCCCTTCCTCCTGTTTCTGAGAACTCTTACAGTCAGTAAGTTATCTAGTCTTTCAAGAGCAGCAGCAAAAAATGGAAAAAGGAACTTTAGGAAACTCAGCTCTCTGCAACAGATAAGCCATAAGTCAGAAGGAAAACTTATTTATGCTTTGACTTTGGCTATCTCATTTTGGGTGATACTGTAGATATGAATGATCTGAGACAAATGTACTATGCAGACCTCAGCATCTGCTTTTTAAGAGCCAGAACCATAAAACTGAGAAGGGAATATCTAAGATAGAATTTGCTGACATGACAAAATATTTACTGATGGGATTCATTCCTCTCAACAAATAAGGCCAGCTTGATGTCGTCAGGGAGAGTACTGTGATGGTAAAAGGTCAACAGTGTGACACTTGGAATGAGGCATGAACAGCCTTCTCTCCATCCACAAAGGGAATAAATAAATAAATAAACAAAAAAAAGAAGAAGGGGGAAAAAAATAATTTCATGCTAAAACCATTAAATCAAGTCACAGAAGTGACTGTGGCTCAGTTTCCCTGCTGAGAACCTGCCCCCCACCACACACACACAATTCTACATACTCAGCAAATCATGGCTGATGGTGGTTATTCTAATGTATCTTCCTCTGGAATTGTGCTCTACCCAACACACAATTATGGATCGCCTTTTTAGATGCTGTACTAAGATTCAGGTAGATGGGATACAGAGTTCTGGTGGTAGGAATTGTGTGGAGTTGTACCCCTTTTATCCTATGGTTTAGTTAATGTTTCCTTTTTTATAAATAAAAAATAAAAATTAAAAAAATTTAAAAAGAAGTAAAGAGATAAATAAAATTACAAGTTCCGTAGTGACTCCCAAAGCTTTCCCTTTTAACATATAAATAACTATTCCATACTAGTAGGAGAGCTGGGTACTAACTTCACAAAAAGTCCCGCTTTCACAGAATTTATACGGGGATGAGGGTGGGCAGTAAAAGGAAAAAAAACACTAAAATAACTGGCTTATGGAGAGAAAAAGATTACAAAAATTAAGTCAGGTAAAGTGATAAAGAGTATAGCAGATCCCTGAATAAGTGATATCTGAGCAAAAGCTAGGAGGTTTAGAAAAATGCAAGTAGCATTGACAAATTTTTTTTTTCTGGAGACTGGTACGGATGAGCTGTTTTCACTGAGTTCAAGAAAGAAAGGACCTGGGCTGGGGTTGAAAGTGGTTAACAGAAAGCTGAGAAATTTTACAAACATATCAAAAATTGTATTTACTAACAAGGGCAACAAAAGGGAAAAATAAATAAATTAAAATTTTTAATTGTATTTACAAAAAAGTAAAATTAAAAAAGAACTGTATTTGCTGTAAACCAGTAATTTCCCCCAATTAAAAAAAAAGTTGCTTATCAATGAAAAGGGGGGGAGAGGGAAGGAAGGGCAGAAGAAGGGTGAGGGGCAAATGAGGGAGGAAAAGATGGGAAGGAAATCAAAACAATGACTATGGAATTCTGTTGTAAAAAGGATCAGAAAAGTTAAGGAATCACTGGGAAAGATCTTGTGATATTTTTAAAGGAGAAGTATTTATACAGTTGCATTCTGTTCTATCCATGGTTCTACTTTCCAGAATTCCAGTTTCCTGCAGTCAATTACTATCTGAAAATCATTATGTACAGTGAGACACTTGGCAAGAGAAAGGTGATATTCACATAACTTTGATTACTATATATTGATAATTAATGTTCTATCTTATTAGTAGTTACCATTGTTAGTATCTACTGGACTTAATTTCTAAATTAAACTGGTCCGTACATAAAGAGCTCCGTACTATTCTGAGTTTCTGGTCTTAGAAAATAGACAAGTTGAGGATTACTATAATGTGTGTATGATGGTGACAAGATATTTTCTCCAAATCCTGCCTCAACTGTAGGAATATTAAGAAGACACTTCTGTTGTGTGATATGTAAGACAAGGTCAGTCTCTCCACTAAGAGCAAGGCTCACTGAGCAACATGAATGTGGAGCCGAGTTTGAGAAGCATGTTCTTCATGAGTGATCACAGCTCACAGAATTACTTTAATGAGCCTTTTTTATTTTCCTTCAGTTGTTCCCCTAGCTGGAGTTTCAGCAATCAGATATATAAAGAAAAAAAATGTTTAAGTAGTAAAGAACAGAAAGTCAATAGAAATAAAACTTTGGAGACAAAGCAGCCTCAGTTGCAGACAGACCAAATGCTGCTGATTACCAGCAAAAAGCCCTCATTGTAACCAGGACTTTACTCTTTCTTTGGCATTCCTGAGTACAAAAGAGAAGTGCTACCAACCAAAGATAATTAGCAATCGTTTTAGTTTTACTCATGACAAAATCATTCTAGTATTATGCCCAATAGAATAAAATAATCAGTTTTCTTAACTGGGTGGGGGGGGAGAGAACTGTAACATTTTTAAGCAACTAAAAATACCACCACCTATTAATGTAGTGACCCATAAGTGTTGTGTTGTTATAAATGTTTATAGCAGACTTTGCATGAGTGGTTTTTCCTTGATCTTAATCTCATTAAAAGTTAAGAAAAAAATACCATATTACAGATGGACAGATCAAAATTAAAAAATTAGGGAAAAACCACTTTTTCTGTTCCACATATATGGAATACAAATATATATATTTTTTCTCTCAAGTAGAATAACCAGAAATTTCTTGCTATCAATACTTTATACATAGAGATGCAGAAAAAAAAAAAAAATCCAGACACAAGAAAAAACACTCATACTATACCAAACTCATTTCAAGGATAATCTTTTTATTGAGGCCTTGATACCCTGGCCTTTCTCATCATACTGCCCCTCTCCCTCCCAGGGTCCTTCCCTGAGAGGACTCTTACACACCACTCACTCTTTGTTCTATAAAAGGAATGCCTGGAATGGACACAAGGTGCTCTGTCCGGGAACTCAATGTCTGAATCCTAGTAGCTTGAAAGGATAGGGTCTATGACCAAGGGGGCCTGACCTGACAGGCAGCGCTATTAACTGCAGACTTGACCACCCTGATCCTCTCTAATACTTGGGAAAATGAAGTAAACTTCCAAGAGGCTTTTTTCAACATCCATTAATATATTTAAGAGGTTTCTAGGTGCCTACTGCCTTACTCCACTAAGTGCCTACCGTGTTCTGAGAAATAGAAAAGTTCTTTTCATAGGCTGACTTTGGCCATATCTAATGATCTCTCCGCATCACAACTTCAGAAACACAGTCTCAAGAGTCACAAAAAAAAAAAAAAAAACTATTTCCAGCCAAATTTTGCTTAATCTTTGATCACGTGGGAAGATTATGATAAACAACTGGTATTTACCTGAAATGACAATAAAATAAATAACTTTGAATGGATCTCAAGTAATGCCTGCTAACATCACAACTAGCTTTGGGGTCATGAACTCTGAACCACTTGATCACTTGTATGAGTCCAGAAACAATGAATTATAAATCTAGTTGATTTTCCTTAACAAGCCCTTGTTTCATCAGTCACTTATATCTAGAAACAAAATTCTTATCCAGACATTTTATAAAGCTCTTTATAAAGTTTCTTTTCCATCCTTCCTTATTTTTAACATTTGCTTGCAGACTTGTACCCTGCCAACTTTTGTTCCGGAAGGTTCACTGGCTATGTGCTGAAACAGTAACACTGGTGATTCTAGACTTAGCTGCAGGGTGTTCACATGGAATAAATCCAAATAGTCTGTTTCGACTGCCTTCTGTTAACCCCAAAGTAGTATTGCCTTCAGTCCCAATGAATTTGTGATGAAGCACTCATTTTTATCTACTTGTAAATAAGGGATAAAGACACAAACTGTTGATTGGTTCTCTCAAACGGGTACAAGATAGGACTTTCTCCTTCCGTAAATAAAAGTCCTTCACTGAAGAGCAATCACCAGACTTGGAACCAGATGATGGATTAAGTCCTCGATCTGCAGCAATCTGTATTATACAGCCTTGAGCAAGCGCCCTTACTCTTTGCAGTTTTAGTTTATTCATAAGAAATGACTAGTAGCAGCCCTGCTTTCCTCAAAGAGGAATCTAATAAAGCAGCTGGGACTGACATGTTTGAAAGTTTACCAAAAAAAAAAAAAAAAACTACAATACAATATATCACAATTAAGAACTAAAAATATTTGCCTCACTGACTTCCATGAAAGACTTATTGTTTGCTTGATACTGAAAGGGGAGTTGACCATAAATTTGCTATTCTGTGAAAGATGGAGAGAGATGACGTAAGGAATCGAATCCAGGACCTCCTGCCTAATGACCCAACCTCCTGGGTCTCAATACTATCACTTCTAAAACTGTCAGTGTTGGGGCCAGGCAGTGGAACACCTGATTAAGTACACAGATTACAGTGCACAAGGACGTGGGTTCAAGCCCTTGGTCTCCATCTGCAGGGGGAAAGCTTCACAAGTGGTGAAGCAGGGCTGCAGGCGTCTCTCTGTCTCTCTCCCTCTCTATCTCCTCCTCCCCTCTCAAGTTCTGTCTCTGTATCCAATAGTAATAAATAAATAAAATATTTTTAAAAATAAAACTATCATTGCTGAGTCTAAATTCTCTGCAAACTTTCCAAGCTAAAACAAGATCCAAATTACAGTCAACAGTAAGCATAATCTATTTCATTTTTTTTTCCCTTTTGTTGCCCTTGTACTATTGATGTCGTTGTTGTTGCATAGGACAGAGAGAAATGGAGAAATGAGGGGAAGACAGAGAGGGGGAGAGAAAGATAGACACCAGCAGACCTGCTTCACCTCTTGTGAAGCAACCCCCTGCAGGTGGGGAGCCCTTGGCTCAAACCAGTATCCTCACACTGGTCCTTGCACTTCAAGCCACCATTGTACAGCATTTTTAGCATAATCTATTTCAAAAGAAAATGTGTGAGCTGGAAATTACACAACAGAATTGAGAACAAGAACTCTGCTAAGAAATAGTACTACAAATAGCATAGATATATCTCAAAGAAAAATGGCATCCATGGAAAGAAAGCACTGGAGGAAAACTAAATTGTCTTACTATTATTTTTCACATCAAATCAAAATAAGATCTATATGCTATAGTTAGTTGTAGTTGCTACGTCTATTCTATTTTGTTTTATCCCTTAATTTCTAAATAAATACAGCATAAATATGGATCTATTTGGGTCTAGTCTTTTCTTTTTTCCTTTTCATTTATGCAAGTAGTTTGAACAGTGCAGTAAAAAGGTACAATTTGTTCAGAATCAATGTGTTAGATCAGACCCTGAGCACTGTACCATATTGGAAAGTATAGCATAATGTACAGAAGATGATTCTTTAGTGAAAAATAATTTAGAAATGGCCCAGACAACTAAAATCAAATCAAAAATGATCAATCAATAGATGAGGTGTTCCACTGAGAATACAACTCAGATCCTCAGATTGAGTCAGAATAAGTTTATGGGCAGAAAAAAGAGCATAATGGCTGTGTAAGACTTTCACACCTAAAGTGTGGTAATCCCAGGTCATTCCCTGGCATGGCACCACCATAAACCACAGCTTTCTCTCTATCTCTCTCATTAAGATAAAATGAAACATATTTGAAAATCTTTTTATAAAGAATTTTATGGGGAGTCGGGCGGTAGCGCAGGGGTTAAGCACATGTGGCGCAAACCGTAAGGACCGGTAGAAGGATCCCGGTTCGAGCTCCCGGCTCCCCACCTGCATGTGAGTCGCTTCACAAGCAGTGAAGCGGGTCTGCAGGTGTGTCTATCTTCCTCCCCCGCTCTCTGTCTTCCCCTCCTCTCTCCATTTCTCTCTGTCCTATCCAACAACAACAACATCAATAATAACTACAACAATGAAACAACGAGGGCAACAAAAGGAAATAAAAAAGGAAAAAAAATTTTTAAAAAAAGAATTTTATGGTGAAAGTTTCTAAAGCAGACAAAATCTGTTTACTGACTATCAGGTTACAAGGATATTAAAATAACTCCTTTAAGTTTGAAACATAAATTTAAGAGCAAAAGAAAGTATTATTTTTTAATTTTTATTTTTTTAATTTCTTTATTAGGGAATTAATGTTTTACATTAGACAGTAAATACAATTAGTTTGTACATGCATAACATCTCCCAGTTTTCCATATAATAATACAACCCCCAAGTGCACAAGCCGCAAAGTGCAAGACCGGAGTAAGGAACCCAGTTTGAGCCCCCAGCTCCCCACCTGCAGGGGGTCACTTCACAAATGGTGAAGCAGGTCTGCAGGTGTCTGTCTTTCTCTCCCCCTCTCTGTCTTCGCCTCCTCTCTCCATTTCTCTCTGTCCTATCCAACAACAATGACACCAATAACAACAATAATAACAACAACCATAAACAAGGGCAACAAAAGGGAAAAAATAGCCTCCGGAGCAGTGGATTCATAGTGCAGGCACTGAGCCCCAGCAATAACCCTAGAGGCAAAAAGAAAAAAAAAGTACATAGTACTCCTGACTACTCTCTTACTTGGGGTTTAGCCATGTTTAAGCATTATATGTAGAATACTGTGATATATGTGTTCACCGTGATGATCAGCTAGCTACAAATTGGCATAGTATACTTCCATTAGAATATTTTCAAATGACATAGTAGGGGTTGTATTGTTAAATGGGAAACTGGGGAATGTTATGCATGTACAAACTATTGTATTTACTGTTGAATGTAATAAATTAATTCCCCAATAAAAAAATAAATAAGTAAATTTAAAAAAGAATATTTTTAAAATGTAATTCCTTTCCAAAGGTCATCTAGAAAATATTGAATCCACAGAACAGAAAAGAGTGAGACATTTGACCTAAGAAAAAATTAACTAAGAGGAATAGCTACTAAAATTAACTAAACTGGATTTGAATGATCAATGTATTAAATGACCTTTCCTAGTTCTATGATAAAAGTTCCTTACTTCCACAAGTACAGAAACCTGGTGTATTGAGACAAGGCACACTTAGAATGTCTTGCTAAAATTAGACTCCTATCAGAACATCACCGCTAATCCACAAAAAAATCTGCCTCAAGAGATTTCAACAACAAGAGGTACATTGTAGACATTTCTGTCCATCAACAAATGAGACAAATTGATTAAAATGTCAAAAGGACAAAGGTGAAACCAAATACAATGCAAAAAAATGAAGGGACTCACGGCAATCTCTCTCATCAGTTCCATCTGAGCAGTCTCTGACATGGTCACACCTGTACGTATTCGGGATACATTCCCCATTAGAGCATGTCATCTGATGGGTTGAGCATACTCTCCCAGCTGTGGAGGTGATAAAATATTAATTGTTAATTTCAGACAAATTCACTAATATTTACCAAAATGTCATTTTACACCAAGTACAAATTCGGATATTGAAAAGCGGGGCAGGGGCTGGGGTTAAACATACATAATACTATGTGCAAGGATATGCCCAAGGATCTGGGTTCGAACCCCTGTTCTCCATCTGCAGCAGGGATGTTTCACAAGTGGTGAAGCAGGTCTGCAAGTGTCTTTCTCTCCCTCTCTATCTCCACCTCCCCTCTCACTCTGTCCTATTAAATGAAAATGAAGGGAGGGAGGGAGGAAGGGGAGAGAAGCAGTGGATTCCTAGTGCCAGCACCGGGCCCCCATGACTGGAGGCAATAAATAAATAAATAAATAAATAAATAAATAAGCAAGGAAGCAAGCAAAGGCAAGTAGAGTGTATGTCAAGCATAAAGTTTATATGGCCACAAGCTAAATTATCAGGCTATCCTGAGGTACAGAGCTTACAAGCAAAAGCAAAGTCACTGTGATCAGGATACCATAAAAAAAAAACCCACAGAATTGCATCAAACTCTAAGCATGTTAGCATATACTGCTGTCATCAGCATGTGCTGTAATTACAAAGGAATTGAAAAGCAGTGTGTAAAGAGGCCAAATGAAATGATGAGAGATTAGCAAGGTCCCCTTCGCTGAAATTCTTGTTTAACAAGAAGGAAATATAACAGGATAACAAATCATTTCTACGTGGAAGGAATATGGACTTTTTTTCTATAATGTTTTCTCTATTGTATAAATTTTCTGTATTGAACATAAGTCAGTTTTATAAACAGAACAATATAAAATACCTTGGCTTCATACTACATTGGCCAGTGTAAGTTAAAGTGGGACATCAGTAATTTATCAAATTTGCCTCTAGACAACATAAGTTGATATTGTAAGTATTACAACCTAGTAATAGTTATTCTGTATGTCAGAGGCATAAATTATGAGGGGGTTTTGGTTTGTTTGTTTGTTGCTTCCGGGGATTATCGCTGGAGTTCGGTGCCTGCACTACAAATCCACTGCTCCTGGCAGCCATCTTTTTTCCCCCCTTGTCATTGTTATTGCATAGGACAGAGAGAAATGGAGAGAGGACAGGGAAGACAGAGGAAAGAAAGCTACACACCTGCAGACCTACTTCACCACCTGTGAAGTGACCCCCCTGCAGGTGGGGAGCCTGGGGCTCCAACTGGGATCTTTGTGTCACTTCTAGAGCTTTGCACTATGTGCGCTTAGTCCGCTGCACTACCACCCAACCCCATATCATCATGAGCACTGTTCATATGAAAAAGAAATATTTGGAATACTCAGAGAAACCTCAATACTCTAGAGCTGGGACAAACAGGAAAACAAAGTGGAATGATCAAAGGGAAAGGTGATTCATCGTAGCCCAGGGGTGGACGTCAAAGTCAAGTACAATACAGAAGTCCTTCCTATCTGATGAGGAAGGAAGCATTCATTTCTCTGTGTATCTCTTTCACTGCAGTAAATTAATTAAACAGTTAAAATTAAATAGTTAAAAAATAAAAAACTGGAAATGTAAGTCTTGCTTAAATATTTCTATAAATTTCTATAATATTGCTATAAAGATTTCTTCCAAGTGACTGATCTAAACTCCCTCAATGTCCAGCAGTTGCCAAGGTCCTCTTTGTTAACACTATTTTCTTTCTCACTGTAGCTTACCCTAAGGTAACTGTAACAGCAGTCACTGCTGATTCAAATTGGCATCAACTAGCTCACTTCTACTATGCAGAAGAGTTTAATTCTGAGGCAGACGCGGTAGGTAGAAGATTGAGATACTGTGTATTGCAAAACCAAACACACTCTTCTCATGACATTGATGGAGAGCCAACCAATAAATTCAAATAAATGTTTTGGGTCTTCCTAACTATGACATAGTCTGAAATGGGAAACCATCCCAATTCGAAATAACTAGGATCTGTTGATAATTCTCCAGTATATTCGTAGTTTTAATATCATCCAATCCATGAATGATATTACTTGCATAGGTCCCTCATCATGTAAGATCTGACTCAGCATTTACAAAAGCTCAACCCATTGTATCTATTCATGATAGGTTAAATTTTAGGTATCCAAAAGGGCTGAAATAAGATTCTTCTATAAATACTCACAGCAATGCTGTTCGTCTGAACCATCATCACAGTCAGAATCATCATCACACACCCAGCGACGCGGGACGCACTGCCTTCCGTTAGCACAATGGAACTCATTTGGCTGGCAAGAGGCAGCTGGAACAAACCAAAGATTCATTATGATGAACATTCACCTTACTATATATAAATAATAATAATAATGTATTTTACAAAATAATTTTTATCAACTCCTGCTCAGTAAATTTAATGACAAAGAAGAAATAACCATATAATAAGATGTCTGTGGTCTCTGATCAGAGTTCATATCAAGTAATATTCAAAATGGGATCACAACAAATTGATGATCCAATCAATATAAAGACAGATACAAAATTATGACAAAAAATTCAATTAAGTTTAGCATGAGTTACTGAATTATTAAAAATGATTTGGGCTGTGGTCTCAGTGGGAGTGCAAAGGACTTGAATGACAGGTCTTAGATATTTGATCCTCAGCAATATGACACAAATTTTAAATACTAGTAAAACATCATGGGAAAATGAGATTTGAAAAGGACTCAAATTTTTTATTATTTCCACAATCTAGTCACCTTTGGGCATTTGGTAGTAATCTGAGTCTCAAATTTTACATATGAAATTTTGAAATAGAAATGTTGCTTAGTTCATGGCCTGCCATAAAGAAATAATTGTAAGTTTTAGGGTATCTGGAAAGGCCATGTAGTATTACTTGTTATTGTCACCACCACTTATAAGGCTTTTATTGTCCCTGTTATAATACATTGAAATATCCTCACAATCTAGAAGAGCTGTTGGAATAGCTGTTCACTTATTCCTTTACACCAAAGTACACTGTTCTTCAGCTTTTCCTTCAGTGTTTCACCTAAAATGAATTCAGTTAAGTCCAGAGTAGTTGCAACTGCATCACGTGGGAGCTTGCAGAAATACAGACTCTCAGTTTCCACTACAAACAGAATCAAAACTTCAACACATTCTCCAGATTATCCCTTAGTGAACAAAATCTTGAGAAGAACTATGCAGGGCCTGCCTCTCATGATTACTCTCATTTTCAGATATTGTGTTATCTAGCAATACACCAAAGTGAGAATGTTCTGTAGAGTCATAGGATGACCCACAATTCAAAACAAAATCTTTCACCTGACTGCCTGATAGTCCTTTAATAACTTTTGTCTAGTTATCGTTATAAAAAAATGTAGTAGTTGATTGATTTCATCACTGGAAGAGGAGTGAATCAAAAGGTTGACATTTGTCTACTAAATGAGTCCTTTTTTTTTCCTTTTGTTGCCCCCCTTTTTTTGTTGTTGTAGTTATTGTTGTTGTTGTAGTTGATGTCATCATTGTTAGATAGGACAGAGAGAAATGGAGAAGAGGGAAGACAGGGTGAGAGAAAGAGAAAGATGTCAAAACTTCACATGCCAATTCAAAAGCCTGCCTTAGTTTACTATGGAGAGAACTAAATGGAGCTGAGGATGCATAATGGTTATGCAAAAAGACTTGAGGCTCAGAAATTTCAAATTCAATCCCCAGCACCACTATAAGCTGCACTACTATAAGCCACACCAGAGCAATCTTCTGGTTTTAAAAAGAAAGTAAACTAAATTAAGGTGTGTGGTGTGGTGTGGTGTGGTGTGGTGTGGTGTGGTGTGGTGTGGTGTGGTGTGGTGTGGTGTGGTGTGTGGTGTGGTGTGGTGTGGTGTGGTGTGGTGTGGTGTGGTGTGGTGTGGTGTGGTGTGGTGTGGTGTGGTGTGGTGTGGTGTGGTGTGGTGTGGTGTGTAAAAAAACTACTAAATTAAGGTAGGGGTGTGTGTGTGTGTGTGTGTGTTGTGTAAAAAAACTACTAAATTAAGGTAGGTGTGTGTGTGTGTGTGTGTGTGTGTGTGTGTGTGTGTGTGTGTGTGAGAGAGAGAGAGAGAGAGTGTGGTTTGTAAAAAAACTACTAAATTAAGGTAGGTGTGTGTCTGTGTGTGTGTGTGAGAGAGAGAGAGTGTGGTTTGTAAAAAAACTACTAAATTAAGGTAGGGGTGTGGGTGTGTCTGTGTGGCGTGTGTGTGGGTGCTCACTCTTATAATTAAACTGGGGAGGTTAGAGTATTTACCAGTTTATTCAATATATTTTTTTTATTATTTTCCCTTTTGTTGCCCTTGTTTTATTGTTGTTGCAGTTATTGTCGTTGTTAGATAGGACAGAGAGAAATGGAGAAAGGAGAGGAAGACAGAGTGGGGATAAAAGATAGACACCTGCAGACCTGCTTCACCATCTGTGAAGCGACTTCCCTGGCAGGGCTCGAATACAGATCCTTACGCAGCTCTTTGTGCGCTTAATCTGCTGCACTAACGCCCCGCCCTCAATATATTTTTTAATAGAAAAGCATAATAACCACTTTTTGTAGTAAATCACACAAGTTATTCTACACTCCTTATATAAACAGACTCCTTTTTGAGTTATAAGCCTCAGCAGTTTAGATTTTTATTAGATGTTTTATTTTGTTTGTTCTTACTGCCGCACAACCTTCACAAAATAAATAATCTTGTAAGTCTCCTATAGGCTGGTAATACCTCTCACAAATGTGTTCTCATACTAAAGTGTGAATTAAATTTCTTACTCAAAAAGGAGCAAGATAATTAACAATGCCATCAGTTTTATATTCAAACACAAAGTCATTGAAAGCCAGTCCTTAAACAATCACTAAAGGCACAACTCTCTTTGCTGTAACAACAAAGTTACAGCAATCGTATATATGACTCAAAACAAAGCTTGGGCCTCTCCTCACTTACTGCAGTTAAATTCATCTGAATCATCCAAGCAATCTGAGGTTCGATCACATCTCCAGGATGCATTTACACAGCGTCCATTTGCACAGCGAAATTCATCACTGCGACATCCTGTAATACCAAACAGAAAAACAAGACAAAAATAAGTAAGCATATGCCACTCAGATATGTCATCCAAGAAATACAGTTTTTTAAGCTTTCTCTTACTATATTTGGGGAAATAATGGTTTTATAGCAGAGCAGCTGAGACATGGGTATAGTTTTTATATCTCTGTAACAGATATCTATACACCACTGCTATTTTTCATAAATCATTTAACTCATTAATAATTAAAAGAATGTAAATTATTTAGATTTAGAATAGTAGTTTTATAATGATTATGTTCTCTGATTGGTGTTGTCAAGAAGGCCATTTTCATACATAGTCAACTAGAGTCTAGCCTGGTGTAACCAATCTGCAAAGCAATTTAATAATATGTAGCTTGCTTTTCTCCCCCCCCCCTTTTTTAAAGACTTTTTTTGTATTATCTTTATTCATTTATTGGATAGAGACAGTCAGAAATAGAAAGGGAAGGGGTGACAGAGAGACACCTGCAGCACTGCTTTACCACTCGCAAAGCTTTTCCCCTGCAGGTAGGGGCTGGGGGCTTGTGTATTGTAGCATGTGTACTCAACCTGATGTGCCACCATATGGCCCCTGTAGCTAGTTTTTTCAAAGTGTTAATTCCTTGGCTTTTTACCCTTAGGTGCTTTTTTTTTAAGTACTAAGCAAAAATTTTGACAGACTTATATATTTAAATTTTCATCAGAACTTTATTTCTACTGAAAGAAACTGAAAACCGATATGAAGAGTTAAATTTTCTTTTATCTTTATATTGACTTGTTAGGAACTCATTAAAACAGCTATAAAAGATGGTTTTAAAGGATCTGGATAAATAATAACACAGACAAGGAGGCAAAATTGCACCTATAACATGGGGGAAAGCTAGAATGTGAATGATAGCTATCTTTGATTAATAATATCATAAAGAACTTTATCTGCTCAGCTGCTTTTTTAAGTTCCCCGGTCTTTATTTTTTATTATTAAATTATATATTGTAGTATTTGGCCTCTAGATAGTGGGGTTTTTTATTATTTTAACCAAAAGGTGCTATCAATAAATTCATCTTTGCAAATGACCTTCTTATATTTGCTTCTGCAGCCAACCAGAGTGCATAGACATGGTACCAAAAGTTGTCACAAATCTAAATGCCTATAACATCTCCTTGTGTTATCCAAAGGAGAAGATAATTTAAACAAATTCATTTTCAACTGAATACATACTGCAATTTTCGGAGTTTTTCAAGATTGATTTAGCAGTTGGAAATCCTGAGTTGATCTGACAGTGTCCCACCCAGTCACTATGTGCCAAGTAGGTTTTTTTTTTTTTATAGAAAAAGATCAGTCAACATCAACCTAACCATAGAACAGATTCAAATTATTCTTTTAATAACTTCTCCAGACCCAAGGTGGTAGAAGAGTAACATGGGGGCTTGAAAGAATTGTATCCCCACTGCCATGTATTTAAACACCATGTTAAATTACCCACTTTAGTTTTTCTAATTAACACAAAATTATCTACAGATCAATTACCTACTCCTAAAATAAATAAACAACATGCTATCCTGACTTGTGCAAATGCAGGCATATCAACAGCATGACATAAACATAGTTAAGTGATCTATTCCTAAGGGATCTAGACTACTTTGTTCATGGAATGTTCAAATCTGATTGTCTGGTAGTGACATCCTGATTTATAATGTATGCTGCAAATGGTCAGAAACTTCCCTTGGCTAAATGGTGGTACTGAGTGGTACAGGAATACGTACACCCAAATACCTTCTATAGACTAATGCACGATGGTGGTTGGTGGTGCGGGTCTGGGGTTGGTGGTGCAGGTCTCTTATCAACTACCTTTAAAACACAACAACCTCCCTTGCAAAAATGCCCCTTAGGAATGCACAAATTCACTCTGGAATCCCAGAACTTCTCATTGGATTTTGTTCTACAAAGCAATATTTCCATAGGAGATTAGGAGCTTTGGAGGTTTAGCTATTAACACAACATATGTTAAATCACTTTTATCAATTAGGTCTATTGTTAGTAATCCAACATAATACATTTGTAAATTCAGTACATTTTTCTCCCTTAGCATCTAATAATTTCTGGTTGAAAATTAAGAGCAGCCAATACACTGACAAAGAGGTTTATATAGGTTTGAGAAACAAAAAACAATTAAACTTGGAAACTGAGTATCCAGAGAATAGCAGTTGCCTGATTTGAAACTGAGTATCCCAGAATAGCAGTTGCCTGATTTGAAAATATAACCAATAAACAACTTTTTATTAAAAGTCATATTTTGAGGTTATTTTCTTATGTGATAACATACAAAGTCAAACACATGAGAAGAATACAAAGTAGACACCCAAAGGAAAACTTTTAAAGCTTTTCAAAAAGAAATGTGTTTACAAGTATTACTTAATAATCCTTTGATTTCTTCAACATTTTCTTTAAGACTCTTACCTATATTAAAAGTAGTTTTAAGTATATTGAAATGATATATTAAGTATATTAGAAACAAAAGCAATTACTAATAAACATAGAGTACCTCAAGGCTAATTATTTTTAACTACACACATAAAAATGAAGTTTATAGTTAAAATTGTGCAATTAACTCTTTATAGCTAGTATTTCTTATATCCGATCACTCAAATAGTTTTCTTAAGTAGTATCAAACCCAATATACTAGGTTTACCAGCAGATCCAATCCATGTTAATTCACTTGTCAAATTCACCTTTTCAACATTAACTCCAGTGCCTGTTACAACTCCCAAATGATTTGTTTGAAAAATATCTCTCCAGAAAAAACAAACTGATACTCACTCTTGCTGGGTGACCTCTGAACAACCAAACAAAATGTTTCACCCGTGTCAGAAACCTATCATTCATTCATTCTATTATGAAGGAAATATGTGCTGTTTAAAAGCAAACTACTAGGGGAAAAGGTCTAGATCAGCTTTGATAACAACTGCAGGTGCCCCTGATTTCACTTGATCTGCATGCATTTTGTTTCCTGAAGGTTTTATTTTAAACAGGTGCCCTTTCTTTACAAGTCCCTCCAATGACCACTAGAAATTATCCATATCTTATTGTTTAATAATTTAAAATCCAAAAAGAAGGGGGGAGATTTCACAGAATTTAAAGGAGAAAAAAAGTTAGGTAATATATTTTTTTAGTAGATGTTCCCTAAACATTGAATACATATTCAATAAATCCAACACTAATCAAGAGGCGGTTTTTCAAACAATAACTTTCATAATTCAAAAATATTTCCCCTAATAAATACCAAGGAGGAAGCACCATGATCTATAATAAGCACCAAATCATATAATAGTTTGATACCTTGACTCCTATTATTATTATGACTTTCTCTCCTCTCACTCAAATTATCAAAAGGGTAACCAGGCAGTAGTAGTGCACTGGGTTAAGTGCACATATTATGATGTGCAAGGACCCAGGTTCAAGCCCCCACTCGCCACCTACAGGGGGGAAGTTTCATGAGTAGTGAAGCAGGTCTATAGGTGTCTTTTCCTCTCTCCCTCTCTATCTCCCCTCCTCTCACCATTTCTCTGTCCTATCAAGTATACTAGAAAGGAAAAGAAAAAAAACTAGCGACAAATTAGAAGAAAAGAGCAAGTCATAGTCAATAGAACATTGTCTAGAGTTAACAGAGTAAAGTAATTTCTGTGGCTAATCCTATTTCCCTACTAGATCCTCTTAACATGTACCAGTCCTCCCAGACACATGTTCTACATAAGAAGGTATGTGTGCTTTTTCCAAAAACATATCCAGTGGCTGGGGAAATAGTGTAGCTGGCAGACCACTTCATGCTTAGGTGCCCACTTCAATCCCCAGCACCACATATAACAGAATTGTTCTCTGGCTTGTCTCTCTCCATTATACTGTGTGTGGAACTCTCTCTCCATGTGGTAGATGAAATAGCACCTTAGTCCAATTATAATTTTAACTTCATTTTCTGTACTTAACTTTTCTTCTACCAGTGCTAAGTGATACTTCAGATGTGTATATATTGGTTTGTGGTTCACTACAATTTCACACTACCATAACCCACTCCAAAACCAGTCCACCTTTGCAGATTTTGAGTGATTTACTTTCAAGACATTACTGTGCAGGCATGACAGCCAATGGTATGTGGAAGACCAGTCTTTTCTTTTTTCTGTTTTTTTTATTTTATTATTATTTTTATTTATTGGATAGAGACAGCCAGAAATCAAGAGGGAAGGGGGAGATGAGAGAGAGAGAGAGAGAGAGAGAACGGCACACGAAGCAGTGCTACAGGTGTCTTGCAAAGCATTCCCCCTGCAGGTGGAACTGGGGGCTTGAACCTGGGTCCTTGTGCATTGTAATATGTGCAGTCAACCAGGTCTGCCACCACCGGCCCTGACCAGTCCTTTCTAGTCAAGGGTTCCATTGATGAAACCTAGCTATTATCTTCTTTCTGTGAAACATTTTAAATGTGTGGTATTTGGAGCAGATGACCAAAACTGTAATCCAGTTTACAAAATACCACCATTACTGCTTCCAAATTCTTACTTCAGAGTCCTGAACTTCTGCTGGAATAAAATATTAAGACATTTCAGGACCAGAGAGATAGCTCACCAGCTCTGGCACAGAAGGTAGCTCTAGTGCTATTGTGTTTCCCTATCTACCTCTCTCACTCATATTTATTCTCTCTTCTTCTTCTTCTTCTTCTTCTTCTTCTTCTTCTTCTTCTTCTTCTTCTTCTTCTCCTTCTCCTCCTTCTCCTTCTCCTCCTTCTCCCTTCTCCCTTCTCTCTCTCCCTCTCCCTCTCCTCCTCCTCCTCCTCCTTCTTTCTCTCTCCATCTCTCTCTGTCTCTCTCTCTTGTCTCTCTCTCTGTCTCTCTCTCCTTCCCTCTACATCTATCTAAATGAAAATTGCGAGTGGAGTAGATATCATAGTGGTCATGCAAAGAGACTCTCATGCCTGAAGCTCCAGAGTCCCAAGTTTAATCCCCTACACCACCTAAAGCCAGAGTTGAGCAGTGCTCTGGTTTAAAAAAAAGATGCTGCTATGAAAAATGTGGCCTAAGGAATTAACTATCATACATGTTCAAGATCCCAATTATGCCTTCCCGCTCTCACTCTCTTCAAGAAGTCAGACTTAGGAAAAATCCTCAGAGACAACTGACAGTGATTTGATGCATATATAATTTTAAGTGCAATTTAAAAAAAAAAAAAAAGGCTTGAAGTGGCTAGAGCACAAGGCTACGTGCAGAAGTTCCAAAGTTCATTACCCTACATCCAACTGGTTCTCTGTTTCTCTCGTTAATAAATGGAAATATATATATTTTAAATATGACTGTCAAAACAATATATCAGATTCACAAAAACAACTATACCTGTTGTGTACAAAATTGTTCTAGGTTTTATGGAAGATACAAGTCTGGAAGAGGGTACAGACTTTGTCATGAGAAGGGGTTGGAGCTCCACTTTGTTCCCTAGAGCCCTGTCCCAACTATGTGTTTAATAAGGAAGTAGGCAGATAGTTAAGAGAAAGACAACTATTTGAGAGTGGCAGTACCACCCAGGAGAGAACAACTTAGAACCTCTAAGCAGCTTGGACATTCGGAGCTCAAAATATCTTAACCCACATGAAAGAGATCATCTAAGAAAACCCCTTTTAATATTTTTTTTCCTTCTCAAGATAATAAAATTTCTCAAGCAGCAATCTTACTCCCTCCCACCCAGCAATAAAAGGGCCTGGGATTGGGCAATACCAGGCTGTAGCTGCTAGTACCAGCAGCTTACAATAAACTCCCCTCCGAAGGTGATAAAGAATCTAGTTCCAAGGAGCCTGCTTCATCCTGGAATGTTCAACAGGGCTCTCACAGGCTTTTCCATTGGGGGGTGGGGGTGGGAGGATAGGAGGTTGGTCAAGTCTGAAATCCCCAAACAGTTCTTCATTATGTACAAAAAAATCATTGTGATGAAAAAAACATAAAAACACATAATCTGAAGAAAGGTGAAATGATTCACCTAAAACCTAAGTCTTATAAACCACCATTACCTCAAATATATATATATATATACATATCAGCTTATGGTGCAATGTTTTCCCATCTGCACAATTATAGGGACAAAAGGTAAGTTCTACAAAAGTCCTCTGGCCACCCCAACACCTAAACATACATATGTGGATATATTTATGGAAAGCAACACTGCATTTATATGTATGTATATAAAGCATGTATACATATTTTAGACATAATCACTTGAGTGTTGAAAACATTCAATTCAAAATCATACATGTCTACCTTTTCAGAAAGGAGACTTCAACCAGTACTTCCAAGTCTAATGACAACTCTGATCAGGAATGTTGATACTTGCAGTGAGACTTCTCTGCTTTTGTACACACACACACACACACACACACACATTGAGTTCAATAGTTTCTTTGTTTGGAGACTAGTTGTGGTACACACAGATATGACTCAATCTTAATGATTTAGCTCTGGGCATGTATGGTTTCTGCCAACAAAGTGAGAATTTTCTTAAGAAATATTCTTTTAAAAATATTGTAATTAGATAGATAGATAGATAGATAGATAGATAGATAGATAGACAGATAGGGAGAGAGAGACAGAGAACACCAAGTGGTGGTTTGCCCAGTACAGAATACATGCAGTGCTATGGGTGGCTACTCTGTCTCTCTTCCTCTCTCTCATTCTTTCTGTCTTTCATTCTATCCAAAAACAGGAAGGAAAAAAAAAAAGCCAGGGAAGATAGTATAATGGCTATGCAAAGAGACTCTAAAGCCTGAAGCTCCAAAGTCCCAGGTTCAGTCCCCCATACCACCATAAGCAAAAGCCAAGCAGTGCTCTGGGAAAAAAAAAGTTGAGATTGTATAGTTTGGGACAGAATGACTGGAACTAAAGATGATTCTGCTAAGTGAGATGAAGACGAGACAATCGCAGATGGTTTCACTTCATATGTAGAATACATATGACTAAACCGAAACAACTTGCAAAACAGAGGGGTAACAAAACTGACTCTCAGACTTTCTGAGAATTATGGTTGTTGGTGTGGGCAGGAGGGAGGCCACAGGATTTTTATGGTGGGTTCAATGACTTATACATACCATGTATGGATTTGAAATTTTACTCCTGCAAGCTTATAATTTTGTACTATTAGGTCACTAGAAATAAAAATAAGTAAATAAAATTAAAGTTTAATTTAGTTTTTTAATAAAGTTGTAATTATTAAAGTTTTTTTTAAAAATGTACGCAGTTCCCAGCACTACCATAAGGCAAAGCAGAACAGTGCTCTGGATATGGAGATAGACAGATGACAGACAGACATAGAACAAGCAAAGCCAGAGAGATAGTACAACAGCAGCACACCCATCTTGCATGCGTGCCTGAGGCCCCAGAGGTGCCAGGTTCATTTCAGGGAACCACATAAGCCAGAGGTGAGCAACTGAGCCGTGTTCTGATCCCTCTCTTTCTCAGTAATATGGACAATTTTTTTTAATTATTTTCATTTCAGAAACAAGGAAAGAAATGCAAAACAGAATGAAACTTGAACTTGACATGATTTTTTTTTTTTTGCAGCAAGGTCAAAAAAGAACTAGGGAATGGAGGTGAAGAAGATGGGTCCTGCAATGCATGCAGCCTGGAATGTTCCTAGTTGTGACCACAGAATGCGAGCTCAGACCTACAGGGATGCAGAGGTTACACAGGCTCCTGTGCTGAATATGGGCCCCAGTTCAAATCAATGGGGTTTATGGTTAACAATATTCATACACTTTTCCCATATTTGGGAGCTACCCTCTTTCTTGACCCAGCTTTCTAGTCCTTTTACAACTTTGACACCAACTCCCCAGACAATACCTTGGGTATGTTAGTTGTCAGGCTCAGGCAAAAATTAGTAAAGCATGGGTCCCTTAGAAAATATCTAAAACAGGCCTACTAGCTTTTTCCAAACTTTCATCTGCAATATTCTTGCCTTTAGGTTCATGGTCAACAATTTGTTCTGCTTTTATATCTTAACTCTTTTTCAGCCACCAGGTCCCAGATGCTATCATGATGCCAACCTGACTTTCCTGAGCAGACGGCCCCACCAATATGTCCTGGAACCCCACTTCTCCTGAGCCCTGTCCCACTAAAAAAAGAGACAGGCTGGGAGTATGGACCGACCAGTCAATGCCCATGTTCAGTGGGGAAGCAAATACAGAAGCCAGACCTTCCACCTTCTGCACCTCATAATGACCCTGGGTCCATGCTCCCAGAGGGATAAAGAATAGGAAAGGTTTCAAAGGGTGGGGGGTTGAGAGAAGGAATAGGGAGTTCTGATGGTGGGAATTACATACAATTGTACCTTTCTTATCCTATGGTCTTTTCAGTATCTCCATTTTATAAATTTTTAAAAAAATTTTTAAGAAAACATCAACAACAACAAAAAAAGAATCTCAAGTGAAGCCAAGATGATCTGGAGATCTTACAGATTTATGGAAATTTATAATGGCTCCTGCTGTCCAGAGTCACTATTTCTTTCAGTCTAATTAACAAGTTAGTAATCATCTCTCAAATTTCTATCTGTACCAAGTGTCAAACTCAAATCCCTGGGAGCCTGTTTATCTGTTCAGGCCATTCTCTGCTGATTCAATGAAGGAACTGTCTTATCCTCATGTTATATATAAACATTATTTTTTATATCCAGTTATATCCAGCACTGCTATTCTGAGGGAACACTCTGCAACCTCCCCCCCCCAAAAAAAAAAAACTAGAAGAAAGCATGCTACCACAAATCCAACCTCATAATCTTTATTATAAGTAATTAATGTAATTGAGATTTTTATCTTACAGAAGTAAATATTTTCTCGGGGTCCGGCGGTAGCGCAGAGGGTTAAGCGCACATGGCGTGAAGCTCAAGGATCCCGGTTCGAGCCCCCAGCCCCCTACCTGCAGAGGGGTCACTTCAAAGGCAGTGAAGTAGGTGTCTATCTTTCTGTCCCCCTCTCTGTATTCCCTCCTCTCTCCGTTTCTCTCTGTCCTATCCAACAACAATAACATCAGTGACTATAAGAATAATAACCGCAACAAAGATAAAATGACATAGGCAACAAAGGGGGGGATGGCTTCCAGGAGCAGTGGTTCATGGTGCAGCTGCCACACCAAGCCCCAGCAATAACCCTGGAGGCAAAAAAAAAAAAGATTTTCTCTGGGCCAGGTGGTGGCACCTGGTTGAGCACATGTGTTATAGTGCGCAAGGACCGGGGTTCCAGCCCTGTCCCTGCCTTTCCTGGGGGAAATCCTCACAAGTGGTGAAGCAGTGCTGCAGGTGTCTCTCTGTCTCCTCTGTCTCCCCCTCCCTCTCAATTTCTGGCTGTCTCTATCAAATAAATAAAGAGTAAAAAAAATTTTTTAAACTATTTTCTCAAGTCGTGAATTTAATAAAGTAGAATGTATATTTTCAAAGATTTCCTTAATAGAGTACATTTTTTATTCTCTCTAATATATTAATTTTAACAGTTTGAGCAAAAGGAACTTCAAAACATATTTGACCAGCAGGTTATCTGTTGCACGGGGAGTCCTTTCACTTTGATTTGTTATGCCTGGGCTTAAGCAGCACGATAGGCCTCCAAATCATTTCCAGCCTCTATAAATGTCATCACTTCATGTTGTGTGACTGTAATGACCTGAAACAACTCGATAACTTGTTGACACAGAATCCACAGCATGATATTATCAACTGATACCTATGAGTAATAGTGTTTAAGTTTCTTCTGACCCTGTATGAAGAACTATAACTTTAAGAGCAACTAGAATAGTTTATCAGCAATAATTGTCAGAACAAAAAAAAAGTGGGTTTCCTATGATGTCTACCTAATCTCTTTTTTTTTTACCAGAGTTCTGATCACTCTGGCTTAAAGTGGTGCCAGAATTGAACCTGGAACCTCAGTCTCAGGCCTGAGTCTCTTTGCATAACCACTCTGGAGTCTCTCTAGCCCTAGGTCTACATTTTAAATATCATAGGAAATGACACGCACAAAAAAAAAAAACTTATTTTTTGTGAGCAGAGAAACAGCTCAACCAGCAGAGCTTCTGTTTGGCATAGCTGAGGTTCCCAATTCAGTACCCAGCACCACATACACCACAGTGGTGCTCTGGTTCTCCTCTCTCTCTCTCCTGTCTCATGTGAAATTCATATGCAATAAAATGAATCTTTTTAAAAATCTACTACCACTATCATAAATTTAGTCAGGAATTAAAATAGAAAAGTATCTTCTGGGTAAAGAGAAAATACATATTTATTACAAAAAGTTTAGAAAATAGAAAATGCATACACAAAGAATATAAAACACCCACAGGGGCCAGGTGGTGGCACACCTGGTAGAGAGCACAGGTCACCAACCACAAGGACCCAGATTCAACTCCTTGGCCTCTGCCTGTAGAGAAGCTTCATGAACAGCAGAGCTGTGCTGCAGGTGTCCCTTTCACCTCCTCTCTCCCCCCTCTATATCCCTCTCAGTTTTCCTCTGTCTCTACCGGAATAAAAAGGAATCATTCTATAATTAATATTACTCATTAGTGATTTAGTAATGCTTTATAGGATTATAAAATTACAGTGGTATATTTCCATACCACATCCATCAAGACAGCTCTGTGTCCCACCCTCCCACCCAATGCTACCCACCATAGTTCTCAAAGAAACAGTTCGACTGGGAGCCGGGCAGTAGCGCAGCGGGTTAAGCGCAGATGGCGCAAAGCGCAAGAACTGGAATATGGATCCCAGTTCGAGCCCCCAGCTCCCCACCTGCAGGGGAGTCACTTCAGAGGCGGTGAAGCAGGTCTGCAGGTGTCTCTTTCTCTCCCCTTCTTTGTCTTCCCCTCCTCTCTCTATTTCTCTCTGTCCTATCCAACAATGATGACATCAAAAACAACAATAACTACAAGAGCAACAAAAGGGAATATAAATAAATATTTTTTAAAAAGAAGAAAAGAAACAGTTCAACTGCTTTTTCTTTTTCTTTGCATGTGTTTCAGTTCTCTACATTCCACACATTATTCAAACTCTTATTTTAGGAGGGTAAGGTGTTGTTAAAATTCGTAGGCTCTTGCCGGGCTGGTCTAGCTTCACGGGCGGGTAACAGAGACGCGGAGACAACGGCTGGGCAGGGAAGCTGTATTTCTTTATTCAGGAACAACGATTCACAAAATAAACCAAACAGAACTCGGCTGTCTCTTTGCGGCGGCGCAAGCACTCTTTCTTTTTCTCTGGAACTCAGGAACCCTCCCCCTTACTCTCCAACTCAGGAACCCTCCCTCGGGGTCCCTTGGGGCGGGGCCAAGCAGGCCCGCGAAATTAACAGGACTCATCCAATTCTCTTGGGGGGGGGGGGCTAGAACAAACCAATGTAAAGCATACGACAGTAAGGTGGTGTGGTCTGGGAAGTGGAACAATGGATAAAGCACTGGACTCTCAAGCATGAGGTTCTGAGTTCAATCCCCAGCAATACATGTACCAGAGTGATGTCTGGTTCTTTCTTTCTCTCTTCTCCTGTCTTTCTCATTAATAAATAAAGTCTTAAGAGAAGAAGTAAGAGAAAGAAGCTCAGAAAACTCTCCAGGCCCTAGACTCAAAAAGTAAAAAAAAAAAATATTAAATTGCTAAATTCTTCCTCAAAGCACTTAAAGACATTCTTTGTCTTTGTTCTCTTGCTGTTCTTTCATATAACAGGAAGATGCTACAGGTGCAAACATAGTCTTTAAAATACTTTGTGAAAATGTCTTCACAATACAGTCAAAGAAAAACTTAAGTTATTAACTTCTCTTTATTTGAATAGTAATAGACTCGTGCTATTTAACCCCTGCAAAAGGAAATATACTGTTACCATAGCCCCAGCCCTAATCTCTCCCAGAGAGACACCACCACCTTCCTAAGTATTCTCCACTTTACAAAGCAGAGGCTTTGAATTCCATTCAATCTGACATGCACATGTTAAAGTTCTGTCAGACCAAGGTACCTATATGCTCTTAATGAGAAACAAATGACAACTGTCAGGGAACTATCCTAAAGAGAACAAGCCCACAACAATTGACTGGCCTCCAGCAAGTCACAAGAACCAATCAGTTCTTCCTGAGAAGGGTTATGTTCGCTGTTTACTAAAAGCACTCAACACTTCACTAAATTTGATGAGTAAAGTTACAAAGAGGGAAAAGCAACTTAAAGTTAAAAGGCTTTTCTGATATTCCAGGAGTGGGGTGATTAGGGTCTTATCTAGTTAAATGGTCCCCTCTGCTTCATTTCCAAGCCACTCCCCCCCCCCATCTAAAAACATTTTCCTTCCTTCTCTCTTCTTTTTTTTCTTCCTCCAGGGTTATTGCTGGGCTCAGTTCAGTGCCTGCACCATGAATTCACCGCTCCTGGAGGCCATTTTTCCCCCTTTTGTTGCCCTTGTTGTTGTAGCCTCGTTGTGATTGTTATCATTACCATTGTTGATGTTGTTCGTTGTTGGATAGGACAGAGAGAAATGGAGAGAAGAGGGGAAGACAGAGAGGGGGAGAGAAAGACAGACACCTGCAGACCTGCTTCACCGCCTGTAAAGCGACTCCCCTGCAGGTGGGGAGCTGGGGGCTCGAACCGGGATCCTTACGCCGGTCCCTGTGCTTTGCGCCACGTGCGCTTAACCCACTGCGCCACCGCCCGACCCCCTCTCTCTTAGTTTCTTTTGACCAGAGTTTTCATGGCTCTCAACCCTGACCCCCAAAATCTGCTCCCATATGAACAGCACTTAATTTTTTAAAGCCTTCTGTGGCTGCTTGCACTTTCAGCAAAAAAAAATAGGAAACCCTCAAAGGGATGAACTAATTGTGGAACTGTAGTTATTCTCTTAATTCCCAAATACCATCATCATCATCCCAACAGGTTTTAGGGGCAAGTTTTAGGGGCACAAAGTATCATATTGGGTCTCCTAACACCATACTACATAGGTTGTGGTACACACACAGAAGCATCTTAGTTGGTACCAGAAACCTCGTCAGCACGCGATAACATTTTTCCAGTAAAGTATAATCAGGGAGCTTTCCGGAAGAATCTCGCTGGATCAGTGCATACATCTTGTTAATCTGGGCTGTAGAAAAAGACCCAAAAGTAAAAAATGCAAAATCAATGACCCCTAAAGCTAAGCTAGCAAAACAAATAGCAAATGGGCATGACCTTACTAAAATATTAAATGACCCGATCGGGGCCCATATTCAGAGCTCACATTCTGTGGTCATGAGTAGGAACATTCCAAGCTGTCCCAATTTCAGGACCCATCGTCCTCGGGTGGAACAGAAAGTATGTTGTTCAGCCTCCCTTCAGAGGATGGAACATTCAGATCAAATCAATGGGGTTTACTTTATAGTCAACAACATTTATACACCTTTCCGATATTTGGGAGCTACTCTCTTCCATGATCCAGGTTTCTGGTCCTTTCTCCAGCCATGGCATCATCTCCCCAGACAATAACTTAGATCTACCTGCATATCAGATGTCAGGCTCAGGGGGAAAAAAAATCTAGCATAGTCATGGGATTTTTGGAATATAACTAAAATAGGACTACTAACTACAAAACGGAGTCTACCCCCCGCCCAACTCTTCATATGAACTTTTCCAGCCTTTAGGTTCATGATTAGTCAACAATTTCTGGCTCTATATGTTAACTCTTTTTTTCAGCCACCAGGTTCCAGATGCTACCATGATGCCAACCAGACTTACCTGGGCAGATGACCCCACCAATGTGTCCTGGAGCCAAGGTTCTCCAGAACCTTGCCCCCACTAGGGAACGAGACAGGCTGGGAGCATGTTCAGCAGGGAAGCAATTACAAAAGCCAGACCTTCCACCTTCTGCACCCCATAATGACCCTGGATTCATACTCCCAAAGGGCTAGAATAGGTAAGTTATCAGGGGAGGGGATGAGATACAGAGTTCTGGTGGTAGGAATGGTTTTTTACACCTCCTACGAACAATATGGCATATTTAATGCCCATGACTCAGTTTCATCACCTGAAAATGAGTATGCTAGAACCTCCTAATCATAAGGTTAATAGGAAAATAGAATAGGAGTATGAACCTGGTACATGTGTTCAACAAAGGTTAACCACTGCTATTATTTTTAAACAAACATTTTCTGATTCTTTAAAGCATATTATGTGGACAACAGGCTTAATCAGTGGCATAACACTTGCCTTCAAGTGTGATTTTCCCCTCCATCCCCAACACCACCTAAAATAGTGGGGCAGTGCCCTAATTGCTCACTCTATCCCCTCCCTCTCCTTTCTGTGTCTTGTTCACACACATGAATTTTAAAAATAGGGGTCGGATAGTAGTGCAGCGGGTTAAGCTGGTAAGGATCCTGGTTGGAGCCCTATCTCCCCACGCGCAGGGGGGGTGGCTTCACAAGGTTTGCATAAGGTCTGCAGGGGTCTGTCTTTCTCTCCCTCTCTGTCTATCCCATCTATCTCCATTTCTCTGTCCTATCCAACAACAATGACATCAATCAATAACAACAATAATACTAACCACAACAACACAAAACAAGGGCAACAAAAGGGAAAATAATAATAAATTTTATTTCCTCCCTCTTTTTTTTTTTAGTAGAAGAGAGAGAGAGAGAGACCAGAGCACTGCTCAACTCTGCCTTATAGTGGCGCTAGGGATTAAACCTGGGACATCTGAGGCATCAGGCTTGAGAGTAGTGCTACGTAAACCACTAGACCACTCCCCCCCCCCCTGCCCTGCTTTTATTGTTACCACTGTTTTCTCTCCCAAATTTAGTTCAGAGTATCTAGGTCTTTTCCAAAATGTGATCTTCCAAGATGAACAAAATGTTTCCAGTGTCACTGGACCACCTATGGCCACAATCACAGTAGCCTACTTTAATATTTATGCCCTCCATTCCTCTTTACTAACAGAACTGCAATTTTCTTCATGTGAGCACTATACTCAACCAAAAGACTACATTTCCCATACATCATCTAATGTGGTGAAACTAAGTGTTGATTCATTAAATAAATTGTGAGCAGTAGAACTGTCAGAAACTACCGACAATCTTCTTTAAAGAAAAATACCCTTCTTTTTTCCCTTTATTCCCACTACCCAAAATGAGAGCATAACAGCTATTTTGAGCAATGCAATAATCTTAGAGATGAAAGCTATCAACAGAGGACTTCGGAGCAAGAAGGGTGGGTGGCTGGATTCCTGATGAAACCAGAGGTGCAAAACCAGTCTTCTGACTTATTATCTTATTCAAACCAAATAAGACCCTCTCTGCAAATGTAGTTCAGAGCAGAGCCTGCTATGCTGTGCCCCTCCCTACATGATTGCGTTGCTTTTCTACAACTCACACAGTTCTTTCAACTTTCTGCTAAACAGTTTTCCTGAGCTTCTGATTATGTGTGGCATTGTGCCAGATACAGGCAATCAGAGAAGACAGGCCATAACTCTTAGCATCCGTGGTGCTATTTTAAAGGAAGAGATAAAATACACATATAAATAATTATAATACATGGCATGATGATTACTGCTCTAAAAGGGGTTCAGATAACATTCAGTAGAGAGCATGAAGGGCCCTGTGGAGCAAGATGCCTGGCAAAAGGAACTAAGTAAAACGGGCAAAGGAGACAAAGTGTATGGCATGTCCAAGAAACAACCGCATCCCTCATTCTATGTCAGGGACATACAAACCTTCAAATTACAAAATTGTGCTTGAGGCAGACTTCTTTTTATGGCAAATGATAAAGCAAATTTATAAAATCATGTTGTCCTTTAAAGTCACTGAGCACCCCCCCCCCAATCAATTCAATCCACCAGACATTTAAAAAGCACTGACTAATTTCAGATTAGGGTCTCCCAATCCATAAAGATGCCTGAGTTTTATATCTTTGTTTTATTGGGAGGTTAGCACCAACAATTATTTCTATTTCTCCATGACCGGTGTCAGTAGAACATTCCACCCCCAACTCAGATCCTTTTCCACAATCATGCACCCAGTCCACCGCCCCCCAGAGCCAAGGACTCCAGAGCCTTTCACCTTGGCACAATGTATCACACTCCGTCCAAGCTTCACTTTGTGTCTTCCCTTTCTGTTCTTGTTTCTTAAGTTTCACCTAGTAAGTCAGATCATCCTATATTGGCCCTTCTCTTTTTTGTTTATTTCAATTAGCATGATTCCTTCAAAATCCACCCAAGATGAAAGATACCTGATTTTAAGCAAATGTCATCAAACATTTTCCATACTTAAAAATAATTGGAATACTTAATTTCCAATATCCTACTGAACTGAAAGAAATATGCTTCTTTTCCTCTTGTCATTGTCTTATTTCACTGCATGTATTCAATAAAAGCTACTGAAGTGTGTGGAAATAAGAGTATTCCACGTATATGCAAGCTCCAAAACCAAACCTAGTCTGCCTGAGTTTGATTATTTGTAAATTGAGGACAGCAGTGATACACTACCTCCCTAGACTATAAGGACTAAACACTCCGGTTATAATGATTATATCTCAGAACTACAAATAGTAAGTTTCAGTAAGCATAAAGTCTTACTGCCAGTATTATTCCTTATTCTTCTTTGTTCAAGCCCTATCATCCCAGATGTATTTACAACTGAGACATTATTGACATTAGATGTTGGACAATCCCTTGAAATATAGAATGGTCCTGCATATTCAGCTGGTCTAGGTGGCCTGTCCTCTGTTCAACATTAAGCTAAGTCAAGCCCAGATGATTAAAAAGCTAGAACTTTTTCTGACAAGGGGATTCAAGAGAAAAAAAAATTCAACAAGTATTTACAAATACTAAATAACAAATATGCATACTGAAAGCTCATATCTGATAAAGAGTATCAAAAAGTCCAGAAGGCGGTGTAGCAGATAAGGCACTGGACCCTCAAGCATGAGTTCAATACCCGGCAGCACATGCACCAGAGTGATATCTGGTTCTTTCTCTCTCTCCTCCCATCTTCCTCATAAACAAATAAGATACTTGGGGGGAAAAGAAAAAGTAGCAAATGAAAGCTCACCTCTCATGCATGGCAACTTCTTCCTTGCCACTTTAGTGTTTAGTTTGGACCTTCCATTATTTTCAATAGGCTAATTATAGTAATCCTCTAAACTAGTTGACCTGTTCTTCATTGTAGTTAACATTATCTTTATGAAATAGAAGTAAGTCTTGGAGCTGGGTGGTGGCACACCTGGTTGAGCGCCCATGTTACAGTGTAGGACCCAGGTTTGAGCCCCGGATCTCCACCTGCAGGGGGAAAGCTTTGCAAGTGGTGACGCAGTGCTGCAAGTGTTTCTCTGTCTCTTTACCTCTCCCTCCCTTCTCACTCTCAATTTCTAGCTGTCTCTATCCAATAAATAAATAAATACAATTTTAAAATTATATATACATATTAGAAGTCTTATCACTGTATAACCTAACTTACATTTCTTCAAAATCACTTAATTTCTTGGTTTTGCATAAAAGTTCTCCATGGTCTCAACAATGTCCATTCTTCCAACTCCATCTTCTGCTAACCCAGCTTCCCTCAAGATTCATTTCTGAGAGCAAATCTATATAGTTTCCCCTGGCTTTTGGCCTTCCTTAGGCCTACTTGACTTAATCACTCCCTTTTCTGCAGTCCAAAACCTCTACTTGAACAGCTCACTGTGTAGCACGATTCAGTTGTACTCATCTTTGCCTCCAGTCCTAGAAACAACAGGCACTCAGTAAACACATACAGAATAGAGGCAATAATGATAATTTTATAGAAATCATTCAAAGCTAGTTGGATTACTTTCTCATTTGTTGAATTTCCCACTGACATCTCTCGAATCTCACAAAATAAGAGACTACTATGAAAGAAAAAAGGTACAATGATTGCAATCCTGCTACATCCTACCTCAAAGCTCTCAGAAAGTGAAGATGAGTCCATCTTCGAATGTACTCTCCCCTCTGAAAGTCCTTCTTGATCTAAGGATACACCTGAGCTCTACTTAAATCCATGAGTCCCTCATTCTTGTTCTCAGAGTTGAGGAAATATCTCTAAACTCTGCATCGGACTAAGTTTACGGCAGCACATACATGACACTGGGCTTATGGAAAGGTCTGCAGTTGTCAGTTAACATGACATTTTGAATCTGTGCTTTCATAATCTGAAAGGTGAAAGACCAAACATTCACCTGTGGAATGGCATGGTATGAAGCCTGTCTTCTAATGCTTGCTTGCTTGGCAGTTTCAACTTCTAAAGAAAAAAACTGGATCCTCTCACCCCCATAAGTTCTATAGATAAGAGAATCTCACAAGTGGTTCCTCAGTTTCAAAGACTACAGCATGGTAGCTATTCTGCTGCATTGACCTAAACAAGAGCTCATCTCGCACAAGGTTCCCTGTGTACTGAACTCAAATGTCAGGACTTTATATGTTCACAATGGCCTTGAGATATTCCCAGGAATCTGAAGTGAAAAATAATGACATATTTATCTATAGTGTCTGTTCCTGAAGCATTATTTCAAAATGCACCAAGATGAAAGAGCACACATGTCCTTCAGTCTAACTTTTTCTTAAAACCTAACTAAGAATAACTAACTAAGAATAACTCTGCTAGATTCTCAAACTCTAGCCAGCTTAAAGAGTTTCCATTTGTGAAGAGTAAGGTTGGCAGGGAGGGAATAAGATCAGCGGGAGAAAGTCTCTGATTTGTCATCAATAAAACAAAGCAGGAAATAGCCTTTAATCTTAAGAAGACAATTTACTGATTTAGTCATTCATTCACAAAATTGATGGAAATTGTTAACAAGGAGTTAATTGATTTAGGTCAGCTGATTACCACAGTTAATTAACCACACTGGCTTAATCTTCTTTGAAAACATCAACTAATCATTTCCTAGGTGTCAAGGGGGTAAATTGTTAAAATAAAAAATAAACCTCTGTCCTCCTCTTCAAGGGAGATTTCTTTAGTATGTTTTCTTTGCAGATTCCAATCTAGCAACAAGCTAAATTTGAAGTTTTTTTTTTATATGGTTATACTAAAAGGGCTGCCAGTCTTCCCAGAGGCTTTTTTTTTCCTATTGCTATAATGGAAAGCAGACTTTCGATATTTCCAACTGTGTCATTCTGAATTTTTTCAAAAATAAACTAGAAATGTTTCTTAAAAATATAAACAAATAAGGGGTCCAGGCGGTAGCGCAGCGGGTTAAGTGTACATGGCGCAAAGCGTAAGAACCGACATAAGGATGGGGGGGTTACTTCAGTGTCTGTCTTTCTCTCCCTGTCTTCCCCTTCTCTCTCGATTTTTCTGTCCTATTCAACAACAACAAAAGCAACAACAAGCAACAAAAATAGAGAAAATGGTGGTCGGGGAGGTGGCGCAGTGATAAAGCATTGGACTCTCAAGCATGAGGTCCCGAGTTCGATCCCCGGCAGCACATGTGCCAGAGTGATGTCTGGTTCTTTCTCTCTCCTCCTATCTTTCTCATAAATAACTAAAATCTTAAAAAGAAAAAAAAGGGAGAAAATGGCCTCCTGGAGCAGTGTATTCCTAGTACAGAGGCGCCAAGCCCCAGCGGTAACCCTGGAGGCAAAGAAATAAATAAACGTCAATCAAGACTTTCAAATAGGAAATTAAGGTGTTTTTTCTTAAGAATACAAAAACTTTACTTGAAAGGTGTGACCACAAAGAAATAGTATAAAGGCACAGAGAGTGATTAACCTATGCTGATTCTGACTGTAGTGGTTGTTACACAAAATACATGTGGTATTCAAATTTGTAGAATTATACACCAAGTCCATTTTAAAATAAAATATAATGCCAAAACCTGCCCCCTTGGGACTATTTTACAGTTAGAAAATTTGAGAAGGAAGTTGGATGGTAGCGCAGCGGTTAAGTGCACATGGTGCAAAGTGCAAGGACCGGCGTAAGGATTCCGGTTCGAGAACCTGGCTCCCCACTTGCAGGGGAGTCGCTTCACAGGCGGTGAAGCAGGTCTGCAGGTCTTTCTCTACCTCCTCCAACCTCCCCTCTTCATTCCATTTATCTCTCCTATCCAACAATGATGGCAACAATAATAACGACAACATTAATAACTACAACATTAAAGCAACAATGGCAACAAAAGGGAATGAATAAATAAATGAATATTTAAAAAAAAAAAAAGAAAATTTGAGGATAGCCATCTGTGCCCTCATTGTCACCACTGCAAAACAAGAGAGGTTTCCTATGAAAGCATGTGTTCCTTATAGATCCAGGGTGCCATTCATAGGCCTACTGTTCCCTTGCAAAAAACTGCCTTTGATCTGTGACATTATAAAAAAAACTCACTGGAGAGAATCCAGACCCAGGTCAGTGTGACAAATCACATTTCGATAATCTAGAGGGAAATAGTGGTAGAACCTCAGGTAGAAAGCTCCTTCTCCCTCTCTCTCTACTTTCTCCTGCCTTCAAACACTGAAGGAAAAAAAAACTTGAATAAATCTGGTTTATGGTGGAATTTTCTTGCACACATCCACAATTATTAAATGCAGCAATTATTAAAGACCTCTTTGATTTCCCTCTCACAAAGGGAGGTGAAAGCACGCAACAGAATACGGATGTTTCTTTAAAAAAAATGCATCTTTCTTAGCTTGAGTCACACTTACTCAAGTTCCATGTTTTCTCTTGTCTGCACTGTTGGATTTAATTATTTACAGAATACGCAGTTTTTCAGTCTTCCAATTAGTACTTTCAATATTTAAACCGCGTATTTCTGTTTTTCACTAAAATGAACTTCCAATGATTACTTAGCAAATTTTTTCAACACCTCACTGCACCAAGTATTAGGGAAGAAGTAAATTTGTATGTCAGAAGTCAACTGGAAAAAAAGTTCAAGAGTTCTGGTACATATAAATTAACCACTTGACGACAGACTTGATAAATGTATGAATTTTAACTAATTCATTGCAAATTCTTGATTACAAACTAAGAAAATTTGGTAGTATGGTCTAGAAAATTTATAACTATTACATGCATTAACTCAAAAAGCCATTCCTCATTTTTAACTAGCACTTATAAAATCTCAAAAGAATGGTAAGTGGACACTGAGTTCTATCTTTGAGGTTCCTTGAGAAATTCACAATAAAACCTGACCATAAAACCCTTCTAAGACTAAACACAAGCAACATAAGACTTTCAAATCTGAGAAATTTGATTAGATCAGGTTAGATTTCTGACAGCACACATGCTAGAGTGGTACTTTTCTCTCTCTCTCTCTCTCTCTCTCTCCCCTCCCTCCTTAACTTCTGACTTCTGTCCTTTGTTATATATAAAAAATATTTTAGGGGTGGAAGTAGATACCATAATGGTTATGCAAAGAGACTCCCATGACTGAGACTCCAACAGCCCTCTACCACCATAAGCCAGAGCTGAGCGATGCTCTGGTAAAAAAAAAAAAAAAAAATAGTAGAATATATATTCATTTTTCTTTTATTTTGATAAAAGAGAAATTGAGATTGAAAGGGGGAGATAGAGAGGAAGAGAGAGAGGCACATGCAGCCCAGCTACACTATTCGCAGATGGAGATCAGGGGCTTAAACCCAGGTACTTGTGTATACTCAACCAGGTATACCCAGCCACACTGTAAAATATATATACACGTGTGTGTATGTGTTTGTGTGTGTGTTGTGTGTTGTGTGTGTGTATTTTTTAACAAATTTAAAGCACAAGAAGTACCTATCCCCTGCCCCTCCCAGCAGAAGTTGTGATAGAGTTTAATTTATCCCTTTCAAGACTATTCATCTTCAATGCTTTCTTCTATCCCCATCAAAACATACCAAGGAACAAGTGGCAATGGGCATTTTTCAGGAGTCAGAGGCCCTCTTTGGCTAGACCCAGTCTTCCTTCGTTCATCAGAAACAAACTGATATGTGTTGTGATTTCACATGCACCACAGTGCACGCCTCTCTCTAAGTTGGCAAGCCACACCCCTTTAAGAGTGTCTGTCGTCTGATCCTGGCTGTTCTCAGTCTGCTGCGGTCTCAGGCAGCTTTCTTTTGTGTTGCTTTTAAATAGAGAATGACACCACTAGCAGTGAAGTATAAAACTTTGGGTTTGTCATTTTGTAAAAGTTACTGTATCAAAACTGTTCTTAAAAAAAAAAAAAAAAAAAAAATTATCGGGAGTCGGGCTGTAGCGCAGCGGGCTAAGCGCAGGTGGCGCAAAGCACAAGGACCGGCATAAGGATCACGGTTCGAACCCCGGCTCCCCACCTGCAGGGGAGTCGCTTCACAGGCGGTGAGGCAGGTCTGCAGGTGTCTATCTTTCTCTCCTCCTCTCTGTCTTCCCCTCCCTCTCTCCATTTCTCTGTCCTATCCAACAACGACAACAATAATAACTACAACAATAAAACAACAAGGGCAACAAAAGGGAATAAATAAAAATAAAAAAAAGAAATTAAAAAAAAATTATCTAGTTTCCTGTATGAGAGGATATCACAGGATAACCAAGTGTCTGGGACAAAAAGGTTGAAAAGACTGGTGTAGTGGTCCGGGAGGTGATGCAGTGGCTAAGGCACTAGACTCTCAAGCATGAGGTCCTGAGTTCGATACCCGGCTGCACATCTACCAGAGTAATGGCTGGTTCTTCTTTCTCTCTACCTATCTTTTTCATGAATAAATAAATTCTTTAAAAAAAAGAAACGAAAAGACGTGTAGAATCAGTTACTTGCAAACTCAATGAAAACCACTAATAGTAAGAAAGAAGAGGGAACAGCAGGTAGAGGAAACAGTAAGTAGTGAAATGTGGAGAAGTAGCACTTAAGCCACTTGAAACAGCAATTTTTTAATTATTATTTTCTTTATCAAAATCTTGATGGGGGTTCTAAGAGCCTGGAAAATTCGTCACCAGCAACATTATAGAGACATGATGATGAGCCTCTTCTTAGATTTTGTGTCCTTGGTGGCATCTTTCCTTCCATTCATTCAACATATATATCATTTAGCTCTATTCTGAATAAGGATAAAGCAATAAGTAAATGGGACAAAAATTCCTGCCCTCGTGGAATTTGCATTTTAGGGAAAGAAAGACAAAAACAAGTTATATACATTACACTGCTTGGTGCTAGGTGTAATAAAGAAAGTAAATCATTAAAGAACGAGGAAATCCACTTGAAGATTAGCAAAGACCTGTAGGAGATGAGGAACAAGCCATTCACAATTGGAGATAACAGCTTTGAGTTGCCTCAAGTGACATTCTCCATTGGGCAAAGAGCAAGGATGTCACTGTGCCTACAATACTGTGAGCGTGGGAAAGAAGATGAAGTCAGGGAGGTGGTGTGGAGGTAAGATAATTAGCTATTCTTGTAGACCAGTGAAGGACTTGAACTAACCCTATCTCTAAAAATGTGAAGCAATAGTAGATCCAGAGATGGCCACTCAGCTTCACGCTGAAGAACTACAGAAACGATCCATGAAGGTTCCTAGAGAATAAGAGACTATTCTCCCAACACCCCTCTAAAGGAAGAACCAAACATAGGGGAAAACTGCCTCTATACACTTAGTTCCTTTGAAGTCCACCTCAGTTGTAGAAAGGCACTTCCCAGGGAAGGCTATATTTAGTAACCAAGGAAGGTCAAGTCAGCCTGACAGAACACACTCTCAGGCAGCTCTTGCTCCACAGATCCCCCACTGGGCTGATGCTGGTTTTGTCAGTTTACCTTGTTTCCTCTAATCACCACTGTTTCCCTCCCTTCCTCTCATAGGGAGTGATCATAATGAACATCTTACACCCCAAATTTCATCTCTTACATCTGTTTCTAGATGACTCAACCCATGTGTGATACAACCCACTGAAGATTTTAAACAGAGGAATGACATGAATTAACTGATATTCTAAATACGTGTAAGAGTAGACAGATGGGAGTCAGGCAATAGCACAGCGGAGTAAGCGAACGTGGTGCAATGCGCAAGGACCAGAGTAAGGATCCCGGTTCGAGCCCTGGCTCCCCACCTATAGGGGAGTCACTTCACAGGCGGTGAAGCACGTCTGCATGTGTCTATCTTTCTCTCCCCCTCTCTTGTCTTCCCTTCCTCTCTCCATTTCTCCCTGTCCTACCCAACAACGACGATATCAGTAACAACAACAATAAAAACAACAAAGGCAACAAAAGGGAAAATAAATTAATTAAAGAGTAGACAGGTGGGAAACCAGAGTATCAGTAAAGAAGTTATTGTGAAGGGGCTGGGCGGTAGTGCACCGGGTTAAGTGCACATAGAACTAAGCACAAGAGGGGCCAGGTGGTGGCACACCTGTTTGAGAGCACCCGTTACAGTGCACAAGGACCCAGGTTCGAGCCCCCGCTCCCCACCTACAGGGGGAAAGCTTCACGAGTGGTGAAACAGGGCTGCAGGTATCTCTGTCTTGCTCCCTCTCTGTCATCCCCTTCCCTCTTCATTTCTGGCTGTCTCTATCTAATAAAGATTTTAAAAATGAAGTTTAAAAAAAAACTAAGCACAAAGATTCCAGTTCAAACCCTGGGCTCATGGTCCAGGTAGTGGCACAGTGATAAAGCTTTGGACTCTCAAGCATGAGGTCCTAAGTTCGATCCTGGCAGCACATGTACCAGAGTGATGTCTGGTTCTTTCTCTCTCCTATCTTTCTCATAAATAAATAGTGTTTAAAAAAAAAAAAACCCTGGGTCACTTCACAAGTGGTGAAGCACGTCTGTAGGGGTCTTTCTCTCCCCCTCTCTGTATTCCACTTCCCTCTCTATTTCTCTCTATTCTAGCCAATAAATTTTTTAAAGGGGGTGGCAATAGTAGTGGATTCGTAGTGCCGGGACAGGACCCAAAGCTAACCCTTGAGGCAAAAAAAAAAAGCTATTGCATTAATCCAGGTAAATGATGAGTGAAACTTGGATACCAGTGTGCTGGCAGTAAAGATGAGAAATCATTCAATTCCAAATATATTCTGAACAGTAAATTATGGAGTTTTAGATAGATTGAAGTACAGAATAAAAACAAGTGACTAGGAAGACCGCACGGTGGTTATACATAGAGCCTTTCATGCCTGAGGCACCAAAGGTCCCAAGTTCAATCCCCAGCACCACCATAAACCAGAGCTGATGAAGAAACTGAAAAGTTTTAGTTCCAGTGGTGTCAATAAAAAGTTGGGGCTAGGCTATAAAAGAAATGAATATAATGAACAGGGTTTTGTCCAGATGCTCTAAGACGAATCCCCTGACTTGGATGAGAAAGAATAAGAAGATTTCTGTTAAATTCAAAAAATCTAAGGTTCCTAGAGTGGGGGAAAAGGTTTCAGACTGTCTAGGAAAAGAGTAAAGAATATAACTAAAGCACAAATAGTGATGAGAGAGGGATTGTCATGCTGTCCATGAAAAGAGAGAGTTATAAATGAAGACAGTACTTCATATCACTCGCAGATGTAAGAGTAGTTTTTCTTGTTGCTATAGCTACTCTAGCAATTGCATTCACATTAATAAATAAATAAATAGATTTAAATTAACTTCCAGCCCACTGGAAATTTACCCAAGCAAGTTAATTCATCTCTGAGTTTTGTTTTCTTTTTTATTTATTTATTTATTTATTCCCTTTTTGTTGCCCTTGTTGCTTTACTGTTGTAGTTATTGATGTCATCATTGTTGGATAGGACAGAGAGAAATGGAGAGAGGAGGGGAAGACAGAGAAGGGGAGAGAAAGATAAGACACCTGCAGACCTGCTTCACCGCCTGTGAAGTGACTCCCCTGCAGGTGGAGAGCCGGGGGGCTTGAACCCGGATCCTCAAGCCAGTCATTTCGCTTTGTGCCACGTGCGCTTAACCCGCTGCGCTACCACCCGACTCCCTTCTGAGTTTCATTTTCTAGTGCTGGAAACTGAGAAGGGGTACTGTGACAGCTGTTCCCACATTATCTCACCCTGAGAATCACCTGGAATCACTAATAAACAGATTTCATAGTCATGATTTGATAAAGGGATCTCGCCCGAGAATCTGAAGTGTGGGTTAAGCCTAAGAATTGAAATACCAGCTAAAGCTTCCCAGATGACTTTATTAATATAACAAGTTTGGGGAGCTAGTTGGCCTCTATTTAGGATCTTAAGAAATCATAGTGATCTATAAATGAGAATGAAATAATATATTTGAGAACATGACTCAAAGTTGAATTCCTCTTAAGATATTACCAAGAAAACATAAAGCCCCATTTATTTGCCTTGGAAGCGATAATATAACAATATGGGAAGCCAGACTGAACATAAAGCTGAAATCTAGAGGGAAGTAGTCAAGAAACACACAAAGAAAGAGAACTGGAGCCCTAAGTGCACCTCACCCAAACCCCACTGTAGCCCAAGTTTATACTTAACTAATCAATATCCTTCATTGTCTAAGCCACTGTGAAGTGGATTTTCTGACTCTTATTTCTTACAACAAAAAGTGTCCTGGGAGTCGGGCTGTGTAGCACAGCGGGTTAAGCGCAGGTGGTGCAAAGCACAAGGACCGGCATAAGGATCCCAGTTCGAACCCCCGCTCCCCACAGGCAGGGAGTCGCTTCACAGGCAGTGAAGCAGGTCTGCAGGTGTCTATCTTTCTCTCCTCTCTGTCTTTCCCTCCCTCTCTCCATTTCTCTCTGTCCTATCCAACACTGACAACAATAATAACTACAACAATAAAACAACAAGGGCAACAAAAGGGAATAAATAAATAAAAGAAAAAAAAGTGTCCTTCACACCTTTCCCACATCCAATCTAAACCAGTAAAGAAGTATATGCTAGTATTTTCTTTTTCCCATTAGTAAGAGTTAAGATATTTTCAATAAAAGATTTTACATACTTAAATTCACCACTACTCTGTACTTTAAAATGATATTAATTGGGTGGTCCGGGAGATTGCACAGTCGGCACTAGACACTCAAGCATGAGGCCCTGAGTTCAATCCCCGGCATCACATGTACCAGAGTGATGTCTGGCTCTTTCTCTCTTCTATTTTTCTCATTATTAAATAAATAAAATCTTTTTTAAAAAAGATATTAATTGGGAGTCGGGCAGTAGCACAGTGAGTTAAGCATACGTGGTGCAAAGCGCAAGGACTGGTGTCTTGGGCTCCCCACATGGAGGGGGGTCGCTTCAAGGTGGTGAAGCAGGTCAGCAGGTGTCCCTATTAAAGTAACTTGGTATTATACCTTTCCCTGACAGGTTTATGTTTTCTGTGTTTTTTGTTTTATTTCATTTCTTTAACTGACATTTTTGAAATATTCATGGATTTTTCTTTCTGTGAAATGCTCTTTTGTGAAGATGGTACTGTGTTTGCATAATTAACTAAGATCTTTGTTTTTAAAATGATTGAGTTGCTATAAATAAAACTTTCATCACTGAGAAAACTTGTGAAAAAAAAGATAAAGTTCTAAAGTTCTATTATTGCTGTAACCACTACAACAATGCCAACATGGAAAGGGACATTCAGTGGAGCACTTGTTCAAATATATATATATATATATATATATATATATATATATATATATGTGTGTGTGTGTGTGTATATGTATGTATATGTATATGTATATGTATATGTATATGTATATGTATATGTATATGTATATGTATATGTATATGTATATGTATATGTATATGTATATGTATATGTATATGTATATGTATATGTATATGTATATGTAGAGAGAGCGTGAGAGAGAGATACTACAATACCTTCTCTTCATGTTTGGGAAATTAAATTTTTAAAGATAATAATAGTGAATAGAAATACATACAAATCAGGGCTGGGCAGTGACAGATCAAGTGTACACATCACAGTGCACCAGAACCCAGGTTCAAACCCTGATCCCAGCCTGCAGTGGGCAGGCTTCATAAGTGGTGAGGCAGTGCTGCAAGTGTCTTTCTCTGTGTCTCCTCATTCCCTCTCAATTTTACTGTCTCTATCCAAAATAAATAAATAAGAAAAAATACATATATGTGATATAAAAGTATTCCATACTCATGGCCTTATTTAAATAACACAACTACCCTGTGAAATATTTCTGTGTCCATTTTATAGACAAGAAAACTAACCTAGAGTGACTAAGTATGTTGCTCTGGGTTTCTGTTAGGAATTGCAGTCAGGATTCAGACCCAGGTCCCCTAACTCTAAAATCCCACTCTAATTTAGTACACTGAAGATACTTGTATTAGTAAATATTTATTGCTTAAGCTACAGCAATGACTTTTTTTTTAATTCTCAGGATCATAAAGTCAGTAAGATCTAACTATTTGAGTACACTAGTAAAGTTACCATCAAATGCATTTCCCTCACACTAAAGTAGGATTTCACAAGTAGTACCTTTTTAGTTCTACTTTTTTTAAAAAAATCTTTGTTTTATTTACTATTAAAGACCATAAGAAATTGAGAGGGGAGGGGAAGGTAGAGAGGGCAAGAGACAGAGAGACACTTGCAGCCCTGCTTCACCACTCATGAAGCTTTCCCCCCTGCAGATGGGGACCAGGGGCTTGAACCTGGGACCTTATGCACTGTAATGTGAGCACTTAACCAGAGGAAAAGCTTCTTTAAGTGGTGAAGCAGGGCTGCAGGTGTTTGTTTCTTTCACTCCTTTTATCCCCTCCCTTCTCAATTTCTGTCTCTATCCAGTAGTAAGTAAATACTTTTTAAAATATATTTTTATATATTTTTTATATTTTTTAAATAATAATAAAATAAAACTTGCATGTGCTGGCTCCACATGTGCTGTAACTGAGCCTGTTCTCTATCTCCCTATTTATCTCTCATAAATAAACCTTTAACAGTAAAGCGAAACTACTGACTACAAGTTTAATTAAACATGAACAATGATTAACTATAACCTAGTAGCTACCTTGAATAAGACTAAAAGCACTACAATACCAGAGATTTTCTGGAATAATTAGTAGCACAAGAGATTGAAAATGAATCCAAAAATGGGATCTTTGAGGCTGGGACACTGGCATGGCATAAAAACTCTAGAGGAAAGTATGCAGATAGTTGGATTAACTGTGGTCACATCCACCTATAGATACAGTCTTTCTTTTAATGAGATAAATATACAAAGAGAGAGACCAGAGCACTGTTCAGCTCTGGCTCATGGTGGTAGTTATTAAAGTTGGGACCTCAGAGCCTCAGGCATAAAAATTTTTTGCATAGCCTTTAAGCTGTCTTCCCAGCACCAACATTGAGTGTTTTAAGAAGATACAGTGGTCTGGGAAGTGGCGCAGTGGATAAGGATTAGACTCTCAAGCATGAGGTCCTAAATTCAATCCCCGGCAGCACATGTACCAGAGTGATGTCTGGTTCTTTCTCCTATCATTTCTAATGAATCATAAAATCTTTAAAAAAAAAAAAAAAAAAAAGACGATACAATAGTGTCATCTTTCTGACATACTTTGCCTAGTTTAATTAGTCAGAAAAACATGAAAGTAACTTAGAAATGTCAACAAACTAAGCTACAGATAATCAGGGGACAAATATCTTTTTAAAAAAATCAAGTAGAAAAAGATGAGATGTTGAAATTTCCAACTGGATCCTTCTATCTCAGACTGAATGTCCCTAAGGAAGACACTTAACTGCCCCCACCCCCTTTTTCATTTTCTTTTTTTTTTTTATATTTAGAAAAAAGGAAACACTGACAAAAACCACAGAATAAGAGGGCTACAACTCCACACAGTTCCCACCACCAGAACTCCGTATCCCCTCCCCTCCCCTTCCCTGGTAGCTTTCCTATTCTTTAGCCCTCTGGGAGTATGGACCTGGGTCATTACCGGGTGCAGAAGATAGAAGGTCTGGCTTATATAACTGCTTTCCCACTGAACATTGGGGTTGACAGGCTGATCCATACTCCCAGCCTGTCTCTCTCTTTCCCTAGTGGGACGGGGCTCTGGGGAAGCAGAGCTACAGGACACATTGGTGGGGCCATCTGCCCAGAGAAGTCCAGTTGACATCAAGGTAGCATCTGGAACCTGGCGGCCTCTCCAGAGAATCCCAGGTTGTAGGCTGCTCCTTTCTGGAGCTCACACCAGGTGTTGTCTCCAAGTTGCTATCTTGGCTCCGCCTTTTTTTCATTTTCTATTGCCACCAAGGTTTCCACTGGGGCTCAGTGCCTACACAAGTTCACTGTTCCAAGTAACCATTCATATTTCATCTTTTTTGTGTAGGGATGTTCGGGGGAGGGGGCGTTAGAGAGCAGAGGGAATAGAGACTGAGAGAAATTGGTAAGGAATGGAGAGAAAGGAGGGACCGGTCAGTGGTGCACCTGGTTAAGTGCACACACTACAGTATGCAAGGAAGTGGGTTCAAGCCCGGGGTCTCCACCTGCAGAGGGGAAAGCTTCATGAGTAGTGAAGCAGGTCTGCTGGCATCTATCTCTCCCCCTCTCTAGCCCCCTTCCCTCTAAATTTCTCTCTGTTCTAATAAATGAAGTGTTCAAATTTTTTTAAATTAAAAAGAGAAAAAGAAGAGATACACTTATAGCACTAGCTAGCCACTTGAGAAGCTCCCCGCCCCCAGCAGGTGAGGACTGATGGCTCGAACCCAGGTCCTTGCGCATTATAAGTGTGTACTCTACCCTGTGCACCACAACCTGATCCCTCACACACCTTCTATTCACTTCAATCCCCATGTCCTTCCTGGAGGTCAAGTTATGTCTCTATAAAACAATGTAACTAAAGTCAGGTGACACCTAAGGTTTTCTTCAGCTATAAAGTCTAAGTCTCTATTAAAACAAAACAGGCATGCCGTTGAAGTGAGTTTAGGCAGAAACCATGTAAAAACTCAGAAGGAAAAGCTTCAGAGAAAAAGAAGCCAACTGCTGCGCAGCAGAACCAGGAGAAATATCTAAAGATATGTGATAAAACTAAAATGCTCTATGAGGGGCCGGGTGGTGGCGCACCTGGTTGAGCTCACATATTACAATGTGCAATGACCTGGGTTCAAGCTCCCGGTCCCCACCTGCAGGGGCAAAGCTTCATGAGTGGTGAAGCAGGGCTGCAGGTGTCTCTCTGTCTCTCTCCCTCTCTATCACCCCCTTCCCTCCTGATTTCTGGCTGTCTCTATCCAATAAAGATAATTTTTAAAAATTAAATAAAATAAAATGCTCTATGTTTGTCACTAGCCTCAATCTTTTACAAAGCTCACCCAAAGATTTGCAATTATAAGAAAATCTGGTAGTGTTAAGGGGAAAATAAAATTTTCATTGGGCAATGTTCAAGATCCATACCATTAACTTTAAGAAAGAAAAAAAGGAACAAAAAGATAAACTAAAATCATATTCTACATTCTGGGAATTTCTCAGTGGATATGCTTAGACTTTCTTTTTTTTTTTTTTTTTTTTTCTTTTTTTTTAAATTTTTTATTTAAGAAAGGATTAATGAACAAAAACATAAGGTAGGAGGGGTACAACTCCACACAATTCCCACCACCCAATCCCCATAACCCACCCCCTCCCATGATAGCTTTCTCACATTTTTAATATATAAAAGACACTGATAAAATAAAGACCTAGAAAATTAGCATTGACTACATTAATTGTACAAATTATACAAAATTAATTATACAAAAATAGATTGATTTAAAAATATAGCTACTGTTGGGTAAAAAAAAAAAAAAAAAGAAATGGAGGAAGGATATGCAGGTGTTATATTTTGTTATAAAATTAATAATTTACTTTTAATCTTTTCTAAGTCATAGATTAAAAAGAACAAGAGCCATTTGCTTTATATTTTATTTCAAATATATAAATATATTTATTTTAGACTTTCTTATATGCATTTGGAAACTGGAAATGTGAATAAAAAGCAAGAATGCTATTGTTTTTTTAAGTTTCTTTTAAGAATTAACTATTTATTTTTAATCTTTTTATGTATTATTGGCTAGAGACAGAGAAATTGGGAGGGGTGGGGGACAGAGACACCTGCAGCCTTGCTTAACTCATGAAACTTAACCTGTGTCCTTGAGTACAATAATGTGTGTGCTTAACCAGGTATGCCACTGCCTAGGCCCTTGTTTTTAAAGTTCTGCTCAGCTTTAGCTTATGGTAGTGCTGGGGACTGAACCTGGAACTTCAGTCTCAGGCATGAAAGTATTTTGCATAACCACTAAGCTATCTCCCCACCCCTAGGACTGTTTATCTTAAGAATTAGTCAGGGAGTCCGGCATTAAGCGCACAGGGCGCAAAGCACAAAAACCAGTGTAAGGATCCCAGTTCGAGCCCCAGGCTCCCCTCCTGCAGGTTGGTCGCTTCACAAGGGGTGAAGCAGGTCTATAGGTGTCTTTCTCTCCCCCTCTCTGTCTTCCCCTCTTCTCTTCATTTCTCTCTGTCCTATCCAACAACAATGACATCAATTAACAACAATAATAACTACAACAATGAAACAAAAAGGGCAACAAAAGGGAATAAATAAATATTAAGAAAAAGAATTAGTCGGGCGGGGGAGACAGCATAATGGTTATGCAAACAGACTCTCACGCCTGAGGCTCCTAAATCCCAGGTTCAATCCCCCACACCACCATAAGCCTGAGCTGAGCAGTGCTCTGGTGTTTCTCCCTCTCTCTCTCTCTGCATCTCTCTCAAAAATAAAATTAATTTAAAATTAATTTAAATTGATCATAATCTCATACAAAAACTGTATGAGATTATGATCAATTTTTACAAGCCTTACACCATTCTAGGCACTAGACTAATCATAGAACACTCAAGAGTCCTCCAATTGCTAATGAAAGTTTACAGGAATGTCTAACCTAAAAAGGGCTACTAAAGTAAGGACATTTACAATGCCATGTTTATCTGTTAAGGCAGAATCAATGCAACTGGAATCTAGAAATCCCACTGAAGACATTCAAAGGATGTTTAAGTAAAAATAATCAGATAGGAAGACTGGGAGTGACAATGCTTGAGCTCTGGTAAAAGAAAGCTGAGAAGTTCCTGGGGAAAAAAGACAGTTAGAGCCTCAGGTGGATTTTATGGTAAGTAGAAAAAAAAAAATGCAAACTGCCCCTCCAGCATTTTCAGTAACCACACACATGGATACTATCTCACCAGGAATGACATTTTTAGTACAAAAAAGAGAGAGAGAGAGAGAGAAATCACCTAATTTGGTGGTTAAATTATAGCCTCTAGGGTCAGTCTCTCAAATTTGCTTCCCAGATCTGCCACCTGTGGAAATTACTTAATTGCTCTGGACTTTCATTTCTCATCTGTAAATCAGGAATATAAAAGTATTTCCAAAGAGTACTAAATAATCAGGGAGGTAGTTCAGCTTATCTGAACAGAGAATTTGCACAGCTGAGGCTCCAGAAGTCACAGGTTTAATCCCCTGCACCATGATATACCAGAGCTGAGCAATGATCTGGCCTGTCTCTGTCTCTGCTGTCTCTCTCCCCTCATAATAAAAATAAATGATTAAGATGTTTTTAAAAGATACCTCAAAGACTATGTGACTCCATAAGTAGAAAAAGGCTTAAACAAGGCCTGACACACATATGTTAGATTGCTATGTTAGTCCACCACCACCCCTTCCCCTCCCTTATTGGCAATTTCACTCTGTTTTCAGTTACCTGCAGTTAACTGATGGGAAAATATTCCCTACATCAACAAATTTTGCAAGGGCAAAGACAAAATTCATAGAAATTTCATTAGATAGTTTTATAATTGTCCTGTTCTTAGTTGTTAATGTCAAAATGTTTTCATTTATAAACTCAACTTTATCCAAGATATGGAAGTAAAGAAAAAAGCATAGTGTTAACAGGGATCCAGATCTGAAGTTTCAGACATCCACTGGGGAGGGGGAGTCTTGTAATATAAACCCCCAAGAATAAAGAAGCAACACCATATTGCTATGCATATTGTTATATACTGTTGTTGTGGAATGGAAATGCGTAGATGTAAAAACTATACAGAAGCAAAAAGTGCACATTGTCTGGAGAGTAAACACCAATCCAGTGGTGAGAATATTTGTTTTTGCTTAGATGGGGACAACTCAAATGTATCCTAGATAAACCAGCCTGGCAAGATTTCATTTTGCCCGGCACCGACAGAAGCATATATAGTAAATCCCATGGCTATATTTAGGGCACAAGATATACATAACCCTAAGCACTGCACAAACCCACCACAATAGTAATAAATCCCCTTTTGTGTTACCAACTCTAAAAAAAAAAAAAAAGTATTCAAAGAAAGAATAATTGGCATCTCCCCCTGCTTTCCCTTCCTTTCCAAAAATTTTACAAGACCAGAGGGGTTTGTTGGCGTTTCCAAACTTCTTCCCAGGAAGTCTGAAATGGGTACTGCTAGGAGTTGCTATATAATTACTTAGTTGATTCCCTCTAAGGAGCTTATGTTAAGAATTGAGGAAAGAAAGCAGATTAACCATTTGAATACATGCCACAGGCCATCCACAAGCCCTCCCCTTCCTCCCCCATAAACAGGGGCTTCTACAGTCCCTACCCGTCAACCCCAATATGTGATTCAGGAAAATCAATTTATTGCTTTGGCTAATCCTACAACAATAGAGGTTTCTTTTTCATTGTAGGGCAATTAAGTTGTCCGACGGGAAGGACGGAGCAGGAGAGAAAAGGAGGGGGCTAGGGGGACTCTCCCATTCCCCACAGACAGATTAGTCCCTGTGAAGGCAGCGGAGTCCGTTCTGTCTGTCTGGTGGTGGGTCACACGCAGCTCCAGGCTGCTACCTAGCAACGCAAAACCAGGGAGAGAGCTCGCGGGTTCTCCTGCCTCCTCCTAGCCCTTCCCATTCATTCCTGTTTGCGCTCTCGCTCAATCTCTCTCTCTTCTTGCCTTCTACTTTTATTATTAAGGCTCCTTCTTCTCCCCTATTTCTCTTGCTTCTTTAAAAAAAACAAAAAAGTAAACTCAACAACTTGAGATCAGTTAAAAAGGGCTTCAAACCAAAAAAAAAAAAAAAAACCTTTCTGCATTCGAGTCGCCAAAACTAGCTGTGCCGAAGAGCCCCATTCAACTACACAAAAGCCCCCACCTCCCGAGTGGAAAGGAAAACCCTTCAAGAAAATGCTCCAGTGTATCGGCCTCTCTCTGGGCCAATCCCACCTCGCGGCCTTATCTCGCCTGGTAAATGATCTGTATCTAGATGCGGTCTCCAGGGGGGTCACCGCAGGAACGAGTTTCGCGGCAGATCCAGGGCGGGGGTGGGGGTCGGGGAGGGTTGGGGTAGGGTGGGAACTCTCAGCAGCAGTCCTGGGCCGGCGAAGGCGTCTGCCCCACACCGCACGGCAGGTGGAAGACTGCACGCAACAGCGCCGCGGACAGCCCAGCCCCGGGAAAAATAAACCGGGGGTGGGGGTGGAGGGGTGCGGGGAGGCGGGAGAAAGGGTCCGGGCCGCGGAGCTGCGAGGGAAGCCACATTCTCTCGGCTTCAGCTGCAAGGTGCCTTCCAGAAGGGTCGGGACAAACCCCCGCGGAAAAACAAAGACCCACCCCGGCGGGTCCCCGCCGAGGTGCGCTGTCACCGAAACCCGCAGGGCTGCTTTCTCAAGTCTGTGACGGAGGAGGGGCGCTCCCGGAGCGCTGGCCCCTTTCTGGGCCACCTGAGCGTCCCAGGGGGAGAGGCCTGCGGCCCCCGCTGCACCTCCGACCCCGCGACCCCGCCACACCCCGCGCGGCTCGGGCCGGCGAGCGCTTACCTTGGCCACTTTGGCCCGCGGCCGGCGCCAGGCAGTAGGCGAAAGCCAGCAGCACGCACGCCGCCGCCGCCGCGCTCCGACCCGCCATCCCCGCGCCGCTCTGCAGCCCCGGCCTCGCCGTTCCTTCCCGGGGAGGTGGGTGCACGCCGCCTGCCAGCGCTCGTCTGGCACCGCGCCTCCACCGACTCCAGGTATTTGAAAGCCGGCCCAATCGCTCCAGGCATCAAGTTTTCTACCCGCGCCAGTCCCCACCCTCCAGACTATGCATAAAGCCCTTTAGACCTGACCGCCCCGGAACCAGCATGAAAGAATCCAAGGGGGCAGGCCCCCTGCCTCGCCGGCCCGCCCCCTGCGCCTCGCGGCGCTGGGAGGAGCGGGGATTTGAACACGCTCTGCCTCACACGCCCACCCTCCACCCGAAGACGCACATTTCGCACGCACTCCCGGTCTCTCGTGTACACAAATTCTCATGCTCTCCCCAGGTTGCACAAAGTGAGTCTCACACGCTCGCTTTGGGGCGCGCACCCACTCCTCGGTCTTGCACACGCGTGTGTGCGCTCCACAGTCACGCAGACGCTGGTACACAAAAGTGCACACGCTGCCGTAGCAGCAAGGACTCTGGATGGGGGGGCGGGGCTGAGGGGGACTTTGGGGTCCTGGTGCAAGACGGTGGACTTTTCCCAACTTGGGGACGTGTGCTTCGCAGACACCTATCGTAGGGAAATGGGAAAGTGTACCCATGTGTCCTCAACAGAACTGTAAACCATTAACCTCCCCTCCAATGAAATGATAAAAAAATAATAACAACAATAATAATAAGGTAATTGAACAGGTACACGCTCGCTCATACGCAAACGCGCAGCCCTCGCCCGTCTCAAGGATTCGCCTCTTCCAAGAAGCTAGGTGAGCCGGGCGCTGAGAACCTGCTAGAGTTAGCACTGCCAGGGACAGTGGGGAGATCAGGGAAGGAAAGATAGAGAAAATGAAGTTCAAGACAAATAGGAGAAGGGAAGGAGGAATGGGGAGTGGTGAGCAACCTGCTGAAAAATATGTGTGGAGTGTATTCGCTGGTCTAAAGACACTTAGACACCCAGGTCCCCTCCATGAGGGTTGAGGCGCTGAGCTACAGTGAGGTTTTAACACATTAGGGTTGGAGTTGGGTCACTGTTTGATCTGTCTTAAGCACCGCGTCTACAGGTGTCAAGGCTACACCGCGCTTCTCTTAAGTCTGTTCATTTAAAAAAAGCAAAGTTTAGGGAGGGGGAGATAGCATAATGGTTACACAAACAGACTCTCATGCCTGAGGCTCCTAAATCCCAGGTTCAATCCCCCGCACCACCATAAACCAGAGCTGAGCAGTGCTCTGGTGTTTCTCTCTGTGTCTCTCTCTGCATCTCTCTGAAAAAAAATTTTTTTATTTTATTTAAATTTTTTTTAAAAAGCAAAGTTTATAAATTAAAAAAAAAGTCTTCCCGATGGAATAGGTGGCCCTTTAGAAGAGGAAGAAACACAAAGGAGTTCAGAGAGCCCCGCAGCTGCCTTCTTCTTAGTACTTGTCTTAGGAGCGCTTAGTACTTGTCTGAGGGGAGGGGGAGGAGTGTGTGCAGGAATAGCTCCCAAGAGCATTGCTGATGGCCCTCACCCTCATAGCTCCGTCCCCAACTGGTACGTAACACTAGAGGCCACAGAAAAGAAGAGTTGGTGCAACCTGTTGCTGGAACCCTTGGAGCCTTGGAGCTGTGCCCGGGGCCGTCCTTACTAGCTTGGCAGTTACGGGCTGCAAGCGCCCTGAGCTGGTCCTAAGTGGCAGAAGCCCTTTCCCTGTGTCAGGAGCATCGTGACGCAGGAAGACGTGTCTAGTGTCCACCTCGTACCAGGTCTCGCCACCTCGCCTCCCCGGGAGATGAGACCCTGACACCTTTTTCCCTTGAAGCGTCTGGGACCCTCTGGGACTCCACTGACCGGCAACAACCGGGGTCGCGTTCCTTCGGTGGGATTTGGTAGCTAGTGAAGCTTTGCGAGCGAAGGGGAGAGGTGGTGGCGCACTTGGTTAAGCGCACACACTGCACTGAGCAAGGATCCGGGTTCAAGCCTCTGGCCCCCACCTGCAAGAGGGAAGCTTCATGAGTAGCGAAGTAGAGCTGCAGGTGTCTCTCCCTATCTATCTCCCCCTCCCCTCTCTCAATTTCTGTCTCAAGCCAATAACATATTTTTAAAAATTAGTGTTTTTTTTTAAAAGAGAGAATGGGGGACCAGGGGGCACAGGTATAACTTGGGGGAGACTTTTTTTTAAAGAAAAGAAAAACAAAAAAAAGAGAAAAACAGATTATGAAAATTGGGGGGGTGGTGGGAAGGAAAAGGGTATGAGAACCGGCAGCAGGTTCCGAGGCTTTCATTTGGAGCTGTCTGCTGTTAGGACGCCAAGGTTCTCGATTCTGAGCAAAGTCGCCACGAGTAGCGCTCAGCATGCGGGTGGGACTGGGGTTTGGGTGCCCGGGGAAGGGCGCCGAGCCGGGTGGGAGGAGGGAGGCGGTGAGAGGGCCAGAAACTGCGCTGCACTTCAGTCTGAGCGAGTGATTTATGCGGGTTCCGGGCTGCCGGGGTGCTGGTACAAGACCGCGCCGGGGTCAGGCTGCTCCGACGCGCTCCGGGGCCGCGCTGCATAGTCAATGAGCGTCCCCGCAGCAAAGTTTCAAAGAGCCGCAGCCTGCCCCTCGGAGGCGCGCGCTGGGGGAACGCGGGCGCGAGAGGGGCTGCGGGTCCCCGGGTGCGCGCGTGGGCGCGTGTGGACCCTGCCCCGTGAGCGCGGGAAGCAGCATGGGCGCGCGGACGTGCGCGCGAGCCTGTGTGCACGCGAGCATGTGTCTGTGTGTGTCCTTTCACTGTTGCAGCCCGGCCTCCAAACATTCCATTCTGCACTGAAGAGTTTTCCTCATTGTTGTTGTCTTTGTGCTCCAGTGTTGCCAACTTACTGGAATTCCTGACGTGGTTGCACAGCAGGGCTCGGGCCGACCGTAGAAGCCAGCTGCGTTTGTGTACGAGGCCGACCCCGCCGTTAATCCCAGAATAACGCCAGAGAACTGGAAAAGAATGGGGGGGGGGGGGGGAATCAGATGGAGGGGAGTAGATAAAGGGTGGGGATAGGGAACCGCAAACAGGAGCCGTCCTTCATTCACAACTCTGTGTGTATAAACTTACAAGCCAACACTCTTTTCCACTAAGAAAGTCCCCCTTTCCCAGTGCATTTCCAAACTCCTGCCACTTGAGAATCTTTTGCAGTCTGTACTGTGCACATATTCACATCTGTCATCTCTATCTGAGAGAGACTGATCCTTGCTAAATTTAGAGAGCAGCTTTAAGGACGAACATTCGGGGAAAACCCACGTTAATTTAGTTTGTCATTTAAACCAGTGTTGTTTTTATGTAGTAAAAAGGTGTATTTGCATAGCCATTGTGCTATCTCCCCAGCTTGAGAAAAAAATTTTTTTTCTTTATTTCCCACATTTCCACTTACATATATGCACACTGAACTTTATGAAGCAAACAGCCAAGAGAGGAAAGTACTGAAAAGTGCAGTCTAATAAATACATCTTAATTTACTTCCATCACAGATATTTTACTATCTATATTATTTTACTTATGCATCTCAACATCAAATTGCTGGAAGTATTTTCCAAGCATAGGTAGCTAACCCTGAATCAAAGCTGTTAAATCTCTAAGACTAAAGCCCAACTTCAACTTGCTATTAATCTGTCCCAAATATAGATGTTGCATGTCCACTGGCCATCCCTAGTGTTCCTAAAACTTCAAACTCAACATGGTAGACCTGGAACCATAAACCATCAGTATTCTAATCTCAGTAAGATGCATTTCCCAGAGACCAAGAACACAATTGTCATCTTTCATGTCTCTTTTGCCCCACTCCTCCAAATCAAGAAATTTTATTCACTCAAATTCCTTCATTTGCTCCCATCTCTCTCAAACCTACCCATAACCACTCAACCTCTTTGCCAGTAGCCACCAAACTCTCACCTGAAATATGGCAAGAACCTTCCACTAGGCTCCTTCAGACTAGTGTTTCCAAACAAAAGCCATTAATAGAAGACTATTAATTATGGTCGGTCAGGCAGAATTTATCTTCAAGTGAAACAGAATAGAATAGAAATTAAATTAAAATTTCTTTCCTATGAAAAATGTATGTCTTGTTTCACAAAGCTCCTATAGATAGCTAGATATAGAAAAATATACCGTCACTATATACATTTTTATTTTTTATTATCTTTTTATTTATTGGATACAGAAAGCCATAAATCAAGAAGGAGTGGAATGATATAGAGGGAGAGAGATACCTGCAGCTCTGCTTCCCCACTTGCAAAGCATTCCCCCTGCAGGTGGGGACCAGGGGCTTGAACCCAGGTCCTTGCACACTGTAACATGAGTGCTCAACCAGGTGTGCCACCACCCAGCCTCTATAAAATTCTTATTATGCACTTCAATAAAAAAAAAATTTTGAGGTTTCCCCACAAATTCTGTACTAATGAAAAAGAGAAAATAGTAACATTGAATGGACAAATCTGGCAGATGTTTAATAACATTATTTTTACTTAAGTACAACAAGAATAATAGTTTAGAAGGCTGGGAGATAACTCACCCAGTTCCAAGTGACAGTCTGATTCACAGCACTGGCATGGGAGTGTCACAGTACTGGGGGATGCTCTGGTGCTGTGTAGTCTCTTCCTGTCTAAAATTTAAAAAAAAAAAATGAAGTCACCCCGGGAAGGGTGAAATTGTGCAAGACGATAACGATTCAAGAGACTATTGCCACTGAAAAGATAGTTTATTATCCTAGATCCCAGGAGAGAAATACAAGGGACATCGTGAGATAAAGATGGAGAAACATTCAGGGAAGCTCTAGAGTCTACAATCATAGAAGAAAAGATGGGAATGGTGAATAGGCACCTGTAACATTTCCAGGGAAAGAACAATCAGGCTAGATAAACAGGTCTAGACACTTTCTGGGAAGAACACCAAGAGAGAGGGCAAGGTGGGATACAAGCAGACCCAGGCATTTTACCAAATTACCCCAAACAAAGTATGCCTAACATATGCAGGCAAGTCAGAGGTTAAAACATCGATCACAAAAGCTGGATGAGGGTCTGCAAAATAATTCACTTGGATAGTGCATTCCTCTACCATGTAAGCAATCCAGGTTCAAGACCCTGGTCACCACGTGGAGGGAAGCTTCACAAGTGGTAAAGCAGTGCTGCAGATGTCTACCTCTCTCTATCTCTCTCCATCTCTATCTCCCCCTTTCCTTTCAGTTTGTCTCTGTCTCTATAGAATAAATAAATAAACATTTAAACTACATGTGAGAAAGACAGAAACTCAATAAATACAGCAAATAGCACTTGGACTCACTGACAAAAATGAACATAACCATGAAAAAGCACCGAGCAAGCACATACTCTTGGACATGCTGTAAAAGTCAACCTGGCTCAACATGAGAGAGCATATGTGAAGCTATGCATTCAATCTCAGATTATAAAATAATAGAAAAGGGGGCCAGGTGGTGGTGTACCTGGTTGAGCATACATGTTACAATGTGCAAGGATCCAGGTTCAAACCCCTGGTCCCCACTTGCAGGGGGAAAGTTTTGTGAGTGATGAAGCAGTGCTGTATGTGTCTCTCTGTCTCTCTTCCTTTCTACCACACCTTTTATCTCAATTTCTGGCTGTCTCTATCCAATAAATAAATAATGATAATAAAAATAAATAAATAAAATAATAGAAAGGTGTTTTGCTGCCTCTGCTCCTTCTCCCTTGTTTGCTCTCAGATGCACACTCACAATAAGATGGGGGGGGAAAAAGTGTCCTAAAGTATTGATATGTACAAGAGTATTATTTCGTAACTTATTCCGATGTGTGTATGTTTGTGGATTATTAGGAAGACAGAGTAAATAAGCAAAAGGTTTCTGGGAATTTCTAGCATTATTTTTGCAACCTTTCTGTGAGCTTGGCACTGCATAAAAAGATAAAATGATTTTTGTTTGAAGTAATAAATAAGTTGTATAAGGATATTGCCTCTTCTCCCAATGTTTGCTCCTATCATTTCCCTACATCTAGAATATTCTTCCCTCTCAGTCCTTCCCTTTATCTGACTAACTTCCACTCAACTTTCCAGTCTCAACTAAAATATCTCTTCTTCTGGGAAGCCTTCCTAAAGTCCCATGCAGATTTAGGAAGACTTTCTAGATGCTCTAGTACCTCTCTTTCTTTCCTTCAACACAACTCTTGTCAAACTCAGTGTTCTCATGGTCTCCTCAAAGTTTCTCCCTGTGCAACCAGAATATTTCTGCAGTGCATGTCAATAACTTAGTTACAAAAATTCAATATTTTCCCTCCAGATTCAAATTTGTATCACGGTCCTTGCATGATCTTGCCCCTGGCCAGCTCTTGAACTCCAAACTGCCAGTTCGATCAAACTAGCTACTATTTGTTTCCTGAGAGATACTATCTGCTTTCCTAACCTTGAGAATGAGATTAAGAGACCTAGGGGAGAGAGAAGTGGAGTTCGTGGAGTGGCCTAAATTCCTGATCATGCTCCAGGGCTAGTTCCTGACTTCATGTGTCCTTCAATAATCCTCCTTTTGCTTGAGTGAGCTTGAGTGATCTCTGCCCCTTGAAAAGCCGAGCCAGACTGAAACCATCAAAAAACTGTCAAGCAGATAGGATAGGGTATGTCATTTCCCAGGCAGCCTAAGTATGCTTCTGATGCAATAATGACTGCTATCCACAAGAGAACACTGTATCTGTGACCCTTTTTTTCAAAACAAGTTTTTAAGAAGTTGAGCCTCAAATCAAAGCTAACTCTTGTTAGGGAGTAAGAGCCAGGAAAGCTACAAGACCTAAATGAGCAAACAGTAAAGCAATAACATTTTCCAAAACAAAAATGGAGGCATTGTGTACAATAGGACAAGATAATACTGCTGGTTTGCAAATACAATCTAGCAAAGTCTTGGCAGATGTTTAAAAAAAAAAAAAAAAAACACAGGGAATCTAAGAAGCCTCACTGATTAAAAAGGCTTTTTTTTTTAATTAGGACTTTTCTGGGGCTAACAAAATAACTCACTTGCATAGTGTCCAGCTTTTAGTACTTCTCTAAAGTTTGGGTGATCCAGGAAGCCCTTGGGACCAAGCAGACAGCATTCTAATCAGGCCAGTACCAAGAGCCCCAGAATCAAGAACACACACAAGGGGCACTTTATAGTGAGTTTTAAAAGAATCTATAAAAATTGTAGCTGGCTGTTTCAACAGCCTTATCAATTTTTTTAAATTCTCTATGAGCAATTTCAGCATGTAAAGGTCAATGAAAACATTTGTCAGGAGAATGAGTCTTGAGAGCCAGATGACCAATACAATTCCATCAGTCCCATAATTCATCCCTTATCTCAGGGATTGTAAAAGGGCTGGAGGCTGTAGAAAGGTATGTGATAAGGAATAATGTACACGAAGCAAAGAATCTATATGTTCTGGATCCATATATGATCCTGCAAATGAAACAATTAGGATAATTATATCCCTATCACCACTGCATCAAAATCCACTATTCAGTCTCCAAGGGTTTAGAAATACACCCCATAATGCAAGTAGAATCCTAGTCAAAGATAGACAGGGGTAGATAGCAAAATGGCTTTACAAAGAAACTCATATCTGAGGCTCCAAAGCCCCAGGTTCAATCCTGCACTGCCATAATCCAGAGCTGAGCAGTGCTCTGGGGAAAAAAAAAAATCCCTGTCAAAGGAACTAGTTCTGTCTTATTCACCACTAAATTCCTAGAACCTTGCATAGGACATGATACCTGACAGGAAAACACCATAAATTCTATACTAAATTCTACTTGGCATTTCACCCAAGTCAGAGCTTGTAGGAGTATCTTATTCTGAAGAGATCCTGAAATCTGACACACATGGGAAGCATCTTCAAGTTATCATAGTTTTACTTTCTTCTTAGCAATTCTTTTTTTAAAAGATTTATTTTATTTATGTCCTAAGAGATACAGAGTTTCACATGAAAGAGAAAGAGAGAGAAGCCAGAGCCCTCCTCTAGAACATGCAGCACCAGAGGTTGAACCAGGACCCTCAGGCATCTAAGCCATGAAATCTACCAACCTGAGCCATTTACTGAGTCAAAGATTTATTTTATTTACTTTGAGAGAGATAGACCAGAGCAGTATCAGGGACTGAACCTGGGGCCTTACAAATGCTGAGTCACTTTTGGTACCTACAATTAACTTTGCAATCTAAGTTGGGTTTTACTGAGGAGAGGTGGGTGTTTGGTCTTTGGTTTGTTTGTTTAACCAGAGCACCACTTAGCTCTGACTATTGCTGGCACCAGGAACCTAAAACAAGACCTCTTCCAGGCTACAGTTTGAATTTTAAAAAGTAATATTCCTCTAGTGCCCCATAGAAATATCTTGATAATATTTAAAGAACTGTTTTAATTTGTTACAACTAGGAGATTCTAGTGGCAACACAGAGACCAAAATTGCTGCTAAACATCTTATAATCAACAGGACAATCTCCTACAACAAAGAATGATCTGCCTTAATAGTTTAGCTCTTAAGAATGGTGAAATAGTTCACCTGGATTGTGTGTTACTTGGCCACTCATGAAACTCAGATTCAAACTGGACCCCACTACCCTGAAGGAAGAATTGATACTGTGGTTCCTCCTCCCTATCTGAAAAAAGGGAGAAAATTGTATCTATTCAATGTTTAAAAACAAACAATCAAGATGGGGGAGAAATCATAATGGTTATGCAAAAAATTTTCATGCTTGAGACACCGAGGTGCCTAGTTCAGTCCCCTCTACCACCATAAACCAGAGTTGAGCAGTGTTCTGGAAACACACATACCTGAAATAGTACAAGGAAATATTTTGTGACAATAAAAGCTTTAATTTAGACTTCAGACCTTTAGCTTAAGAACCAAATTATTAAAAAAAAAAAAATCTTAGAGCCACTTCTGCTAATTTCATCTTCCTAGTGCCTAGAAAATCCAGTGGGCAAAGGGCTATCGTTTCAGAATTCAGTCAAGAGAAACAGATGTTACTATGGGTCACGTCGAGAAGTATTTCAAAAGGGAGTAGGACAGAGGAGGTAACTCAGGAGGTAGACTGTGTGCCTTCCATGCATGAAGTCCTTCTTTCAATCTTATTCACAAGAGAGCACCAGGCACAGAGATCAGTGAAGTTCATCATGGGTTTTGGAATGGTGTTTTATGGCTCAAAATATCTCTCTCTTTCTCTCTCTCTCTCTCTCTCTCTCTCTCTCTCATAAAAACATACAAAAGAAAATTTAGATCATGATGGTTCAACATGCAGAATGTCGTGGTTCCATTCAAGCACCACACACACACAAAAATGAAAATGCATGTGAGTTCTTTTGCTTCAGTAGAACTAATGTAACTGCAAACTAAGCACAAACAGTACTACGCTCTGGTTGATCAACTACTAGCTTTTTTCTGAAGCCTCAAGTTAAATGTTTTCTCTTTGATGATAAAATTTCCTCCACTTCTGCCAGACAGCCTCTTTTTTTTTTCTTCCTGAGGTTCTATCCCACCAAACACCTTCACTGAAATTCTCAATATGTGGTACAAATCCTTTTATTGCATTCATATCTCCTCCAACAAACAGTGCACTCCTCAAAGTATTATTATTTGGGGGGTTATTATTTTTTTACCAGAGCACTGCTCAGCTCTGGCCTATGGTGGTATAGGGGTTTGAACCTGGGACTTTGGAACCTCAGGTATGAGAGTCACTTTGCATAACCATTATGCTATCTACCCCTGCCCCAAAGGATTATTTTTAAATAAACTTTTCAACAATGATACATTTATATAAACACTGGAAAGATAGTCCAGCAAGTCCCCAGTTATCTTAAGCCATTATTACGTAGTATTGATAGCTTACATGAATATGATATATTTGTATCAATTATTTATACATTATTATCACATTCACATGATACATAGTGCAAGACTTCATTTGAACTTTAAATCCCATTAGTTAATATCACTACAAAACTCAATGGAAAAAAAGTATTTTCTTTGTCTGTTTTGCATAATCAGGGCCTCCAGCATGCTTTATTTTCTTTCTTTTCTTTTAAAGGTATTTATTTATTTATTTATTTAATAGGAGGGGAGAGAGAGAACCAGGCATCACTCTGGTACATACACCATCAAGGATCAAACTCAGGACCTCATGCTTGAGACTCCAACATTGTATCCACTGTACCACTTCCCAGGCTGCAAAACTAATCTTTTCATTCATTTTATTTCAGAGAGAGAGATACCACAATACCTGAGCTTCTCCTAGTGCTGTAGTACTTCTAAGTAGTGACAGAGCAAGGCATACACCATACCCAATGAGTTAACCCTAGCCCTCCCAAAATTCTTTAAATATGATTAAGCTATCAGAGTCACAGTGACAGATACAAGCTTTCCAAACTTCTAATTTTTCCATTAAAGACCTAGTGTTCTACCTAATGACAGCAGGGAACGCTTTAACATAGAAGTTAATATAAAATCACAAAAAAAGCAAAGCTCATATTTTTTTAATGTAGTTTCTCTTTCCATTTTTTAAAATATTCTATTTATTAATGAGAAAGATAGGAAAATACAGAGAGAAAAAGAACCATACATCACCCTAGCACATGTGCTACCAGGAATTGAACTTGAGACCTCATGTTTTAGACTCCAACACCTTATCCAGTGTGCCACCTCCTAGGTCACAAGCAAAACTCATATTTGAACATATTGCAAAACAATGTTTGGATATTATACCACAAACATTATAAATAAGATGCACATGGGAATCGGGCAGTAGCACAGGTGGCGCAAAGCGCAAGGACCGGCATAAGGATCCCGGTTCGAGCCTTCAGCTCCACACCTGTAGGGGCGTCGCTTCACAGGCAGTGAAGCAGGTCTGCAGGTGTTTTTCTCTCCTCTTCTGCTTCTTCCCCTCCTCTCTCCATTTCTCTCTGTCCTATCCAACAACGACATCAATAATAACTACAACAATCAAAAGAATAAGGGCAACAAAAGGGAATAAATAAATAAATAATGGTGCACATATACTCCAGAATTTGTACAGTCTAATAATATGAAGGTGACACTTTTATTATTCTTATTTAACTCAAGTACCACTCAGGTCTAGGCATTGGTGGTTCTGGCTGTGAGTGGTACTGGAAATTAAACCTGAATACAGTCATACGTGATGCATCTTCACTGTCCCTCAGCCTATTGTTATTCTTCAGAACACCACATCCCTTTGACTTGAGGTGGTGCTGGGGTTTGAACCTAGGTCCTAGGAACTTCAGGAATGATGTTCTTTTGCATAACTCGTGTGCTATCTTCCCAGCCCTAAAATACTATTTAAACTCAGAAAATACCTTGACCTGAAGGGCAGCTTAGGCTAAATAGAAACCTTGGGGGAGGAATTTCACCCAAAACTTAAAAAACATTACTCAAAATTAGTTTACTACTTGTCTTACTTATTCCCTGTCATCAAGATCCTATTTATTTTTCAAATTATAAAAAATTGGAGGTGTTTTATAGTATTGGCTTTAGGGGAAAAGACCTGGAAATTCTTTTCTTCCAGCACAGCCGCTTCCAGTGGGCAGATAAAGATAAGAGTAGTTTCATACCTGAGTGTCTTTAGCCCTGCTGTCTCCAACTTGACTGGTTTTCATCTGGGTTTCTGTTTTCACTCACCAGTCATGGAAAGGCTTCTCTCCATTGTCCTTTCTGGTTCATTTAACTGTTTTTGTCAGTAACGAGATAATTGCCTCAGTTATAGCAGGACAGATAAGTATTAGAACTGGATGCAACAAATTTAATTTTTAAAAAAGTTTATTAACTTTAAAAAAAAAGCCATTGGACTAGGGAGATAGGACAATATTCATGCAAAGTATTCATATACCTGAAGCTACAAGGTCCCAAGTTCAGTCCCCAGTACCACCATAAGCCAGAGCTGAGCAGTGTTCTGGTAAAATAAAAATAAAATAAAATAGGGCAGGAGTAGATTGTATAATGGTTATGCCAAGAGGCTTAAGGCTTAAGCCTCACCTGCTTGAGTCTCCAAAATCCCAAGTTCAATCCCCTGCACCACCATAAGCCAGAGCTGAACAGTGTTCTGATAAAATAAATAAACAAATAAGTAAAATTAAGACTAAAATTGAGTTCCACTCTGAAAGAATGGTCTTTGAAGCAGTCTGAATATTCAACTTCAAATTTGTGATTTAGAATGGTTACCAGAGACTTTTTGATCAAATTACTTATAAACAAATCTTTGTGAAAAGAGAACAATGTAATTAAGCTTAATAGCAATACACATGTTCTAAAGTCTATCTATCTGCCCACCTCACTCTACATAGCATAAGAACACTACAAGAGGGGCTGGGTGGTGGCACACCTGGTTGAGCACACGTTACAATGTGCATGGACCCAGTTTCAAGCCCCCAGTCCCCACCTGTAGGGTGAAAGCTTCACAAGTGGTGAAGCAGTGCTGCAGGTGTCTCACTGTCTCTCACCCTCTCTATCCCTCCCTTCCCTCTTGATTTCTGACAGTATCTATCAAATAAATAAATAAAGATAATTTTTAAAAAGAACACTGAGAGAATTCCCTACAATGAATAAGCTGGTAACACAACCACAACCCAAGTCACCAACTTCAGTTATACTCACTGCCAAACTGGAGTTCTTGCCATGTTCTTATGGGACAGAGTGGGGGTGGGAAGGTATATTTTGCTGTTTATTTGTTCTCCATGATAACAAAGTACATACCTGCCATTGACTTTGTCAGAACTTTCAAGGAAACTGAAAAAAGGTCTACCCCTGTAGTCTGTAAGTTGACATTTTATAATGCCATTGGTTGTTTCTGGAAAAGCCCTTGGGAGTGAGTGTCTGAAAGTAATATCCTCAATTTGCCATATTTGCTTTTTTCCTACAAGTATAAGACATTTCTGAATCCATCATGGAATGCTACATGGAGCACCTTAATAGATAGAGAGTTTGAAAATATTAATCTTTTTTCTCCTTGTTTAATAGATTGGCCACAGTCTTCAACAATAGTAGATGTTAAAATACAAATGGCAAGAATAATATTCTCCACTTTTTGTTCTTAGCCCTGAAGTCACTTTACATCTTTTACAAATTTTATGGCTGAAATCTGTATAGACAGTTTCCTAACTTCACAGTTCACAGTAATAACAAGTAAAAACACCACCAAGGGCCATTCCTGTCCTGAGCTCACTTGTTAAACTAAAACATAGTGCCTGGGGGGGCCAAAACTACTTTCATTTGCAGTGTCAGAATCAGTAGGGAATCTGAGGTTTCTAATACATCTGCTATGCAGTTATGTCTTAAATGCTACCTGTATGTGCATTTTATACTTTTTAAATTTTTTAAATATTTTTATTTATTTATTTATTCCCTTTTGTTGCTCTTTTACTGTTATAGATATTATTGTTATTGTTATTGATGTCATTGTTGTTGGATAGGACAGAGAAAAATGGAGAGAGGAGGGGAAGACAGAGAGGGGGAGAGAAAGACAGACACCTGCAGAGTTGCTTCACCACTTGTGAAGCGACTCCCCTGCAGGTGGGGAGCCGGGGGGGGGGGGGGGCTCAAACTGAGATCCTTATGCTGGTCCTTGCGCTTTGCATCTGCTGCACTACTACCCGACTCCCTATGCTTATTATTATTAATTTTTTTTTTTTTACCAGTCCACTGTTCATCTCTGGTTTATGGTGGTACAAGGGACTGAACCTGAAAGCCTTAGGCATGAGAGTCTGTTGGCATAACCATTATTTCATCTCCGCACTTCATATTCTTCTGGTGATATAATTTATTTCTTTCAAAAAAAAAAAACCAAAATTTTATAAGACACAAAGACATAGTTTTCACAAAAGACATAAATACTAAAGTTAAGCCATAAAGTAGTTTTCAGATGGTTAAAATTGCTATAATTTGCCTCTAACCTATGTCCCAGGTAGTGAGACTAGAGAGATAAATAAACTTCAGTTGCCTTTTTCTTAAAGAAGGTATGGTCCTGGGCTGGGGAGATAGCAAAATGGCTATGCAGAAGAGCTTTCATGCCCGAGGCACCAAATATCTCAGGCTCAATCCCCAGTACCACCATAAACCAGAATGGAGCAGTGCACTGGTAAAAACAAACAAATGAATGAATAAATAAATAAAAAATAGCTTATGCTCTTCCCCCAGTAAAGTGGACAGAAAAAAAAAAAGATTTATGGTCAATTAGAGCACTACAACCTGATCAAAATTATAAGATGTATTTATTATGAGATAAGAGAAAACAAGAATACAGCTAAATTCTGGTATAAGATGGAACCAGAGGCCCCACACCTATGGACATCTAATCTTTGACAAAGGGGCCCAGACTATTACATGGGGAAAGCAGAGTCTCTTCAACAAATGGTGTTGGAAACAATGGGTTGAAACATGCAGAAGAATGAAGCTGAATCACTGTATTTCACCAAATACAAAAGTAAATTCCAAGTGGATCAAGGACTTGGATGTTAGACCAGAAACTATCAGATACTTAGAGGAAAATATTGGAAGAACTTTTTTCCGCATAAATTTTAAAGACATTTTCAATGAAACGAATCCAATTACAAGGAAGACTAAGGCAAGTATAAACCTATGGGACTACATCAAATTAAAAAGCTTCTTCACAGCAAAAGAAACCACTACCCAAACCAAGAGACCCCTCACAGAATGGGAGAAGATCTTTACATGCCATACATCAGATAAGAGTTTAATAACCAACATATATAAAGAGCTTGCCAGACTCAACAACAAAACAACAAATAACCCCATCCAAAAATGGGGGGAGGACTTGGACAGAATATTCACCACAGAAGAGATCCAAAAGGCCGAGAAACACATGAAAAAATGCTCCAAGTCTCTGACTGTCAGAGAAATGCAAATCAAGACAACAATGAGATATCACTTCACTCCTGTGAGAATGTCACACATCAGAAAAGGTAACAGCAGCAAATGCTGGAGAGGGTGTGGGATCAAAGGAACCCTCCTACACTGCTGGTGGGAATATAAATTGGTCCAACCTCTGTGGAGAACAGTCTGGAGAACTCTCAGAAGACTAGAAATGGACCTACCCTATGACCCTGCAATTCCTCTCCTGGGGATATATCCTAAGGAACCCAACACATCCATCCAAAAAGACCTGTGTACACAAATGTTCTTGGCAGCACAATTTGTAATAGCCAAAACCTGGAAGCAACCCAGGTGTCCAACAACAGATGAGTGGCTGAGCAAGTTGTGGTATATATACACAATGGAATACTACTCAGCTGTAAAAAAATGGTGACTTCACCGTTTTCAGCCGATCTTGGATGGACCTTGAAAAAATCATGTTGAGTGAAATAAGTCAGAAACAGAAGGATGAATATGGGATGATCTTACTCTCAGGCAGAAGTTGAAAAACAAGATTAGAAAAGAAAACACAAGTAGAACCTGAAATGGAATTGGCGTATTGCACCCAAGTAAAGGACTCTTGGGTGGGTGGGTGGGTGGGGAGAATACAGGTCCATGAAGGATGATAAATGACATAGTGGGGGTTGTATTGTTAAATGGGAAACTGGGGAATGTTATGCATGTACAAACTATTGTATTTATTGTTGAATGTAAAACATTAATTCCCCAATAAATAAATAAAAAAAAAAGATGGGGCCAGGACTGAACCTTCAGCCCCTGGAGCTTCAGACATGCAAGTTCAATGCTCTAACAGACTGAGTTATCTCCTGGATACCTGATTTAAACTATTCAGTGTTGGCGTATCGCACCAAAGTAAAAGACTCTGGGGTGGGTGGGTGGGGAGAATACAGGTCCATGAAGGATGATAAATGACACAGTGGGGGTTGTATTGTTATATGGGAAACTGGGGAATGTTATGCATGTACAAACTATTGTACTTACTGTTGAATGTAAAACATTAATTCCCCAATAAAAAAAAAGAGAGGAAAAAAAAAAAGAAAGCACTGATATACTACCTAAAAAAAAAAAAAGCTTCTTCAAAAGGGAAGAAACAATATTACAGTTGTCTCTCTCCCTCTCTATCTCCTCCTTCCCTCTCAACTTCTCTCTGTCTCTACCCAAGATAAATGTTAATAAGATATTTTGAAAAGGAAGTTAGGGGAGTCTGGCAGTGGAGCAGCGGGCTAAGCATACGTGGTGCAAAGCGAAAGGACCAGCTCCCCACCTGCAGGGAAGTTGCTTCACAAGCGGTGAAGCAGGTCTGCAGGTGTCTGTCTTTCTCTCCCCCTCTCTGTCCTCCCCTTCTCTCTCCATTCTCTCTGTCCTAGCCAACAAAAACGACATCAATAACTACAACAATAAAAAAGGGCAAAATGGGAATAAATGAATATTTAAAAAATAAAAGAAAGTTATAAAAAAGGAAATATGAAAATGATAATCCACTACTTAGGGTATTATAATTTGTAGCAATCTTATATGATAATTATTTTCATCAACCTGCCATTTCCTTACTATGTCATCTATATCTCACATATACCTGCATATCATACCCACACATATATGTGTGTACTAACATACATTTTTGGAAACCAACATTCCCTTGTAAAAATTGTTCTACTAATCATTAGAAGACTAAAGAGTTAGACATGAGGGCTGGACGGTAACGCAGCAGGTTAAGCGCACAGGGTGCAAAGTGCAAGGACTGGCTTAAGGATCTGGGTTTGAGCTCCCGGCTCCCCTAGAGCCCCCAGATCCCCACCTGCAGGGAGGTCGCTTCACAAGCTGTGAAGCAGGTCTGCAGGTGTCTATGTTTCTCTCCTCCTCTCTGTCTATCCATCCTCTCTCTCTATTTCTCTCTGTCCTGTCTAACAACAACAAGGACAACAAAATGGGAAAAATGGTCCTCAGGAGCTGTGGATTCGTAGTGATGGCAACGAGCCCCAGCGATACCCCTGGAGGCAAAAAAAAAAAAAGTTAGACATTTCAGAAATTGATAGCCCTGAAAAAAATTAAAAATTAATGAGTACTCTAAATACTTATGCACTGGACACTGAACTAAGATAGTTCCTTACTTACTTAGTAATCAAAAGAATTATTAAACACTATTAGAAAACTTGAAAACACGGAGTCCGGCGGTAGCACAGCGGGTAAAGCGCAGGTGGCGCAAAGAGCAAGGACCTGCATAAGAATCCAGGTTTGGCGGGGGGGGGGGGGGGGGGGGGGAGTCGCTTCACAGGCAGTGGAGCAGGTCTGCAGGTGTCTATCTCTTCCCTCTCTGTCTTCCCCTTCTCTCTCCGTTTCTCTCTGTCCTATTCAACAACAAAAATAATTACTACAACAATAAAACAACAAGGGCAACAAAAGGGAATGAATAAATAAATATATATATAAAAAATCTAAAAAAAAATTAAAAACACTTAAACAAGGGCTTAATATCATAATCATTCTAAGTTCTATATAAATTTGGTAGATTTTTTTATATTTAGAATCATGAGTATAAGATTAGGTCACAATACATTTCTTTCAGAAATAAAAGCAAAAAAATAAATAAAATAAAACAAAAGCAGCTTCAAAAACAGAATCAGGATATTGTGATCATGATGTAATGGATACAGGTGTGGAATTGTCTGTAATGCAGGCACTGAGCCCCATTGATACTCCTGGAGACAAACTTTTTTTTTTTTAAAATAAAAACATTTTACAACAACAATGGAAAAAAGATGGCCACCAGGAGCAGTGGATTTGTAGTAGATAAATAAATAAATAAATATTAATTTAAAAACAAATAAACATAATCTGTAGTGTGAAAAAAATAATCAAGACATTTTAAGATACTCAATGTTGTCCGTTGGAAGCTGCAAATCAAAACCACAATGAGATACCATTTCATATGCATTTAGGATTACTGTGGTAAACAAAAAACAAACACACACATAAGTAAATAAATATAATACAATAATACAATAAATAAATACAGAATAAAATAAATACAATATGGAAAGACTAGAGCATTGAAATGTATACATTACTGATGGAAATTTTAAATGGTGAAATTACTTTGGAACGTGGTTTGATGGTTTCTCAAAAAGTTATACATGGCATTATAATATGACTGATTCAGTAAATCCAAAATAATTGAATATGGAGACTTAAATTCTTGTTTGCAGGGCCATGTGGTTCTTCTTCTAGCGTTTGCCCTTCTTTTGTAGCCAGTCAACAGCGTCAGGTTGAGCCTGATGTAAAGTTTCTAGACCTCCTTTGAATCTGGAGAGGTGGCAGTCTGTCTGGAGCCACAGGGGCAGTTCGGGTCGTCTCTGGCTCCCCAGCGATGGAACATAGCGGTGCACCGGCCATGGCCTGTTCGATAGCGATTGAGGAGGGCCCAATCATAACGTGCTAGGTCAAAGCCGGGTTGACGCTTGCAGGGGTCTGTGATGAGGTGTTTGTTCTTTACCTCAGCTGACTGCCAACTCTGTTTCCAAGAGTCTGGAACAGAGAAGTTCAGTGTAGGCGTAGGGGACCAGATTGGGTGACGAGACGTCAAGCGTTGGACAGGGTGGGCAAAGATATCCGCGTAGATTGGCAGGTCCGGTCGAACGTAGACGTGGGAAATGAACTTAGATGATGCCGCTTCCCGACGAATATCTGGCGGGGCGATGTTGCTAAGAACTGGCAGCCATGGAACCGGGGTGGAACGGATGGTTCCAGAAATTATCCTCATGGAGGAATATAATTTGGAATCGACCAAGTGGACATGGGGCTACGGAACCATACTGGGGCACAGTATTCTGCAGTGGAATAGCATAATGCCAGAGAGGATGATCGTAGTGTGGAAGCGCTCGCGCCCCATGAGGAGCTGGCCAGTCTTGCAATGATGTGATTCCTCGCGCCCACCTTTGCTGCAGTTTTTATGAGATGTTTGTGAAATGACAGAGTGCGATCGAGAGTAACGCCAAGATAGACTGGCTGGGCTTCATGCCGGATTCTCGTATCGCCAAGCTGCACATTAAGCTCACGCGAGGCCGAGGCATGGTGTAGATGGAAAACAGATGATACCGTTTTTGCAGTGCTGGGGATTAGTCGCCATTTTTTACAGTAATCAGATATCAGAGACATGTCTTTCATGAGTGTTTCCTCGAGGATGTCGAACCTGGATGCCTGAGTTGCACAGCAGATGTCATTGGCGTAGATGGACTTCCTTGAAGAAGTTTCTGGGAGGTCATTGATGTAAATATTAAATAGCGTAGGAGCTAGAACAGAGCCCTGGGGGAGGCCACTTGAGACAAGTCTCCATCTGCTAGACTTGTCACCCAGATGCACCCGGAATCTTCTGTTTTGGAGAAGAAACGATATAGTGTTGGCCACCAATGGAGGCAGGCATCTTGAGATCTTGACTAGGAGACCATGGTGCCAGACTGTGTCATAGGCTGCTGTGAGATCAACAAAGACAGCACCCGTCTTTAAATTCTTCTGGAATCCATTTTCAATGTAAGTTGAGAGGGCCAGGGCTTGTTCGCAGGTAGATCTTCCTGGGCGGAAACCAGCTTGGGCGGTGATAGGAATTTCTCTGTAAGAGGAGAAATACGTGACCGAAGCAGCCTCTCAAGGAGTTTGTAACACATGGAGAGGAGAGAAATTGGTCTATAGCTGGCGGCCAGTGTTGGGTCTTTCTTTGGTTTCAAAACTGCAATTATCTTTGCACGATGCCAAATTTTGGGCATAGATTCAGATTCCAAGATGTGGGACAGGAATGAAGTGAGCCACTTCTTTGCCGCAGGGCCCTAGTTAAGAATGAGTTCTGGGGTGATGTTATCATAGCCAGCAGCCATTCCCGGTTTAACCCTCTTCAAAGCATCTTCCAGTTAAGACAGTGTAAAGGGAGAGAGTTTTGGAGATGGACAAGATAAACGGAGGTGCATTGGATCGACCTTCCCGTGGTGCATCCCGTGAGTACCCATTCATTGGGGAAACTGACGATCCTTCCTAGCCGACTGAATCCACATGGATCCCAGTCACTTTCAAAGCCAGCAACAAGCAGCTCCTGACAGCTTTCAAGCTGTTGGCCCTGTTCTTTGAGTCCTCCAACTTAATGCTGAGGGGCTGTCCTTTGCCAAATGCGTTCTTATTGGTCAATTGGCGATACAGCATCAGGCAGATGTTATTTGCCTACAAGAAACACATATAGCAGTCGATGAAGCTGCTCGATTCACCATCAGTGGATTCGATTTAATATGCTATAATCTCCATCCTAAACATGGCCGAGCCATCTACGCCAAATCGTGTCTTGTGGACGTTTACCATACGGCCTCTTTGACCTTCTACTACGACTCCATTACTATTGGAACTATTCAGCTCGTCAACGTATATAAGGCCATGTGGTAGCATGCCAGATTAAGTACACACATTACACTGCACAAGGACCTATGTTCAAGCCCTTGGTCTGCACCAAGCTTTTCCAGGGGGAAAGCTTCAGGAATGGTAAAGTAGATCTGCAGGTATCTCTCTATCTCTTTCCCTCTCTCTGTCTTTCCCACGCCTCTCAATTTCTGTCTGTCTCTATCCAACAGTAAGTAAATAAATAGAATTTTTTTTAACTCTCATGTGCTAGTGCTCACTTCAGCATTATTCACAACAGTCAAATGGAAACTATTCAAGTGTCCATCAAGAAAAGAGCAGATGTGCTCAATGCATACACTAGAATATTGTTCAGCTTGGAGCTCCAGTGGTACAATCGGTTAGTACACGGTACTTATACAAAGGAAAATAGTTTCGATACATGCCATAACATGGACAAGAAACATTATGCTTAGTAAAATAAGTCAGACGAAAAAAAAAAAAAAAGGAAAAATACTGTGTATTTCCATAGAGACAGAAAATAGAATGGTGGTTACCACACTCTCTGGAGAGAGAGGGAAAGAGGAGATACTATTTAGTGGGCTCAGAATTTCTGATTAGTATGATAAGAAAATTTACAGATGGATAGTGGAGATGGTTTCTATTTGGCAGCCAAGGTAGGTGGAAAAGTACTTTTGGATCTTCTCATGTTTTGATCCATCAAGAGACCTGAGAATTTGTTGTTCTTTCTCCACTGTCAGATGCAAACCCTATCACATCCACATTTCAAAAGTAGCTGTGTCTTTTAGAGCATTCATACTTCAAATGAAGGCAGTTTTTTTTTTTCTGCAAGTCTCCAGGTGATAGTGCTCACTACATCAGCCTCTTGAGTTAGCACCAGAATGTTGGTAGGTTGACTCTGTTTATGTAAAGTTGCCCAAGTGAAACTCATTACTTTTTTCTTTCTCCAAACTCTTATAGCTGAAAGGCTATGAGAAGAAACAAGACAGAAATCATCTAAATGTGCTGATTTTTTTTTCAGTTGTATAAATGATTGCCTCTTTTTCTTCTTCTTTTTTTAATTGATTTAATAATGATCAACAAGACTGTAGGATAAGAGGGATACAATTCCACACAATTCCCACCACCAGAGTTCCATATCCCATTCCCTTCACTGGAAGCTTTCCTAGTCTTTATCCTTCAGAGAGCATGGACCTAGGATCATTATGGGGTGCAGAAGCTGAGAATCTGGCTTCTGTAATTGCTTCTCTACTGAACATGGGCATTGGCAGGTTGATCCATACTCCCAGACAGTTTCTATCTTTTCCTGGTGGGGTAGGACTCTGGAGAGAGAAGAAAAAGAATAAAAGACGCTTTAACAGCCACTGTGCTTCAACTCAGGGATTGAGATAACATCGAAACAACTGTTAATGTCCACAATTGTGAATTCTTTAAGTACCTTAGACACAAGTCAATCCAGGCAAGAGTGATCAGTGAACTGAAAAGTACTGAGAGAAGAACCTCATAACTCATTATAATAATGGTTAAACCAAGGCGAAACACTGGAGAAATGAACCAGGACAAAAGTCCAGCTAAAAACCCCTCAAAGGTAGAAGCACTGAGATGAGATCAACATCCAAATGCTAATTAAGGAATTAGTTACAGGAGTGAGGGAAGAGTTTGAAAGAAATGTCATCAGAAATGCAGAAACACCAGAGTACCGGAGTTGCTGCCACCTTTTCTACCTGCACCACACTTGCTGCCGCCTCCTCCTTCCCAACATGACAGGGGCCTCCGTGTCCTTTGCCAAGGACTTCCTGGCAGGGGAGGTGGCCACCGCTATCTCCAAGATCGCCGTGGCACCCATCAAGTGGGTTAAACTGCTGCTGCAGGTGCAACATGCCAGCAAGCAAATCACCCAAATCACCGCTGACAAGCAATATAAGGGCATCATGGACTGTGTGGTCCGTATCCCCAAGGAACAGGGTGTGCTGTCCTTCTGGCATGGGAACCTAGCCAATGTCATCAGATACTTCGCCACCCAGGCCCTCAACAAGCAGATCTTCCTGGGAGGGGTGAACAAGAGGACCCAGTTCTGGCGCTACTTTGCCGGCAATCTGGCATCAGGTGGTGCAGCTGGGGCCACGTCCCTGTGCTTCGTGTACCCTCTCGATTTTGCCCGTACCCGTCTAGCTGCTGATGTGGGCAAAGCCAGAGCTGAGCGAGAATTCAAAGGCCTCGGCGACTGCCTGGTTAAAATCTACAAATCAGATGGGATTAAGGGCCTGTACCAGGGCTTTAACGTGTCTGTGCAGGGAATTATCATCTACCGGGCTGCCTACTTTGGTATCTATGACACGGCCAAGGGAATGCTCTGGGACCCCAAGAACACACACATCTTTGTCAGCTGGATGATCGCTCAGTCAGCCACAGCCTTCCTACCCATTTGATACTGTCCGACGTCGAATGATGATGCAGTCAGGGCACAAAGGAACTGACATCATGCACAATCGACTGCTGGAGGAAGATTGCTCATGATGAAGGATCCAAAGCTTTCTTCAAGGGGCCTGGTCCAATGTTCTCAGGGGCATGGGGGGTGCTTTTGTGCTTGTCTTGTACGATGAAATCAAGAAATTCACATAAGTCGTTTCATAGATTCCCCACCACCCGCTCTGTGAATAGGCATGCTGTATTATAGAACACATCTCAGCCTTTCTCAACAGACTGCTAGCTGTATTTATCATTGGCAACTCTTCACTGGTTGAAAATGGGAACCAATAATATTTACCTGGCCAGTCTTCTTAAAGTCATGCTGCTGATGATGATGATGGGACTCAGTTCTGTGTTTTTATTTCAGTCACTCCTGGTAACAAATTTGAAGAAATAAAAGAAAATATCTATCTGAAATATAAAAAGAAAAGAAAAGAAATGCAGAAACAAGTGAGACTCTGAAAGAAAGCACTATCTTGAGGTAATTATAGTGCTGAAAGCTGAAATAGCTGAACTAGGAGCACAACTAGCTGAACAAGCTAATACAGTATCAGAACTGCGTAACAATATAGCTGAGCTACAGAAAACAACAGAAAGGAGAGAGAATAGAATGAATGAGGCAGAAAACAGAATTAGCAAGACTGAGGATGAATTAGAGAAAACTAAGAAAGAAGTAAGAGATTTTTAAAAAAGAGACTAAGAGATACTGAAAACAACAACAGAGACATGTGGGATGACTTCAAAAGAAATAACATACTCATTATAGGCCCACCAGCGGAAGAAAGAAAGGGAGGAGGAGAAAACATTCTTCAGGACATTTCTTCTTCTAGTGTTTGCCACAATAGATGGGAACTTCCTTAGTTTAGACAACTTAAAAGACATGAAGGTTCAAGAAGCCCAGAGGGTCTCAGACAGAATTAACCCAGACTTAAAGATACCAAGACACATCATATTTATAATGAAAAGGAATAAGGATAAAGAAATGATCCCATGGGAGTCGGGCAGCAGCACAGCGGGTTAAGCACACGTGGTGCAAAACGCAAGGACTGGCATAAGGATCCCAGTTCAAGCCCCGGCTCCCCACCTGCAGGGGAGTCACTTCACATGCAGTGAAGCAGGTCTGCAGGTGTCTATCTTTCTCTCCCCCTCTCTGTCTTCCCCTCCTCTCTCCATTTCTCTCTGTCCTATCTAAAAATGATGACATTGATAACAGCGATAATAATAACTACTACAATAAAAAACAAGGGCAACAAAAGAGAAAATAAATAAATACAAAACTTTTGTGGTCTGGGAGGTGGCACAGTGATAAGGCTTTGGACTCTCAAGCATGAGGTCCTAAGTTCCATCCCCGGCAGCACATGTGCCAGAGTGATGTCTGGTTCTTTCTCTCTTCACCTTTCTCATTAATAAATAAATAAATTCTTTAAAAAGCAAAAAAGAAATGATCCTGAAGGCTACAAGAGAAAAATAAAGAGTCACTTACAGAGGAAAACCCATAAGATTAGCAGCAGAGGCCAGAAGAGAATGACAAGATGTCTATTGAGTGCTCAATGAGAAAGGCTTTCAACCAAGACTACTGTATCCTGATAGACTTTCATTCAGACTGAATGGAGGCATAATAACCTTCTCAGACAAGCAATAGTTGAAGGAATCAACTATCACCAAGCCTGCCCTGAAAGAAGTTGAGAGGTCTCCGATAAACAATCAGATCACCATAACCATGCCATATACCAGAACACTATAAAACTCTACAATAATGGCATTAAAATATCTTCAATTTATAATATTAATAAATGTCAGTGGCCTGAATTCACCTATTAAAAGGAACAGAGGAGGAAGATGGATCAGAAAACACAACACAACCATATGTTCTCTGCAGGAATCCCACCTAACTCAACAAGACAAACACAGATTCAAAGTGAAAGGATGGAAAACTACCATACAAACAATGGGCCACAACAAAAAAGGTCAGGGAAAGCTAAGCTCATATCTAACATGATACACCTTAAAATAAATAAAATTTAAAAAGATAGAGATAGACATTACTTAGTGCTCAGAGGATCAATCAATCAAGAGGACTAAATGATTATCAACATCTATGCACCTAAGGAGAGGCCATCTAAATACATCAAACATCTACTGAAAGAGCTTCAGCAATATATTAACAGCAATACAGTAATGGTAGGGGACTTAAACACCCCACTCTCTCAACTTGACAGATCATCCAGGCAGAAAAATCAATAAAGAAATGAGGGAGCTAAATGAATAGATAGATAAACTAAAACTATTGTACATTTTCGGATAAAAATGGTGATTTCATCATTTTCATCCCATCTTGGATGGAGCTTGAAGAAATCATGTTAAGTGAAATAATTCAGAAACAGAAGGATGAATATGGGATGATCTCATTCACAGGCAGAAGTTGACAAACAAGAGCAGAAGAGAAAACACTCGGCAGAACTTTGACTGTTCATTGGTGTATTGCACCAATGTAAAAGACTCTGGGGTGGGGGGAAGAGTTCAGGTCCTGGGACAGGATGGCAGAGGACCTAGTGAGGGTTGTATTGCTGTGTGAAAAAACAAGAAATGTTATGCATGTACAAACTATTGTATTTACTGTCAACTGTAAAACATTAATCCCCCAATAAAGGAAATATATATATATGTATACTTTTCCCATAATTGGGAACTACTCCCTTCCCTGATCCAGCTTTCTAGTTCTATTTCCAATACTGACACACCATCTCCTCAGACAGTCTTTGGCCCACCTGCATGTTGTCTGTCAGGCTCAGGCAAAAATTAATAGTCATGGGCCCCAGAATATACCTAAAATAGACCTACTAGCTTTTTCCAAAATGGAGACCCCAAATTTCATTGGCTATGGTCTTACCTTTAGCTACCTGATTTGCTCTGCTTTGTATCTTAATGCTTTTTCAACCACCAAGTTGCACATTCTACCGTGACTCCAGCCTAACTACACTGGACCAATGGCCTCACCGATGTGCTCTGGAACCCCACCTCTCCAGAACCCTGTCCCACTAAGGAAAAGATAGAAACAGGCTGGGAGCATGGATCAACCGGCCAACACCAATGTCCAGTGGAGAAGCAATTATAGAAGCCAGATCTTCCACCTTCTGCACTCCATGATTATCCTGGGTCCATGGTCCCTGAGGGATAAAGAACAGGAAAGCTTCCAATGGACAGGATTTGATACAGACCTCTGGTGGTAGGGATTGTGTGGAATTGTACCCATCTTATCCTACAGTCTTGTTGATCATTATTAAATAAATTTTAAAAAAAAAGAAGAGAAAGAAGAAAGGAAGGGAGGGAGGGAGGGAGGGAGGGAAGAAGGAAGGAAGGAAGGGAGGGAGGGAGGAAGGAAGGAAGGAAGGAAGGAAGGCAGGCAGGCAGGCAGGCAGGCAGGCAGGCGCCAGTTTTGGTGCACTTGGTTGAGTGCACACATTATGATGGACAAAGGAGCAGGTTCAAGTCTCCAGTTCCTTCCTGCAGGGGGGAAGCTTCAGGAATCGTGAAGCAATGCTGCAGGTGTCTCTCTCTTTCTGCCTCTCTCTGTCACTTCCCTCTCAATTTCTCTCTAATTCTATCCAAAATAAAGAGACAAAAAAAATTTTAGTATAGATCAGAAAAATAAACTGGGGATAATATATGCCAACTCCTGATATGCCATGTGAGTGACCCAGATTTGAGCCTGACCCCTACTGCGTTGAAGAAAGTTTCAGTGTTGTGGTCTATTTTTCCCCCACATTCCCCTCAAAATACTGTAAATAAATGAATCTTGGGGATGGGTGGTGACACACCCAGTTGATCACACACGTTACAATGTACAGGGACCCAGGTTTGAACTCCCCTACCCTACCTGTAAGGGGAAAGCTTTGGGAGTGATGAAGCAGGGCTGCAGGTCCCTATCTCTCTCTCTCTCTCTCTCTCTCTCTCAAGCCCTGCCCTCTCGATTCCTGTCTCTATCCAATACATATATAAAGATAATAAAAAATTATAAATAAATAAATTAATTAACCTTTTAAAAAAGTTGTGTACATGCAAACTCTATAATCAAAAGGATTTGTTGGGGGTGTGTGAATTTCCTAGAGGTTGACCTCACTTTATCCTATGCTACAAATCATTACTAACGTCACAAGTATAACATTTTATTTATTTTACTTTTTTGAATATTTTATGTATTCATTTATTTCTTTTTAAAGTTTTTTATTTTAAAAAATTATTATCTTTATTTATTGGATAGAGACAGCCAGAAATCAAGAGAGAAGGGGGAGCTAGGAAGGGAGAGAGTCAGAGAAACACCTGCAACACTGCTTCATCACTCGCAAAGCTTTCCCTCTGCAGATTAGGACCAGGGGTTCGAACCTGGGCCCTTGTATATTGTAACACGTGTGCTCAACCAGGTGCACCACCAGCAGCCCCAAGTTTTTATTTATTTATAAGAAAGATGAGACCAAACCAGATATCACTCTGGTGCATGTGCTGCTGGTAATTAACTCAGAACCTCATGCTTGAGAGTCCAATGCTTTATCCACTGCACCATCTCCCAGACCATGATTTTACTTTTTTATTAGTGATATAATATTAATTTACAAAATTATGAGATAACAGAAGTATAATTCCATACAGTTCCCACCACCAGGGTTCTGTATCCCCATCCCCTCCGTTAGAAACTGCAGTTTTTCTCCCAAGGTCACCAATATAGGCTGATTCTATAGCAATCTATCTATATCTATGTATAACATATAATATAATTCATTTTTTAATATTTCATTATTTTAATGAAAGAAATATACAGAGATAAAGACAGAGAGAACAGAGCACTGCTCACCTCTGGCTTATGGTGTTGGAGTATATATTACATTATTTTTATTATATTATATTATATTATATTGTATTATATTGTATTATATACCCTTTTTTTTATTATTACCAGAGCACTGTTCAGCTCTGGCTTATAGTGGTATAGGGGCTTGAACCTGGGACTTTGGAGCCTCAGGCATGAGAGTCTATTTGCATACCATTATGCTATCTACCCTCTGCCCTATACCCATTTTTTTAACAGTCCTGCCTTCACTTTGTTTCTAAGTCACCCATATATCTATTACTACTTCTGGGTGTCTTTCCCTTTTTTCTTCTTCTCTCTCAGGTAAGAAACCATGCTTGGCTTCCTCTGGTATTTTCCAGATTCACTTCCCTTTCACTGATGGTATAAAAACAAGATTCCTGGTGAAAAATGCTTAGGTTTCTGGTGGAAAGGGGGTACAGAGCCCTCTAGTTTACTATCTCCATCATTTACCCTTCTGGGAATGTGCACCAAAATTCTTTTTGGGCTGCAGAATAAGGGAGTTCTGGCTTCTGTAATTGCTTGTCCAATGGACATGGGCACTGACAGGTCACTCCATATCCCCAGCCTGTTTTTATCTTTCCCTAGTGTGGTGGGGCTCTGGAGAGATGAGGTTCTGGGACACATTGATGAGGTCATCTGTCCAGGAAAGTCAGGATGGAATCATAGTGGCATTTGCAACTTGGTGGTTGAAAGGTGGTAAGATGAAAAGCAAGACAAAATGTTTAATAAATAGAAGCCAGAAAGCAGGAATAGAGTAGATGAAAGTAGGAGCCTTAGGGTGAAAAGAAACTAGAAATCTATTTTAAGTATGTTCCTAGGATACCATGTCTTAGGAATCTTCACTTGAGCTTGATAGCTAATTCGGGGGTAGACTACAAATGTTGTCTGGGAAGATGGTATCAGAGTTGAAAATAGAACTATGAAGCAGAATTAGGGTAGAGTTGCTTGAAAACTTTAGGAAAATATATAAATGCAATGAACTGGATCTGATCTGGGGCCCATATCTATTCATATTTAGCAATGAAAGTTGTATAGCCTCCCAGTCCCTGTCAGACTGAGCGCATAGACTATAGTTATAGCTGGGAGCATTCTAGGCTGCACTCACTTCAGGACCAGTCTTTCTCAAGTGGAAGAGGAGGATGACCCAGCCTCCCTTCAGAGACTGGGGCAGTCCCTACCATTTTTAGTTTATAGTGAGGGTATGGACATAAAGAAGTCCAAAAAAGGGCTTATAATGATGTTCCTGATGTAAGTGACCAGTAGAGAGAGGGATCTACTAAAGGTTTAGGTCCATCAAATATCACACTTTAAATATAGCAGCAATTTAATGCTCACTTCACATTCATCTGAAATGTGGTGAATTTCAAGAATTATTGGACAAAAATGCATCTAAAATTATAGAACTTGAAAAACAAGAAACAAGAAAAACAAGAGAGTATTGAGTTGGTAAATAGCCCCATTACTGATAATTTGAATAAAATAAACATATATTTGTACACTTTTATTCTTCAAATGTGCCACTCTACCCCTCCATGCCCAGAAAGTGTCAGCGTTTTACAGCTGTATTTTAAAATGTCAGGTCTATGTCTGGCAACCTACAAGACAGTTAACAACAATATTTTATTCCCCAGGAATCCTCTAAGACAACCAAATCAGATGAACTGTGTCAGAAATCCAAAGGTCCTGAGCTCCCTGGATTGACTGATGTTCACTGACTAGTCAATTTTTTACTCTTTAGGTGAAGGTGTTTTCTTAGTTAAGAACCTTTCCAGAAAACCATCACTAAGGAAAAAAAAAAAAAAAAAGAAGAAGCAAAGTTCCAACCTTTGGACCCAGAGATGATTAAGGTAACTGTTTTACCTGATACACCATGGGGGAGGTTAGAAAAGAAAATATTTAGCTTCTGGCTGCTGACTTTGTACACAAAGTATAAGGGGCTTCTTGAGCCAGCCTGGTCCTGGAAGCCTACAGCACTCCACAGATGACCTTTTCAGCAAATAGCCTCAGTCTTCCCAAAAATAAAGTCCATGATCTTCTAGCAGGCAAATCATTGTAGTTAAGAGTTACATCTGAGGCTGGGTGGTAGTGCATCCAGTTGAATGCACCTGCTATAATGCACAAGGACTAGGATTCAAGCCCCCATCCCCACCTGCAGGGGGGAATTGCTTCCTAGCAATTCAGTCACTTCATCTGTTATAGGAAAGCATATTTGCAAGAGTTAGTGTTCATTAAGTATTAGTTACTAGTATTGAAAGTTCTGCTGTCCAAAGAAAAATGAGATCTTTCAGAGAAAATGGAAACTTTCATTTGTGGTCACATCTAAAAGTTTGCAGCCTGGGGTTCTCAAAATGACAGGAGCCTTGGGTGAGAGCTACAACTGCAAGCAGCTAGGAAAGGAGTTATAGGGAGTCGGGCAGTAGGGCAGCGGGTTAAGCGCATGTGGCGCAAAGCGTTAATGGACCGGCGTAAGAATTCCAGTTCCAACCCCTGGTTCCCCACCTGCGAGTCGCTTCACAGGCGGTGTGTCTATTTTTCTCTCCCCCTCTCTGTCTTCCCCTCCTGTCTCCATTACTCTTTGTCCATTCCAACAACGATGACGTCAATAACAACAACAATGATAACTACAACAATAAAACAAGGACAACAAAAGGGAATAAATAAATTACATAAATATTAAAAAAGAGAAAAAGGAAAAGGAAAGGCATTATAAAGGCAAACACCATAAAGGGGCTTTTCCAGTACCGAGGTTGATTGACTTGCATCCCCCTCATAACAAATGTTCCCTCTGAAGAAGTGTTTATTCTGCTCTTCTGTTCATTTCTTGATAGGTTTTCTTGGTTTTGTATGTTTTCTTTTTATTTTTAATTTATTTTGGTCTCCAGGGTTATTGCTGGCATTCAGTGCCTGAACTATGAATTCACTGCTCCTGGAGGCAAGTTTTTCCCTTTTGTTGCCCTTGTTGTTTATCGTTGTTGTTGTTATTATTATTATTTCTTTGCTATTGTTGTCATTGTTGCTAGATGGGACAGAGACAAATGGAGGAGAAGACAGAGAGGGGGACAGAAAGACACCTGCAGACCTGCTTCACCGCCTGTGAAGCGACTCCCCTACAGGTGGGGAGCCCGGTCCTTGCCGGGGGCTCAAACCGGATCCTTATGCCTGTCCTTGCGCTTTGTGCCACGTTGCGCTACCGCCCAGCCCCCATGTTTGGTTATTTATATGGGACAACTTCTCAGCTCTGGCTGATCGTGATGCAGGGACTTGAACCTGGGACTTTGGAGCCTAAGGCAGGAGAGTCTCTTTGCATAACCTTTATGCTATCTATCTATTCTTGTTTTGTGGTTGTGATTGTTATGCTTTGTGAATTCTTTAAATATCCTGGACATTCTCCCTGGCTGAACATATGATGTGTAAATATTTCCCCATAGTTTCTTGGCCTTTACGCTATCTTCCTAGAATCCTTTGCACGATGAGAGGCCAAGTGAAGGAAGAAACGAATGCGCAGGCTGAAGCGCAAAAAAGAAAGATGAAGGGAGTCGGGCTGTAGTGCAGCGGGCTAAGCGCAGGTGGCGCAAAGCACAAGGACCGGCATAAGGATACCGGTTAGAACCCCGGCTCTCCACCTGCAGGGGAGTCGCTTCACAGGTGGTGAAGCAGGTCTGCAGGTGTCTTTCTCTCCTCCTCTCTGTCTTCCCCTCCCTCTCTCCATTTCTCTCTGTCCTATCCAACAACAACAACAATAATAACTACAACAATAAAACAAGGGCAACAAAAGGGAATAAATAAATAAAATAAATATTTAAAAAATTAAAAAAAAAAAAAGAAAGATGAGGCAGAGGTCCAAGTAGATTTGTGCACCCACGGAAGCCACAGGAACAGAAATAAGGAATGCTGGAGGCCAGAGGCGCTGGTACAAATTGGACTTCTGTGCTGCAGCCTAGAACTTGTTTCAGAGGATCTAGAACCTCATCACCATTTGACCTTCATTGCTCACACCAAAAACACAGTCCCTTTTGCTCCTTTGCCTTGGACTTGACATTCTGGACTAGTTCTGCTCTCCTTGTGGCTGAATGTAACCCGTGTACAATAAATAACCTCTTCTGTTGATGAATATAGGATGCTCTCACTCTCAGGCCGAAGTTGAAAAACAAGATCAGAAAAGAAAACACAAGTAGAACCTGAAATGGAATTGGCCTATTGCACCAAAGTAAAAGACTCTGGGGTGGGTGGGTGGGTGGGGAGAATACAGGTCCATGAAGGATGATAAATGACATAGTGGGGGTTGTATTGTTAAATGGGAAACTGGGGAATGTTATGCATGTACAAACTATTGTATTTACTGTTGAATGTAAAACATTAAAAAAAATCTAAAAAAAAATAAATAAATAAAATAAAACTTGACACCTGCAAGGGAAAAGCTTTGCGAATGATGAAGCAGTGCTGCAGGTACATCTCTCTATCTATCTATCTCCCCCTCCCCTCTTGATTTCTGGCTGTCTCTATCCAATAAATAAATACGATAATAAAAAATATAATAAAATAAAATAAAACTTCCATGATCTAGCAACTCTACTGCTCAGTATAATCCAAACAAAATTTTTTAAAATCCAATCCAAAAAAGACATTTGCACATCTCTGTTTTTTTATTTTAAGATTTTATTTATTCATGAGGAAGATAGGAGGAGAGAGAGAGAAAGAACCAGACATCACTCTGGTACATGTGCTGCTGGGGATTGAACTCAGGACCTCATGCTTGAGAATCCAATGCTTTATCCACTGTGCCACCTCCCAGACCACTGCACATCTCTGTTTAATGAGGTTTTATTTATAACACAGGTGCCCAAAATTGGATGAGTGGATAAAGAAGATACGGTATATACACACAATGGAATACTAATTCAGCTGTCAAAAGTAGTCTTTCCATTTACATCAATATGGATGGAACTAGAGGAAAAAGACTTCAAACATACATAGGGTATAAAGAATCAAAGCCGGAAACAGGCAAAACCAAAACGAAACCCTGGATTCTGACTAGAGAACTGAAGTTACCAGAGGGGGACATGGTAGAGAACTGAAGGATCAAGGGGTTTCAATGGACTATTATGGAGAGACACTGGTACTTCAGTGGTATGTGTGTGATATGGTAATGGATATTTGAAGAGGTATGAACTGTAAACCTAAAACATCCAGTGTTGAAAATCAACATTACCTCAGTAAATAAAGGACTCTAATGAAGTGTGAATGTGCGAGGTCTTCTTCTGTAAAGGTTGATGGTCTCTCAGTTCTCTGTGACTACCTCTGCAGTGTCATAGAAATAGCAGGTAAACTTAGGGATGTGACCTTTTCAGTTTTTTCTGTGTCAAGCATTCACTGGCAATATCAATATGTTCTACTATCCACTGTGGCAATTTTTTTTTCTTTACTGGGGGAAATTAAAGGATGATTACAGTAAAGCTGTTGAAACATGGGCAAAATTTTTCACCTCCCCGTGATAGGTGCCTGCAAAGCACTCTCACCTCCAACTTAGGTCTTTTCCACCATGGTGAACCAGGGCCACAGTCCCACCCCTTTCAGCCCCCCTGCCCCTCTCTCCCTCCCCAAAGTTCCATGCTTTCCTGGCCAAGGGTTAGCTTGGCATTGTTAACTGTGACCTCTCTATGACCTTCCTCCTACCCCAGTTACTTCATCTCAGCCTAAGATATTTTATTACTGGATTCCCTTTTTTTAAATTTTTTTTATATTTCCCCTTTTGTTGCCCTTGTTTTTTTTTATTGTTGTTATTATAGATGTCTTCGTTGTTGGATAAGGACAGAGAGAAATGGAGAGAGGAGGGGAAGACAGAGAGGGGGAGAGAAAGACACCTGCAGACCTGCTTCACCGCCTGTGAAGTGACTCCCCTGCAGGTGGGAGCCCGGAGCTGGAACCGGGATCCTTAAGCTGGTCCTTGCGCTTGGAGCCACGTGCGCTTAACCTGCTGTGCTAATGCTTGACTCCCTGGATTCCTTTTTTTAAATTTTTATTTATTTATTATTGGATAGAGACAGAGAAATTGAGAGGGGAAGGGGAGATAAGAGGCAGAGAGAAACAGAAAGACACCTGCAACTCTACTTCACCACTTGTGAAGATTTCCACTTAAAGGTGAGGATCATGGGCTTGAACCTGTGACCTTGCACACTAAAGTATATGCGCTTATCCAGGTGTGCCACCTCCTGCACCCTCCACTCCTCCCATTTTTTTAATTTTCTTTTTATTTAACCAGAGCACTGCTCAGCTCTGCTTTATGGTGATGCAGGGGCTGACTTTGGAGTCTCAGGCATGACAATCTCTATGCATAACCATTATGCTATCTATCCCTGAACTTACTATTGGATTTTCCTCCCATCATTTTCATTATATGAATCCTCTAGTAAATTAAGATGATTCCTCTTCTCTTCTCATTAAGGAGTTATCAGTCTTTCCCACAGTCTATTCTATTGATGATCTTTCCTTCCACCATATACAATGGGCTCACTTATCTCCAAAATTTTTTTTAATTTTTTTATTATCTTTATTTATTGGATAGAAACAGCCAGAAACTGCCCAGAAATGAGGCCCCACATGTATGGACAATTAATCTTTGACAAAGGGGCCCAGACTATTATATGGGGGAAGCAGAGTCTCTTCAACAAATGGTGTTGGAAACAATGGGTTGAAACATGCAGAAGAATGAAACTGAATCACTGTATTTCAAAAATACAAAAGTAAATTCCAAGTGGATCAAGGACTTGGATGTTAGACCAGAAACTATCAGATACTTAAAGGAAAATATTGGAAGAACTTTTTTCCACATAAATTTTAAAGACATTTTCAATGAAATGAATCCAATTACAAAGAAGACTAAGGCAAGTATAAACCTATGGGACTACATCAAATTAAAAAGCTTCTTCACAGCAAAAGAAACCACTACCCAAATCAAGAGACCCCTCACAGAATGGGAGAAGATCTTTACATGCCATACATTAGATAAGAGTTTAATAACCAACATATATAAAGAGCTTGCCAGACTCAACAACAAGACAACAAAATACCCCATCCAAAAATGGGGGGAGGACTTGGACAGAATATTCACCACAGAAGAGATCCAAAAGGCCGAGAAACACATGAAAAAATGCTCCAAGTCTCTGATTGTCAGAGAAATGCAAATCAAGACAACAATGAGATATCACTTCACTCCTGTGAGAATGTCACACATCAGAAAAGGTAACAGCAGCAAATGCTGGAGAGGGTGTGGGGTCAAAGGAACCCTCCTAGGGCACTGCTGGTGGGAATGTCAATTGGTCCAACCTCTGTGGAGAACAGTCTGGAGAACTCTCAGAAGGCTCGAAATGGACCTACCCTATGACCCTGCAATTCCCCTCCTGGGGATATATCCTAAGGAACCCAACACATCCATCCAAAAAGATCTGTGTACACATATGTTCTTGGCAGCACAATTTGTAATAGCCAAAACCTGGAAGCAACCCAGGTGTCCAACAACAGATGAGTGGCTGAGCAAGTTGTGGTATATATACACAATGGAATACTACTCAGCTGTAAAAAATGGTGACTTCACCGTTTTCAGCTGATCTTGGATGGACTTTGAAAAAATCATGTTGAGTGAAATAAGTCAGAAACAGAAGGATGAATACGGGATGATCTCACTCTCAGGTCGAAGTTGAAAAACAAGATTAGAAAAGAAAACACAAGTCGAACCTGAAATGGAATTGGAGTATTACACCAAAGTAAAAGACTCTGGGGTGGGTGGGTGGTTGGTTGGGGAGAATACAGGTCCATGAAAGATGATGAATGAAATAGTGGGGGTTGTATTGTTAAATGGGAATCTGGGGAATGTTATGCATTAAAAAAAGAAGAAGAAGAAGTAGAAACGCAAAGCAGAAATTGACTGAGTTTGGAGTATGGTACCAAAGTAAGAAAGCAGAAGTACACTAGAGTTTGCAGTGAGTACCCTCCCTAATACTTCCTCTCCACTTTTCCAAGCTTTGGGTCCATGATTGCTCAACAATTTGTTTGGCTTTGTATGTTAACTCTCTTTTTAGTCACCAGGTTCCAGGTGTCATCAGGATGCTGGCCAGACTTCCCTGGACAGACGACCCCACCAATATGTCCTGGAGCTCAGCTTCCCCAGAGACCCACCCTACTAGGGAAAGAGAGAGGCAGACTGGGAGTATGGACCGACCAGTCAACGCCCATGTTCAGCGGGGAAGCAATTACAGAAGCCAGACCTTCTACCTTCTGCAACCCTCAATGACCCTGGGTCCATGCTCCCAGAGGGATGGAGAATGAGAAAGCTATCGGGGGAGGGGGTGGGATATGGAGACTGGGCGGTGGGAATTGTGTGGAGTTGTACCCCTCCTACCCTATGATTTTGTTAATTAATCCTTTCTTAAATAAAAAAAAATTAATTAAAAAAAAAAAAAGAAACAGCCAGAAACCTAGAGGGGATGAGGTAATATATATATATGTATATATATATACATATATATATATATATATATATATATAGAGAGAGAGAGAGAGATGGAGAGAGAGAGAGAGAGAAGGACCTGCAACACTGCTTCACCACTTGCAAAGCTTTCCCCCTGCAGGTGGGGACCAGGGGCTAGAACGCAGGTCCTTGCATATTGTAACATATGCACTCAACCAGGTGCATCACCACCTGGGCCCCAAAATTTTCTCTGTATGCAAGTTCCCATATTCACAGATTCAACATACTTTAAGTGCCAGTATGTTGAATCTACTGATGCAAAAACAGAGGATAAGGAAAGGTTCTTGGAGGGAATGGGGACACAGAACTCTGGTGGTGGGAACAGTGTGGAATTATACCCCCCCCCTTTTAAAAAATATTTTATGAGAAAGATGGGGGAGAGAGAAAGAACCAGACATCACTCTGGCACATGTGCTGCCGGGGATCAAACTCGGGACCTCATGCTTGAGAGTCAAAGCTTTACCTCTGTGCCACCTCCCAGACCACAATTATACCCCTTTTATCTTGTAATTTTATAAACCAATATTTTGTGAACTGTAGTGATTCTTCCAAGATCACAGATATAGGCTGACTATTATTTCTATACCTGTCTATATTTATATATATTTGCCCATTTACTCTATGGTCTCTTTCTTTCTAAATCATAGTTCCACCTATTGCTACTTCCAAATGTTCTTTTTTCCTTTTCTGTCTCCTGGTCTTGATGGAATTGAAGTTCAGAGCCCTCTGGACATCTTCTCCTGATATTTCTCCCCCACTGGGAGTATGGGCCAAAATTCTTTATGGGGTGCAGAAGGTGGGAGTTCTGGCTTCTGTAATTGCTTCTCTGCTGTACATGGGTATTGGCAGTTCAATCCATACCACCAGCCTGTTTCTATCTATCTTTCCCTGGGGCTCTGGAGAGCTGAGGTTCCAGGTCATCTGACCAGGTAATTGACCTTGGCATCATGGTAGCATTTGCAACATGATATCTGAATTCTTTCTTTCTTTCTTTCTTTCTTTCTTTCTTTCTTTCTTTCTTTCTTTCTTTTTTACTTATGAAGTGTAATGACCAATTGAAGCAATGAATTAATCTTGATGAAAAGACAAATCTTTCTAGTACTCTACCAGAATATATTATAATTAATTCATATGTTGACTTATAGTGAAATTAGTAAGAATATAAAGAAGAATATACTTTTCCCTTTTTTCCACTCATGAGATAGTCAGTTCTTTGTCTTCTTGTTGGGGGGAGGCCTTCAGCTTAGAAGAGGTAATAATACTTTGTATGTTTCTTGGAGTTTTGTGGGGAAGAGCTCAATCCATACAAAAAAAGTAATATGAAGGATTCCAAGGACAGGAGAAGGTTTGCCTGGACTCCTAAGTATTTTTTTGATTCCTGTAAGAACGTAAAATCAAGAGCAGCATTATGACTATCAGGAATAGGAGATTGGGCAGCCCAGGAGATAGCACAATAGATAAACTCTGGACACTCAAACAAAGTCCCAAGTATGATGCCCTGAATTACATGTACCAAAGTGATGCTCTGGTTTTCTTGCTCGCTCGCTATCATTAATATATAAATCTTACAGAAGAAGAAGGAGGAGAAGGAAAAGTGCAGGAGGAGAAGGAAGAAAAAGAAAGGAATAGGAAATTGGCTTAACAGACAAAGGTGTGATTGGATTCTGCTCTTTTGAAAATCACCACCCAATATTAGCATGAGACCATGGAACAGAAGATGATTGTCAATGCATAGGCTCCATTCCAGACCAAGTTAATCGCTGAAAATAGCACCTAACACTGCTAATTTTTTTACATCTACCAAGGGTGCTTGGTGCAGGGTGGTGGCGTACCCAGTTAAGTGCACACAGTACTATGCATAAGGACCTGGGTTCTAGCCCCTGCTCCCCACCTACAGTAGGGACGCTTTACGAGCAGTGAAGTCGGTCTACAGATGTTTATCTTTCTCTCTCCCTTGTTTAATCCCAGAAGAGGGGAGGCATATACCAAGGGGATGGAGCATCTGGTATCTAGTACCCAGTGGTACTAGATACTCTGCTAGATACTCTGCTAGATCCTCTGGTATCTAGTACCCAGTGGTACTAGATACCAGAGGATCTAGCAGAGTATTTAGCCGAGTATCTAGCAGAGGGAATCAGGTTTATGATGAAAGCAGTGGAGACAAGAGACTGTAGCCATGTGTAAATCATTATTCTCCCAATAAAACCATTAAAAATAAATATAGGGCCAGGCAAGTGCATTTGTTACCATGCACAAGGACCCTCATTAAAGTCCTTGGTCCTCACCTGAAGAACAAAATAAGGGTGACCTTCACAAGAAGTGAAGCAGTGCTCTCTCTCTCTCTTTTGTCTCTTTCTCTCTCCCTCTTTTTTTTAAAAAAATATTTATTATTGGATAGAGACAGAGAGAGATTGAGAAAGGAAGGGGGATAGAGAGGGGAAGAGACAGAGAGACAGACATCTGCAGTCCTGCTTTACCACTTGTGAAGCTTTCCTCTTACAGGTGGGGACCAGGGGTTGAACCTAGGACCTTGTGTACTGTAATGTGTGCACTTAACCAGGTGTGCTACCACCTGGCCCTCCTTTCTCTCTACCTTCCATCTCTTGGCCTCTTTATCCAATAAATGAATAAATACATAAAATATTCAAATAAGTAAATAAATAAGTTTTCCAGGTAATTCTCATGTGTAGCCCAGACAGAATGTTTTTTCTTTTTTTTTTTTTAAGGTTTTACTTATTCATGAAAATAGAAGGAGAGAGAAAGTACCAGATATCACTCGGGTACATGTGCTGCCGGGGATTGAACTGAGGACCTCATGCTTGAGAATCCAACGCTTTATCCACTGCGCCACCTCCCAGACCACACAGAATGTTTTTTATTAGACAATATTAATAACCTTATAGATCCATACAAACATGGTTACTAAAGGAAGAACTCAAAGGACATTGAGTTTATTTTATTTTATTTATTTTATTTAGATGCAGACAGAGAGAAAGAAACATGAGAGCACTGCTCAGCTCTGGCTTATGGTGGTTTGGGGGATTGAACCTGGGACCTGGGACTTTGGAGCCTCAAGCATGAGAGTCTGTTTGCATAACCATTATGCTATCTCCCCCACCCAGGGCACTGAATTTTTTAGTCAATTATTTTAAGATTCTTGGTAGATTTGTTGTGGGTTTCATGTGTAAAATACATACAGATAAAATAATTTTTTAAATTTTATTAGTGATTTAATAATGATTGACAAGGCCACTGGATAAGAGGGGTGTAATTCCACACAGTTCCCGCCACCAGAGTTCCACATCCCATTCCCTCCATTAGAAAGTTCCCTATTTTTTATCCCTCTGGGAATATGGACCAAAGATCTTATGGGGTGCAGAAGGTGGGAAGTCTTGGCTTTTGTCATTGTTTCTCTGCTGGACATGGGTATTGACAGGTCAATCCATACCCCCATCCTGTTTCTATCTTTCCCTAGTGGGGTAGATCTCTGGGAAGGTGGGGTAGATCTCTGGGAAGGTGGGGTTCCAGGACACAATGTTGAGGTCACCTGCCCAGGGAAGTCAGATTGGTGTCATGGTAGATCTGCAACTTGGTGGCTGAAAAGCATTAAGATATAAAGCAGAATACATTGTTCAGTAAGCAGGAACCTAAAGGTAAGAATATAGCAGATGAAATTTGGCATCTTCATGTTGGAGGTCAAGTCTATTTTTCCAGTCCAGGGAAATTGATTCAACCTTTTTCTGCTTGCACTCACAAAGGTTCTTAATCCTTGCCTGTGGGTTTTCTAAAAGCATTTCTCTTACCACTCACTCTAAAATTACAGTGACACTTAAGTATGGCTGTTGTGAGTGCAGAAATGTAGTCAAAGTCTATAGGGAACTTCATTCAGCCTGAAAGCTGAATTCAGCACTGTGAATCTCTTAGGAATTACATCGAAGAGGAAATGGCTTAAAATTCTGACTCAGAGACTAAGAGGGATAATCAGATATACAGATACTGTTTAGCTGAGTATCTAAAGTATGTCCATGTACCACCTTTCTCCAGAACTTTAGTGAGTGCTTTATTAACAGTTTCTTATAGTGCTAAGGGATTTCTTGATTAGCAAAAAACTTTGTACTGGGAATAATCACTTGCTAATACTCCTCACAGCAGCCCTGTGAGAGAGATGTCACATGCTTCACTTATACACAGGAGCAGTTTAAGAACATTTAAGCAATTTGCCCCAAGTTACAAGACCTAGGAAACAGCAGAACAGGAGCCTAGATCTGTCTGACCCAAAGTCTTTATTATGAAGCTCTAGAGTCATTTTAGTTCGCTTCTGAAAAAATATTTATTTTATGTATTACTCATGAGGAAAAGAAAGAGATTGGTGGTCTGCAAAGTGGTGCATTGAACTCTCAGGCATAAGTTCCTAGTTCAATCCTGGGCAGCACATGTACCAGAGTGTTGTCTGGTTCTTTCTCTCTCTCCTCCTATCTTTCTCACTAATAAATAAATACTTTAAAAAAAAAAACTTTCTAAAAAAAAAGAAATAAAGCAAAGAGAGAGAGAAGCCAAAAGAAAGAAGCCAAAGCACTGCTCCAGCACATACAACACTGGGGCTCAAATCTGGAGCCTCAGCTATGCCAGTTCTGTATGCTATCAGCTGAACTATTTCTCAAGTCACAACCATTTTAGTTTTCTGAATAACAGCACCAAAAATCTTTTGCTTCCTTTTAAGTCTTATCTTCATGAGTGGTGAGACAGGTCTGCAGATGTCTCTCTTTCTCTCTCTACCTCTCCCCTCAATTTCCCTCTGTCCTACCCAATAAAAACAAAAATATAATTTTTTTTTAAAAATGGCGACAATGAAAACACAAGTAGAACCTGAAATGGAATTGGCGTATTGCACCAAAGTAAAAGACTCTGGGGTGGGTGTGTGGGTGGGGAGAATACAGGTCCATGAAGGATGATAAATGACATAGTGGGGGTTGTATTGTTAAATGGGAAACTGGGGAATGTTATGCATGTACAAACTATTGTATTTACTGTTGAATGTAAAACATTAATTCCCCAATAAAGAAATAAATTTTTTTAAAAAATGGCGACAATGGTCACCGAAAACAGTGGATTCATAGCGCCTGTACCAAGCCCCAGCAATAACCCTGGTGGCAGGGGACCAAAAAAAAAAAAAGCATTAAAACAAGCTAAATTATTTGAGCCATTGCTTGGGAAGAAAGGAAAACATTCAATGTTTGTTCTTGCAACTTCCGATCAGTATTAGGTACAAGTAGGTGACTTTCTAGAGAACATAGTAAAAGAAAGGAGTAATGCCCACAAGTCCTTGGTAAGAAAAAGAAAAGGTTATTTATTAAGTGGAGTCTCACTTGCATATATACCATGCAAATAACATCTGGTGATCTTAAACCTGATTTTGTTCTCTGGTCACAAGGCGAACATGTGAAAATGTGATTGAGATATATATATATTCTTTTATAACAATTTCACTAAAGTAAGTTTAGGCTAAATCAGATCAGCTCCTCTCCTGGCAAAAGCTCTCTTATCTCCAGCAGGCCTGGGAAACATTATCAGGTTTGTAGGTAGGGCTTTGTTTTTCCCCCAGGAATGACAACTTAAAGAAAAGCCCTCAGGTTGAATTACAGTAAGAAGGTAGGGGGGGAAGGGGGAATCCTTTTTTCTAAAATCTCTCTCTGACTCTCAGATCTCTGGACTAGAGATAGGGTTGGAATGTGGATAGAGAGGGGAGTAGTACCGGAATCTTTTCAATGAATGTGTTTTGAAGCACAGTAGTTTTGTGTGTGAGTGTGTGTTTCTTTTTTCTTTGTGATTTACAAGACTATAAGGTAATAGGGGTAGAGTTCCACAACATTCCCATCACCAAAGTTCTGTGCCTTCCACCCCTGTCCCCAAAAATAAACACTATAGTTCTCCCATGTCTTAGATAGGAGTTGAGTTGTTTTTTCCAAGTTCATTTATTTCAGTTCTCTATATTCCACACTACTGGTAAAACCATCCAGTAGTTGTCCTTCACTTCCTTACTTATAAGCAGAACCAGTTTTACAGTCATTTTCCAGTCTCAACCAAAGGGGGGAAAAATACAGATTTAATCTCTGGTCCTCCAAATAAAAACCAATACCTAGTGTCCATTTCATTTACACCAGTAACACACGTTAGTTAACTACAGAATTTGTATTTGTTTTTTCATTTCAGATTTTTTTCTTTCTCCTTCCATTTAATCAATCATTTTATCTTATTATTTATCATTTTTATTGTGGGGGGGTTAATGGCTTGCAGTGCAGTCATTAGCACGTAGATACAATTTCATTATGCACTAGGACCCCAAGGTTCTGTACACCCCCTTTCCTCCCTCTCCTTCCATGATTCCTTGGTTTTGATACAATACACCATGCATAGTCCACATTTCACTGTGTTCTCCCACCTTGTCCCTATTTATTAAGTCCCCCCTATCAGCCATATATATACCTATGTTCATAGCATATAGGACACAACCCAAATATCCAACAACAGGTGAACAGATAGGTAACTAAAATAAACTGTAAAACTTTTTTTTTCTTTTTTAACCAGAGCACTACTCAGCAGTGGCTTATGGTGGTGTGGGGGATTGAATCTGGAAATCGGAGCCTTGAGAGTCTTTTTGTATAACCATTATGCTATCTCCCTGCCCTATACCACAACTTTTTAGCCACTCATCTCTTGGACATCTTCCAAGTTTTGGCTTTTGGCTATTACCAGTTGTGCTTCTATGTGTATAGGTGTACATAGATCTCTTCTGATAGGTGTCTTTGTTTCTCCAGCAGATAAACTGCTGAGTTATAGGATAGATCCATTTCTAGTACCCTGAGAAATCTCCAGACTGTTTTCTACAAGGTTTGGACCAATTTTCACTCCCACCAACAATGCAGAAGTGTTCTTTTCTTCCACATCTTCTACATGTGTTGTTACTGTACTTTCTAATGAATAACAGTCTCATGGGTGAAAAGTGATATTTTGTTGTTGTCTTTATTTGCATTACTCTGATAATTAGACTTTGAGCACTTTCTCATGTGTCTGCAAGACTTCTGGATCTCTTCCTTGGTGAAGTTTCTCACCATGTCCTCACCCCATTTTCTAATGGGGTTGTTTAGCTTTTTGGTGTTAAATTTACTGAGCTCCTTATGTACTTTGGTTATCAGTTCTTTGTCTGAAATATGTTGTATAAAACCTTCTGACATCCAGAAATCACTCCCATTCACTGTTGCAACAAAATCAATAAAATACCTAGGAGTAAAGCTGACCAAAGAAGTGAAAGACTTGTATACTGAAAACTATGAGTCACTCTTCAAGGAAATAGAAACTGATACCAAGAAATGGAAAGACATCCCATGTTCATGGATCGGAAGAATAAATATCATCAAAATGAATATTCTCCCCAGAGCCATATATAAATTTAATGTGATACCCATCAAAGTTCCACCAAGCTTCTTTAAGAAAATAGAACAAAAACTACATTCATTTTTCTGGAATCAGAAAACAACTAGAATTGCCAAAACAATCTTGAGGAAAAGAAACATATATGGAGGCATCACACTCCCAGATCTCAAACTATATCATAAGACCATCATCATCAAAACAGCCTGGTACTGGAACAAAAATAGGCACACAGACCAGTGGAGCAGAATTGAAAGCCCAGATCTAAACCCCCACACCTATGGACCTTTGTATCTTTGATAAGGGGGCCCAAAGTATTAAATGGAAGAAAGAGGCTCTCTTCAATAAATGGTGTTGGGAAAACTGGGTTGTAACATGCAGAAGAATGAAATTGAACCACCTTATCTCACCAGAAACAACAATAAACTCCAAATGGATCAAGGACCTGGATGTCAGACTGGAAACTATCAAATACTTAGAGGAAAATATTGGTGGAACACTTTCCCACCTAAACCTCAAGGGCATCTTTGATGAAACAAACCCAATTGCTAGGAAGACTAAAGCAGAAACAAACCAATGGGACTACATCAAATTGAAAAGCTTCTGCACAGCCAAAAAAAAACTATCACACAAACAAAGAGACCCCTCACAGAATGAGAGAAGATCTCCACATGCCATACATCAGACATGAGACTAATCACCAAAATATACAAAGAACTCAGCAAACTTAGCACCAAAAAAGCAAATGACCCCATCCAAAAATGGGCAGAGGATATGAACAGAACATTCACTCCAGAGGAGATCCAAAAGGCTAACAAACATATGAAAAACTGCTCCAGATTGCTAATTGTCAGAGAAATGTAAATAATGACAACATTGAGATACCACCTCACTCTTGTGAGAATGGCATACATCAAAAAGGACAACAATAACAAATGTTGGAGAGGCTGTGGGGACAGAGGAACCCTTCTGCACTGCTGGTGGGAATGTAAATTGGTCCAGCCTCTTTGGAGAGCAGTCTGGAGAACTCTCACAAGGCTAGACATGGACCTCCCATATGACCCAGTAATTCCTCTCCTGGGGGATATACCCCAAGGATTCCATAATGCCCAACCCAAAAGATATGTGTACATCTATGTTCATAGCAGTACAATTCATAATAGCTAAAACCTGGAAGGAACCCAGGTGCCCAACAACAGATGAGTGACTGAGAAAGCTGTGGTACATATACACAATGGAATACTATGCAGCTATTAAGAACAATGAGCCCACCTTATCTGACCCATCTTGGACAGAGCTAGAAGGAATTTTATTAAGTCAGCTAAGCCAGAGAGATAAAGATGAGTATGGGATGTCCCCACTCATCAACAGAAGTTGAGAAAGAAGAACAGAAAGGGAAACTAAAAGCAGAATCTGATTAAATCTAGAGCAAGGCACCAAAGTAAAAACCCTGTGGTGAAGGGGAGGCTGGCCATTGGGCTTCCTGGCGCGCGGGGGGAGGGGGGGTTTTGGGATGGGACACAGACTTTTGGTGGTAGTGGTGGGAATGGTGTTAATGTACACTCCTATTAAATTGTAGACATATAAACCACTATTTAATTAATATGAGGGGAAAATTTTATCATATGTCTAGAACTTCTTAAAACACAGATTGAGTCTTTTTAATACATAGGCTGTCTTTGATTGCCAGGCTGGGCTAGCTTCACGGGTGGTAGACAGATAACCAGGGACTCATGGCTGAGCTGGGAAGCAGTATCTCCTTTATTAATCAGATACATCGCCTTTTATGCATCTCTTCACCGGAAGTAGCAAGGGAAAGGAAATGACTAGGAGAGGTTGTGGAGCAAAAAAAGAACAGAACAGAACATAGAAAGCTTCTATCTAACTAGTGAGGATTAAACCAATACCCTGCAGGCAGGGAGGGACCCAGGTAAAACAGTGATTATGTAAATAGACCACAACGTAAGTAATACAAGCGAACCTAATAGGATGATCAAAACAGAAGGTCTTATAAGCAGAATTTAGAAGCATACCAACATTTGATATGTTGACTCTCTCAAAAGCCTAGACCAGGGAGAACAGAAGCAACTGGTAGCACAGCTATATACAAGATGCTAGTTATTTTACCCCAAACCCTAACAAAGGGACTTTCCAAAGTTAACCCAATCACCAAAAAATGTGATGATAACAATAACTATCCATTGTCTTCTTGAACCCTAAGACAGCAGGAACCCTAAGACAGCAGGAACCTCACATTTCCACTATAGAGCCTATATTTCCCTCAGTCCTGGAACCTTAGGGTGGGGTCCACTTTCCTGCATGCTTCTCTCAATCCAAATCAAATAATATTGCATCTGCGGATCGCAACCTAATCAACGCAATGAGTGCCACCTCAGCATGCTTCACTTCAGACTGTGACCAGGGACTTCAGGTTGGAATGACAACCCTTCAGCTTCATCACTCAGGTGAGACCTTTCCTTTCATAGTATTCTCTAATTCCATTCCAGGTGTTCCACTCCCCAATAAAGTCCCCAAACCTAGATATAGTCCAGGTCCCCTGAGATAGAGCATATGTTCACACGTGCCCATAAGCTAGTGAAAAATATATACCTGAAAGCTGAAGTACACAAGAGCCTGCAGAATATACCCCCCAACACTTCATCTGCACTATTCAAGTCTTTAGGTGCATGGTCGTTCAACAATTTGTTTGGCTTTGTATGTTAACTCAATTTGTTTGGCTTTGTATGTTAACTCTTTTCAGCCACCAGGTTGCGGATGCCAGCACGATGGCCGACCAGACTTCCCTGGACAGACAACCCCACCAATGTGTACTGGAGCTCCACTGCCCCAAAGACCCACCCTACTAGGGAAAGAGAGAGGCAGACTGGGAGAATGGATCGACCAGTCAATGCCCATGTTCAGCGGGGAAGCAGTTACAGAAGCCAGACCTTCCACCTTCTGCAACCCACAACAACCCTGGGTCCATACTCTCAGAGGGATAGAGAATGGGAAAGCTATCAAGGGAGGGGATGGGATATGGAGATCGGGTGGTGGGAATTGTGTGGAACTGTACCCCTCTTATCCTATGATTTTGTTAATGTCTCCTTTCTTAAATAAAATGTATATATATACTAGATCAAGGAAAAGTACCACCATCAAAAATGCAAAAAAAAAAAAAAAAAAAAAACCCTTCTCCCACACTTTAGGGTATTTTTATGTTGGGATGATGGTTTTGTTGACTATGCAGGAGCTTTTCAGTTTGATGTTGTCCTATTGGTTTATTTTTGTTTCCTTTTTAAAAATATATATTTATTTTCCCTTGTTTTTTTACTATTGTTGTTATTGATATCGTCGTTGTTAGGACAGAGAGAAATAGAGAGAGGAGGGGAAGACAGAGGTGGGAGAGAAAGATAGACATTTGCAGACCTGCTTCACTGCCTGTGAAGCAACTCCCCTGCAGCTGGGGAACCAGGGGTTTGAACCGGGATTCCTATGCCAGTCCTTGGCTTTGCACCACGTGCGCTTAGCCCGCTGCACTACCGATCGACTCCTTTTTTTTTTTTTATAGACTTAATTTTTCCCCTTTCGTTGCCCTTGTTGTTGGATAGAACAGAAAGAAATGGAGAGAGGAGGGGAAGACAGAGAGGGGAAGAGAGAGATAGACACCTGCAGACCTGCTTAACCGCTTGTGAAGCAGCCCCCTGCAGGTGGGGAGCCGGGGCTCCAACTGGGATCCTTACACTGGTCCCTGCGCTTTGTGCCAAGTGCGCTTAACCCGTTGCGCCACAGCACCGCTCCCTATTTTTGTTTTCTTTGCTGTTGGACTTGAATCTTTGAAGATGTTTTTGGAGCATAAATCATTAAGTGTTCTGTCAGTGCTTTCATCTGTGTATTTGATAGTTTCTGGCCTAATGTCCATGTCTGATTCACTTGGAGTTGACTTTTGTGCAGAGTGATATGTGATTTACCATATCAACAAAAGGAAAACCAAAAAGCGCATGATTATTTCAATATATGCAGAGAAAGAAAGCTTTTGACAAGATCCAGAATCCCTTCATGATTAAAACATTAAAAGGAGTGAATATAGATGAGAAATTCCTCAAACTCGTCAAGTCTACATATAGCAGACCTGCAGTAAACATCATACTCAATGGAGAGAAACTGACAGCTTTCCCTCTCCAGTCACATACTTCTTCATCTAACGTTTGCCCTTCTTCCGTAGCCAGTCAACAGCGTCAGGTTGAAAGCTGTCAGGAGCTGCTTGTTGCTGGCTTTGAAAGTGACTGGGATCCATGTGGATTCAGTCGGCTAGGAAGGATCGTCAGTTTCCCCAATGAATGGGTACTCACGGGATGCACCACCAGAAGGTCCATCCAATGCAACCCAAGTCACATACAAGGGAAGGTTACTCAGCTCTGACTAATGGTGGCATCGGGGGCTGAACCTGGACCCTCTGAGCCTCAGGCATAAGAGTCTTTTTGCATGATCATCATGCTATTTCCCTCATCCCAGGTGATATGATTGTATGTATAGAAAATCCTCGTGAGGGAGTCGGGCTGTAGTGCAGTGGGCTAAGCGCAGGTGGCGCAAAGCACAAGGACCGGTATAAGGATCCCGGTTCGAACCCCGGCTCCCCACCTGCAGGGGAGTCGCTTCACAGGCGGTGAAACAGGTCTGCAGGTGTCTATCTTTCTCTCCTCCTCTCTGTCTTCCCCTCCCTCTCTCCATTTCTCTCTGTCCTATCCAACAATGACAACAACAATAATAACTACAACAATAAAACAACAAGGGCAACAAAAGGGAATAAATAAATAAAATAAATATTAAAAAAATTAAAAAAAAAAAAAAAAGAAAATCCTCGTGAATCTACTAGAAAACTCCTGGAAATTACTGAATAATAATATTAAATATAAATATTGAATATGATGGCAGGATACAAAATCAATACACAAAAACTCAGTGCTGTTCCTCTACTAGAAAACTTCCAGAAATCAATCTCTTTTACTATAGCAGCGAAAAAAACAAATATTTAGGAATAAAGTTAACAAAGGAAATTTAAAAACTTGTACACTGAAAACTGAGTCACTCTTCAAGGAAATAAAAAGAGATACAAAGAAATAGAAAGATATCCCATGCTCCTGGATAGAAAGAATTAACATCATCAAAATCACCATCCTACCCAGAGCCATACATCCCCATCAAGGAATCACAAAATTTCTTTAAAGTAATAGAACAAAAGCTACAAAAATTTATCTGGTGCCAAAAAGTTCCTAGGATTACAAAGCAATCTTGAGAAAAAAAGAACAAGACTGGAGGCATCATTACTTCCTAACCTCAACTATAGCACAGAACTACAGTAATCAAAACTGCCTGGTACTAGAACCAAAACAAACACACAGATCAGTGGAATAGAATTGAAAGCCTAGAAATAAGCTTCCAAATCTATGGACAACTAATTTTTGACAAAGAAGCCCAAAACATTAAATGGAGAAAGGAGAATTTCTTCAATAAGTGGTGTTGGAAAAATTTGATTGAAACCATTTAATTCTTTTTTTTTTTTTTTTTTTGCCTCTAGGGTTACTGCTGGGGCTTGGTGCCTGCGCTATGAATCCACTGCTCCTGGAGGCCATTTTTTCCTTTCTGTTGCCCTTGTTTATAGGTGTTGTTATTATTATTGTTGTTGTTGTTGGCTAGGACAGAGAGAAATCAAGAGAGGAGGGGAAGACAGAGAGGGGGAGAGAAAGATAAAACACCTGCAGACCTGCTTCACCACCCTGCTTCACTGCCTATGAAGCGACTCCTCTGCAGGTGGGGAGTTGGGGGCTCAAACCGGGATTCTTACGCTGGTCCTTGTGCTTTGCACCACATGTGCTTAACCTGCTGCGCTACCGCTGGGCCCCACCATTTAATTCTTTAATAGTGGCACCATTGCATTTGGAAAAGCAGGGCTTCACTGACAGGAATTGAAAGACTGGACAATTGAGAGAGAGGAAATGAAGGACAATCAGCCTCATAAACCCGCTTTTCCTTTGAATCTGTCTAGTGCAAACATTGCATTCTCAAGGTGAGGAAGATTTATACCCTTTCTACTCAAAATGCAACTTTAAAATTATTATTTTCTATAATGTTCAACATGAAGCTTGATACATATTGAATAGACCATAAGTGAAATTACTGGTCTATAAGGCAAAGATCTGGTGCCTGATGATGGAAAAGATCCAAAGTTGTGTTTTGCAGACACCTGGGTACAATAAAGAAAAATCAAATCTTAACTCCAAAAGAGCATTAAGTAAAAACAAACAAACAAACAAAAAAACTTGTTGAACTTCTCTCCTGATATACTCACAGAAAACTGAATCAGGACTGTGCTTTATAAGACTGATAATTAGTATTTTTAGCAAACCTTAACTAGGGAGTTTATGCCACTTTATGTTAAGTGAAATAATCCAAGTGGAAAAAAAAAGACAAATATTTTATGGTATTACTTATATGTGGAATCTTTTTAAAAAATTTATTTATTCATGAGAGAGATAGGGAGAGAGAAAGAAAGAACCAGGTATGATTCTGGTACATGTGCTGCCAGGGATTGAACTCAGGACCTCATGCATGAGAGTCCAATGCTTTATCCACCACATCACCTCCCAGACGATGTGGAATCTTTTAAAAGATGCATGTATCTAGTGATTTATATGACTACACTTTACTAGGAGTGTACATAAACACCATTCCCACCACCAAAAGACTGTGACCCGTCCCTCCCACCCACTCCCACCCCCCACTGTTCCAGGAAGCTGCATGTCAACCCCTCACCACAGGGTTTTTACTTTGGTGCCCTACTTACAATTTGGTCAGGTCCTGCTTTTAGTTACCCTTTCAGATCTTCTTACTCAACTTCTGTTGATGAGTGGGATCATCCCATACTCATCTTTATTTTTCTGACTTAGCTCACTTAACGTAATTTCTTCTAGCTCTGTCCAAGATGGGTCAGAGAAGGTGGGTTCATTGTTCTTGATAGCTGCATAGTATTCCATTGTGTATATATACCACAGCTTTCTCAGCCACTCATCTGGTGTTGGGCACCTGGGTTGCTTCCAGGTTTTAGCTATTATGAATTGTGCTGCTATGAACATATGAGTACACCCCTCTTTTTGGTTGGGTGTTATGGAGTCCTTGGGGTATAACCCCAGGAGAGGAATTACTAGATCATATGGGAGGTCCATGTCTAGCCTTCTGAGAGTTTTCCAGACTGCTCTCCACAGAGGCTGTACCAATTTACATTCCCACCAGCAATGCAGAAGGGTTCCTCTGTCCCTACAACCTCTCCAGCATTTGTTGCTGCTGTCCTTTTTGATGTATGCCATTCTTACAGGAGTGAGGTGGTATCTTAGTGTTGTCTTAATTTGCATTTCTCTGACAATCAGTGACCTAGAACAGTTTTTCATATGTTTGTTAGCCTTTTGGATCTCCTCTGGAGTGAATGTTTTGTTCATAACCTCTGCCCATTTTTGGATGGGGTCATTTGTTTTTTTGGTGCTAAGTTTGCTGAGCTCTTTATATATTTTGGTGATTTGTTTCTTGTCTGATTTATGGCATGTGAAGATCTTCTCTCATTCTGTGAGGGGTCTCTTTGTTTGTTTAATAGTTTCTTTGGATGTGCAGAAGCTTTTCAATTTGATGTAGTCCCATTGGTTTGTTTCTGCTTTAGTCTTCCTTGCAATTGGGTTTGTTTCATCAAAGATGTCCTTGAGGTGTAGGTGGGAAACTGTTTTACCAATATTTTCCTCTAAGTATTTGATTGTTTCTGGTCTGACATCTAGGTCTATATAAATCACTAGTTAATTAATACGAGAGGGGGAAATTAATTGTATGTCTCGAAGTTTTTCAATCACAAACTGAATCTTTTTTAATATATAGACTGTGTAATTGATATGCAGACTCTCTCAAAAGCCTAGACCAAATAGATCAGAAGCAACCAATAGCACAGCTATATACAAGATACTGGGTAGTGTACAGCAAACACTAACAAAAGGACTTTTCAAAGTTAACCCAATTACCAAATAATGTGATGATAACATTAACTATCGATTGTCTTTTTGAACCCTAAGACAGCAGGTACCTCACATCTCCACTATAGAGCCTCTACTTCCCCCAGTCTTGGAACCCTTGGATAGGGCCCACTTTCCCGTATGCCTCTCCCAATCCATATCAAATAATACTGCATCTGCCGATCACAACCTAACCAACGCAACGATGGCCACCTCAACATGCTTCACTTCAGACTGTGTCCAGAGACTTCACGTGTGGAATGACAACCCTTCAGCTTCATTACTCGGGTGAGACCTTTCCTTTCATAGTATACTCTAATTCCATCTCAGGTGTTTCACTTTCTAACAAAGTCCCAAAACCTAGATACACACCAGTTTCTGTGAGAGACAGCATATGTTCACACGTATCCGTAAACTACTGCAAAATATATACCTGAAAGCAGAAGTACACTAGAGTTTGCAGTGAGTACCCCCCTAACACTTCCTCTCCACTATTCCAAGATTTGGGTCCATGATTGCTCAACAATTTGTTTGGTTTCGTATGTTAACTCTCTTTTCAGTCACCAGGTTCCAGATGTCATCAGAATGCCGGCCAGGCTTCCCTAGACTGAAGACCCCACCAATGTGTCCTGGAGCTCTGCTTCCCCAGAGACCCACCCTACTAGGGAAAAAGAGAGGCAGACTGGGAGTATGGACCGACCAGTCAACGCCCATGTTCAGCGGGGAAGCAATTACAGAAGCCAGACCTTCTACCTTCTGCAACCCACAATGACCCTGGGTCCATGCTCCCAGAGGGATAGAGAATGGGAAAGCTATCGGGGGAGGGGGTGGGATATGGAGATTGGGTGGTGGGAATTGTGTGGAATTGTACCCCTCCTACCCTATGGTTTTGTTAATTAATCCTTTCTTAAATAAAAAAGAAAAAATATATATGTATCAAACTTGTAGAAACAGAGAGTAGAAGTGGTTGCCAGGGAGTGGAGAGATGGATGGAAATAGGAAGAGGTTGCTAAAGTGGTATAAACTTGTAGTTATAATATGGATAATGCCTGAGGATCTAAAGTCTAATGTACAGCATGAGTATTTGATGAAAGGGTAATATAGTCGAAATTTGCTGAGAGAGTAGAAACTCAGGCTGGGGAAATAGCATAGCGGTTACGCAGATATATTCTCAAGCCTGAGACACCAAAGGTCCCAGGTTCAATCCCCAGGTGGGAAAAGAGGGAGGAGAAAGAGAGAGAATAGAAACTAAATGTTATTAATTTTAAAATGGCAAATATGTAAGGTGAGGAATGTATTGATTGGCCTGATTAGGAATATATATATTCCTAATAATAATATATATATTTGTTTTTGTACAATTTGAATATTTCCCAGTTTTGTCACTTATTATCTGATAAACATATTATAGAATATTTAACAAAATAAAAGAGAAAATATAGAGAACCAAAGGTAGTGAATGGTTACCTGAACTCAATGGTCTCGGCATTTCTGGATGTGTCAAACTATGTAAGGAAAGTATTTTTCCTTCCTTTGCCTCCAGGGTTATTACTGGGGCTGAGTGCCTACTTGCACTACAAATCCACTGCTCCTAGAGACAATCCACCCTCCCTTTTTTTTTTTTTTTTGTTGCTGTTGTTGCCCTTGTTGTTGTAATTATTATTGCTGTTATTGTTGGACAGGACAGAGAGAAATCTAGAAAGGAGGGGAAGACATAGAGGGGGAGAGAAAGATACTTTTGAAGCTATCCCACACACACACTTCAAGTGGGAGCCCGGGGCTCAAACTGGGATTATTATGCTGGTCTGTGAGCTTCCCACCATGTGAGCTTAACCCGCTGCACTACCACCCAGGCCCCCTTTCTTTATTTTTATTATTATTAACAAGAAGAATTCTCACACTAGTGCCACAGTATTCCCAGTGTGGTATTGATGGGGCCAAACTTGTACCTCTCACATGGCAAAGCTCATATTACCCTGTTTACATTTTTTAAATTAATTTTTGCTACGAAAAAATACAAAGTAAACTTAAAAGAATTTGTACTCCACTTCAAAAAAATTTTTTTAATTATCTTTATTTTATAAGAGACAGCCAGAAATCAAGAAGGGGGATAGACAGGATGAGAGACAGAGAGACACTTACAGCACTGCTTTACCACTAGTGAAGCCTTCCCCCTGCAGGTGGGGGGCTGGGGGCTTGAACCTGGGTTCTTATGCATTGTAACTTGTGCACTCAACCAGGTGTGCCACCACCCAGTCCCCTCCCAAAAAATGTTTTGTTTTATTTTGTTTTTGTTTTTTACCAGAGCACTGCTCAGCTCTGGCTTATGGAGGTGTGGGGGATTGAACCTGGGACTTGAGAGCGTCAGGCATGAAAGTCTTTTTGCCTAACCATTATGCTATACCCACACCCTCAAAATTTTTTTTTTATCATCTCTGAATGCAAAGAAAATGAGTAGATTATCTAGTAAATTGTAAGGGTTTTTTTCTTGTTTTCTTTTCTTTTTTTTTTTTTAAGAAACTGTGACCTGGGAGGTGGATCAGTTAGTATATATAGTGCAGACTTTTATTTCTGAGGCTCTAGGTTCCACCCACAGTGCTGTGTATGCTTGGAGATACACGCGCGCGCGCACATACACACACCCCCCCCAAATAAATACTTTTAAATATTTATTTATTTATTTATTCATTTATTTTTACCAGAGCACTGCTCAACTCTGGCTTATGGTGGTGCAGGGGGTTGAACCTGGAACTTTGGAGCCTCAGGCATGAGAGTCTTTTTGCATAACCATTATGCTATCTACCCCACCCTAAATTATTTTCAATATATTGTATTTATTTATTCTGAATAGAGATAGAGAAATTGAGAAGGGGGAGAGAGAGAAGAGAGAGACTTGCAATACTATTTCACCACTTGTGAAGCTTCCACTCTGCAGAAGGGGGCTGGGGGGTTTGAACCTGGGTCCTCATGGACTGTAGTACTGTATGTACTCTACCACATGGGCCACTGCCTGGCCCCAACAATTTTTTTCTTTTATGCTTTGTATTTTTATTTCTTTAAAGGGTAGAGGAATGACTGAACACTCTACTACAGTTTACTCTCATAGGAATTTTCCCCCATATAAGCTTTTATGTGTCTGAAGAGAACTAGGTCAATTGCACATTTTATTACACTGTTTACTTGCATAAGGTCCCGAAAATTTTTAAAGTAGCTAAGGAGTGTAAAACACACCTGAACATACAAGGCCTTGAATATACCTGATCTCATCTGAAATGGCTAATGAACTGGAATACAGAACCTTAAGACAACTATGACTATATTTTTCAAAAGCTGATAGTTATTTAAAATACAAATGTCCAGGTTTATTATTATTACTTTAGACTTTAAAAATGTACATTTCAGGGACCAGGCGATGATGCGCCTGGTTTTGCACACAAGGTTACAATGCACAAGGGCCAGGTTCAAGCTTCTTCGGGTCCTTCCCTGGGGGAAGGAAGCTCTACTAGCAGTGAAACAGTGCTGCACACGTCTTTCTTTCTCCCTCTCCATCGTCCTTTTTCTTTTCAATTTCTCTCTGTCCTACCAAATAAATAAAACAAAATGTTTTAATGTATAGAATTTTTAAATCTTCACTTAATTTGATAGGACTTTAAGAATGCCATATTTTCCATGGGGATGTCTTAACTGAAACTTTCAAAGGTGGAAATGATGGCAAAAGATCAAAGAATGAGAAGGTAGTAGGCCATAGTCAACTCTACATCAATAGCATTTAGCCTCCTCCTCTTTCTTGATAAAAAGCCATTAATTCCCACTCCTTTCCATGCTATCATTTATTTCAAGAAAAATGTGCTTGGACCTGCTTGCAAATGCCTTCCACACTGTGGGGAGCAGAAGCATAGAAACATCCTGAACATGTGAAATAGTTCAGCTCAACTCCTGTGTGTCTGGCACCTCTGCCCCTCCTAACCAGTCCTTGCAGGGCCCAGAGACGGAATTATCTCTTTAACTGCCTATGGTGGATCAGATAAAAGAACATAAAAAATGTTCTATAGTGACCTTACAAGAACGAGCATTTCTGACCATGGATTCATACAACTTGTACTCCTACAAGCCTCTATGTTTTCCAATTAAGTGTGGACAAAAGATCTGTGACATTTCATAAACAATTCAGCTCACTTCAGAGAAACTACTTCCAGGAGATGACAAAAAGACCACTCTAAAATAGAAAACTACTTTTTTTAGTTTTTTACTTTAATGTGGGTAAAAACAGCACCTCAAGATTTTGCATATATATATAAAATAGATAATACATAGCCAATTACATCCTTCTAAATAAATGTTTTAAACTGAAGAGTAAAGTATAGGGGGGCCAGGCAGTGGTGCACCTGGTTAAGTGCTCACATTATACTTGCAAGGACCCAGGTTCAAGCCTCTGGTCCCCACCTGCAGGGGGACAGCTTCATGAGTGCTGACTCAGAGCTTCAGGTGTCTGTCTGTCTCTTTCCCTTTCTATCTCTCCTACTCCTCTCAATTTCTGTCTCTATCCAATAGTACAGAAAGAAAGAAAGAAAGAAAGAAAGAAAGAAAGAAAGAAAGAAAGAAAGAAAGAAAGAAAGAAAGAAAGATGGATTTATTTTTACCAGAGCACTGCTCAGCCCTGGCTTATGGTGGTGGTGGGGAATTGAACCTGGGACTTTGGAGGCTCAGGCATGAGAATCTCTTTGCATAACCATTATGCTATCTACACTCCGCCCATAAAGATTTTTAAAAGAGTAAAATATATGCATAAATCACTAAGCATACTGTTAGATGAATTCACAAATCAAACCTATGTAACCAGTGTCAGTTCAATAATCAGAGCATTAGCAGCGTTCCAGAGGCTTCCTCACGACCCTACTACCCACTCCTTTCCCCCAGGGAAACCTATTCTGACTTGTAGTCACATCCTATAATTTTGGGAAATATGTGCCTGAATTGTGTTTTTCAAAGTACTTGGCTCCTGATAAGATATGCAGAGACATATCTCTGTATCAGACCAACCTAGCCATCCCAGACATTCATTGTTTATGTATTCAGCTATGCTGAGTACCACATCAAATACCATTTTGGAACAAAAGACACTATATTTAGTTCCTGTTCTGAAACTAATCAGTTATGAGATCGAGAGTGAGAACCATCTCCCTGTTAGCCTTGTAAACTATCTCCATTTCATTCTGTTTCAAAAGAATATATGCGTAAAACTAGAAATACTAAAGACATGAAATATTAAAGACTTAAACTAAGTATTGCTTTCAAGTACATTTGTACAAAATTATACATATTCAGAGGTGCTCATATTTGCATTCATATTTGTTTTCAATAATCTAATCATATGTAATTTTAAATCATATGGAAACATAAAGATGTTCAGAGGGCTGGAGAGTTAAGTCTCTGGGTAGAGCCTGCCTTACCATTTACACAGTTCAGGCACCAACCCTGGCCCCACACAGTAGGTGTTATGGTTCAAGGAGAGTCTCCAGCGGTATGGTGTCTCTCTATCTCTCTCTGTCTTTCTCTCCCTGTCTTTCATCCAATAAGTGGTAAAATGGTGAATGGGCAAGGGCCCACCCAGCTCAGCAAAGATAAAAAAGATATTTACGCGTTACTGTACCTACTTCGCCTTCTTTCAAAAAAACAAACTCTAACTGTGACATTATACATGTGATTATAAGAACAGATCTGGAGGGGCTGAGCAGTGGCACACCTGGTTGAATGCACAAGGACCCAGGTTCAAGCCCCTGGCCCCAATTTGCAGGGGGGAAGCTTAATGAGTGGTTAAGCAGGGCTGCAAGTGTCTTCGTCTCTCTTCCTGTCTATTTGTTTACTTTCATTTTTAAATATTTTATTTGTTTATTAAATTTAAAAAAAATTTTAGTAATCTTTATTTTATTTAATGGATAGAGATAGCCAGAAACTGAGAGGGAAAGAGTTGATAAGGAAAGGTAGAGAGACACCTGCAACATTACTTCACCACTTGCAAAGATTTCCCCCTGCAGGTGGGGATTAGGGGTTCAAACTCAGGTCCTTGCCTATTGTAACATGTGCACTCACCCAGGTGCACCACCACCCGGCCCCTTAAAGATTTATTTACTTACTAATAAGAAAGATAAAAGGAGATAGAGAGGGAGTCAGGCAGTAGCGCAGCAGGTTAAGTGCAGGTGGCCCAAAGTGCAAAGACCAACACAAGGATCCCGGTTCAAGCCCCGGGCTCTCCCCCAGCAGGGAAGTCGCTTCACAGGCAGTAAAGCAGGTCTGCAGGTGTCTAACTTTCTCTCCCCCTCTATGTCTTCCCCTCCTCTCTCTATTTCTCTCTGTCCTATCCAATAACAACAACAGTAATAACTACAACAATAAAACAACAACGGCAACAAAAGGGAATAAATAAATAAATATTTTTTAAAAAATATTAAAAAAAGGAGATAAAGAACCAGACATCACTCTGGTGCATGTGTTGCCAGGGACTGAACTCAGGACCTCATGCTTGAGAGGTCAATGCTTTTATCCAGTGTACCAGCTCCGAGAACACTTTATTTTCATTTTTATAGCTCAGATGTATAAACTGTTAATAACTAGCTAAATGTTACACAAGAAGTACACTAAATCCATATTTGCTTTTCTGAAAAGCTAGTCAGACCTTGGGTTTGACTGCAGCTATCTGCCCAAGGCAAAAAGTAGAAACTAGAGGCCAAAGTTCCCCAGGGCAATCAGAAGAGGACTTACTCTTCTCCAGTTTCTTGAGAGAGAAAACAACAGTCTTTCTTTTTTGTTCTGCTGGTCCTCAGGCTCTCCACCTTTGTTCTACAACTTTTTTAAAGTTGCATTAAAAAATTCACGGCAACGAATTAGGGAATGGGTGTTTGGTGAGGATGTGGATAAAAAGGAACCCTGATACCACTGCAGATAGAAAATGAAAATTTTGCCAGTGATGCAAAATGAAAAAAAATAAAAAGAAACAAAAAGAAAAGAAAATGCAAACTGGGGCAGCCCCTATGGTACACGATATGGGGAGCCTTTAAATAAACATGGAAATAACTCTGACCCAGCAGTACCACTCCTCAGAATATAGCCAGAGGACACAAACACATTAATTCGAAAGGATATAGGCATCCTTATGTTCAGAATTGCACTATTCTCAATAGCCAAAATCTGAAGACAGCCTCAATGATTATCAGCAGATGAATGGATAAAGAAGTTGAGGGATATGGGAGTTGGGTGGTAGCACAGTGGGTTAAGCGTATGTGGCGCAAAGCGCAAGGACCCCGGTTGGAGCCCCCGGCTCCCCCCCTGCAGAGGAGTCGCTTCCCAAGCGGTGAAGCAGGTCTGCAGATGTCTCTCTTTCTCTCCCCAACCCCATCTTCTCCTCCTCTCTCCACTTCTCTCTGTCCTAACAACGACATCAATAAAAACAATAATTACAACAACAATAAAAAACGAGGGCAACAAAAGGGAAAATGAATAAATATTTTTTTTAAAATGCACAAAAAGAAGTTAAGGGATATGTATTCAATGGAATATTGCTAAGCAGTAATAATAATAATAAAAGATATGATTGTATCATTCAGGAGAAAAATAAATGATGAAACTGAAGATAATTATGTTGAGTAAAGTTAAGAGAAAAATATCAGATGGTTTTGTTCATATGTTGAATAACTTGCAAAAAAAATAGTAACCAAACTATCTCTTAGACAATATGAGAACTATGGTTATCAATGGTGTGGGTCACAGGACTTTGGTGATAGGTAAGGTAACTTACACACACACACACACACACACACACACACACACACACTCACACACGGGTGAAAAACTGTGTCCTTTGTGATCTAATAATTTTCTTTTTTAATTTTTTATTATCCTTATTTATTTGATAGAGACAGCCAGAAATCAAGAGGAAGGGGTATATAAAGAGGGAAAGAGACAGACACCATTTTTTAAGGTCTCCCCCTGCTGGTGGGGACTAGGGGCTTGAACCTGGGTCCTTGCACATTGTATGAAACATGTACTCAAAAAGGTGCACCACCACCCAGCCCCAATCTTATAATTTTCTAAATCTTTGCAGAATTACTAATGATAAAGACTTTTTTCAAAATATGTTAATTTTAGATGTATTTAGTAGCAAATGAGAACCAAAGCATCTTTCTGGTGTATGCCATTCAGGAGACCAAACTCAGCACCTCAAGCACGCAAGTCAGGTGCTCTAGCCACCGCAAACTATGTTGTATTAATTAAAGGTATTAAATGGTCAAGATTTTTGGCCTAGGAGGTGGTACTGAGGTCCAAGCCCCCAGTTATCTGCAGGGAGAATGTTTCACGAGAAGTGAAGTAGTGTTGCAAGTATCTCTTTCTCCTTTTCTATCTCCCCTTCTCTTTCGATTTGTGTCTCTATTCAATCAATAAATAAAGCGTCGATCTCCCAAATATGAGGTCTTGAGTTTGATCCCTGGTATCACATGTGCCAGAATGATGCTCTCGGACACCCTCCTTCCTCCTTTTCACCCTAATTCCCATTAATACATAAAGACATCTTTTTTTTTTTAAGTCAGCAATCTCAGTCTGGCAGGTGGCACAGTGGAGAAAGCATTGGACTCACAGCCATGAGGTCCCAAGTCCCATCCCCAGGATCACATGTGCCATAGTGATGTTCTGGTTTTTCTCCCTCTCTCCTTTTCTAGCTCTCTCATAAACAAACAAATAAATAAGTAAATAAAGGAATAGGGACTGGATGGTGGCACGTCCAGTAGAGCGCACACGTTACCAGGCATAAGGACACAGGTTAAAACCCAAGGTTTCTATCAGTAGGGGAGAAGCTTTACAAATAGTAATGTTGTAGTTCTCTCTCTCTCTCTCTTTCTCTCTCTGCCCCTCTCTCTCTCTCTTTGTTTTCCCTCCCTTTCTATCTTCCTCTGTGTCTCTTCAATCAAAAAGAAAAAAAAAGGGCGGGGGAGACAGCATAAAGGTTATGCAAACAGACTCTCATGCCTGAGGCTCCTAAGTCCCAGGTTCAATCCCCTGCACCACCATAAGCCTGAGCTGAGCAGTGCTCTGGTGTTTCTCTCTCTCTCTCTCCCTCCCTCTCTCTCTCCCTCTCTCTGCATCTCTCTCAAAAATAAAATTAATTTAAAAAAATTTTAAAAAAAGAAAAAATCTTAAGAAATGTTTCTTTAAGGGTGGGGGAGATAGCATAATGCTTATGCAAAGAGATTCTCATACCTGAGGTTCCAAAGTCTCAGGTTCAAGCCCCCATACCACCATAAACCAGAGCTGAGTAGTGCTCTGGTTAATTTTTTTTTTAATTTCTTTATTGGGGAATTCATGTTTTACATTCAACAGTAAATACAATAGTTTGTACATACACAACATTTCTTAGTTTTCCATATAACAATACAACCCCCACTAGGTCCTCTGTCATTATCCTTTTTGGACCTGTATTCTACCCACTCACCCACCCCAGAGTCTTTTACTATCTGGGGAGATGGTGTCATAGTTGGGAAAAGGACTAGAAAGCTGCATCAGGGAAGAGAGTAGCTCCCAAATATGGGGAAAGTATATAAATATTGTTAAATGTAAACCCCATCAATTTGGTTGGGGGCCCATATTCAGCACAGGAGCCTGTGTAACCTCTGCATCCCTATAGGTCTGAGCTCACATTCTGTGGTCATAGCTAGGAACATTTTAGGCTGCACTAATTTTCAGGACAGAAGCTTTTTGTTGTTGTTGTTGTGTTTTGGTTTTTTTTTGACAGAAGCTTTTCAATTTGATCTAGTCTTATTGGTTTATTCTTGCCTTAGTCTTCTCTGTAATTGGATTCGTTTCACTGAAGATGTCTCTAAAATTTATGCAGAAAAGAGTTCTGCCAATATTTTCCTCTAAGTATCTGATAGTTTCTGGTCTAACACCCACATCCTTGATCCACTTGGAATTTACTTTTTGTGTTTGGTGAAATATAGTGGTTCAGTTTCATTCTTCTGCATGTTTCAACCCAGTTTTTCCAACACCATTTGTTGAAGAGATTCCTTTCACCATTTCACCATGTCTGGGCAACTTTGTCAAAGATTAGATGTCCATAGATGTAGAGACTGACTTCTGGGCTCACAATTCTATTCTACTGCTCAGTGTGTCTGTCTACTCATGTTCCAGTACCAAACAGTTTTGATTACAATGGCCCTATAATACAATTTGAGATCTGGGAGTGTGATGCCTCCTATTCTTTTCTTTCTTCTCAAGATTCTTTTGGCAATTCTAAGTCTTTTTTTATTTTATTTATTTATTTATTTTAACAGAGCCCTGCTCAGCTCTGATTGTGTTGGGGGTGGGTTTGAACCTGAACTTTGGAACCTCAGGCAAGAAAGTATCTTTGCATAACCATTGTGCTATCTACCCCACCTATAAAAAAATTTTTAAGGGAATTTTTCTTTAAAAAAAAATTCAACACTAAAAGGTTAAAAAATATTTAAGGCTCTTATAACCTCAAGGTTGTAAAGTTGCACCAAAAAGTGTCGTTAGAACCAACCATAGTTGTTTAGTTGTTTATCAACCATAGATAGTTTAGTGTTAAGGCAAAGGACTTACATGCCCAAGACCCCAGAATCCCCACATTCAACCCCTAATGCCACCAAGTGCTCATACTTAACAGTACTCTGGTCTCTGTCTCTTATAAGTAAATAAATAAATCTTTATGCCATAGGGACAGAGTGTTGGCTGAGTGCACCTGTTACAATGTTAAAGGCCCCAGGTTTAAGCCTGAGGTCCCTCCTGCAGGGGGTAAGCTTCAGTGCAGCAATGTTGCAGGTATTTCTCTCTCCCTCTCCGTCTCCCCTTCCCTCTCTACTTCTGTCTCTGCCCAGTAAATAAATAAAACTAAAAAAGCTTTATGAAACAGATTTTCATGACTAAGCCACCAGAGGTCCCAGGTCCAATCCCCTGGCACCAACATAAGCAAAATGTAAGTAATGTTTGGGGGGAGAAAGAAGGAGAAGAAAGAAAGAAGGAGGGGGAAGGAGAGAGAGAAGGGGAGAGGCGGGGAGGGAAAGAGAGAGGTGAGGAGAGGAGGGAGAAAGATTTCCCTCAAATACTTTCAGATGGGGCCAGGCAATGGTGCACCTTGTAGTGCACGCATTACAGTGCTCAAGGACCTGGGTTCAAAGCCCTTGGTTCTCACCCGCAGCAGTAAAGCTTCACGAGCAGTGGAGCAGAGCTGCAGGTGTCTCTGTGTCTCTTTCCCTCTATCTCCCCCACCCCTCTCTATTCCTCTCTGTCTCTATCCAATAATAAATAAATAAATATTTTTTAAAAGACTAAACCTGAGACCTCAGAACCTCAGGCACAAAAATAAAAATAAAAAATAAAATAATACTTTCATATCAACCTGTAGGATAGCCCTGATTTAAAGTCATTTTCAGGTAAAGTATTGTGGCGGTTTCTGAGGCTAATGACAATGAGCTCAGGGGTAGCCTCTGAGCACTTCAGCAGGGCATGAAACATTCAGCTTTCTACCAGGAGCACCAGTGCCCTCCCCTAGCTTCAGCTAATTTGATGGTATGTTTTCTTCTGAGCACATATAATCCTATAGCTTCTTGGAGGAAATGATTTGACTGTGGCTTGGCTTAAGTGAACCACCAATTCCTAAGGAGACTTATCAGGGAGTATAAGATAAACAGAAGTCAAAGGTATGTTTGGGATTGTTGGAGGGGGTTGGAAGGAGGAGGAGCATAATAAGCATCAAAGACTTGCAGATCATCTGAGATGAGGATGTCCAACTTCTCTGCGTTCCATTTCCTCTAATCTGAATTGGCATGTCTGTCCAAATTCTTGCCTTCAGTGCCATTTTTTAAATCCTAAGAGATGAAAACATCAGAACACTCTTCGCTTTCTTTTAAAGAAAAAAAAAAAAACTAGTCTCAATTCAAAATAAGACAGAGCTATTCTGATTGATAGGAAGAATTATTCAAGATGTGTTAATTGTAAAAATCAAAATTTCTGGGTGGCAGCTTTACAGTATCACTTAAAAAAAAAAAAAAAAACTAAAGTGGTCTGGGAGGTAACGCAGTGGCTAAGGCACTAGACTCACAAGTATGAGGTCCTGAGTTCGACCCCCAGCAGCACATGTACCAGAGTGATGGCTGGTTCTTTCTCTCCTCCTAGCTTTCTCATGAATAAATAAATCCTTAAAAAAAAAACTAAAATGGGATAGAAAATATATATACTTCAATGCCTGTGTGTGTGAAGAGTCAGTCTAGATTTCAGAAGGATGCTTTAGACAAAGAAAGATAACGGATTGTGGAGCTGAGATGTCCCACCCCTGTACCATACATTTTTCTTTTCTTTTCTTTTTTTTTTTTTTTTTTTTTTGCATCCAGTATTATTGGTTGGGCTCGGTGCCAGCACTATGAATCCACTACTCATGGAGGCTATTTTTCTCCCATTTTGTTGCCCTTGTAGTGGTTGTTATTGTTATTATAGCTGTTGCTGTTGTTGTTGGATAGGACAGAGAGAAATCGAGACAGGAGGGGAAGACAGAGAGGGAGAGAGAAAGATAGACACCTGCAGATCTGCTTCACCGCCTGTGAAGTGAGCCCCTGCAGGTGGAGAATTGGAGGCTCAGACCAGGATCCTTGCCAGTCCTCGCGTTCCCCACTATGTAGGTTTAAACCGCTGCACTACCGTCTAGCCCCCACCATACAGCTTTTGTAGGTTACCCTTTTTCCCTGTTTGAAAAGGTAATCAAGAGGAGGGGGGAAAGTCACACTGTTTCACAAAAAGAAGTACTTTCTTCAGACCAATGTTTGCCACATGGGACCTTGGTAGTTTACATAGAGTAGTGTACAGAAATAGTCACCCAGTAATAACTTAGCAAGGTTTAGGCCAAAATTGGTTCTTTTCTTTTCTTTGGCCTGTAGCTCAGCTCCAGCTATGGATGATGCTGGATCTCTAACCTTGAGCATCTCCCATGCACAACTTCTGTGCTGGCTCCCTAACCCCCCCGAACTTTTTTAGATGCACATATCAGGGTTGTAATGTTTTCTTGTCTTTTGTTTGTTTGGTTTTGTCTTGTTTGCTTTTATTTTTATTTATTATAAGTAAACAACTTAATTTTTTTTAATTGCGTATGAATGGCATCAGCAGGAAAAAGCCAGTTAAGATCATAATGATATGACTGCATGCTAAAATTGAACAGTTAAAATTGAAAAGACTGACAACACTCAATTTCTTTTAATTGTTTGTTTGTTTTTACCATAAAACTGCTCAACTCTGGCTTATGGTCATGCACAGAATTAAACCTGGGATTTTGAAGCCTCAGAAGTGAGAGTCTCTTTCCATAACCACTGTACTATCTTTCCTGTCACCCTACCACCCATCCCCAAGTTTTTTGTTTGCTTTGCTTTGCTTTGCTTTGCTTTGCTTTGCTTTGCTTTGCTTTGCTTTGCTTTGCTTCGCTTCGCTTCGCTTCGCTTCGCTTCGCTTCGCTTCGCTTTGTTTTGCTTTGTCATAGCCAGGGCTTCAACTTTCCTGTTTAAATAGAAAGAGAGAAACTGAGAGCAGTGGACACCAAGCACCGAAGCTTCCCCCAGTGTCATGGTCCAACCAGGGGGAGCTACCAGGATGCAAAGCAGGAGCACTGCGAGATGAACTACTCCTCCACCCACTCTGTTCCTTTTTATTAAAGTTGCTTCTTTTTAAAAATTTTAATTTTTTTAACTTTTTATTTTTTTTATCAGATCACCGCTCAGCTCTGGCTTATGGTGGTACAGGGGACTGAACCTGGGTCTTTGAAGCCTCAGGCAAAAGAGTCTTTTGCATAACCATTATAACCATTATACCCCCACCCTTAAAGCTGTTTCTTTTACTGTTTTTTTTTTTTATCTTTTTATTCTCTTCAAATTCACTGCAGATTAAAATGTTTACATTGGCAAAAGAAAAACCACAAAGATGTTAAGAGAAAAATGCCTTATTCTGTTAGTTATTTAATAAAATTGCAACGCAACTTTCTGGAGAGACAATTAGGAACTACATTTAAGTCATTTAAGATTTAGCTTTCATTCCCTAACTAGTTGTGAATACGGATCAAGATTGACACCCAGTGGCCGGGTTTAATTTTTTTCACTAATATCCCCTTTCTGTGTGATTATGCAAAATTTTCAGGTAAGAATGATATTTAAATCTGACTTGTATTTGATAGTGAATGTAAGTAGTGTCTAATAAGTGCAGGTTAAACTAGGAGGTTTTGTTTCACCTAGACTTAATATATTTATTTCTTTACCCTTTTGTATTTTTTAAATCTAATACTGTAATGCAATTTGTCTCTGCTGACAACATATTCAATTTCTGATAGAAATGAATGTAGTAAGAGTTGGGGAGATAGCACAGAGGTAGTACATATGATTTGCCTGTGAAACACTCCAGGTTCTATCCCTGGTATTACCTATGGCCAAAGTGGAATGTGCTCTGGCCAGGGAGGGGGGCGGGGAACAGGAAGAAAGGCAGGGAAGCCAGGCAGTAACATCCTGGGTTAAGCACACATAGTACAAAGCACAAAGACCGAGGAAGGATCCTGGTTCAAGCCCCCACCTCCCCACCTGCAGTGGAGTCTCTTCACAAGTAGTGAAGCAGGTCTGCAGGTATCTATCTTTCTCTCCACAACTCTATCTTGCCCTTCTCTCTCAATTTCCCTCTGTCGTATCATATACATATTTTTTTGAAAAAGGAAAGTGTGGCCAACAGGAGCAACGGTTCCCACCACCAGACGAAGTTAGATTAGGGCAGAGAGTAGCTCCCCATCTCGAAGAAAACCTATGACTAAAATTCAGTTTATACCCATCCACCTGACTCAGGGTCAATATATATTTATATTTAGCACAGGATCCTGTGTAATCTCTGTGTAGTCTGTCGGCCTGAGCTCTCAGTTCACGGCCACAGCCGGGAACATTATGCTGCACTCATTTCAGGACCAGTCCTCCTTGAGTGGCACAGTAGAATGGCCCAGTCTCTCTTCAGAGAGTGGGGCACCCAGGGCCTTTTGCCTGGTAAGGTGCATGATCTATGGGGCAGGCTATTTTCTGGCTCACTGCCATATGATACTTTTAATTTTAAAGCTTGGGGATAGTTTAACTATACATAAAACATGCTAGTTAGGGAACCATATCAAGGTTAAATTTTATCTCTATTTTTTTTTTCTTGGTGTTGACATCAAACTTTATTTTAAACGATTTTATAGTTGAACACTTGACCAGAAGGTAGAGGAAGACAGAGCAGGATGGGGGAAAAGACATGGAATTGAGCAATCGGATGCCACTGTACACAGCTGTGCACATGTGTCTTTAAGCTTGAAGAACGCAGGGCAGGTAGAGTTAACATCCAAGACTCTTTATTTCCTGATCAGATGTTTAGAAAATTTTATCTCTATTTAAAGAGGGGGTAAGATGACATAAGCACATGATTTAATTAAAAAAAAAAAACATCTTTAGTAGAACACTTTGGGAGTATGGTGTGAAGTATAGATGTGATATGTATCCACCTTAATGGTTATAATGAAGAGAAAGGAAGAATCCTGTTTGTTTGTTTGTTTGTTTTTAACAAAGTCAATATTTTAGCAAATCCATCTGTCATGTTAAACACAGATTACCAAATAGGAAAGTACTGAATATAAAAGTCAGAAATTTCAGTCTTAGGTAGTCTTGGAGAAGTCTCTATATTCAATTAACTCTCAATACCCATGTCTGTAAAACAGAGTTATCAATATTACCTTCAAGGGTCAGCATGAGGGTTATAGAGACAATGGCAAAACAGCACAGTACTCAGAAGACCAGTATATAAACAGTATCTGTTTTTCTGCCAGAACAGCAGAAAAGTCAAAGTCACAAAAATCAAGCCCACATGAAGCTGATATCTCTTCTCTTTTAAATGTTTGTTATTATTATTATTTTCTTACTTTTTTTTTTAAGTACAGCTTCAGGGAACGAAACCAGAGTCTCATGTGATATGAGATAACCACCGAGCAACATTCCTGGCATAATTTCACCTTATTTTTTTCAGTGAGAGAGGGGCTGGCACTCAGCAGGGATAAGAGGGGGAAAGTACCCCTTTACTACCCATATTCTCCCCAGTGCCACCCATGGTGCTCCCAGGTGGTGCTGGGGTCTGAATCCAGCATCTCACTTTCAGCTACGCACTCTACTAGGTGAGTCTTCTCCTGGCCCTTGACATCTCTTCCTGAAACAGGTACCTACTTTGATGCATGACAATAGACCCAGATAACCTGAAAGTATAAATAAGCCAAATAAAAGAATGAAATAGGAGTCTTGGGGGCAATGGGGATTTGGGGTCCTTGATGAGGGGGAATGAGTTACATGTAGCAGACACTTGTTATGAGGAACTGGGAAACCAAGCAGATGTAGAGGCAGATGTGCTGTGATTCTTTCACCTCCCCCCTTCTATTAAAAAAACAAAAAAGGAGGATGGGTTGATACTGGGGCAGCCTGGAACGTTCCTACTCATGACCACAGAATGTGAGCTCAGATCTAGAGGGATGCAGAGGTCACATAGCCCCTAAGCTAATTATGGGCCCCAGATCAGATCAAATCGATGGGGTTTACAGTCAACGATATTTATACACCTTTCCCATATTCAGGAGCTACTCTCTTCCCTGATCCAGCTTTCTGGTCCTTTTCCCAGCCATGACATCATCTCCCCAAACAATAACTTGGATCCACCTGCATATCAGATTTCAGGCTCAGGCAAAAAAAAAACAAAAAAAAAAAAACACTAGTATAGCCACAGGCCCTTTGGAATATAACTAAAATATGCCTACTAGCTATCTACAAAATGGAGGAAACCCCCCCCCCCAACTCTTCATCTGCACTATTCCAGCCTTTAGGTCCATGATTGTTCAACAATTTGTTTGGCTTTGTATGTTGACTCTCCTTTCAGCCACCAGGTTCCAGATGCTAGCAGGATGTGACCAGACTTCCCTGGACAGACAACTCCACCATTGTGTCCTGGACCTCTGCTTCCCCAGAGCCCTTCCCCCTTAGGGAAAGAGAGAGACAGGCTGGGAGTATAGATCGACCAGTCAACGCCCATGTTCAGCAGGGAAGCAATTCCACCTTCTGCATCCCACAATGATCTTGGGTCCATACTCCCAGAGGGATAAAGAATCGGAAAGCTTAGGGCACCAAAGTAAAAACCCAGTGGTGAGGGGTAGACATGCAGCTTCCTGGGCCAGTGGGGGGTGGGAGTGGGCGGGAGGGATGGGTCACAGTCCTTTGGTGGTGGGAATGGTGTTTATGTACACTCCTAGCAAAATGTAGACATATAAATCAGTAGTTAATTAATATGAGAGGGGGAAAATCAATTGTATGTCTCAAAGTTTCTCAAAACACAAACTGAATCTTTTTAATATATAGGCTGTGAATTTGATATGCAGACTCTCTCAAAAGCCTAGACCAAGCAGATTAGAAGCATCCAATAGCACAGCTATATACAAGATACTGGATACTGTACAGCAAACCATAACAAAAGGACTTTTCAAAGTTAACCCAATTAACAAATAATGTGATGATAACATTAACTATCGATTGTCTTTTTGAACCCTAAGACAGCAGGAACCTCACATCTCCACTATAGAGCCCCTACTTCCCCCAGTCCTGGAACCCTTGGATAGGGCCCACTTTCCCGTATGCATCTCCCAATCCAAACCAAATAATATTGCATCCGCCGATCACAACCTAACCAACGCAACGATTGCCACTACAACGTGCTTCACCTCAGACTGTGTTCAGAGACTTCACGTGTGGAATGACAACCCTTCAGCTTCATTACTCGGGTGAGACCTTTCCTTTTATAGTGCACTCTAATTTCATCTCAGGTAGTTCACTTTCTTTTTTTTTTAAATATTTATTTTTATTTATTTATTCCCTTTTGTTGCCCTTGTTTTTTTGTTGTAGTTATTATTGTTGTTGTCGTTGTTGGATAGGACAGAGAGAAATGGAGAGAGGAGGGGAAGACAGAGAGGAGGAGAGAAAGATAGACACCTGCAGACCTGCTTCACCGCCAGTGAAGCGACTCCCCTGCAGGTGGGGAGCCGGGGTTCGAACCGGGATCCTTATGCTGGTCCTTGTGCTTTGCGCCACCTGCACTTAACCCGCTGTGCTACAGCCCGACTCCCGGTAGTTCACTTTCTAACAAAGTCCCATAACCTAGATATACACCAGTTTCTGTGAGAGAGAGCTTATGTTCACACGTATCCATAAACTACTGCAAAATATATACCTGAAAGCAGAAGTACACTAGAGTTTGCAGTGAGTACCTCCCTAACACTTCCTCTCCACTATTCCAAGCCTGGGATCCATGATTGCTCAACAAATTGTTTGGCTTCATATGTTAACTCTCTTTTCAATCACCAGGTTCCAGATGCCACCAGGATGCTGGCCAGGCTTCCCTGGATTGAAGACCCCACCAATGTGTCCTGGAGCTCAGCTTCCCCAGAGACCCACCCTACTAGGGAAAGAGAGAGGCAGACTGGGAGTATGGACCGACCAGTCAACGCCCATGTTCAGTGGGGAAGCAATTACAGAAGCCAGACCTTCTACCTTCTGCAACCCACAATGACCCTGGGTCCATGCTCCCAGAGGGCTAGAGAATGGGAAAGCTATCGGGGGAGGGGGTGGGATATGGAGATTGGGTGGTGGGAATTGTGTGGAGTTGTACCCCTCCTACCTTATGTTTTTGTTCATTAATCCTTTCTTAAATAAAAAATTTAAAAAAAAAAAAGAATAGGAAAGCTGTCAGTGAAGGGGATGGTATACGGAGGTCTGGTAGTGGGAATTATGCAATGCTCTTATCCTATGGTTTTGTCAATGTTTCCTTTTTATGAATAAAAATTTTTTTAAAAAGCTTATATATATGACAAGGCATCATTACACAATATTTTACAGCCTATTTACCTCCAGAACTACTGACTACTGCTTTTTAAAAATATATATATATATATATGTGTGTGTGTGCGTGTGTGTGTGTGTGTGTGTGTGTGTGTGTGTATGATTTTAAGCTGGATTTTTTTTTCTTTATTGAGATTAATGGTTTACATTCGAGAATAAAATACAGTAGTTTGTACATGTGCAACATTTCTCAGTTTTCACATAACAATTAAACCTTCTCTAGGCCCTCCTTGCCATCATGTTCCAGGACCTGAATCTTTCCCTCCCCACCTCCCTTTTTTATTTATTTATTTTTAATTATCTTTATTTATTTATTGGCTAGAGACAGTCAGAAATTGAGAAGGAAGGGGAAGATAGAGAGGGAGAGAGATAGAGAGACACCTGCAGCCCTGCTTCCCCACTCGCAAAGCTTTCCCCCTGCAGGTGGGGACCGGGGACTCGAACCCGGGTCCTTGCTCACTGTAACATGTGTGCTCAACCAGGTGTGCCACCACCCAGCCTCTGTTTTTTATTTATTTATTTATTTATTTTTAAATATTTTATTTATTTATAAGAAAGATAGGAGGAGAGAGAGAACCAGACATCACTCTGGCACATGTGCTGCCAGGGATCAAACTCGGGACCTCATGCTTGAGAGTCCAAAGCTTTATCACTGCGCCAAGTCCCGGGCCACTGTTTATTTTATTTTATTTTTTATGGTTTTTAAAAAATATTTATTTATTCCCTTTTGTTACCCTTGTTTTTTTATTGTTGTAGTTATTATTGTTGTTGTCGTTGTTGGATAGGGCAGAGAGAAATGGAGAGAGGAGGATAGAAAGATAGACACCTGCAGACCCGCTTCACCACCTGTAAAGCGACTCCCCTCCAGGTGGGGAGCCGGGGGCTTGAACCGGGATCCTTATGCCGGTCCTTGTGCTTTGCGCCACCTGCGCTTAACCCGCTGCGCTACAGCCCGACTCCCCTGTTTATTTTTTTAACTAGAGCACTGATAAGCACTGGCTTCTGGTGATGCAGGGGTTAAACCTGGGACTTTGCAAACTGAGGCATGAGAGTTTCTTTGCATAAATAAAATACTATAGTATTGTTCTATCTACCCCAACCTCCATTACTTTTTTAAATTATTTCATATGATGTATGTATGTATGTATGTATGTAAAGTGAGAGAAATTAGAGCACCACTTTGGAACAGTTATCTCTGGCACTGATATCAAGTCAGGAGGCTCAGGCCTGCAAGTCCTGTGCTCTACCAGCTTGAGCCATTTCCCCAAACATCCAGAGACATTTTTAAATGAGAAATTAAAATTAAAATTTAGGTCCCGCCAAAAATTTTCCTTTTGAAATTATTTTTTTCACTTGTAACATTGACAAGTAACTTGGCCACTCTGTGTCTTATTGCCCTTATGTATACACAGAGATGATAATGCTCACGCTTCCTACAGAGGTAGCATGGAATTTAAGTTAGTGAAAGGACTCTACAAATAATAATCATTGGTGCTATTGTTCTCCCTTCCCACAACAGCAAAACAGCAACACTTGAGAACTGAATAACCTCCCACTCCAAAAGATCTGGTCTCCTTAAAGAAACCAAAAGCCATTTCACTAGGCCACAGGTAAATTACACCAATAAAAGCACTGACATTTTTTGCCTTCTCTGACTGCTCTTTTGTTTTCTAACCTCCACAAGAGTTGACCTCAGTCTTGGACTTGAGACATTCCTCACTGGCAGTTCCAGAGTGTCTAGCCTGCAGACAAGGTGGTGGTTTGCTAGAGCTGAGATTTCAATTCCACATAGCTAAGTCACAGATAGCATACATTTTTTATTATTGTTATTATTATTGCCACCAAGGTTATCACTAGGGCTCAGCACTACGACTCCACCACTCCCAGAGGCCATTTTTTTCCATTTTTTTTATTTCTCTCTTTCTATTTCTATTAGAAAGGACAGATTTAGACATTGAAAGGGGAGGGAAGAGAGAGGGAGAGAGAAAAGAGAGACAGCTGCAGGTAAGAAGGGGGAGCTTGGACCAGGGTCTCTGCACATGGTTATGTGTGTGTGTGTGTGTGTGTGTGTGTGTGTGTGTGTGTGTGTGTGTAAACTGGTGTGCTACCACCCTGCCCTACACATTCACACCCTGACTAAGTCATCTGAATGCTTAAGACTGAGTTTCTTTCTTTCTTTCTTTTTTTCTTTCTTTCTTTCTTTGCTTCTTTCTTTCTTTCTTTCTTTCTTTCTTTCTTTACTTTCCCTTTTGTTGTCCCTGTCGTTTTTCATTGTTGTTGTAGTTATTATTGATGTCATCATTGTTGGATAGGATAGAGAGAAATGGAGAGAGTAGGGGAAGGCAGAAAGTGGGAAAGAAAGATAGACACCTACAGACCTGCTTCACCGCTTGTGAAGTGACACCCCTGCAGTTGGGGAGCTGGGGCTGGAACCAGGATCCTTATGCGGGTCCTTGAGCTTTGCGCCACGTGCGCTACCCCCGACTGAACTTCTTGGCTCACCTGTGTGGAGCACTCATCCTTTACTCGGACTGATGTCTTATCAGTTATGAGTAGGATCCAAAACATGAAATGATGTTCATCATCAGTCATTACTAGGTGAATGCAAATCAAGCCAACAATGAGACTTCCCCTCAGATCTTTGAGCGTGGCTATCAGAAAGGAAAAAAGAGAATGTAAACACCTACAACAATGAGAGAGATTGAATCTGTGTGTCAACAACTGGCCCGTAAACCATTCCAATAAAACAATTTGAAAAAAAAAATTTTTTTTTACACTTGTATGCACTGTTTTTGACAATGTAATTTGGCCCAGCTACTCTGGAAAACAGTATAGTGATTTCTTAAACATTTACTTATTTATAAAAAATAAATAAATAGGGTGGGTGGGTGGGGAGAATACAGGTCCATGAAAGATGATGAATGACATAGTGGGGGTTGTATTGTTAAATGGGAATCTGGGGAATGTTATGCATGTACAAACTATTGTATTTACTGTTGAATGTAAAACATTAATTCCCCAGTAAAGAAATAAATTATAAAATAAATAAATAAATAAATAAAGTACATTTGTCCAACAAATAAATAAATAAATAAATAAAGCTAAAGACAGGAGTAGATAGCATAATTTTTATGCAAAGAGACTCTCGTGCTTGAAATTCCAAAGTCCAAAGTCCCAGTTTCAATCTCCCTCCCCACTGTAATCCAGAGCTGAGCACATTAAAATTAATTAATTAATGAGAAATACAGTATGATTCAACTATTCCACTTCTGAGTGATTATACACAAAATAAGAAAACACTAATTTCCAGAGATATGTGTATCCCCAAGTTTATTTCAGCATTATTCATAATAGCCAAAAGGTTTGGAAATTATCTAAACACCAATTGATGAGTGAATAAATGAAAAAAAAAAACTGTAGTATATGCACTGTCCCCTAGTAAAGGGACAGGCAAGAATGTGGGATTATGACACCTCTCATGGAGAGATGTGACACTGAGCCTCTGTGACAATAGTCTCAAAAGTGAGCCTATCCCCAATAAAGTGATCTGAAGAAAAAAAAATGTGGCATATATATATTGGAATATATTGCTCTGCTAAAAAAAAAAATTAAATCTTACCTGTTTCAACATGGGCAGAACTTGAGAGTATTATGCTAAATGAAGTTAGATAGTAAAAGACAAGTACTGTATATTTTCACTCCTACGTGGAAGATCAAAATATAAGACAATCAAACAAGCAAATAAAAGCAAAATCTCAGACCATAAGAACAAAATGACATGGGCTAGGCAGTGGCCTGCCAGGTAAGTGTGCAGGTCACCTTGTGCAAGGGCCAGGGCTCAAGGCTCCAGTCCCCCACCTGCGAGGGGAGAGCTTCGTGACTGGAAAAGCAGGGCTGCAGAAGTCTCTCTTGCATCTAGACTTACTAAATGAAGCACACCTTGGCATCCTCAGAGGCATTCTCCTGTTTGTGTATGTACCTTGACTCAGTAATTACTTAGATGTTCACACTAATATAAGGAAAAGCCTTAATTTAGGGGATATGTGGTTTCCCTATAACACTTAGACACAACACTTTCTCCTTTGCTAAGCCAGCTGGGTAACTTAGCAGATGGGGTGCATGCTTTGTAGTTTGTAAGGCCCTAACAAGTAATCCTCTAGTCTCCCTCTCCCTCTCTTTCCTCTAAGGTTATTGCTGGGGCTCAGTGCCAGCACTACAAATCTACTGCTACTGTTAGCCATTTTCTCCATTCTATTGTATAGGACAAAGAGAAATTGAGAGGACAGAGGAAGATAGAGAGGGGAGAGAAAGATAGACACCTGCAGACCTACCTGCTTTACTGTTTTCGAAGTGACCCCCCTGCAGGTGGGGAGCTGGGGGCTCAAACCAGGATCCTTGGCTGGTCCTTGTGCTTCATACTACGTGCGCTTAACTGTGTGTGCTACCACGTGGCCCCCTCTAATCTCTCTCTCCCTCCCTCAATAAGTATTTTAAAAAGAAAACTTCCTCTCTTCCTAATGAGGAACTGACCAAGTATCAAAAATAGAATTTGGCTGAGGCAAAAGGAGTCAATGAAAATGGACAGATGGGCAAAATATACTGCCTTAGAGTGTGCTTATACTTCAACATGTTAATTGTCTTTCCTTTTGATTTGCATTTTCTTCTGCATCAGAAGTGGTAAAGTCAAGTGTTGTACTATATTTGCAGTAGCTTAAGACCCTGACAGCATTTGTACAATAACCAAGTTGCTAAGAGAGTCTAAGAGTAGAAATCAGAACTAATCAGTATCAGTGCAATAGCTAAACAGCCAGAGTCTATTCAAAACGTCAAACTTCAAAGATGACAAAACTTGGTTTGCACACAAATTCCCCTCAGTGTTGACAAGGTCAAAGGGCACTAACCTGTGAAAGACCTTTTTCATGACTTGCTGCTATAACAATATTGAATATATATATATATGCCATCAAAAAGCATCAAAAGTCGTTGTAAATTAACTTAAAAAGAGGATTGGGGGTTGGGGCTGCTTGTGGAGCATATAGAAGGATTCACAGCGGGAGCTGGGAACTGGTTTAATCAATGCACGGTTTATTAGGGTGAAACAGGTAAAAGGCAAAATAAGCAATTCTCATCAAGGGTTAAGTGTACGCTAGGTCTATAAAGTCTGAATATGGTTATCAAAGTTTAGTCCCATAAGATAAACAATTATAAGCTCTGGTAAAGGTTGCTCATGGCTGTAGAGGGGTCTAAAAGTTTAGCAGAGTCACACGTGTTCAGTTCCCAGGAGAAGCAGCCATGGCAGATACCTGACCAGAAGAAGCTTCTGACCAGAAGCAGCAGCAGCAGCCAGCCAAAGAGCTCACGTGCTCCAAGTCCCTTGCTTTCATACACTCCCTTCTCTCAAGCACCTCCTCAGGGTGACATTTGTATGCTAATAGTCATTTGTATGCTAATAGTCCCAAACTCCTGCTGGGGTCACCACAAAAAGTCTGCTAGCTAAATACAGATACTGGCTTTAAGCACTCTAAAGAGTGCTTACTGGTGATGTTCTTGAGTACAGGGAGGTATCTGTGGCCTTGTCTGTTGTGAAGTTGATAGCAATATTTTGGTTCTCTTGTTTTTTGTTTTTTGTTTTTAAGATTTTATTTATTTATTAATGAGAAAGATAGGAGGAGAGAAAGAACCAGACATCACTCTGGCACATGTGCTGCTGGGGATCAAACTCAGGACCTCATGCTTGAGAGTTCAAAGCCCTATCACTGCACCACCTCCCAGACCACAAGTTCTCTTGTGTTTCTATAGTCCTCTGACTCAGTAACGGGAGGGTAAGCAGAAGGATTTGCTGAGTGATCCCACAGTCATTTTTCAGTCATCAATAAGAATTCACAGGCCAAGTGTTGGTGTACCTGAGAGAGTGCACGTATTACTGTGCACAAGGACCCAGGTTCAAGCCCCTGGTTCAAGTCCCTGGTCTCCACCTGCAGGGGGAAAGCTTCACAAGCGGTGAAGCAGGGCTGCAGGTATCTCTCTGCCTCTATCTCTAGCTCCTTCTCCCTCCTCAATTTCTCTCTGTCTCTGCATAATAATAAATAAATAAAAATATTAAATAAATAAAATAAAATGAATCTTTAAAAAAAAAACCCAAGAACTCACTTGCTCCAGGTCTTTGCTTTTCTATCAGTTGCCCATAAATAGCAAACAGGTAGCATAATAATTACCAAAACTACCAATTTCCAAGGGAAATGAACAACACATTTTTTTTAGTCTTCTTTTTTTTAAAAGATTTTATTTATGAGAAAGATAGGAGGAGAGAGAAAGAACCAGACATCACTCTGGCATATGTGCTGCCGGGGATCGAACTTGGGACCTCATGCTTGAGAGTCCAAAGTTTTATCACTACGCCACCTGCCGGACCACTGAACGACACATTTTTATTAAAAACTCATAGTTCAGGGAGCAAGTCGTTCACCTGATAGAGTGCTGCTTTGCCATATCACCCAGGTCCCAGTGCCTCACCTTTCTCTCTCTGTATCTCTCACCTCATTCCCTCTCTCTCCCCACCCCCCATTTAGAATTAAAAATTTGTAGTTTATTAAAAAAAAAAAAAACCTCTGCTTTCATAATCACAGTTCCATGTTATTAGTTTGTAGCAGAGAGACTTGCAGGCACTAATATTTGTCAAAACAACACACTATTAGAAGATAATTGCAGGGGGAAGTGGAATTATGACTCATACTGATATGAAAATGAACAAATTGTAAATATCTCATTTAACTCACTGAGAAAACAGAGGCAGTGTTACCACCAATCCAAAAAAAAAAAAAAAGCACAATTTACATGAAGAAAAGAAATGTTCAAATAAATGTATGACTGGGAGCAAAAAAGCTTCCTTCTATAGTGAAGGTAGGTATTCAGTTGAACCTTTACTAAGCAAAACAGAGTTTATGAATCTATAAAGAAGATTTATTAATGAGTAGAGTCAGAGACAAATGAGAGAGAGGGGGAGATAGAGAGAGAGAGAGAGACATCACTTGTGAAGCTTTCCCGCTGCAGGTGGGGACCAGGGACTTGAACCTGGGTCCTTGTGCACTGTAGTGTGTGCACCTAACCAGGTGTACCACCATTTGGCCCCAAATTTTTCTTTTTTCTTTCTTTTATTTTCCAGAGCACTGCTCAGCTTTGACATGATAGATTTTCTCTGCATAACTATTATGCTATCTTCCACAAACACACACACCCTGAATAATTTTTCTTTCTTTTTATTTTATTTTTTTTTAGGTTTTGTCTATAATTTTTCAATGAAGCACAAATTACCTATAAAAATTTTATATTTATATCAAGTTGAGACTAAGGACTTGATAGATAACTGATTCAGACTTGTCTAGACAAGTAATTTGAAAGAATGGTACAAATTATCAAAAACCTTTCAAGGAATGTAGCTAGTAAGACTTTCCTAGTTTCTTTCTTTTTTTCTTTTTCTTTTAAAGATTTTATTTATTAATGAGAAAGTAGGAGGAGAGAGAGAAAGAACCAGACATCACTCTGGTACATGTGCTGCCAGGGATTGAACTCAGGACTTCATGCTTCAGAGTCCAACACTTTATCCACTGAACCACCTCCCAGACCACAAGATTTTCCTAGTTTCTTGTAGTCAATTAACTTGATTCTGCTTTTCCCCCTGTGAGGCCTGGTATACAATGGCTGCAAAAGTAGCCTCCTTGGTTGTGGATGCAGCCTATTGCTTGTATGGGTTGTCTAAGGGACCATGGAGAAAATTTGTCCCAATGGCCTTAATCTTGAGCTCCAAGCAGGTATTCAGGGTATTTTGGAATACCCAATGGCATAGTAACCAGCATCCACATTTGCCTAGTCATCATACCCATTTGTACCAGTCTGCAAAACAAGTAGCACGTGAACCCCTATAGATGGTTAAATTCAGATTCCTAGACTACCAGAAGATTCACATCTCCAAGAAGTGAGGCTTTGTCAAAGTTAAAGTAAATGAGTAAAAGATACAACAATTGAAAATCATATATCCCAGGGGGTGGGGCGGTAGCACAGCAGGTTAAGCACAGGTGGCGCAAAGCGCAAGAACCAGCATAAAGATCCCAGTTTGAGCCCCCGGCTCCCCACCTGCAGGGAAGTCCCTTCAAGGCGGTGAAGCAGGTCTGCTGGTGTCTGTCTTTCTCTCCCCCTCTCTGTCTTCCCCTCCTCTCTCCATTTCTCTCTGTCCTATTTAACAACGACCGACATCAACAATAACAATAATAACCACAACAAGGGCAACAAGAGGGGTAAAAATGACCTCCAGGAGCAGTGGATTCATGGTGCAGGCACTAAGCCCCAGCAATAACCCTGGAGGCAAAAAAAAAAAAAAAAAAAGAAAATCATATATCCCTTATTCTGGCCCCATGGATAATGAACCCTACACTCAAAAGAGCATCAGAGATGCTCCCCACCTTAGTTATATCTGCCAATGCAATCTACTTCTTATTTAAAAACTTTCCCTGATGATATCATTAAAATATCACTCTATGATGGGGCCTGGCAGTGGTGTATCCAGTAGAGTTACAATGACAAGGGCTCCCGTTTAAACTCCCGGTTCCTATCTGCCGTGTGGGAAGCTTCATGAGTAGTGAAGCTACTATCTATCTATCTATCTATCTATCTATCTATCTATGTCCCCCTCCACTCATACAATTTCTCTGTATCCAAAATAAATGAATATATATATATATATATATATATACACATATATATATGACACTGTATGTCTAAAAGTACTAGTAAAAACATATGTCTAATAACATATCAACTTGTTTCCAAAATGACGACTGACTCATGTATTTTATTCCATGTTCCTTAAGTAGCTATTGCCCAAAACTGTTTATTTGGGACATTACTCTACTTACAGCTAAATTTCCCTTCCTCCCTCCCTCCCTCCCTCCCTCCCTCCCTTCTTTCCTTCCTTCCTTCTTTTCTTTCTCTTTCTTTTTTAACAAAAATAAGATCTGTGGAAAAAGAACTCCCAATACTATAATTGAGATAATAATAACTCTTAGACATAAGTTTCAAGTCTACATGAACATTCAGCACTGGCATTTTGATCAACAGTAAAGAGCTCCCTCTAGCACCACTTGACTTTGATTAAGTTATTTTATTTCATTTCCTTTTGCTCAAACATCTGATATCTCACAAGTGCACAAAGTAAGTATTTCCTCTCTGGTATTTCCACAATTGATAAAATGGAATCAACTGGTATTTCTCTACCTATTGTAACTCAGTTTCATCTGAGATCATCTCAACTTCCCTACTACGTTGTAAGTCAATGAGAGACCAGTGAGGGGCCGAGCAGTAGTGCACTGATTTGAGCACACATCCTATGAAGTGTAAGGACCCGCACAAGGGCCCCGGTTCGAGCCCCCAGCTCCCTAACTGCAGGGGATCACTTTGCAAGAAGTGAAGCAGGTCTGCAGGTATCTTATTTTCTCTACCCCTCACTATCTTTCAAGAAGCAGTGGATTCATAGTGCTGGCACCGAGCCCCAGAGATAACCTTGGAGGCAAAAAAAAAAAAAAAAGAAAGAAAGAAACAAAAAATAGGCCATTTAATATTAGTGTAAGACACACAGATTTTTAAACATTAAACTGATGTAGTTTTGGCCTCGTAATTCCTAGTAATTTCTAATTTCCTTCAGGTCGCCTACCTAAAATAAACAAACTAAGTGAGTTGTTTCTTTAACTTACAGAAGACACAGCAATCTGAAAGTTAAAGCAAGGGGATTGAATTACTAGTACCTGAAAAATACAATGAGTTTTTGTTTTTTTAATTGTAAGAGGATTTGACTTACAAGATTTCAGCTAAAGCCTAAGGATTAAGCATAGAATTATATATTAACCATTGCAACAGGACTATCAAAGAAGTAAGGGCATCTTTTTACCCCTATGAAAAGAATAAAAAAAAAAAAACCTTCATGGCTTGGGGAAAAGAAGGAAATTCAAATACAAGCAGAGTCTGATAAAAAAGAAAAAAACAAAAAGCCTGCTTCTTTGAGCCCTTCTTTTTTACCCTGGATGAAATTGAGGCAAAGCAAGTCCTGAACATTTGTGGTAATTTATAGAAAATAAAGAGCCCCAGGGCTAAAAAGACAGCATAGTGATTGTGCAAAAGACTTTCATTCATGAGGCTCTAAGGCCCCACATTCTGTCCGCATCACCACCATAAACCAGAACTGAGCAGGGCGCTGGTCTTTTTCTCTCCATAACTCTCTTTCATGAAAAGTGAGTTAATTAATTAATTAATGGAAAAATAAAAGAAAAATTCTAATTGTCACATCCAATTGCAAACAAAGACTCAAATCAGGAAATGAAAACTCTGCAAGTCCAAGCATTGACAAATGCATTGAATTTGATTTAACAATTAAATCTCTATTCTTTTTTTAATTTTTTATATTTATTTACTTATTTTCCCTTTTGTTGCCCTTGTTGTTTATCATTGTTGTTGTAGTTATTATTGTTGTTGTTATTCATGTCGAATGTTGTTACTCATGTTGACGTTGTTAGATAGGACAGAGAGAAATGGAGAGAGGAGGGGAAGACAGAGAGGGGGAGAGAAAGATAGACACCTGCAGACCTGCTTCACCGCCTGTGAAGCAACTCCCCTGCAGGTGGGGAGCCGGGGGCTCGAACCAGGATTCTTGCACTCGTCCTTGCACTTTGCACCATGGGTGCTTAACCCACTGTGCTATCCCGACTCCCAGATCTCTCTGGTCTTTGGTAGTACATCAGCCAAAGGAAGGAACAGGATTCTGTTCTCCCTTTCTAGGCCAGGGTTGTACTTGCACTTACAAAAAAGCAGGAACCCTCCCAAGTTAGTTACTTCGCACCACCACCACCTCCCACCATAGGCTTCTATGCATTCTCTTCTGTTGTCTCTCTCTCTCTCTCTCTCTCTCTCTCTCTCTCTATCTATCTATCTATATATATGTAATTTTTTGAGAGATAGAGAGAAAGGTATACACAGAAAGCTATCATAGCACTGCTCAGCTCTGGCTTATAGTGGTGCTGGGGATAGAACCTGGGTCTTTGGAGCCTCAGAGGCATGGAAGTCTTTTGCATACCCATTATGTTGTCTTCACAGCTCCCTGTTGTCTTTCTAGTTGTGTTTGTTTGTTTGTTTGTTTGTTTGTTTTACTCTCCAAGAGTCAAAACAGGAGGAAAAAAGAAAGGGAAAAGGAACAGAAAGTCCAACAGGAAAATTATTACTTGACCAGACAGTTGAAAAATGATCTTTGTCATCTGTTCTGACAGACATTTAAAACTGGCTCTACCTCATAGTCCCTCTAAGTTATAATCCCTTTAGTGAGTCACTTCAGAAATCCTCTTTAGGGGGCAAGATGGTACACCCAGTAAAACATACATGTTACCATCTGTAAGAAATCAGGTTCCAGCCACCATTTTCCACCTGCAGCAAAGCAGTGTTGTAGGTGTCTCTCTTTCTTCCACTCTATCATCTTGCTGAGGGAAAGGGTACTGCAACTAAAGGGAATAAATAAATAAATAATTTTTTTTTAATTAAAAAAAAAAAAGAAAGGAAGAGTGGTTACAGGTGTGGCTTAGAAAGGTGGAGGTGTGTAGTGGCTCTGCCATGGACTCTGAGGCAAACAGAGCTTCAAGCTCAAAGCCTGTTGTCACCAGAAGCCGGTAGTTCACTGCTGGGGGATGGGGAGCGGGGCAGAGAAAGACTTTAGAGTGCCGAGCTAGTGTAGAAAGGTGGAGGTGGTCGTTCTGTCTGCTCTCTGTCTGTTAGATCATGTGTTTGCTATGCTCTCTGTATCTCTCTGCCCAGACCATCATGTAAGTAGTAACTTGGCTTTTTTTTTTCCTCTTCTCCAGCCCCCACCTCTTACTCTCTCATGCTCTAACATGTGAATGTTCTCAGCTTTCCCAAATAAAGTTTAAAGTAGCTGAAGTACAAAAGAAAGAAAGAAAGAAAGGAAGGAAGAAAAGAAAAGAAAAGAAAGGAAAGGAGAAGAAAAGAAAAGAAAAAAGAAAAGAAAAGGTAGAGGTGGGGCTTTGGTTTTAAAAAGCTGGACCTTTGATCTTGTTTTCTCTCTGCCCCAGATTACCATGTAAGAGTCCCTCTCTTTCTCTCTCTCTCTCTCTCTCTGGATTATGACTAAGGGGAAATGAAAGGCAATATTTGTTTCCCCAATATTATAAAGTCCATCACGAATATTCTCAGCAAGGAATTGAAGAGAGAGCATGATTATTCAGGCATCTTAAACTTTTATTTAGGAAAAAAAAAGATTTAGGCATGAGAGAGAGGAAGCAAATATTTAGATGGTGATCCCCTCAGAGAGAGCAAGCTCAAAGGTCCAGCTTTTTAAAACCAAAGCTCCCGCTTCCACCTTTCTAAGCCACACCTCCTGTAACCACTCCTGTTTTCTGAGTGGTAACTTCTCCAACACTCTCTTCTCAATTTCTGTCACTATAAAAAAAAAAAAAAGAAAAAGAAAAAATGGTCATTGTGAGTAGAGGATCCCTGGTGCTGGCACCAAGTCCCAACGGTAACCTTTGTGGCAATAAAAAAAAAAAATTGAAAGAAAGAGAGTGAGGGAGACAGCATAATGGTTATGCAAACAGACTCTCAAGTCTGAGGTCCCAGGTTCAATCCCCTGCACCACCAGAAACCAGAGCAGTTCTCTGGTGTAAAAAAAGAGAGAGAGAGAGAGAAGAGAGAGAGAGAATGCCTCTAGGAACATTTATTTCTTTTCTAGTTCTGGTGGACAACCTTTCCTCTGCCTACCTGTTCTATCTCAGCTTTTTTTTTTTTTTTAAAGGTTTTATTTATTTGTGAAAAAGACAGGAGGAGAGAGAGAGAACCAGACATCACTCTGGCACATGTGCTGCCGGGGATCGAACTCAGGGCCTCATGCTTGAGAGTCCAAAGCTTTACCACTGCGCCACCTCCCGGACCACCTCAGTTTTTTCATAGGTCATTCTTTTTTGTGGATTCCAGCTTGGACAAAACTTAAAACACCTGCTGGTTCTCCCAGTGACCATGGAAGCGTACAAGAATCCTTGACTTCCACCTGGCATCAGCTAAATGGCCCACACTCCTTTTTCTTCTTTCTTTCCTCTTTTTTTTAGTATATATACTTATTTATAATGAGAAGCAGAGGTACAGAGAGAAAAAGACAGACAAACAGACCAGAGCACTGTTTAGCTCTGGATTGTGGTGGTGCTAGGGATTAAACCTGGGACCTCAGAGTCTCAGGCATGAGAGTTTTTTGTGTAACCATTATGCTGTCTCCCCAACCCCACATTGCTGACTTTGATACTTCAGTCTTAAGTCAGACACCATTTTACCAGTTACTTTTCATCCCTAAGCTACAAAATTCCCTAGGAATTCTTCTCACCGGTCATAAGATGAGAAAAAATAATAATAATAAGTAAATAAAAGGCAGGGAGCACTTATGACAGAGTTCGCTCTCTTTTTTATTTATTTATTTTTGCTTCCAGGGTTATTGCTGGGACTCGGTGCCTCCACTGCTCCTGGAGGCCATTTTTTCCCATTTTGTTGCCCTTGTTGTTACCCTCGTTGTTGTCATTATTATTACTGTTGTCACTGCTGTTGTAGTTGGATGGGACAGAGAGAAATCAAGAGAAGAGGGGAGATAGAGACAGGAGGAGAGAAAGACAGACAGCTGCAGACCTGCTTCACCACTTATGAGGCAACCTCCACCCCACCTCACCCCCACAGGTGGGGAGCCAAGGGCTCGAACTGGGATCTTTACACTGGTCCTTGCGCTTTGCACCATGTGTGCATAACCCAAGAAAAGGACTCTGAGGAAGAAAGGAAGGGAGGGGGTGGAGAGGGCATTGAGGTCCTGGTACATAGTGTAAAAGGAACTAAGATGGAGGTAAGAACGTTATGCAGAGCTACGAGCAGCAGATTGCTTTCTCTCTTCTCCTCTCCTCTCCCGGATCAACTAGGAATACCAAAGGAGACCACCCGGACCGAAACAAGACAGGACTAGAATGACCACAGGAACCCAGTAAATCACCCGTGAGTACAAACACGCGTGGCTGGTGACAGAGAGGAGAGAGGGGCCTAAGGAGAGATTAAGTGACTGCTAACAGTTCAACAGTTTATCAGTGGAGACACCACCTCCAGTCTGCTCCACAACAAGGGGACAGCTGAAGAGAGTAAAGGACTCCCCAGAGACTCACCAAGTGCAAGTCTGAGTCTCCATTGCTACTACCCTCAGAATCTGGAGCAGCAACAGGGAGGGACACCAGGGGACAGAGATCTAACTGGGAAACTCAGGAGAAGACCTATACCTCGGTGGCATAGCTGAAGGGCTGTGAAAGTCTCTTTGCATAACCACTGGATTATCTCTGCCACACTCTGCTTTATCTCTTGGTCAGGAGTCAGTGATTAAGCAAAGAAGCCTATTGATAGTTTAAAAGCCCTCAGGCACCCATAGCCTACAGGGAAGAAAAAAAAGAGGCTTTTACACCACTGAGCTCCAACTCAGGGATTGAAAAAACTGTTAACTTCCACCACGGTAAACCCTTTAATTAAATTACTTAGACACAAGTCAATCCAGGCAATAGTGATCAATAATTTGAAAAGTACTGATAAAGGGAACTCATAACATAATATATAAAATGGTTAAAACAACAAGAAAAAATATTGGAGACTCGAACCAGGACAAGAGTCCAGCTAAAAGTCCTCCAGAGGATGAAGCACAAAACAACGAGTTCAACATCCAAACATTAGCTAAGGAAATAATAACAGGACTGAGTAAAGAATTTGAAAAAATTGTAATCAGAAATGCAGGAACAACAAATGAGAATATGGAAGAAAATTCTAATTATCTCATGGTTATTAGAGAGCTGAAAGCTGAAATCGCTGAGCTTAAAAGGCAACTAGCTGAACAAGCTAAAACAGTATCAGAGCAGGGCAACAAAATAGATGAACTCCAGAAAGCAGTAGAGGGCAGAGAGAATAGAATCTATGAGGCTGAAGACAGAATTAGCAAGAGTGAGGATGAATTAGAGACAACTAAAAAAAGAAGTAAGAGATCTCAAAAAGACATTAAGAGATGCTGAAAACAACAACAGAGTCCTATGGGATGACTTCAAAAGAAACAATATACGCATTATTGGCTTACCAGAGGAAGAAAGAGAAGGAGAGGAAGAAAGCATTCTCCAGGCCATAATAGCTGAAAATTTCTCTAGTCTAGACAACACCAAAGACATAAAGATTCAAGAAGCCCAGAGGGTCCCAAACAGAATTAACCCAGACCTAAAGACACCAAGACATGTCATACTTAGAATGGAAAGGAATAAGGATAAAGAAAGGATCCTCAAGGCTGCAAGAGAAAAACAAAGAGTCACCTACAAAGGAAAACCCATAAGATTAGCAGCAGACTTCTCCATACAAACACTACAGGCCAGAAGAGAATGGCAAGATATCTATTGAGTGCTCAATGAGAAAGGCTTTCAGCCAAGAATACTATATCCTGCTAGACTGTCATTCAGACTAGATGGAGGCATCAAAACCTTCTCAGAGAAGCAACAGTTGAAGGAACCAACTATCACCAAGCCTGCCCTGAAAGAAGTTCTGAAAAGTCTCCTATAAACAACCAGACCACCACAAATAGGACATATATCAAAACACTCTAAAACTCTACAAGAATGGCATTAAAATATCTTCCATGTCTGATATCAATAAATGTCAATGACCTGAATTCACCTATTAAAAGACACAGAGTAGGAAGATGGATCAGAAAACACAACCCAACAATATGTTGTCTACAAGAAACTCACCTAACGCAACAAGACAAACACAGACTTAAAGTGAAAGGATGGAAAACTATCATACAAGCCAATGGCCCACAAAAAAGGGCAGGAACAGCTATTCTCATATCTAACATGATAGACTTTAAAATAGATAAGAATAAAAAAGATAGGAATGGACACTACTTAATGCTCAGAGGATCAGTCAATCAAGAGGACTTAACAATTATTAATATCTATGCACCCAATGAGAAGCCATCTAAATACATCAAACTTCTACTGAAAGAGCTACAGCAATATATTAACAGTAACACAATCATAGTAGGGGACTTCAACACCCCACTATCTCAACTTGGCAGATCATCCAGGAAGAAAATCAGTAAAGACATAAGGGAGCTAAATGAAGAAATAGATAAACTAGAACTATTAGACATTTTCAGAGTCATTCATCCCAAGAAACTGGAATACACATTTTACTCAAATCCACATGGATCATTCTCAAGGATAGACCATATGTTAGGCCACAAAGACAGCATCAGCCTATTCAAGAGCACTGAAATCATCCCAAGCATCTTCTCAGACCACAGTGGAATTAAACTAACACTTAACAATCAACAAAAGATTAGTAACAGTCCCAAAATGTGGAAGCTCAACAGTACACTTCTTAACAACTTCTGGGTCAAAGAGGAAATCAAGGAAGAAATCAAAATGTTTCGAGAGTTCAATGAAAATGAAGACACAAGCTATCAAAATATTTGGGACACAGCTAAAGCAGTCCTAAGAGGGAAGTTCATAGCTATACAAGCACACATTAGGAAACAAGAAAAGGCACAAATAAACAGCCTGATTGCACATCTCAAAGACCTAGAACAACAACAACAAAGGAATCCTAAAGCAACCAGAAGGACAGAAATTACTAAAGTTAGGGCAGAAATAAATAACATTGAGAATAGGAAAACCATACAAAAGATCAATGAAAGTAAATGTTGGTTCTTCGAAAGAGTAAACAAAATCGACAAACCTTTAGCCAGACTCACAAAACAAAAAAGGGAGAAGACCCAAATAAATCGGATAGTAAATGAAAGAGGAGAAATCACAACAGACACTGCAGAAATTCAACATATCATGCGAGGCTTCTATGAACAACTATATGCCACCAAGCTAGAGAACCTGGAAGAAATGAATGATTTCCTAGATACCTACCAACTTCCAAAACTAAGTCAAGAGGAAGTGGATAACATGAACAGGCCCATCACAGCTAATGAAATTGAAACAGTTATCAAAAATCTTCCCAAAAATAAAAGTCCTGGACCAGATGGTTTTACAAATGAATTCTACAAAACTTTCAAAGAAGAACTAATACCTCTACTTTTAAAAGTCTTCCAGAAGATTGAAGACACTGGAATACTCCCTGCCAGCTTCTATGAAGCCAACATCACCCTGATACCAAAAGCAGACAGGGACACAACCAAAAAAGAAAACTATAGACCAATATCTCTGATGAACATAGATGCGAAAATATTGAACAAAAGTCTAGCCAACCGGATACAGCAGTATATCAAAAAGATTGTTCATCATGACCAAGTGGGGTTTATCCCAGGCATGCAAGGTTGGTTTAATATACGTAAATCAATCAATGTGATCCACCACATCAACAAAAGCAAGACCAAAAACCACATGGTCATATCAATAGATGCAGAGAAAGCCTTTGACAAAATACAACATCCCTTTATGATCAAAACACTAGAAAAAATGGGAATAGATGGAAAATTCCTGAAGATAGTGGAGTCTATATATAGCAAACCTACAGCCAACATCATACTCAATGGTGAAAAACTGGAAGCATTTCCCCTCAGATCAGGTACTAGACAAGGCTGCCCACTATCACCATTACTATTCAACATAGTGTTGGAAGTTCTTGTCATAGCAATCAGGCAGGAGCAAAGAATTAAAGGCATACAGATTGGAAGAGAAGAAGTCAAACTCTCCTTATTTGCAGATGACATGATAGTATACATGGAAAAACCTAAGGAATCCAGCAAGAAGCTTTTGGAAATCATCAGGCAATACAGTAAGGTGTCAGGCTACAAAATTAACATTCAAAAGTCAGTGGCATTCCTCTATGCAAACACTAAGTTAGAAGAAAATGAAATCCAGAAATCAGTTCCTTTTTCTATAGCAACAAAAACAATAAAATATCTAGGAGTAAACCTAACCAAAGAAGTGAAAGACTTGTATACTGAAAATTATGAGTCACTACTCAAAGAAATTGAAAAAGACACAAAGAAGTGGAAAGATATTCCATGTTCATGGGTTGGAAGAATTAACATCATCAAAATGAATATATTACCCAGAGCCATCTACAAGTTTAATGCTATCCCCATCAAGATCCCAAGCACATCTTTTAGGAGAATAGAAAAAATGCTACAAATGTTTATCTGGAACCAGAAAAGACCTAGAATTGCCAAAACAATCTTGAGAAAAAAGAACAGAACCGGAGGCATCACACTCCCAGATCTCAAACTGTATTATAGGGCCATTGTCGTCAAAACTGCTTGGTAATGGAACATGAACAGACACACTGACCAGTGGAATAGAATTGAGAGCCCAGAAATGAGGCCCCACACCTATGGACATCTAATCTTTGACAAAGGTGCCCAGACTATTACATGGGGAAAGTAGAGTCTCTTCAACAAATGGTGTTGGAAACAATGGGTTGAAACATGCAGAAGAATGAAACTGAATCACTTTATTTCACCGAATACAAAAGTAAATTCCAAGTGGATCAAGGACTTGGATGTTAGACCAGAAACTATCAGATACTTAGAGGAAAATATTGGCAGAACTTTTTTCCGAATGGCAGAACTTTTTGAATGAAACGAATCCAATTACAAAGAAGACTAAGGCAAGTATAAACCTATGGGACTACATCAAATTAAAAAGCTTCTTCACAGCAAAAGAAACCACTACCCAAACCAAGAGACCCCTCACAGAATGGGAGAAGATCTTTACATGCCATACATTAGATAAGAGTTTAATAACCAACATATATAAAGAGCTTGCCAGACTCAACAACAAGACAACAAATAACCCCATCCAAAAATGGGGGGAGGACTTGGACAGAATATTCACCACAGAAGAGATCCAAAAGGCCGAGAAACACATGAAAAAATGCTCCAAGTCTCTGACTGTCAGAGAAATGCAAATCAAGACAACAATGAGATATCACTTCACTCCTGTGAGAATGTCATACATCAGAAAAGGTAACAGCAGCAAATGCTGGAGAGGGTGTGGGGTCAAAGGAACCCTCCTAGGGCACTGCTGGTGGGAATGTCAATTGGTCCAACCTCTGTGGAGAACAGTCTGGAGAACTCTCAGAAGGCTAGAAATGGACCTACCCTATGACCCTGCAATTCCCCTCCTGGGGATATATCCTAAGGAACCCAACACATCCATCCAAAAAGATCTGTGTACACATATGTTCTTGGCAGCACAATTTGTAATAGCCAAAACCTGGAAGCAACCCAGGTGTCCAACAACAGATGAGTGGCTGAGCAAGTTGTGGTCTATATACACAATGGAATACTACTCAGCTGTAAAAAATGGTGACTTCACCGTTTTCAGCCGATCTTGGATGGACCTTGAAAAAATCATGTTGAGTGAAATAAGTCAGAAACAGAAGGATGAATATGGGATGATCTCACTCTCAGGCAGAAGTTGAAAAACAAGATCAGAAAAGAAAACACAAGTCAAACCTGAAATGGAATTGGAGTATTACACCAAAGTAAAAGATTCTGGAGTGTGTGATTGGATGGGGAGAATACAGGTCCATGAAAGATGATGAATGACATAGTGGGGGTTGTATTGTTAAATGGGAATCTGGGGAATGTTATGCATGTACAAACTGTTGTATTTACTGTTGAATGTAAAACATTAATTCCCCAATAAAGAAATAAATTATTTAAAAAATAAATTAATTAAATAAAATAAAAAGAAAGAATAGATCCATCACACCACTGTAGAGTAAGTGGTATCAGGGATCTAAATTCAGATGTCATGCCAGCAAGTCTCAAGCTATACCATTATGACCCCTCCTCAGCTGCTAGAATGTTCTCACAATAAAAATATTCAGTCCTTCCCCACATGAAGACTATTTGAGAGCCATCAGTTTCAATGTACACTTGTATTGACCAATTTTTTAATGACAGATATTAAGACCAGAAATAGAATGAGTTCTAGGATCAGCTATTACTGATATTGTTCAAATCTATGGGAGTAATAAATAAATATTTCTCATAAAAAAAAAGAATGTTATGCAGACACCTGTCGTGGGGAGATGAGAAATTGTGCCCATGTGTCAACAACTATATTGTTAATCTTTACCCAGCCCCAGTTGTTAGGAAGCCACTGACCAAGCCTGACCGCAAACCAAGACAGACATGGACAGAGTAACGATGTTAAAAAAAATTTATTCACACAACACAAGCACACACACAGTCTCACTCATACAGGGGAACTCAGCCTCTCCAAGAACACTGAGGGTTCACTAGCTGGGATGGCTCCCTGGGCTAGGAATGTACAAAGATTTATTCACACAAGTACATAGAATAGCCATTTTTAGAAACATACACATGTAAAGACACAGAAACTGACACACACAGAGACCTCAGAAGAGCTGAGAGGTTCTCCCCGCCCCAAAGCCGGAGTGCCAAAAGAGGCCTGGTTGCTTGGGTGAGAGAGACCGAGATGCTGGGAGTGTGTCTCTTTTTGAACGGTCCAAGAAAGGGGTGGTATTACATCTTGAGCAAAGCAAAGGGCACAAATTACACATTACATCTTTATCTAAACAGTACATTCTTTTTTATCTTTATTTATTTATTTATTGGATAGAGACAGCCAGAAATGGAGAGGAGGAGAGGAGGTAGAAAGGGAGAGACAGAGAGACACCTGCAAACCTGCTTCACCACTCGTAAAGCTTTTCCCCTGCACGTGGGAACTGGGGGCTGGAACCCGGATCCTTGTGCACTGTAATATGTGCACTCAACCAAGTGTGCCACCACCCGGCCCCCTTAAACAGTACATTCTAATCTCTATCTATGGCATCAGATCTCAGCAGAGCAGGTAAACATAAGCAAAGTGAGCTGGTAAAGTTGAATCGGTATTTCAAAAATTCAAACTGTCACATTAACACTTATTTTATAGCATCATTCCTGTAAGTTCAAACGAGTCATCTGTGGCTGCCCAGATGACTTGGGTGTTCCTGGGGGGAGAGGTCAGCTTGCTTCTCAACTTTTACTGTCTTTTATTTTTAAAGCAAGTCTCTAAGATAAAGGTACTCTCAAAATAGGGAGCTCTTGCTCTCACCAATAAAATGGGGTTTATTTTAATTTTTTATTATATTTATTTATTGGATAGAGACAGCCAGAAATCAAGAGGGAAGGGGGTGAGTGAGAGAGAAAGAGTGCTTCACCACTCAAAAAGTTTTCCCCCTGCAGGTGGGAACCAGGGGCTCGAACCCAGGTCCTTACACATTGCTATACATGCACTTCACCACATGCGCCACCACCAGGCCCCATAAAATGTTTTTTAAAGAGTATCTAGCCATGGTCCAGGAGGCAGCACAGTGGATAATTAATGTACTGGACTCTCAAGCAAGTTCAGTCCTCAGCAGCACATGTACCAGAGTGATCTCTGTTTTTTTTTCCTCTCTCGCCTCCTATCTTTCTAATTAGTAAATAAATAAAATATTTTTTTAAGTGTTACATTATTTCAAGAAAGTATCTAACCAATCCTCTGTTCCCATTTCCATTGCTATTTTTTTACAATTTATATAGGAGAAAGGTTTAGAAACTTCCCTTGAAAATTTATAAATCCCACTGAGTGGTCTCATAACCCATTCTCCCATCTGGAATGTGTTATCAAAGGATCTCGGTTTAAATTTCCACTAAAAAGATCTATTGCAAGTGGTTTCTATTATTAAGTGGAAACAATGAAAAGGTGGTTTCAGCTATAAAAGGAAAAAGAAAGTTAAATTTATGTAAACTGTTACTAAATATTGACCCAGCTTCACTCTTTTTTTTTTAATTATTTATTTATTTATTCATGAGAAGATGGGAGGAGAGAAAGAACCAGAAATCACTCTGGTACATGTGCTGCTGGGGATGGAACTCAGGATTTCATGGTTGAGAATCCAGTGCTTTATCCACTGCGCCGCCTCCCAGAGCACATCATCAGTTGTACTTATACATGCAGATAAAGGAGTGTCTTGGAAAGCAGAAGTCATTGAAGAATCCGATGGAAAGAAAAAACAACTCTCTGGCCATAAGAGGAAAAACAATGAAGTATTAACTAAGTCAGCAGCCATCTACAAAAAGGTCAAGATTCCTTGCCCCCATCAACTTCAAAAAAGTTACCCATGGCTCTACAGTACAGAGAGTAGTCAGCTGATGGCTGCTCTTTGGTCTGCATCTGCATCTCTAAGGAAAGCAACGTTCAAGAACAAAGATGGTTGAGTCAAGAATGACAGTGAAGAGAGGTGATTAATGATTCGGTTGGCTTGAACTTGAATAAAAAATCTAACATACAAGATGTGCTGTTTAATAGACATTTCAGAAAATGCTGGGTGAGTAGCATATACTCAACACTAAGACTCAGCAATCACCAAGAGGAGCTAAGTGGTATTATTTGTAAATTAGATAAAGGTGTTGTAGAGCAAAGAGTCACACAAGTTCTGTGTGCTGCCAAACTTCTGTTTATTTGTTACAATTCCATTTACTAAATCCTAACATAACCTCAGGCCAGTTTCAAATGTCATCAAGATTAACTAGGGCAAGGGGAATATTCCATGAAATATTCCTAACAATAGGAATATTTCATGTGTGCTGCCTAACAATATTCCATGAAAACTGGAGATACGTGGGGAAAATTGTACAGAATAAAAGAACATTAGTGTTTCAATGCCTTTGCAATGTTGCGGTTGTCTGTTAAAGTAATACACAAGCAGGTTGAACAGAGTAACTTCACAATCCTTAACACCTGTGGTCTTCGGTAAAGCAATCATTGGCCATTTAAACATCCCCTGGGACTTTCTGAAGAGTCAAATGTTTCTGATTGGATGACTCAGAGGAATCACACATCAGCAGTTTGCTGCTGCCCCTTCAAAAACAACTCTCCAAAACCTTACAAAGACAGTTCACCTATTCTCTCCTTTCTAGTATAAACACCAATAAAACATTGTCTGGCTTATGTTGGTCTTTTGTTCATTTTCATTACAAAATGAGAGTCTGAAGACACTGCTTGGTAGGTAACAAAGGTGAGTTCTGGAGGTGGTATCAACAATTAAAAACTTTCCTTTAGTGAGTCAGGCAGTAGTGCAGCGGCTTAAATGCAGGTGGCGCAAAGCACAAGGACCGGTGGAAGGATCCCAGTTCTAGCCCCGGGCTCCCCACCTACAGGGGAATCACTTCACAAGTGGTGAAGCAGGTCTGCAGGTATCTATCTTTCTCTCCCCCTCTCGGTCTTCCCCTCCTCTCTCCATTTCTCTGTCCTACCTAAAAACAGCGACATCAATAGCAACAACAATAAAAAAACAACAAGAGCAACAAAAGGGAAAATAAATACTAAAAAAAAAAAAAAAAACTTTCCCTTGGAAGCTCCTTCTTGGCCCACCTGTTTGTTTAGACACTACTTCTACTTAACATAATTATTCTCCCAACCAGTCTTTCTTCCCATAGAACCCAACAAATCTAATTCCTGTGATTCCCTTCTATCTAGTTTTCTTTGTTTTTTGTCTTGTTTTGCTCAACTCTTGTTTATGCAGTGCTGGAAATTAAACTTGGGGCCATTGGAGCCTCAGGCCTGAGTCTTTTGCATAACCATTAATACTGTCTCCCCAGTCCTCTTCAGCAACTGGTTCAATGTAGCAAACTGCTCCTGTTTTTAGCCATTTAAAGCTATTTTATTATGTTAATAATAAAATAATTTCTGAGGGTCTGAATTTCAAGAAAGACTGCAAATTTGACTTCGCTTCCAAAATACTGAGGCCTCAGACAGGAAGACACAAAAGCAGAAATTGAAAGAAAGAGAAAGAAAGGAAGGAAGGAAGGGAGAAAGGAAGAAAAAAGAAAAGAAAGGGGGGGAAAGCAGAAACTGATTCTACAGCAAGGGACCAAGATGATGTGCTTGTATCCTCTGCAGTTCTCTTCACTCACCTATATGATGGGTGATGCTGCCTGTCAGCAGGCACTTTGTCTAGATGAACACTGCATGTGGTCTCGGTGTGGTCTAAATTTCTTCACAGTATGGGAACACACAAGGAGACTAAAACTTTCAAAAGCTGAGTCCACATTTTCTGACCTAGACTCACAAGTCAGCAGTACTTCTACCACATCTGTTTTAGTTTTAGGTACAAAGAGACACAGAGAGAGAGTGAAAGAGACCACAGCACCAAAGCTTCCTTTAGTGCAGTGGGGTCTTAAGACTCAGTCTCGAACATGGCAAAGCAGGACACTATTCAAGTGAGCTATTTCACCAATCCCGCATCAATTGTGATTAAGGGACTTGAGCTCTGGGTTGCCAAAATGAAACAGGGTCCAAAAACACTATACTCTTAAAATCCATAGATAGTAAGATATAACTACTGGTAAGGAAGACAAATTTACTAAACAAAAAAAAAAAAAAAAAAAAGGAGAGAGAGAAGCCCTTGGCCAGAGGGGGGAAAAGAATATCTCTCAAATCAATATCCTCCTCAGGAGGGGGACTAGGCATTGTTAACAGAGGATAGTTACTCAACTTATTTTTAAAATCAAAATTCCTTTCTCCTTGTATTTTCTTTTTTTCTTTTTTTCTTTTTCTACTAGTGATTTAATACTGATTTACAAAATTATGGTGGTAGCGCAGCAGGTTAAGAGCAGGTGGTGCAAAGTGCAAGGACGGGCATAAGGATCCCAGTTGGAGCCCCCGGTTCCCCACCTGCACGGGGGTTGCTTCACAGGCAATGAAGCAGGTCTGCAGGTGTCTATCTTTCTGTCTTCCCTTCCTCTCTCCATTTCTCTCTGTCCTATCCAATAGCAACGGCATCAATAACAACAATAACAATAATAACAACAGCAAGAGCCATAAAAATGGGGGGAAAATATCTGCAACACTACTTCATCACTAGTGATGCTTCCCCCCCTGCCAAGGGGGGTGCAAGGGTCTTGAACTAGGATCCCTGCACAATCCAATGTGTGTATTTTACCAGGTGTGTCACCACCCAGCACCCCCCCCCTTTGCTTGTTTTGTTCTGTTTTGTTTTTATCAGAGCACTGCTTGACTCTGGTTTATGATGGTACAGGGACTGAACCTGGGACCTCAGAGCCTCAGACAAGACAGACTTTCGCATAACCATTATGCTACCTCCCCATGTTCCCCTTTTAAAAATAATAATAGGCAGGAGGCCAGGTGGTACACAGGCTACAATGCACCAATACCCAGGTCAACCCCTCAGGGCAAGGGGAAAGCCTTACCAGGGGTGAAACAATACTGAAGGAGTCTCTCTTTCATTCTACATCTCTATCTACCCCTTCCCTCTCAATTTCTCTTTGTCTCTATACAATAAATAATGAAACCATCTTTAAATTTTAAATAGTAATAGGCAAAATAGGCAATAATAGATATAAGCCAAAATTTCTTTTTTATCTTTTATTTATTTATTATTGGACAGATAGAAATTGAGAGAGGAAGGGGTTATAGAGCGAAAGACAGAGACACCTACGGCCCTGCAGGTGGGGACCAGTAGCTTGAACCCTGGTCCTAGTGCACTGTAGTGTGAGCACTTAACCAGGTGTACCATCACCTTGGCCCTCCCAAAATTCCTATCTTAATAACATGGATAACTAGAATTTCTTCACAGTAATTTTTTTATTTCCTTTTGCTTAGTTACACCACCAGCAAAACCATACTTTTTAAAAATATTTATTATTTAACAAGAGTGAGAGAGGACCAACACACTACTCCTGCCTGTGGGGATGGAACTTTGGGACCTCACCCAGTGAGTCGTGTGATCTACCTCAGAGATGTTTTTGAAAGTCCTGGGGAGATCATTCCTGCCCCCCTTCTGTCAAGTAGAAAGGCTCAGAAATGAGAGTGTAGAACAGTCGCCATCTAAATCATCATAGGATTCCAGGAGATTGGAGACACAGTAGAAATGGACAAAGGCTCCTATTACCAGCAGGCCATCGAAATTTGCAGAGACTGGAACCATATGACAAATTTGCCAGGAAAGAAGCACTCGGAAATTCTAGAAACATTAAAGCCAGCTCCTGGTGGTGAGCTTCACAGCAATGAGGGAGAACCAGTCCAACCAGCCCACTGGGGTGGCTGAGACAAAACCCTCAGTGATTTGTAAAGTGCACGGTGGGTCACTGTGACAGCAGGAATAGACAGAGGGCAGTGAAGGTCTGAGGCAGCTCTGAGAGCCTGTTCACACCCAAATTCCTCAAGCACAGGAGAATCTTCTTTCCGCCCCCCCCCCCTTTTGTTGCCCTTGTTGTAGTTATTATTGTTGTTGTTGATGTCGTTCATTGTTGGATAGGACAGAGAGAAATGGAGAGAGGAGGGGAAGACAGAGAGGGGGAGAGAATGACACCTGCAGACCTGCTTCACCGCCTGTGAAGCGACTCCCCTGCAGGTGGGGAGCCAGAGGCTCAAACCGGGATCCTTAGGCCAGTCCTAGTGCTTTGTGCCAAGTGCACTTAACCCACTGCGCTACCACCCGCCCCCCAAGAATCTTTTTACGTAGTCAATCACATCATCACTATGTCCTATTTCAGGACATAGTTAAAGATGGAGTCTTCCCAATATTTTTGTCCAACTCCATGTTGAGTTATCAAACTCAAGCAAAACCACAATAGTTGTGGGCCCCTTGGAACATGCCTAGAATGGACTTCCTAGCTTCTTTCCATCCTAAGATGCCTATTCTCATCTGCTCTACTCCTTTTTGTTTCTACTCATTTATCATTTTGTCCCACTTTGTATCATTCCACCATTCAATCTCCAAGTTGCAGACGCTATCATGATTCCATCCTGACTTCCCTGGGCAGACAACCTCACCAATGTGTCCCGGAACCTCACAGCTTCAGAGCTCTGACCCACTAGGGGAAGACTGAAGTAGACTGGGGGTGTGGATCAACCTTCCAATGCCCATGTCTAGTGGAGAAGCAATTACAGAAGCCAGAACTCTCACCTTCTGCACAGCAAAAATAATTTTGATCCATACTTCAAGTCAGAGAGAAGATGACCAGAGAGCTCTGAACTCCAACTCCATCAGCACCTGGAAATAGAGTAGGAAAGAGGGATATTTGGATGTAATAATATGTGTATGTGTGACTTGGAAAGGAAGAGAAGATGGGACATATTAAAAAATAGGTTAAATACAGATGGGGGTGGAAGGTAGGGAGACAGCATAATGGTTATGCAAAAGACTCTTGCCTCTTAGCTATAACCAGAGCTATTTAGCTGAGGTAGATTACATAACTCTCTGGTTATTTTTTACCAGATTGTACAAAGGTAATTTAGGAATTTCAACCATGTCCCTGATTAATGAGAGTCCACTGTGATAAATAGCATTCACAGTGTAATGTAAGAAACAAACAAACAAACAAAAAAACACCCTGGTGTTATCCAGTCTGGCTTAAATTGATTTAACCCAGAAAAATAAGCCGATATCTCACAGGAGAGTTTACATTCACAAGAGTAGGTTAGAGGTAATTGACATAAGCAGAATGTAAATGTCGTAAGAGACACTTAGTGCTTCGGGGATTAAAAGACTAAATTCAGTTAAGTTAGAGAAATCATGAAAGATCCCATATAAGCAGCTACATTTAGACTTCAACCACTGCTTGGGATTTTACTCTGGTGTATTAATGAATACAAGAATTTTATCCAATGTCTCTGAAAAGCAACAATTAATAAGAAACCACATCAAGCAAATAATATAATAATAAAGGGGGGGAACTATGAGAAGGGAGGAAAAAGAAAGAATACCACACAGAGGAGAAATAAATACAAGCAAAATTAAAAAATAGTTTTAGAGAAACAAAAGGTGTGGCTTTGAGTAGGGGGGAAGGAATGCATGCTATGAAAACAGATAATCAGGGAGTCAGGCAGTAGTGCAATGGGTTAAGTGCAGTTAGCACAAAGCGCAAGAACCGGCATAAGGGTCCCGGTTCGAGCCCCCAGCTCCCCACCTGCAGAAGAGTCCCTTCCTATCCAACAATGACAACATCAATAACAACAACAATAATAACTACAACAACAATAAAAAAAACAAAAGTGAGAGCTGAGCAGTGCTCTGGTGGTTCTGTCTCTCTCTCTCTGCATCTCTCTCAAAAATAAAATAAATAAAATTTTTAAAAGGGCAACAAAAAAGGAAAATAAATAAATAAATAGAAAATAGATAATCGAAGATCACTAGAGTTTTTTTAAATATTTTATTTATTTATTGACAAGAAAGATAGGAGGAGGAGAGAGAAAGAACCAGACATCACTCTAGTACATGTGCTACCAGAGTTTGAACTTGAGACCTCCCACTTAAAAGTCCAATGCTTTATCCATTGCGCCACCTCCCAGACTATAGCAGAGAGTTTTTGAAGCTAAATTCTATGAATTAAACTCATACAACTATGGAAAACAGCATAGAAAGTCTTTAAATAAATAAAAATGGAAATATCCTATGATCCAACAATCTCACTGCTAGGCATATATTCAAAGAACATAAAAACACTAATCTGAAAAAAAATAATAATGTATGCTCCCCTACGCTTATGACTGCACTATTTGCAATTTCCAAATGTTGGAATCAATTTAAATGTCCTTCAACAGATAATTGGTGGGGCCAGACACCTGGTTAAGCAGTCACATTACAGTGCACAAGGACCCAGGTTTAAGCCCCAGGTTCCCACCCTCAGGGAGGAAGCTTCACAAGTGGTGAACCAGGGCTGCAGGTGTCTCTCTGTCTCTTTCCCTCTTTATATCCCCCTCCCCTCTCAATTTCTCTGTCTCTATCCAGAAATAAATAAGTAAATACCTTTAAAAAAATGATTGGTTAGGGAGTCCGGCAGCAGCGCAGTGGGTTAAGCGCACATGATGCAAAGTGCAAGGACCGGCAGAAGGATCCTAGTTTGAGCCCCTGGCTCCCCACCTGCAGGGGAGTCGCTTCACTGGTGGTGAAGCAGGTCTGCAGGTGTCTATCTTTCTCTCCCCCTCTCTGTCTTCCCCTCCTCTCTCCATTTCTCTCTGTCCTATCCAACAATGACAACATCAATAACTACAACAATAAAACAAGGGCAACAGAAGGGAATAAATAAATAAATATTTTTAAAATGATTGGTTAAAGATGTTGTAGGATACAAAAGGAAATAAATAAATATTTTTTAAAAGATGTAGGATATATACTCTATACACTATTGCTCAGCAACTTAAAAAAAAAGTAAGATTTCGTGGTCTGGGAGGTGGTGCAGTGGATAAGGCGTTGGACTCTCAAGCATGAGGTCCTGAGTTCAATCCCCAGCAACACATGTACCAGAGTGATGTCTGGTTCTTTCTCTCTATCATTTCTCATGAATCAATTAATAAAAAAAAATTTTAAGTAAGATTGTAACATTTAACAATATAGATGGAACAGAAAGTTATTACACTAAGCAAAATAAGTGTGTAGGTGTAAGATAACTACTAGATGGTTTCAGTCCTCTGCAGGATATAATTAACTAAGGCAGACAAATTTTTAAAACTAAAATAGTAGCTAGGTGAGCAAAAATAGCTCAAGCTCACTTGGATGGTACATCTATTTTGTCATGCACACAACCCAGGTTCAAGGCTATACACATATACTTTTATCTCTGCCTCTACCTCCATCTGAAAAAAAAAAAAGCCTAGAGTGGTGAAGCCCCAGTGATAATGATGATAATAGTGATAGCCAAACTGTCTCTTAGGCTAGATAAGAGGAAAGATGCCAAGAGAAAGAAAGATCAGAATACTGCTGAGTTCCAGTTTATGGTGGTGCTGGGGGTTGAATCTGGGACCTCAAAGCCTCAGGCTTGAAAGGCTTTTGCATAACCATTATGCTGTCTCCTCAGCACAAACAAATAGAACAGATTTTAACCCCAAAATATTACTAAAAAAAAAAGATTGGTTTATACTAATACAAGTGGAAATTCATCAAAAAGGTGCAATAAGCATTTTTAATTTTTTAATATGTATTTATATCTTCTCTTTTGTTGCCCTTGTTTTGTTTTTTATTTATTTATTGGGGAATTAATGTTTTACATTCAACAGTAAGTATAATAGTTTGTACATGCATAACATTTCCCAGTTTTCCACATAACAATACAACCCCCACTAGGTCCTCTGTCATCCTTTTTGGACCTGTACTCCCCCCCACCCCACCCACCCCAGAGTCATTTACTTTGGTGCAACACACCAATGAACAATCTTTTTAATATACTGCTGTATCGGGTTGGCTAGAATTTTGTTCAATATTTTAGCATCTATGTTCATCAGAGATATTGGTTTGTAGTGTTCTTTTTTGGTTGTGTCCCTGTCTGCTTTTGGTGTCAAAGTGATGTTGGCTTCATAGAAGCTGGAAGAGAGTATTCCAGTGTCTTCAATCTTCTGGAAGACCTTATTTTTTTTTAATTTAAAAAAGGAGACATTAACAAAACCATAGGCTAAGAGGGATACAACTCCACACAATTCCCACCGCCAGATCTCCATATCCCATCCCCTCCCCTGATAGCTTTCTTATTATTTATCCCTCTAAGAGTATGGACCCAAGGTCATTGTGGGATGCAGAAGGTGGAAGGTCTGGCTTCTGTAATTGCTTCCCCACTGAACATGGGCATTGACTGGTCGATCCATACTCCCAGCCTGCCTCTCTCTTTCCCTAGTAGGGTAGGTCTCTGGGGAAGCGGCGCTCCAGGACACATTGGTGGGGTCTGTCAAGGGAAGTCTGGTTAGCATCATGTTAGCATCTGGAACCTGGTGGCTGAAAAGAGAGTTAACATACAAAGTCAAACAAATTGTTGAACAATCATGGACCTAAAGGCTGGAATAGTGTAGATGAAGTGTTGGTGGGGTCCTCCATTTATAGATAGCTAGTAGGCATATTAGTTATATTTCAAAGGGCCTGTAGCTATACTAGTTTTTTTTTTTTTCCTCTGAGTCTGAAATCTGATATGCAGGTGGATCCAAGTTATTGTCTGGGGAGGTGACATCATGGCTAGAAAAGGCACAATAAGCTGGATCAGGGAAGGGAGTAGCTCCCTAATATGGGAAGGGGTATAAATATTGTTGACTGTAAACCCCATTGATTTTATTTGGTCTGGGGCCCATATTCAGCTTAGGAGCCTATGTGACCTCTGCATCCCTGTAGATCTGAGCTTACACTCTGTGGTCATGAGTAGAAACATTCCAAGCTGCCCCAATATCGACCCATCTTCCTCAGGTGTAGCATAGAGTATGTTGTCCATCCTCCCCTCAGAGGAGGGAACATTCTCTACTGCTGTTGCTTCAAGTTGAGGGCAAGGTCCTATGGGGGGCCCACAAAGGGGTCTTTTTTGTTGTTCCTGATTGGAAGACTTAAAAGTAGAGGTATTAGTTCTTCTTTGAAGGTTTTGTAGAATTGATTTGTAAAACCATCTGGTCCAGGACTTTTATTCTTGGGAAGGTTTTTGATAACTGTTTCGATTTCATTAGCTGTGATGGGCCTGTTCATGTTATCTAGTTCCTCTTTACTTAATTTTGGAAGTTCGTAGGTATCTAGGAAATCGTCCATTTCTTCCAGGTTCTCTAGCTTGGTGGCATATAGTTATTCTTAGAAGCCTCGAATGATATGTTGAATTTCTGCGGTGTCCGTTGTGATATCTCCTCTTTCATTTACGATCTGATTTATTTGGGTTCTAATCCTGTCTTCTTGCAGTCCCACGTGGTCTCCTTTGGTATTCCTAGTTGACCTGGGAGAGGAGAGGAAGGAAACACCACCCTTTTTTTTTTTATTGTTGTAGTTATTATTGTTGTCGTCATTGTTGGATAGGACAGAGAGAAATGGAGAGAGGAGGGAAAGACAGCGAGAGGGAGAGAAAGACAGACACCTGCAGACCTGCTTCACCGCTTGTGAAGCGACTCTCCTGCTGATGAGGAGCCAGGGGCTCGAACCAGGATGCTTACCCAGTCTTTGCACTTTGCACCACGTGCTTAACCCGCTGTACTACCGCCTGACTCCCAGCATTATTATTTATGTACCTGCTAATACCAAGTGTTACATGAAGTAGAAACTCGTAGAATTGGGGGAGGGAGAAGATTACACAATGAAAATATAATGGGTACTTTATTTATTTAGTTAGTTATTTTACCAGAGTACTGCTCAGCTCTGGCTTACTGCTGGTGTGGGGGATTGAACCTGAGATTTTGGAGGCTAAAGAATGAGAGTCTCAGGAGTCGGGCAGTAGCGTAGTGGGTTAAGTGCACTTGGCGCTAAGCACAAGTACCAGCTGTGTAGGGATCCTGGTTCGAACCCCTGGCTCCCCACCTGCAGGGGAGTCGCTTCACAAGTGGTGAAGCAGGTCTGCAAGTGTCTGTCTTTCTCCCCCTCTCTGTCTTCCCCTCCTCTCTCCATTTCTCTCTGTCCTATCCAACAACAATGACATCAGTAACAACAACAACAATCACCACAACAATAAAATAACAAGGGCAACAAAAGGAAATAAATATTTTTTTAAAATTTTTTTAAAAAGAATGAGAGCCTCTTTGCATAACCACTATGCTGTCTACCCCCACCCTGGATATTTTATTTTTTAACATCTGATTTATTTGTTATTTTATTGCATCAAGACAGAGAAATGCAGAGAGAAAGGAAAGCTAGAGAGGGAAAGAGAAAAAGAGATCCCTGTAGCACTATTTCACTGGCGGTGCAGCATTCCCCCTGCAGGTGGGGGTGGTCTAACCCAGGTCTTTGCATCTGGTTATGAGTGTGCTCAGCCTGGAATGCCACTGCCCAGCCTCAGTAGTGGATCCTTTAAACAGGTGAGATAAGCCAAAAAGAAAGACAACTACTGAATGATCTCACTTATAATTGGGTCTTAATAAATATGGGCTGGGAGGTAGAACACCAGGTGAAACATAGAATGGACATGGTGCATTGCATCAAAGCAAAAGACTCTGGGGGTGGGGGGCAGAAGGCAGCTTTGGAGTCCTGGCACATAATGAAATTGTACCAGTATGTCAATAACTGCACTGGGAACCATTAAAACCCTCGCCCAGTAAAAATGAGGAAAGAAAAAGCTAAACAGATTAAAAAAACAGGAGGTTTAAACAATACTATAAACCAAGAAGACCTAACCAACATCTATAGAACTTCACACTCCAAAAAAGCAGAATACGTATTTCTCTCAAGTGCACTTGGAACCATCTTCAGGATTGACTAGATAGATCTTGTTTGTTTATTTCTTTATTCATTCATTCATTTAGTTAGTTAGTTAGTTATTTTACCAGAGCACTGCTCAGCTCTGGCTTATAGTGGTGCAGGGGATTGAACCTGGGACTTTGGAGACTCAGTCATGAGAGTCTCTTTGAATAACCATTATGCTATCTACCCCACCCAACAATATAGATCTTAAAACATCCCAGTACCACATGTGGTCCCCATAGACAGCAACAAGGGAACTCCATAGATAACAGAACAGCAGTTTGTTAGTTAGTTTGTTTATCTATACAGAGGCTAAAAGAAAGACAGCAGTTAAAACAAATCTAGTGAAGCGAAAGGCCCAAGACTATAACTTGGAAGAATTCAACAAGTAGTTCCTTATTAAATTATTGCTGACAACCCTTTTTGTTCTTTTGTTTTGGTTTGGTTTGGATTATGCAACGCCAGGCATCTAACCCAGGGCCTCACTCTTACAAGAAATGTGCTGATAGAAATGTAAAAACAGAGGGACCTGTAGGCAGCACACCTGATTGAGTGCACATATTATAGTGCATAAGGACCCAGGTTCAAGCTGTTGGTCCCCACCTGCAGGGGGAAAGCTTCACAAGTGGTGATGTAGTGCTACAGGTGTCTCTCTGTCTCTCTCCCTCTCAATTTCCGGCTATCACTATCCAATAAATAAAAGATTAAAAAAAGAAGTCTACAGGAATCAGGCGGTAGCGCAGCGGGCTAAGCGCACGTGGTACAAAGCACAAGGACCGGTGTAAGGATCCTGGTTCAAGCCCCCGACTCCCCATCTGCAGGGGAGTCACTTCACAGGCGGTGAAGCAGGTCTGCAGGTGTCTGTCTTTCTCTTTCCCTCTCTGTCTTCCCCTCCTCTCTCCATTTCTCTCTGTTCTATCCAACAATGAAGACAGACAACAATAATAACTACAACAATAAAACAACAAGGGCAACAAAAAGGGAATAAAGAAAGAAAGAAAGAAGTCTATATGGCAAGGAAAATGTAAAAACAGTGCCCCTGCTATAGAAAGCAGCTTGGCAATTCCTCAGTAAGTCAGACACTAACTTACCTTATGATTTAAGCACTGAGATTCTGGAAAACATCCTGGAATTAGTATTGGTTGTTGCACAACTCTATGAATATACTAAGAACTAACAAATTGTACACTTTACATGAAAACTTTACACTAGTAGGGTGAATGCCCTGCCAGGCATGCAGCAAAGGTTTAAGCCCAGGCATTACATGGGAATGCCACAGAACCAAGAGAAGCTCTGCTGTGGTGTCTCTCTCTCTAGCTAGCTGAAACAGGAAGAATGACAAAGTTGGCCAAGAAGCAGTGAACTCACTCATGCATGAAACCCACAACAACAAAATCATTCTTCTGCCTGTGTGTCTGAAACTGGAAGAGAGTCACAGCCTTTGATTTGATGTGATGTGCCCCTTGGTGACCCACACCGAGTCAACACATGGCTCTGGGTTCCCATTGTTAGAGTAAATGAGGCCTTCCTTACACAAGGAGGGCTGTAGTTTTGATTGATTGGAGAGACTCCGTGGGCAGCCAGGGATCAGCAGAAAGGGTGAAGAGGTGAGTAATAAATATGCCAGTGCATTAACACAATCAGGTTTTATTAAAAAGGCACTGAAGTAAAATGGAACATCGGGGATTTACAAAAGCAGCTGACATGTTCAATGTTTTAGAGGTGGATTTATGTCTAACTAACTGTCCAGAACCATTCTAACTCCTGTACACAGGAAAGCATGAACTGAGACAAACAAGTGATTGATCTGAGTGGGAAAGTCTAATATTGTGAAATGCGGAAGGAAAGGAGAACAGTGAAAGGTGATTGTTTGGAGTCAAGTTTACACAACTCAGATATGGAATCAGGACTTCGCAAGAGACCGGGTTTTGTTGAGATGACTTTTGCTATTGTTATTGTTTGTGCTGCTTTAAAGTATCTTGTAGTAAGATAATAGTTATATTTGTCATGGAAGGTGACTGGATCACAAGATTTAGTTAGAGCCTTTTGAAGTTACTAACATTGGAATCCGAAAGGAAAAGGTACCAACCAAATCTCACTGTATGGAGTTTTATCATGTTAGCGTTACAAAAAGAGAAAGAGGGCTTCTGAGTTTAATAGTAATTACTTTCTCCATATTTAGAGGTTTACTTGTGTTCAGAAAAACAAACCTAGGTATGTCTTTTTTTTTTTTTTTTTTAAGTTAATCTATCACTAGAGACACACAAGTTTAGGTCCAGACCATCAGAACATATTGAGCATCACAATAACTAAATCATAGTAATGTTTTTGCTTTCCTGGTTCCTAGAAGCATCGTTTACACTGTGGTCCAGTCTAGTAAGTGTCCAATAGCATGATGTCTAACACACACACATCTATGATTTTTAAACGCCCCCCATCTAAAAATGTTTATTTCTTTAAAATGCAAGTCACCATCTATCTGCAGCTTTTAAAAAATCAGTTATTTTGCTGGTGATGTGTTTTGCCTCGATAGTGACACCGGCTGACTGATCAGGATAGTGGTTGCTCAAAGTCAGGCGACTGTAGCAAAATATGAAAATAAAATGAGCAAGTGCATTGTAAAGGAGCATTCATAGTTTTGGTAGGAATCTTTTCTCTAAGCATCAGATCTCAACAATAGGCTTGGGCAGGAGGAGATAGCACAATAACTATGCAGAAGGAATTCCATGCCTTAGGCTTTCAAGTCCCAGGTTCAATCCCTGTACCACCATAAAAGTATAAAAAGATAGGCATAGCTTGGGATTTGACAGAATTCTTTTTTTTTCTTTTTTTAACATTTTTATTTATAAAATGGAAACACTGACAAGAACATAGGATAAGAGGGGTACACAATCCCACACAATTCCCACCACTCCAAATTCTTAATCATAACACCAAAGCAAAAAGAAAAAATTGATAAACTGGATTCCATCCAGATTAGACTTTTACCCTGTAGATGATATTCACTGTTAAGAAAATGAAAGGTAAGCTGCATATTGAAAGAAATGATTTGCAGATCATATGTCTGATAAAAGATAAGATACAGTGCAATATTAGATAGAGCTGTATAAGTAATATGCAAGATCTTGCATGCATGTGGGCCTGGGTTTGATTACCAATACTAAACAACAAGAAAAAGACAAAAACAGAAACAGAATACCATAACTAGGTATGAAATTATACTTCCTTTTTTGATTGATTGATTGATTAAGTGAGCGAGTGAGAAAAGAAGTGCCTTCTGGAACATCAGACATGTCATTTTGCTGTGTCCCTGAGAGAAATACATGCTTTTTTATTTCTCATTGGGCATCTTTCTAGAACTTTCTTCCACAACTTTTTGACCAACAGTGTTCCTGTAAACTTGGAGAAAAAAAAATAGGGAGTCGGGTGGCAGCGCAGCAGGTTAAGCGCAGGTGGCACAAAGCACAAGGACCGGCGTTAAGGATCCCAGTTTGAGCCCCCAGCTCCCCACCTGTAGTGGGGGTCGCTTCACAAGTGTTGAAGCAGGTATGCAGGTGTCTTTCTGTCCCCTTCTCTGTCTTCCCCTCTTCTCTCCATTTTTCGATGTCCTAACCAACAATGACTACAACAATAAAACAAGGGCAACAAAAGGGAATAAATAAATAAATATTTAAAATAATAAAATAAATAAATAAAAATAAAGAAGCAAAAATAAATAAATAAATTTAGACCTACCTCAACAATTTCACTCCTAATTACTGAGGAGGAATGAAGACTGTTCACAGGAAAAATTGGTACACAACCAATTACAAGTCCAGTCCTAAGAGCCCAAAACTGGAAACAAACAAATGCCCTTAAACTGGTGGGTGAGCAAACTAACTAGCTATATCTCTCCATGCAACAGATTGCTACTCAATCATAGAAAGGAATGAATTACTGATATATGCAACAACTTGAGTGAATCGCATAGACCCTATGCTAAGTGACAAAATCAATATCTAGAGGGTGTATGCTGCTAGGGCCCATGAGGTGGCGCTGTGGATAAAGCATTGGATTCTCAAGTATGCTTTCTGAGTGAGTGCCTTAGTGACGCTCTGGTTCTTTCTCCTAAAACAATCTTGAGAAAAAAGAACAGAACCGGAGGCATCACACTGCCAGATCTCAAACTATATTATAGGGCCATTGTCATCAAAACTGCTTGGTACTGGAACATGAACAGACACACTGACCAGTGGAATAGAATTGAGAGCCCAGAAATGAGGCCCCACACGTATGGACATCTAATCTTTGACAAAGGGGCCCAGACTATTACATGGGGAAAGCAGAGTCTCTTCAACAAATGGTGTTGGAAACAATGGGTTGAAACATGCAGAAGAATGAAGCTGAATCACTGTATTTCACCAAATACAAAAGTAAATTCCAAGTGGATCAAGGACTTGGATGTTAGACCAGAAACTATCAGATACTTAGAGGAAAATATTGGAAGAACTTTTTTCCGCATAAATTTTAAAGACATTTTCAATGAAACGAATCCAATTACAAGGAAGACTAAGGCAAGTATAAACCTATGGGATTACATCAAATTAAAAAGCTTCTTCACAGCAAAAGAAACCACTACCCAAATCAAGAGACCCCTCACAGAATGGGAGAAGATCTTTACATGCCATACATCAGATAAGAGTTTAATAACCAACATATATAAAGAGCTTACCAGACTCAACAACAAGACAACAAATAACCCCATCCAAAAATGGGGGGAGGAATTGGACAGAATATTCACCACAGAAGAGATCCAAAAGGCCGAGAAACACATGAAAAAATGCTCCAAGTCTCTGATTGTCAGAGAAATGCAAATCAAGACAACAATGAGATATCACTTCACTCCTGTGAGAATGTCACACATCAGAAAAGGTAACAGCAGCAAATGCTGGAGAGGGTGTGGGGTCAAAGGAACCCTCCTGCACTGCTGGTGGGAATGTCAATTGGTCCAACCTCTGTGGAGAACAGTCTGGAGAACTCTCAGAAGGCTAGAAATGGATCTACCCTATGACCCTGCAATTCCCCTCCTGGGGATATATCCTAAGGAACCCAACACATCCATCCAAAAAGATCTGTGTACACATATGTTCTTGGCAGCACAATTTGTAATAGCCAAAACCTGGAAGCAACCCAGGTGTCCAACAACAGATGAGTGGCTGAGCAAGCTGTGGTATATCTACACAATGGAATACTACTCAGCTGTAAAAAATGGTGACTTCACCGTTTTCAGCCGATCTTGGATGGACCTTGAAAAATTCATGTTGAGTGAAATAAGTCAGAAACAGAAGGATGAATATGGGATGATCTCACTCTCAGGCCGAAGTTGAAAAACAAGATTAGAAAAGAAAACACAAATCGAACCTGAAATGGAATTGGAGTATTACACCAAAGTAAAAGACTCTGGGGTGGGTGGGTGGGTGGGGAGAATACAGGTCCATGAAAAATGATGAATGAAATAGTGGGGGTTGTATTGCTAAATGGGAATCTGGGGAATGTTATGCATGTAAAAAAAAAAAAAGAAGAAGTAGAAACGCAAAGCAGAAATTGACTGAGTTTGGAGTATGGCACCAAAGTAAGAAAGCAGAAGTATACTAGAGCTTGCAGTGAGTACCTCCCTAATACTTCCTCTCCACTTTTCCAAGCTTTGGGTCCATGATTGCTCAACAATTTGTTTGGCTTTGTATGTTAACTCTCTTTTCAGTCACCAGGTTCCAGGTATCATCAGGATGCCGGCCAGACTTCCCTGGATTGAAGACACCACCAATGTGTCCTGGAGCTCAGCTTCCCCAGAGACCCATCCTACCAGGGAAAGAGAGAGGCAGACTGGGAGTATGGACCGACCAGTCAACGCCCATGTTCAGCGAGGAAGCAATTACAGAAGCCAGACCTTCTACCCTCTGCAACCCTCAATGACCCTGGGTCCATGCTCCCAGAGGGATAGAGAATGGGAAAGCTATCGGGGGAGGGGGTGGGATATGGAGATTGGGCGGTGGGAATTGTGTGGAGTTGTACCCCTCCTACCCTATGGTTTTGTTAATTAATCCTTTCTTAAATAAAAAAAAAATTTTTTAAAAATCAATCTTTTTTTTTTTAAAGTTATGTACAGAACAGTTTCATTTATTATTTATACATTATACACTAGTTCCATCTATTTATACATTCTTCACTTAAAAAGAAGAAGAAAAAGATTGAGCCAGAGTAAAGCAGAGAGGCTCAGGGAGACCATGAAAGAGACTCCACCCCAACCTGGGTTGTAAGCACATAGCAAGGCAACACACTACTCAAGTAAGCTATTTCACCGACACTATTTATACATCCCAGAACGGAAAAAACTTGGGTATGGATGGTGTCCCACTTGGTTGAGTGCACATGTTATATGGTTCAAGCCCCTGGTCCCCACCTGCTGGGGGAAAGCTTTGCACGTGGTGAAGCACTGCTGCAGGTATCTCGCTTTCTCTTTCCCTTTCTTTTTTTTAAATTTTATTTATTTATTTATTTTATTTTATTTATTTATTTATTTATTTATTAGATAGAGACAGCCAGAAATTGAAAGGGAAGGGGGTGATAGAGAGGGAGAGAGAGAGCTTCATCACTTGTGAAGCTTTCCCCCTGTAGGTGGGGACCGGGGGCTCAAACCTGGGTCCTTGTTCATTATAACACGTGCAACTCAACCAGGTGAGCTATCATTCAGCCCCTTCTCTTTCCCTTTCTGTCATCCCCTTCTCTATTTCTGGCTGTCTCTATTCAGTAAGTAAGTGAAGATAATTTTTTTAAAAAATTAATGGGAGAAACTTTAGTTGGAGCCAGGTGGTGGCGCACCTGGTTGAGCACACATGTTATGATGCCCAAGGACCGGGGTTCAAATCCCTGGCCCCCACCTGCAGAAGGAAAGCTTTGCAAGTGGTGAAGCAGTACTGCAGATGTCTCTCTGTCTAACTCCCTCTTCCCTCTCGATTTTTGGCTGTCTCTATCAAATAAATAATAAAAAAGAAAAAACTTTCACAGTAGAACACAGATTAGTCATTCCCAGAGTTTAGGTGTCAGAAGAAGGCATGATTATAAAGGTGTAGCAGATGGTCTGGGAGGTTGCACAGTGGATTAAGCATTGACTCTCAAGCATGAGGTTCTGAGTTCAATCCCACACGTACCAGAGTGATGTCTGGTTCTTTCTCTTCTCCTATCTTTCTCATGAATAAATCAAATCTTTAAAATAAAATAAAAAATAAAGGTATATCAGGAGGCAGTTCCTAGAGTAATGGAATTCAATCCTTCTGTGTAAACTGAGAGAGGTGATAGCTTCACAAATCTATGCCTGCCTTAAAATTTGTAGAAATAGGCCATAAAATGCTAATGTTAGTGGTTTTATAAAGCTGTATATGTCTTTAAAATAAAGTCTGACAGATTTTGTTGACTACAGTTCAATGTTTACGAAAAGTGTGAACCGACCGCCAAAAGAAAGTACTTAGGCTGCATTAGTGGAAGTATTAAACCCAAAACAAAGAAAATTGGGTGGTGGGTGTCAAACTGATCAGACCACACCCATACTTTTCTGTTCTCCCAGCTGGAATGTTGATGTGATCAATACCACTAGAGGACGGAAGTTTGGACATTTAGGGAATAGTGGGATGACTTGAGAAGTTTAGCCTGGGAAAGAGAATAAATGGCTTGACTAGTTCTCTAAATATGTGATAGGCAGTAGCTTGGGGGGGGGGGAGTTGCACAATTACTTTTTTTTTTTTTTTTTTTTTTTTTACGAGAGCACTATTTAGCTGATTTATGGTGGTGCCAGGGATTACTTTTATTCTGTATTATTCCTAAGGAAAAGTCTGGGTTCCCTGTGAAGTAGTTGCAAGAAAGCAGACCTCAAATCGCTACAGAGAAAAGCTTTCTGCTAATTCAAGCTGAGAATAAATAAAACCACCTGCCAAGATAAGCAGTGTGTGTCTCGTCCCTTAACCACTGAAAATGGTTAAGCAGATTTTAAATAACCATCTATCAAGGTTATTGTCAAAGGGATTACTTCACTGAGTAGGAGACTGATCTCTTTAACCTCAAAGGGGCTCTTCCAACTCCACCTCCTGTATTCCGAATTATAAAAGATGTTATAAATCACCTTCACCCCAAGTGTATCCACAATTCCCTACAATTCATTACACTGTTCATATACAGAGTGTATACAAAATTGTGTGGACTCCTTTTACTATTGACTGTCCCACAACAACTTCTGAGGTGTACCGACTTTAAGTTATTGATTTAATTCATTTACAGGATAATAAAATTTTAGAGACACTGTTTTATATCTATACATATGTATAAGACCCACCACCAAAGTATCATTATTCAAGAGACCCACCACCAAAGTATCATTATTCAAGAGACCCATCACCAAAGTATCATTACTCAAGAGACCCCCTCAGGGGCTATGCAGTGGCATACCTGGTTAAGCACACACATTACAGTGCCCCTGGTCCCCACCTGCAGAGAGAAAGCTTCACAAGTCATGAAGTAGGGCTGCAGGTGTCTGTCTGTCTCTTTCCTCTCTATCTCCCCCCCTTCTCAGTTTCTTTCTGCCTCTAATAAATAAATATTTTAAAAAACATTTTTTAAAAAAGAGAAAGATCCCACTACCTATACCTTTTCTTCCCTTTCTTTTTCTTTTCTATTTTCCTTAGTCTTTTTAAAAAAGATTTTTTATATTATTATTTTCCCTTTTGATGCCCTTGTTTTTTATTGTTGTTGTAATTGTTGTTGTTATTGATGTCATCATTGTTAGATAGGAGAGAGAAATGGAGAGAGGAGGAAAAGACAGAGAGGGAGAGAAAGATAGACACCGAAGACCTGCTTCACTGCATGTGAAGCGAACCCCCTGCAGGTGGGAATCTGGGGGCTCCAACTTTATTTTTTAATTTTTTTAGTCTTTTTAATTTTTTTCTGTCTTCCCCTCCTCTCTCCATTTCTCTTTCTCCTATCTAACAATGACAACATCAATAACAATAATAATAACTACAACAACAATTTTTTTTAAAAGGGTAACAAAAGGGAAAATAAATAAATAAAAAAGAAATACACTATTCTTTCCCCCCCTCCTTTTCAATTCTTTGACTAACTCTTTATATTCCCCTCTCCAGTTTTCTCAGTATAACTTATCCAGGTCTGGAACCTTCAAAAATATAAATACAAATTAGGAGCAAAAGTGTCTATTTAAAGTATGGAGGCCAGGATCACAGGAGGCAGAAGGTTTTGCAGACATCAAGGCAAGCAGGATTGAGAAAAGGAGTAGGTTGAGGAGATTAGATTTATCCAACAGGATAAAGACCAACAGGGTGAGGAAGATAGCATAATGGTTATGCAAACAGACTCTCATGCCTGAGACTCCAAAGCCCCAGGTTCAGTCCCCTGCACCAGGTTCAGTCCCCTGCACCACCATAAGCCAGAGCTGAGCAGTGCTCTGGTGTTTCTCTCTGTCTCTCTCGCTGCATCTCTCTCAAAAATAAACTAAATAAAATTTTAAAAAGAGAGAGAGCAACAGATCAATACTGGTGTATCTGAAATTGGAAGGACAAGGTTTAAATCATAACCTTATGCATAAGTTAGACAAGATTCACATCAAAGGCATGTGTGACCCTCAGTGATTCCAGAAAATGGAATCATTTTGTGCTGCCCAAATACAAAACTTCCAGAATTGAGTCCATAGGCCTACCTTGTTGCCCACATACCACTGCTGGACACTAGCTGCAAACTGTTGTTTTCAGAGTGCCCATGAAGATGCCATAGTTCCCTTTACTGGGTTCAGTGTAGAACTAGAAAGTCTGTTAGGCAGATAAAAATAATCTCTGGTATAAGAAGTGAGATGGAGGCTGTGAAATAGCTCAGTTGGGTAGCGTGCTGCTTTACCATGTCCATGACTCCGTTTTGGCCCAGCCCCCATCATAATGAAGAAAACTTCAGTGCTGTGGTCTCTTTTATGCTTTCTCTCTACCTTCCTGCCTCTATCTAGAAAAAAGGAAAAAGAATGAAAGAAAACCAGCTTACTCATTAGAGCAGATAATCACAGGAAGGGAGCAAGCATAATTGAGGGTTATGGGGTACTATTATTTATCGACCTAGGTGCATTCAGATTATAGCAGCATTCTTTATTATTATTATTATTATTTTATTAAAAGAATCAGACATCACTCTGGTACATGTTCTGCCAGGGATTGAACTCAGGACCTCATGTTTGAGAGTCTAGTGCCTTAGCCACTGTGCCACCTCCCGGGCCACTGCTTATTTCTGGGTTTGTGTTTGTTTGTTTGTTTGTTTTGGTGCTGGGGATTGAACCTGTGATTTTTTATGCCTTTGTCTAACTATTATGTTCTCTAGCCCATAATGCTCTGATTGTCATCACATTACAGATAAGGGAGTTGAGACGCAAAAAAAAATTTTTTTTATTTCATTTATTTATTAATATTATTAATGATAAAGATAGGAGGAGAAAAAGAAAGAACCAGACATCACTCTGGTACATGTCCTGCCAGGGATTGAATTTGGGACCTCATGCTTGAGAATCTAATGCTTTATCCACTGTGCCACCATTACACACATTCAAAAATTTTACCTGACTAAACTCAAATAAGTAGCAATAATAAATTTGAGACTGACTTATATTCCATTACTTTTTCACTGTACAAAATTGCAATACTATCTGATTCTATTCTTCTTGCCTTTTATTTTCTTAGCATTTCTTTCATTTCATTTTAAGGTATTTTAAAACCTAAGGTATGGATGCGAGGGCGATCTGGCTGCGACATTTGTCACCCCACTGATCATCAGGGTTGATTTGGCTGATCTGGCTGGCTAGGCGGGTGTCTCCTTTCTCCCTCACCGATCCATGTGCGTCCCTCCCAAAGCTGCTCTTTGAAGAAGAGGATGGCCTTCCCCGAATAGAGATGGACCGGTCTTTGGGCGAGGGTATACGAGTAGCTGTGCTCCCCTGCTAGAACCTCCAAACAAGCTCTCAAACCTAAGGTAAACATGCTTTATCGGGGGGGGGATGGCAACTGTCATACAAAAAGAGATCAACGAAGCTAATTCAAAGTAGTTTTTTCTTTATTATCTTTATTTATTGGATACAGACAGTCAGAAATTGAGAGGGAAGGGAGAGATAAAGAGGGAGACAGACCGAGAGACACCTGCAGCAGTGCTTCACCACTTGTGAAGCTTTCCCTCTGCAGGTGGGGACTGGGGGCTTAAACCTAGGTCCTTGCGCATTGTAACCTGTGCGCTCAACCAGGTGCGCCACCACTTGGCCCCCCCAAAGTATTTCTTAATGGCATAATCAGCAACATACTGTTTTATTTTATTTATTTGATAGGACAGATAGAAATTGAGATGGAAAGGGGAAATAGAGAGGGAGAGAGAGAAAGAGACACCTGCGGTACTGCTTCAACACTCATGAGTCTTCCCCCCCTGCAGGGACTTGAACCTGAGTCCTTGTGTATAGTAGTGTGTGCACTCAACCAGGTGAGCCACCACCCAAACCTTGTCAGCAACATATTCTAAGATAACAGTGCTGAATGATGTAAATGCATGTTAACCCCATTAATCGAACTTGGACTAAATGAAAATTTATTGGGTACCTCTGTACACAGGAACCACATGAGCACTTTCATAGATAAATTTTCTCTCTCTTTTTTTTTTTTTTTTTTGCCTCCAAGGTTATTGCTGGGGCTGGGTGCCTGCACTATGAATCCACTGCTCCTGGAGGCTATTTTTCCCCTTTTGTTGCCCTTGTTGTTTATCATTGTTGTTATTATTATTGTTGTTGTTGTTGTTGTTGTTGGATAGGACAGAGAGAAATGGAGAGAGGAGGAGAAGCTAGAGAGGGGGAGAGATTGACACCTGCAAACCTGCTTTACCATTCGTGAAGTGACCCCCCCTGCAGGTGGGAAGCCGGGGGCTCCAACCAGGATCCTTAGCGGGTCCTTGTGCTTCGTGCCACGTGCGCTTAGCCTGCTGCACTACCACCCGACTCCCTATAGATATTTTTTTTTTTATGTATTATAAAGGCAAAGGCCCATTTCTCTAAAAACACATACAGATTTTGCTTAAAATTTTAGGGGCTCTGGTTGTTATAGCTGCTCTATAACAGAGATATGCAGAACTGGCTTAGCACCCGGTCTTCTGGCAAAAACAAAATAATGTGAAAAAAATAATATCTATGGGGCTGGGTGAACATCACAGTGGTTTGCACAACAGACTTTCATGGCAACAGAGGTCCCACTTTCAATACCTGGAACCATCATGAGTCAGAGCTGAGCAGTGCCATGGTTTAAAAATGATAATAGCATACGTGTGGGAAACAATGGGTTGAAACATGCAGAAGAATGAAACTGAATCACTGTATTTCACCAAATACAAAAGTAAATTCCAAGTGGATCAAGGACTTGGATGTTAGACCAGAAACTATCAGATACTTAGAGGAAAATATTGGCAGAACTTTTTTCCGCATAAATTTTAAAGACATTTTCAATGAAACGAATCCAATTACAAGGAAGACTAAGGCAAGTATAAACCTATGGGACTACATCAAATTAAAAAGCTTCTTCACAGCAAAAGAAACCACTACCCAAATCAAGAGACCCCTCACAGAATGGGAGAAGATCTTTACATGCCATACATCAGATAAGAGTTTAATAACCAACATATATAAAGACCTTCCAGACTCAACAACAAGACAACAAATAACCCCATCCAAAAATGGGGGGAGGAATTGGACAGAATATTCACCACAGAAGAGACCCAAAAGGCCGAGAAACACATGAAAAAATGCTCCAAGTCTCTGATTGTCAGAGAAATGCAAATCAAGACAACAATGAGATATCACTTCACTCGTGTGAGAATGTCATACATCAGAAAAGGTAACAGCAGCAAATGCTGGAGAGGGTGTGGGGTCAAAGGAACCCTCCTGCACTGCTGGTGGGAATGTCAATTGGTCCAACCTCTGTGGAGAACAGTCTGGAGAACTCTCAGAAGGCTAGAAATGGATCTACCCTATGACCCTGCAATTCCCCTCCTGGGGATATATCCTAAGGAACCCAACACATCCATCCAAAAAGATCTGTGTACACATATGTTCTTGGCAGCACAATTTGTAATAGCCAAAACCTGGAAGCAACCCAGGTGTCCAACAACAGATGAGTGGCTGAGCAAGTTGTGGTCTATATACACAATGGAATACTACTCAGCTGTAAAAAATGGTGACTTCACCGTTTTCAGCCGATCTTGGATGGACCTTGAAAAAATCATGTTGAGTGAAATAAGTCGAAACAGGAGGATGAATACGGGATGATCTCACTCTCAGGCTGAAGTTGAAAAACAAGATTAGAAAAGAAAATATAAATCGAACCTGAAATGGAATTGGAGTATTACACCAAAGTAAAAGACTCTGGGGTGGGTGGGTGGGTGGGGAGAATACAGGTCCATGAAAAATGATGAATGAAATAGTGGGGGTTGTATTGTTAAATGGGAATCTGGGGAATGTTATGCATGTAAAAAAAAAAAAAGTAGAAACGCAAAGCAGAAATTGACTGAGTTTGGAGTATGGCACCAAAGTAAGAAAGCAGAAGTACACTAGAGTTTGCAGTGAGTACCTCCCTAACACTTCCTCTCCACTATTCCAAGCTTTGGGTCCATGATTGCTCAACAATTTGTTTGGCTTTGTATGTTAACTCTCTTTTCAGTCACCAGGTTCCAGGTGTCATCAGGATGCCGGCCAGGCTTCCCTGGATTGAAGACCCCACCAATGTGTCCTGGAGCTCAGCTTCCCCAGAGACCCACCCTACTAGGGAAAGAGAGAGGCAGACTGGGAGTATGGACCGACCAGTCAACGCCCATGTTCAGCGGGGAAGCAATTACAGAAGCCAGACCTTCTACCTTCTGCAACCCACAATGACCCTGGGTCCATGCTCCCAGAGGGATAGAGAATGGGAAAGCTACTGGGGAGGGGGTGGGATATGGAGATTGGGTGGTGGGAATTGTGTGGAGTTGTACCCCTCCTACCCTATGGTTTTGTTAATTAATCCTTTCTTAAATAAAAAAAAATTTTTTTAAATGATAATAGCAAATATAAGTTCTTAATATATATAATGTGCTTGTATAGTTTCTGTGCAGAGGGAAACTCAATAAATTCTCATTTAATCTGAAGTCTGATTAATTGGGTTAACAGTAGTTCTTCCCTTTAAGTAGGGAATCCACGCCCAGTTTAGTATAGTCTATTTAAAAATTTTGCCACAGGGTGTCGCTATTGTTCTAGAAATAAGTTTTAAAAGCCTCCTCTTAGACCTAACCCTTATCTCTAAACCACCCCCCCCTTTTTTTTTTTCTTTTTTTCAAACCAGAGCACTGCTCAGCTCTGTCTTATGGTGGGCAGAGATAGAACCTGGGACTTCAGAATCTCAGGCATGAGAGTGTCTTTGCATAACCATTATGCTATCTACCCCCATCCTATCTCTAACCTCTTAATTTTGAAATTACACCAGAGGCTGCTCAGTGGTAGAGCACATGCACGAGACAAAAATAAACAGGCATGGCCTGAGGTGTTCAAATAATTAAATTTATTTCTTAATAAATGTTTTTACAACAAAATGTATGATTAAAATAAATGAGAGAATTTTTCTTTTAATTTTTTTTCCTGGGTTATTGCTGGGTCTTGGTGCCTGCACTACAAATCCACTGCTCCTGGTGACCATCTTTATTCCATTATTGCTGTTATTGTTATTGTTGGATAGGGCAGATAGAAATCAAGAGAGGAAGGGAAGACAAACAGCAGGAGAGAAAGACAGACTTGCTTCACCACTTATAGAGCAACCCCACTGCAGATGGGGAGCCAGGGGCTCAAACTGGGACCCTTGTTCTGGAGCCTTGCACTCTGCACTATATGTGCTCAACCCAGGGGTGCACTGCTTTTTTTTTTTTTTTTTTGTGAGAGAAAAAGGGAGCCAGACTTTGCTCTGGCATATGCATTGTGTGCATTGGGCTCAGAGCCTAGCACTTGCAAGTCATATACTCTACCTGCTGAGCCACCTCCCCAACTGCAAAAATGTATCAAGTTTTCACAAAACAGGCTAGCATGGAGTGCCTCTTCCCCAGCGAGTACTCTCTGGGTTGGAGAGAACACGACCCAAGCCAGCCTGGACTGCTACTCACTCAGCGACGAGAGACTCAAGAGAGATGACTCAGGAACAGACTCAAGGTAGCGAGACAATTCAGTCCAATTCTTCACTGATCAGAGAACCAAGGCTTTTAAAGGGCAGACCTAGAAGTGGCAAGTCGTAAACGGAAATGGCTAGGAAAGGGGCAGAGAAATGCAAAAGGGGGCTGGAAAGATAGGACATTCCTTAGCAACTGTTGCGAGGGTTTTAACTATTAGGATTAATAATACTACCCTGCAGGCAGGGAGGGTCTTGAGGGTAGAAAGAAGATAGATCAAAGGAATGGAATGGGTGGGGATCTTTCAGGAAAAACAATGATTATATAGGTAAGTCTGATAAGATGAGAGGATGGATGTCCCCTCAAGTCAAGCCCTGCCAAGCTCAGCCACATCCTCACAATTTCCCGACATCTCCCCCTTTCTTTTTATCTAATGGCCATAGTATCAGGAATGCAGGGTGCTTTGTGAGACAGGGAGTCTGATAAGACAGGGCAAACCATTGGGGTTACTCCTGTCCCTCCTTGCTCAACTTCTTGGTAGAGAGAAAGACTGACAGGATAGACACACTCGTTAGGTCAAGCCCTGCCAGGCTCTACCACATCCTCACAATTTCTCGACAATTCTTCAACAACAAAGTGAAGTTTCTTCACTCTGGGCCCCGTCTTTCAGAGAGAAAGAGTAAGAGACACCACAATATCTAAGCTTCTCCCAATGCAGTTCTTTCAAGTGAGCCATCTCACTGGTCCCCAAAATTTAGAGGTTTTTTTTTTTTTTTCCAGACAGCTTTTTCAGTGTTTTCCAAATTAGTAAAAGCATATAGCTCACTGGTTATGTAAGGCCATTCTTTGAAAGAAGAAGATTCCATCAATTAGTCCTAATTCATTCTGGGAATCTGATTAAATTATTTGTAGAGTTTTTCATGAGGAACTGACAATAGGGAAGTGCCAAAAGCTCACTGATATTACCAACGATACATGTTTGGTGAAGGATGTGAGGAGAATATAGAGCTCTAATTACTTTCCCTGGCCTGATATCCTCTTAGCTTAGACCATGGCTTCACATACAGTTCACCTTGATAGTCACAAACTCCCCATCAGAGTCATGAAGTAAGATTCTTTCTGGTAAGGACAGGGGTGGGGGCGGGGGACTTAATGTTTTATGTTTCAGCAGATTTTGCTTAAACTTTTTCTTGTGGGGTAAGCTGTAGCGTGTAAAGCAGACAGTACATAATTACTTAAGACTCTATCTTGGTTTTAAGAGGTCCAGCATGGCTCACACTAACTTACTCTTCTAAAGATGGATGGTAAGTAATGAGGCCCTGTCTTTTATTAATTATCAAAATCAATCTAAGGAATTTTGGGACAGTTCATATCAGCTGAACAGTTTGATAAGAGGAACAAATAGAGGGTGAAATCTGAATAGGGTTGTGTCATTGATAAAGAATCTTCTCTAAATAACATCCAAGGTCATTTGTAAGTAGTATTCTTTTATATATTTTTTTATTTATTCACTTATTGGATAGAGACAGAGAGAAACTAAAGTGGGAGAGGTAGATAGATAGGGAGAGACACCTGCAGTACTTGCTTCACTGATTGTGAAGCTTCCCCCACCATAGGTGGGGACCAGGGGCTTGAACCCAGGTCTTTTGTGCACTGTAACACACACACTGTAACACACACCCTCAATTGAGTGGGCCTCCACCCAGACCCTCTAAGTAGCATTCTTAAGAGGATCTCAACAAATGTTATGGTTGCAATGGCCTTCAAATTTTGCACCCTCTCTTTTAAATCAAGCACCAGCTGGAGGTGGTTGGGTACTTTGATGCACTGGGCTTTGGCACCATTGACACCTGTCCATGTTTGTGGAGTTACAGCTCCTTGTTGGACATGCAGAATAACTAGGCCATCAGTAATACAAGCTGGTGGCCAGTAAAAGGCCTGGCATGCTGAGATGTTCCTCCTCATATTACATTGTTAGACGAATGGTGTTTGTATCACAATTCTATAGATAACTTAAAAATCCAGAGTTAGATGTCTATATCATTCAAAAGACCATCTGCCATTATTTTGAAGTTTCAGTTTCTTTCTCCTTTCTCCATACTTGATTGGAACGATAGTGCAGTACAACTGCTGAACCAAAAAGTACAACCTCCCATCTCCCCATGATAGGTGTCTGCAAAGCTCTCTCTCTCCCCCTTATCCCAATTCATGCTCCATCATCATGCCCCAAACCCTAGTTCTCAGCCAGGAAAGAAAGGGATGGGGTTGAAACGGTCATTTCTAAATCTAGGATGCTTGGTGTGTGGAATGTGATAGTCTTTTTATTAGTATCAATAGTACTATAGCTTAGAAAATGCATTTCCCAGTTATGTTACCATCAGCAAATAATAGGAATTCTAGGAAATAGACAACAACCTTTTTATGACCTCTTTAATCTTTAGATTTTAACCTGATGGTTAATGTACTATAACTAGTTCCAATATCATCAGATTGTTTTGGAGTTTGTGATGTGCATGAAAGAACAGTAACGATTAAATTCGAGCCATTTATAATGTTTATGGCTAATGCTGTGAGGAATTGCAATTTTATCAGCCCACTGGCCACTGAAGTTCAATTCGGGTGTACAAATCACATTATAAAACAAAACAGTAACCTTCTAAATGTGTTACTATGTACTATTAATGGCATGCTATTAAAATTACTTTTAGCACCATGGTAAATCTCCTTTGACAGTACAAGTCTAAAATGTTTTATAAAATTATTAATAAGTAAATTCCAAATGTTAGACCAGATTTAGATTTAGACCAGAAGCTATCAAATACTTAGAAGAAAATATTGGTAGAACTATTTTCCATCTAATTCTTTTTTTTTTTTTTTACCAGAGTTCTGGCTCAAGGTATTGAACCTTAGGAATGAGAGTCTCTGCGTAATCACTATGCCATCTATACTTGCCTCTATCTAAATTTTATAGGCATCTTCAATGATACAAATCCAGTTACAAGGAAGACAAAAGCAAAAATAAACCAATGGGATTACATCAAATTAACAAGTTTCTGTATAGCAAAAGAAACCACCACCCACCCAAAGAAAGAAACTCCTTACAGAATCAAAGATCTTTATATGCCATACATGAGACAAGAGGCTAGTAACCTAAATATATAAAGAGCATGCCAAACTCAACAAGAAGAAAACAAATGATCCCCATCCCAAAATAAGGAGAGTATATGAAAAGAGTATTCACCAAAGAAGAGATCCAGAAGGCCAACAGACATATGAAAAATGCTCCAAGTCACTGATTGTCAGAGAAATGCAAATAAAGACAAGAATGAGATACCACTTCACTCATGTGAGAATGTTATACATCAGGAAGGATAATAACAGCAAATGCTGCAGAGGTTGTGAGAACAAAGAAACCCTCTACATTGCTAGTGGGAATGTAAATTGGTCCAAACTCCAGAGAGAGCAGTCTGAGGACTCTCAGAAGGCTAGAAATGGATCTACCTTATGACCTAGCAATTCTCTTCCTAGAGATAAATCCTAAGGAACCAAACACACCAATCCAAAAAAATCTGTGGTGTTCTGGAAGGAGGTGCAGTGGATAAAACAGCAAGAGGTGCTGAGGTTCAATCCCCAGCAACACATGTTCCAGAGTGATGCCTGGTTCTCTCTCTCTCCTCCTATCTTTCTCATTAGTAAATAAATAAAATCTTTTTAAAAAAAAAAAAAGATGTATATACTTATGTTCATAGCAGCACAATTTGTAATAGCCAAAGCCTAGAAACTACCTAAGTGTCCAATAATAGATGGGTAGCTGAGAAAATCATGGCATATATACACAGTATAATACCACTAAGTTAAGAATAATGAAGTCTCCTTCTTCATCCCATCTACTTAAAGGAATCATGTTATGTGAGATCAGCCAGAAAGAGAAGGATGAATATGGGATGATCCCACTCATAGACAGAAGTTGAAAAATAAGAACACAAAGGGAAACACAAAGCAGAAGAAGGGTTGAGTACAGAGTATTGCACCAAAGTAAAAGACTCAGGTGGGACAGTGGATTATCAGGACCATGGTAGGGAGGCGGGGATAGGGACACAGACCTTTGTTGGTGGGAAGAATGTTAAATTATACTCCTATTAACTTATAATCTTGCAAATCATTATTTTTTCAATATGTCATAGGGAAAATAGACTGAATGTTTCAAGTTCTTTAACTGCCTAGCTAAAGTTCATATATGTGTGTGTGTGTGTGTGTATTCAAAGCACTTAATGTTTCAAATTTATAAACTGACTGCATTCTGACACAGCTTAAATTGTATAAGCATTGCTTTTGTTTTGTTTAAATGTATTTTTTTTGTTTAAGCATTTCTTTTTTGTTTGTTTGTTTAAGCATTTCTAAAAATAACTTTATTTTTCCCAAATACTAAGTTGCCTACAACCTTAGAACAGATAGATCAGAATCAACTGTTCCTGTCAGGTCCTGTCAGTATCTTAAGATATAGTTATTTGTAAATAGCATTGAATGACATAAATCATGCTGAGATCAAGTACGGTATAGTAAATCCTAAGCATGGGACTTTAAAAATGAACCAACCTCCCACGTAATTTGGCAATAATAATGAAATGATCTATTGCCTTCTTAAACTCTAAGATTGTAAGGAACCTTCTCCATTCTCTTCAACATCTGTATTTCTCCCAGTCCTGAACCTTTTGGACTTTGCTTGTATTTCTTGATACCTCTCCTCTTGATCCCTTACCGTGTTATACTGCCTCAGCTGACCTCAATTAAATCAATGCGACCAGTGCCACTATGCCATGTCATACTGCCACTACCTCTTCACTTCTGATTGTAGCCAACCATACAACTCAAAGTAAAAGTGCTTAATAGTCCTCTGTGACTAGACATAGACCTAATAATCTCGGTAAGCAAGTAGAAAGACCTATAAAGAAAGCACCATAAACTGTCTAATCAGATATTTACTACTTGAGCCTAGACACTCTTCTCTCATACCCCCTACTTCACTTCCCTCAAACAATCTACTCAACTAATTACACAAAATAAAGTAAGATATATCTCTTAATCTCCTCTGACAGCAGCATAATTATTGCTATCTCTTGATAATCTTTAGAAGAAAAAAAGTTATAAAATTGGCCAAGAGATATACTGGCAAAGAAGGAGGAGGAGGAGAGAAACAGAGAGGAAATGAAGCAGACAACAGCACCAAAGCTTCCTTTAATTTTATATTTTTTTTTCCTCTTTAAAAAAAAATCTTTCATTTATTTATTGGATAGAAACAGAGAGATACTAAGAGGGAAGGGGGAGATAGAGAGAAGGATAGAGAAAGAGAGACACCTGTAGCCCTGCAATGAGGGATTCATTTTATTCCTTGGTGCCATGATTAAAAAAAAAAAAAAAAAAAAAGGAGAAAGAGAAGGAGGAGGAGGAGGAGGAGACATCATCAAAGGCTTCTGTAAATTTAATAGTTCAGTATATAAATATATTTTATAAAACTGACTTTTAATAGCTGAGGAGGTGGTACAGCACTAGAGGACATGATTTATAAGTTCAGTCCCTAAAATTGCATCTTCCAAAGTTGTGCTCTAGTCCTCCTCTCTCATTTGTAAATTTTCTTTTAACTTAAAAATGCCATATATATTTATCTAATTACTCGGTAGGTGGGGAGGTGAAGCACAGCTTTGAAAGGATATATGCCACCCTTTGTTGATAGCTGCATTATTTGCAGCAAAGTATCCAGGAAACAGCCTCAATGCTCAATGACTGATGGCTGGGTAAGGAAGTGGGAGCTATATATAACACTCTGCCCTAAAGGATGAGGTTGTAGCATGAGGAACCGAATACATGGAATCAGAGGTGATTGTGCTGAGTGAAATAAGTAAAGAGGAGAAAGGCCACTACTGGATGGTTTTGCTCCTAGATTAAAAAGTAATAAGTATATATACATATATTTATAGTAAATATAAATACATATATAAATACAAATAAATATATATATATTTATAGTAAAACCCTATAGTAGGTCTCCTGTTTATATTTTTAAACAATTTGCAATGTACAATGCCCATGAATTTGTGGCATGTATTTAATTATTTTCTTCACACAGAAGTTAAGGAGTCTGGGAGGTGGCGCACTGGGTAGGGCATTGGACTCTCAAGCGTGAGGTCTCAAGTTCAATCCCAGGCAGCACGTGTACCAGAGTGATGTCTGGTTCTTTTTTTCTCTCTTCTATCATTTCTCATGAATAAATAAATAAATAAATATTTTTTAAAAATAAAAAGTTAAGGATAGATCAGAACTAAGGAATATATCAAACACTTGAATAGTGCAACTATATCTTCTACTTCTCCCCCTTAAAGTTTCCTTGCTTAGGATCAGTTTCTTTCATATATATATATATATATATATATATATATATATATATATATATATATTCCCTTTTGTTGCCCTTGTTTTATTGTTGTAGTTATTATTGATGTCGTTGCTGGGTAGGACAGAGAGAAATGAAGAGAGGCAGGGAAGACAGAGAGGGGGAGAGAAAGATAGACACCTGCAGACCTGCTTCACCGCTTGTGAAGCGACTCCTCTGCAGGAGGGGAGCCAGGGGCTCGATCCAGGATCCTCACGCCAGTCCTTGCTTTGCACCACCTGTGCTTAACCCACTGCGCTACCACCTGACTCCCAGGATGATTTTTCTTTTTTTTTTTAATATTTATTTTATTTATTTATTCCCTTTTGTTGCCCTTGTTTTATTGTTGTAGTTACTATTGTTGTTGTCGTCGTTGGATAGGACAGAGAGAAATGGAGAGAGGAGGGGAAGACAGAGAGGAGGAGAGAAAGACAGACACCTGCAGACCTGCTTCACCGCCTGTGAAGCGACTCCCCTGCAGGTGGGGAGCCGGGGTTTGAACTGGGATCCTTGTGCTTTGCGCCACCTGTGCTTAACCCGCTGCGCTACAGCCCGACTCCCCAGGATGATTTTTCTAATAATTAAAGTTGTCATGTTTCTAAATGTAATAGTTTTTTGTTCTGGTTTATTATTATTATTATTATTTTGCTGGAAATGGAAATGAACTCAACATCTTGCTCACACACAACAATGCCAAGCAGTTTCTTGGGCCAGCCTCCCATTTTTTTTATTTAGAGAGCAAGACAGAGAGACACACACACACACAGGGAGAAGAGACAACTGAATACTATTCCACTGTCCATGGAGCTCCCCCATGTGCTGCCAGTGATGCTCTCATGTACCCTTCAGGCATACACCCAGAGCTCCAAATATGACAAGATGCTCTTCTAAATGTGAGTCATCTCCAGTAATTTTACTTTCAGATAAACACATGTATCGATCAACATTATTGCCACTTGATTGAACAAAAAGTAAAATAGTTACACTGAAGCACATTCTGTCTTATGTAAATTTTAGGTTTTAGGGTTGTTGTTTTAATCCTAAGTAAACACAAAGCAAAATTTGGTCTGTGGGTTGTATGTTGCAGAAAAGCTAAGGACTCTGGGGAAGGATGGGGAGGGAGAAAGTGAAGAGAACCTTAGGGTCCTGTTGCACAATGATGGTAAAGGAACTAAATTGTGGGTGAGAGTGGTCTGCAGAGAACTTCCAAGGAAAGATGAAAAGTGTGCTCATGGGGGTTGGGGTAGATAGCATAATGGCTATGCAAAGAGACTCTCATGCCTAAGGCTCCAAAAGTCCCAGGTTCAATCCTATGCACCACCATAAACCAGAGTTGAATAGTGCTCTGGTTTTTTTTAAAAAAAAAAAAATCTATTACAGATTAAATTTGTTTTCTTCAAAAAAAAAAAAGAAAGAAAATTGTACCCATCTATCAGCAACTGTCCTGTAAACTATTAACCCTCCAATAAAAAATTAATGTCTAGGATTATAATATATATTTTAACTTACTGTTTTTCAAAAAAAATTTTTCATCATACGATGATGGGATAGGCACTGGAAAACAAAGATTGAAAAGGAGGGAAACTCAAAGTAAATATATCACTTACCTGTAACAATCCTAACATCCACCTGAACAGTTGTTGGATTTGTTAAATTTTAAGGTCTGGGAATAATATTCCATGGCTATCAATTCTATTCCTTGGGCTCTTAGTTCTATCTTCAGAGACTTCTTGTTCTTTCATGAAAGGTAGGATGTGTCTACAGGTAAGTAACTCTATTATATCTTCCTGCTTCCTAACAGATTTTGTGGAGTCCAGAGACCTCTACTATTGGTTAGAGTAGCATTACACTCTTCTTGATAGTAAAAAATCTGTGATGGATTTCTATTGCTTCATAACAGAAAAAAAAAAACGCTCAGTTTAAGACAACAGGTGTTTATTACATTCCTGTGTCTGTAAATCAAACGCCCTGGTATGACTTACTTGGGTTTTCTATTGTACCAGGCTACAACCCAAACATTTCTTGGGATTAAACCCTCAGTCATTTTAGTGGGGGAAGATCCCATTCCAAGATTACTCCCGACTCCAGGGGTCCTCAGTTCACATTTTAACAACAGTTGGTTTAAAGAGTTGTCCGGAGCGGAGGGAAGGAAAGTACATTCATTCAGAAGATAGTTGTGGAGCGTCTGCCCTGTGCAGGGCAATAGTCAAAGCTAGGAGGCTGCTCCAAAGGCTCTGAGCTTTTCTGGTTCAGGCTTAAACTAAAGGAGGCATGAGCAAGAAAAAGACATTGCCTAGTGTAAGCTTGTTGACTGTGGAAAAACAGCGTAGTAGATGAAATGGATTAAAAACTTCTATTTAGAGACAAGATCCCTTAGAGGTCAAATCCTCGTCCCTTGACAAGACCAGCTCGACTTCCGGGTCCGGAAGCCTCTCCCCCTACCCCCCCCCCCCCACACACACACACACATACATAGCTGCTTAGTGATGTCACAATCGTAGGGGCAGCGCAAGCGCGAGCTCGAGGAAGGTTGAGTCTCGGCGCCCGCCGTAGACGCGATGACAAGGCGGCCCGTTGCCACGGAGACGGGCGAGATGCCGCTGGGCCTCCCCCGCGGTAGATTGCGGTGTCAGTGGACCTGAGTCGCCATGTCTGTGCTGGATGCGCTTTGGGAGGACCGGGATGTCCGCTTCGACGTGTCCTCGCAGTAAGTCGCTGATATCCCCCAAGGGCCTGGGGTCTGGAACCCGTACAGGGATCCCTGGTGCGATATCGTGAAAAATTAAACAAAAAACAAACAAAAAAACCAAACCAGAAACGGTGGTGCTCCATGGGAATCAAACTGTTCATTCTGCCCCGGGAAGGCCTCAGTGAAGAAATGAGATTTGGGGTTGAATCCTGAAGCATAGGCAGGGCCTTGTCTAGGCAGACAGGAAGAGAATATTTCAAAAAGAAAAGAAAAAACAAACTCTGGAAGCATCTTCAAGGTATAAACCTTATTGGCTAGAAGGCAAGATCTGGCAGCTAGAGAATGGAGGTCAAATGCACATAGGTCCATTAGCTGCATTGTCGGGCAGGAGGCACTGTGGACTTCATCTTCTAATCTGCAGGATGACATCTCCTCTCCCCCTTCTCTATGTGCACCGGGCCTCTCCTGGCCCCATCTCTGGATTCTTGAAGTTCCTAAAGACTTTGTCTTTGAATGCATGTAATATATATATATATATATATATATAATTTTTTATTTTTAAGTATGATTTCCTATGAGATACAAAGCCGCTTTCAGGAGAGAGGAAGAGAGAGCGTTAGTGAGCACCACCACTCAGGCACATGCTGTACTGGAGACTGAACCAGCAGCGAATGCATCCAAGCCCTGCACTCCACCAGCTTGAGCTACCTACCTCTCACTCGAGCTCCTGTGGACATGTTTTTAATGCATGTGTCGTCTCAAAAAGGTATAGTTGTAGCTATTTCATAAAGCTTTTATATTTATTTTAGACAAATGAAATCAAGACCCGGAGAAGTCCTTATTGATTGTTTAGACTCAATTGAAGATACCAAAGGAAATAATGGAGATAGAGGTGAGTATATTTTCTGACCTATTTCACACCTCTGGCTTAATTTACAGATGTTAAGTCATATTAACTGGAAAAATGAGATCTGAGACAGCATCATATGGCAACATAATTGTGAAAGTGGAAGATTTTGAGCCACATAAGCTTTTCTCAGACTTTGATGGAAAAAAGCTTAAGTACTAAGCCTGGTATCTTGACAATACATTTCTCCCTGAGAACCTTGGCTCTTTAGTACAAGTTTTTTGTTGGCTTGCTTGTTTTTGCCACTAGCGTTATTGCTAGAGCATTTGCACCATGAATCCAGTCTTTCTGAAGGCCAACCCTCACCCCCTTTTTTTTCTTCCTTAGAGATAAAAATTGAGAAGGAACGGGGAGAGAGAAGGGGCTGGGCAAGAGAGGCATTTACAGTACTTTTTCACTGCTTGTGAAGTTTCCCCTCTGAAAGTAGGAACCAGGGACCTGAACCCAGGTATTTACTCATGGTAATGTGTGCACTCTACCAGATGTGCCCCTGCCAAGCCCCTCCCTGTAAGTCCAAGTTCTATATCAGCTGTATCTGATATAACTTAAAATTCCAGGAACTTCATTTGAAGGAACCTGGGATAGTTCTGACCCTTGTCTCTTCCTCCTCACAGAAAGGAATATAGAATAGTGAAACATAAAGTCAGAGCTGTGCTTTCTTTAAGAGATTCAGGAGCAGTAGACAATCTCCTAAAATTGACACCTAGAGATGAACATTTAGAGAGCAAATCTGGTACTCTACTGTGAATTCTTATTTTTTTTAAATATTTATTTGTTTTCCCTTTTGTTGCCCTTGTTTTTTTATTGTTGTTGTAGTTATTATTGTTGTTATTGATGTCATTGTAAGGACAGAAAGAAATGGAGAGAGGAGGGGAAGACAGAGGGGGGGAGAGAAAGATAGACACTTGCATACCTGCTTCACTGCCTGTGAAGCGACTCCCCTACAGGTGGGAAGCCGGGGGCTCGAACTGGAATCCTTACGCCTGTTCTTGTACTTTGCGCTATGTCCACTTAACCCATTGCACTACCGCCCAACTCCCTCTACTGTGACTTTTTTTTTTAATATTTATGTATTTATTCCCTTTTGTTGCCCTTGTTGGTTTTTTTGTTGTTGTTGTAGTTATTGATGTTATCGTTGGACAGAACAGAGAGAAATGGAGAGAGGAAGAGAAAGACAGACACCTGCAGACCTGCTTCACCGCTTGTGAAACGACTCCCCTGCAGGTGGGGAGCCAGGGGCTCTAACTGGGATCCTTATGCCGGTCCTTGCACTTTGCACCATGTGCGCTTAACCGCCTGACTCCCTCTACCGTGAATTCAAATATAAGTCAAATATTGGAAAATCCTGCGCTATCTCTGAATGCCACTGAGAAATAGCCAGTTAGACATCAGACTCACTCTCAAGCCAAATTTCACCATCACTGGAAGTTTTCCAAGTTCAGGTTGATGAGGCCAGACAGTGACTCATCTGTTTAAATGCACACACATTACAGTGTGCAAGGACACAGGTTCAAGTCTCTGGTCTCTACCTGCTAGGAGAAAGCTTCACAAGTTATGAAGAAAAGCTGCAGGTGTCTTCTTCTTCTTCTAGCGTTTGCCCTTCTTCCGTAGCCAGTCAACAGCGTCAGGTTGAGCCTGATGTAAAGTTTTGAGACCTACTTTGAATCAGGTGTCTGTCTGTCTCTTTCTCTTCCTTTCTTCCCTCCCTTCCCCTCTCAATGTCTCTCTGTCTTTACTCAATAATAAGTACATTAATATATATATGTATATATATATATATATATATATATATATATATATATATATATTGCGTCTAGAGTTATCATTGAGGCTCAGTGCTGGCACTACAAATCCACTGCTTCTGAAGGCCATTTTTTCCTTTTTTTTAAATTGGATAGGACAGAGAAAAGTTAAGAGATGATTGGGAGATAGAGAGGGGGAAAGAAAGACAGAAACCTGCAGATCTGCTTCACCGCTTGTGAAGTGACTTCCCTGCAGATGGGGAGCTGGGAGCTTAAACCAGGATCCTTGTGCCACTCGTTGTGCTTTGTACTATGTGGGCTTAACCTGGTGCACCACCACCCAGCCCTCCATAAAAATATTTTATTTATTTAAGAAATGATAAATTAACAAAACCATTGGGTAGGAGGGGTACAACTCCACACAATTCCCACCACCCAATCTCCATATCCCACCCCCTCCCCTAATAGCTTTCCCATTCTCTATCCCTCTGGGAGCATGGACCCAGGGTCATTGTGGGTTGCAGAAGGTGGAAGGTCTGGCTTCTGTAATTGCTTCCCCGCTGAACATGGGCGTTGACTGGTCGGTCCATACTCCCAGTCTGCCTCTCTCTTTCCCTAGTAGGGTGGGTCTCTGGGGAAGCAGAGCTCCAGGACACATTGGTGGGGTCTTCAGTCCAGGGAAGCCTGGCCGGCATCCTGATGACATCTGGAACCTGGTGACTGAAAAGAGAGTTAACATACGAAGCCAAACAAAATGTTGAGCAATCATTGACCCAAAGCTTGGAATAGTGGAGAGGAAGTGTTAGGGGGTACTCACTGCAAACTCTAGTGTACTTCTGCTTTCAGGTATATATTTTGCAGTAGTTTATGGATACATGTGAACATATGCTCTCTCTCACAGAAACTGGTGTATATCTAGGTTTTGGGGCTTTGTTAGAAAGTGAACCACCTGAGATGGAATTAGAGTGTACTATAAAAGGAAAGGTCTCACCTGAGTAATGAAGCTGAAGGGTTGTCATTCCACACCTGAAGTCTCTGGACACAGTCTGAAGTGAAGCATGTTGAGGTGGCAATCATTGTGTTGATTAGGTTGTGATCAGCAGATACAATATTATTTGATATGGATTGGGAGAGGCATATGGGAAAGTGGGCCCTATCCAGTGGTTCCAGGACTGGGGGAAGTAGAGGCTCTATAGTGGAGATGTGAGGTTCCTGCTGTCTTAGGGTTCAAAAAGACAATCTATAGTTAATGTTATCATCACATTTTTTGGTAATTGGGTTAACTTTGAAAAGTCCTTTTGTTAGGGTTTGCTGTACAGTACCCAGTATCTTATATATAGCTGTGCTATTGGTTGCTTCTGATCTACTTGGTCTAGGCTTTTGAGAGTCCGCATATCAAATACACAGCCTATATATTAAAAAGACTCAGTCTGTGTTTTAAAAAACTTCGAGACATACAATTAATTTTCCCCCTCTCATATTAATTAACTAGTGATTTATATGACTACATTTTACTAGGAGTGTACATAAAAATATTAATATTACATAAAAATATTACATAAATTTTTTTTTAATAAATAAAAGTTCAGGTTGCATACAGCACCTGTACATGAAGCTAGTGACCATGATCAACAGGTCCTGAAAGCATCATTACTGTTCGATTAACTTTAATTAATTTATTCATTTATTTATTTTACCAGAGCACTGCTCAGCTCTGGCTTATGGTGGTGCAGGGGATTGAACCTGAGACTTTGGAGCCTCAGGCATGAAAGTCTGTTTTTATAAACATTATGCTATCTACCCCTGCCCTGCTTGATTAACTTTATAAAGGAAAAATTAGGAGATGAATGAGCAGCTTGGTGTCACCTAAAAATAATTTTTGAGGGAAAGGAAGTTTAAGAAAATGGAACATAGGGGCCGGGTGGTGGCACACCTGGTTGAGAGCACATGTTACAGTGCACAAGGACCCAAGTTCGAGCCTGTGGTCCCCAACTGCAAGGGGAAAGCTGTGCAAGTGGTGAAGCAGGGCTGCAGGTGTCTCTCTGTCTCTCTCCCTTTATATTACCCCCTTCCCTCTCAATTTCTGGCTGTCTCCAATACATAAAGATGAAAAAAAAAAGCTTTAAAAAAGAAAATAGAACATAAACCTTGTATTGGAAAGAAGAGTAAGTGGGTAGAAAGCACAAACTTTATTCAGATAAGGGAGATTAGTAAATCCTAGAGATTTATTGGGTTTTTAATCATTTGTAACATGTAATAATTATAACCCTTAAAATGAAAAAGAAAATTAAAACTTATATTCCTTACTGGTCAAATATGTTCATTATAGACTTTCCAGTAGTTGCTTTTTCTTTGTTTCTTTTCTTTTCTTTTCTTTTTTTTCTTCTGAGCCTTTCTTCTGGGATGCTATGTGAACAGCAAATTCTGTTGTAGGTCTTTCTTCTCTGTGAGGGGAATCCATCAGCACTACCAGCTATAGCCAGATCCTGTCAATGACTAGGCTTCATCCTTAAAGGAATGCTTAGGTCACCTTTCTAAAATGCTTCCTAGTATGAGCCACACCCAGGTAAGAGGTATGAAGACCTAGCAGCCAACAAGAGGTCTCAGTATGTGACTTTGAGGATCGAATAATAACCTTTCAATTACTATTCCATGACAGAACTTAAATTGACTTGAGGGTGCTGGGACAAAGTTTGGTTGTCCTCCTAGATTGGCAAGGATTCTTTTTTTTTTTTTTTTCATTTTATTGGCTAGGACAGAGAGTAATTGAGATAGATGGGGAGATAGAGAAAGAGACACCTGCAGACCTGCTTCACTGCAAGTGGGGAGTGGAGGCTCAAACTCACATCCTTGCACTTCATACTATGCATTTAAGCGGGTACACCACCACCTGGCCCCCATCAATGATTTTTTTTTTTTTAAGATTTTATTTATTGGGAGTCCAGCGGTAGCACAGCGGGTTAAGCGCACATGGCACAAAGCACAAGGACAGGTGTAAGGACCCTGGTTCGAGGTCCCAGCTCCCCACCTAAATGGAGGAGGGGAGTCCCTTCACAGGCAGTGAAGATTTTATTTATTAGAAAGATAGGAGGAGAGAGAGAAAGAACCAGACATCACTCTGGTACATGTGCTGCCTGGGATTGAACTTGAGAGCCCAGTGCTTTATCCACTGCACCACCTCCCAGACCACCAAGGATTCATTTTGAAAAATATATTTATTTTATTTTTATTAGTGAGAGAAATACCAGGGCACTACTCTGGCATGTGTGTTGTGGGGGATCCAATCCAAAACCCCATAAAAGCAAAGTTGTGTACTCTACCTAGCCAACTCCCTGACTAATATGAGTCATGTGATAGCTCATAGATGAGTCCAAACTAAGACTATGGACTATAAAACATTTCTTCAAGTTATCGAGTATTTATTGAGTGAAGAAGCCTATATTAGCATTTTGCAGCAGGAGGGACAAAACACCTTTTCTGGCTAGAAATCATCATAGTACCTAAAAATCTTAGTATAAATAATATGTGTACACACCTCAGAAACATCTGTTTTTTACAGTATGAAATTTTACAATAATGTGCAGAACTTCTGGTTGGTAAGAAGGTAGAAAGGGAATCTTGCTTTCTAGTCAGTCACCTTGTTCTCCTTTCCAGCAAGTTAAGAATCACCAGGTTTAGGCATTATGAAATGTAGGAGAACCCAAGTTTATAAATATCCCAAAAGATTAGCACCTTTAATCTGTTCCAGCTGTAAGTGCCCTGACATGAAATCATCAGATTAGCTTTGCACACTGAAGCTGTATGTGACTAAAACAAGATTAGTAGAAACAGGAACAATTATGTTTTTGTGTTTGGGGGAATGGAGAGAAAAATCCATGCCTGGAACACCAAACTCTGGAATTCCAGTTTCTTATGAAAATGCCTTCCTTAATTTCTGTAACCTCCTACCTATCCCATCTCACTTGAATGAACAGGCCCAGAGTCGCTAATTTCAGATATGCAAGGAATTTTCAGGGAGGGATGAGTATGCATAATAGTTATCACCATTTATTTTATTTTACTTATTTTCCCTTTTGTTGCCCTTGTTGCTTGTTGCTGTAGTTATTAATGTCGTTGTTGTTAGATAGTACAGAGAGAAATGGAGCGAGGGGGGGAAGACAGAGGCGGGGATGCAAGTTAGACACCTGCTTCACCACCGGTGAAGGGACTCCCCTGCAGGTGGGGAGCCAGGGGCTCGAACCGGTATCTTTATGGCGATGCTTGTGCTTCGCACCACGTGCACTTAACCCACTGCGCTACTGCCCGACTCCCATTTATAACCATCTTATGGTTATAACTCTTTGGAGAAACATGTTAAGATCATTTCAGGATATGTCAAATTGTATTCAGGACATCGCTACTTGTATTTTAAGTCAGGCACATGATTTACCATCCTCAGGTTTTATTTGTTTGTTGGTTTTTAAGCATCTATAGGGACTACTATTCTGCAAGGCACACTTTCAGAAATGAAGTTTATCTGGCATTGTATTGCTATTTCAGTGTAAGAAGATCAGGTTAATACTGACTGAAAAAAGACACAAAGCTTTAATAGACTTTAACCTATCCATAACCGTATATACGCTTTGCTTACAATAAAACTGAATATATAAATGTATGGTTCATTTAAACGAGAACTCCTAAGAGCATTCAGATGACAGGGAGTAATATGTGAGAGTTCACTGAGAAGTATGATTTTAGTAAATGTCTTTGTAACTATACAATTCTCTCCTATGTGAGTTAAGCCAGCCTGCTGTTGTAAAGTACTTATACCCATTCTCTGAGATTCCTAATCATACTTTGTATACCTAATATAGACTAGATATGCTCAGTATTTAGTTTTAGTTATCAAGTATATGAAAAATGTCTACATCTGCTTTTCATACTTAGTCAAAAGTTCCATGTGAGGGCTGGTAGATGGCTCAACAGGTAGAAACATGTACTTTATCATGTGAGAGACTTGGTTCAATTCCCAGCACACATGGGGCACCATGGGTAATGAAGTCATGTGTCTCTATTCCTCTCTCCATCTCCCCCACACTCTTCTCTAAGGATATAGAGTTTAAAAAAAAATGAGCAGAGGAGGAAGCTCAATAGTATCATGCATGTGTGGGTCCTCATTTCATTTTTCTATATCCCATTAAAAGCAGAAGTTTAGGGGGTCAGGCGGTAACGCAGCGGGTTAAGCGCACATGGTGGTGTGAGAATCCTGTGTGAGAATCCTGGTTGGACCGGTGTGAGAATCCTGGTTGGAGCCACCAGCTCCCCACCTGCAGGGGAGTCACTTCACAAGCAGTGAAGCAGGTCTGCAGGTGTCTTTCTCTCCCCCTTTCTGTCTTTCCCTCCTCTCTCTATTTCTCTCTGTCCTATCCAACAACATCAATGACAATAATAGCAATAATGACAGCAACAAGGGCAAGAACCCTGGAGGCAAAAAAAAGCAGACGTTTGATATCCACTTCATTCTGTACTATATTGAATTGATAGGTACTCACTTAAGATAACTTTTTTTTTTTGCCAGAGCACTGCTCAGCTCTGGTTTACGGTAGTGCCAGGGATTGAATGTGAAACCAGGAAGCCTCAGGCTGTCTCTTTGGCTCTAACCTATTGTTTTTATTTGTTTTCTTTTAGGTAGACTCTTAGTAACAAATCTGAGAATTATGTGGCACTCTGTGGCATTACCCAGAGTGAATCTTTGTAAGTATCTTTTTTAGATATCACTATATAAAAAATAATTTGTTGTCATGTACACTTTTACAGTAGCATGTGATACCAAAAAATGTTATACCATGAAATATGTAGAAAACCTCAATTGATAAAAGGTCTAGAAATCAAAATGCATAATAAATGTTTTTCATTCTTTGTTGTCTCTTGAAAACATAAGATATTACTGCTTTCACATTAATTTCTATTTTGGGTTTTACTTGTCTCTGACAGCTTTCAAGTAATCCCAAAGAAGAGATATCTGAACTCTAATAAATTAAAGTACAACCTTTCACTGTGCTAAATTCCTTCTCATTTATTTTTAGAAATCATTTTATCCAGTTAAACCTTTCCTCTTGACATAGTGATACTAAAATTGTTATTAAATACTCCTCTATAGGTTTTAAAGAAGTAAACTTCTATGTTCTTATGTTATGAATGTTTTTTCACAGGCAGAATTAATTTTCCCATTTCTTTTGCTATTTGTAATTGTAATTTTATGATTTTTAAGTTATATTCTCATATATTTAATTTTTAAAGTGATAAATTTCTGTGTGTATATAGATTTTTTGCTCAGTTTATTGTACAAAGTTTTCAAAAATTATTTACTTTTTAATTTTAGCAATTGGTTACAACTGCATATTGAATATTACAACAAGGACTGCTAACTCTGTAAGTTTGAGAACTTTTAAAAATATTTATTTAATAGAGACAGAGAGAAATTTAGAGGGGTGGTGGAAATAGAAAGAGAGATACCTGCAGACCTGCTTTGTCCCTTCTGAAGCTTCCCCCCTTTAGGTGAGGATCAGGGGCTTGAACCTGGGTCCTTGTGCACTGTAATGTGTACACTTAACCAGGTGTGCCACCACCTGACCTTGAGAACTCTTATTGAAATATATCTGCCATAAAGATACATTATATATTTGAGATTTTTTTTCTCACTGTGAATGAGGAATTTAAACTTTTTTTTTTTAAGATTTATTTTTTTTTAATTTTTTTTATTTAAGAAAGGAGACATTAAAAGGACCATAGGATAAGAGGGGTATAGATCTACACAATTCCTACCACCCGATCTCCATATCCCATCCCCTCCCCTGATAGCTTTCCTATTCTATATCCCTCTGGGAATATGGACCCAGGGTCATTGTAGGTTGCAGAAGGTGGAAGGTCTGGCTTCTGTAATTGCTTCCCCACTGAACATGGGCATTGACTGATCGATCCATACTCCCAGTCTGCCTCTCTCTTTCCCTAGTAAGGTGGGTCTCTGGGGAAGTGGAGCTCCAGTACACATTGATGGGGTCTTCAGTCCAGGGAAGTCTGGTTGGCATTGTGCTGGCATCTGGAACCTGGTGGCGGTGATTTAGTGGGTTCCTGTAGTGGTTCTAGTCCTGTCTTGTTTCAGTCCCAGGTGGTCTCCTTTGGTATTTTAAGTAAATTAAAATTTTAACTTTTAAATAAATTTGTCCTTACAGAAATTACGAGGCCAGACAGAAGCTCTTTACATATTAACAAAATGCAACAATACCCGTTTTGAGTTTATATTTACAAATTTGGTTCCGGGAAGTCCAAGACTTTTCACTTCAGTGACTGCCGTACACAGGTATGGTAATAGGTTATATTTAAAGTAGTTCAATATTTAACTATATTAATATTTAAGATAGTTAAATATTTCTAAATTAGATCTATGTTGCAGAGGTTTAGAGGTTGAAGTTTAGAAGTGTGATGCTTTATCTCCCTCCAAGCTCTATTGCAAGTATCCTGGGCATATGGGTTGTTGGGGAAGTCATGACACGTTTTTGCATTAAATAAATAAATAAATAAATACACATCATTACTTTCCCAACAACCCAGTACTAGAATACTTTGCATTATTATCTAATAAACACCTTGAAAGTATTTATAAAGCACTTGTCTACTTAACATTCATTAAAAAATTCTGAGTAGCTGCCAACATAGTTACAGTGTGAGAATTTAGTCACTATACACAACCAAGTTGGATCACCTAATTAATTTAAAAGATTATTTTTCTAGCAGTATAGGGCATATCTATTTTTCTGAAGAATTTTGTGGGTTTTATCCTGTGGTTCTTTCAATTTTTTAAAATTATCTTTATTTATTGAATAGAGAGAGCAAGAAATCAAGAGGAAGGGAGATAGAGGGAGAAAGGCTCAAAAAGCTTTCCTCCTGCAGGTGGGGACTAGGGAGTTGAACCTTGTTCTTGCGCTTTGTAACATTTGTGCCCAATCAGGTGCACCACCACTCAGCCCCTCCTATGGTTCTTTATTTTATTTTATTTTATTTTATTTTATTTATTTATTTATTTTTATTTTATTTCTTACCTGAACACTGTTCAGCTGTTTTTTTTTTTTTTTTTAAGAAAGGAGACATTAACAAAACCATAGAATAAGAGGGGTAGAATTCTGCACAATTCCCATAACCCAATCTCCACATCCCACCCCCACCCCCCCTGATAGCCTTCCCATTCTCTATCTCTCTGGGAGTATGGATCCAGGGTCATTGTGGGTTGCAGAAGGTAGAAGGTCTGGCTTCTGTAATTGCTTCCCTACTAAACATGGGTGTTGACTGGTCGATCCATACTCCCAGTCTGCCTTTCTCTTTCCCTAGTAGGGTGAGGCTCTGAAGAAGCGAAGCTCCAGTACACATTGATGGGGTTTATAGTGTTGTGGGGGATTGAACCTGAGACTTTGGAGCCTCAGGCATGAGAGTTTTTTTGCATAATAATTATGCTATCTACCTCCACCCCTCGTGTAGTTCTTTATTTCTTAACTTCTTCACTTTTCACTACCTCAGTCCTTTTATTTTTTCAGCCAGGAGCTCACAATACTATAATTTTATTTAAAAGTTTGACTTAGGTGATAAAAACAAACAATCAAAAAAATATATATATATATATATTCATACACACAGTGTAGGTGTGTAATATATATGTACTGTTTTGTGTTTCTTTTATTAATAGTAATTTGAAAAGTTATATTTTGGACTCCTTTTCATCTCTATTATAAATTTCTGAGTATTCCCCATCTGTCATGTGTTGGAAATTTATTTCTCAAATTTATTTCTCAGGTTTCCTAGTTTGCTATTTTAATGTTTTTGGTGATTTTAAATCTACATAATTTTTAGATATAATCAATGATTTATAATTAACATTTTAAAGTTTACATTTTTAATTTTTTTAAATTTTTATTTATTGGCTAGTGACAGCCAGAAATCAAAAGTGAAGGGGAGACAGAGAGGGAGAAAGACAGAGTCACCTGCAGCCCTGCTTCACCGCTTACAAAGCTTTCCCCCTGTAGGTGGGGTCCAGGGGCTCAAACCGGGGTTCTTGTGCATGTGCATTCAACCAAGTGCTTCACCACCTGTCCCTAAGTTTACTCTTTTTTTTTTCCATTTGAGTATAATCACAAAATTGTGCAACTATCACTAACACTTAATTGCAGAATATTTATTTCTACCACCCCGAAGAGAAACCCCCGTAATAGTCATTCCCCATTCCCTCCTCCCCATATCCCTTGTAGCTACTGATTTTTTTTCTCTTTAGATTTATCTGTTCTAGATATTTCATATAAATGGAATCATAGATTAACTTTTTGTCTCACAAAACACTTTCAGAGTTCATGCATGGTGTAGCAACTATTTTTATAATATTTATATATGTCGTTCTGTGGGGGCATACTTTGCTTATCCCTTCATCAGTTGATAGTCATGTGGTTTTCTTTCTTTTTTAGCTATTATGAATAACAGTGATCTGAACATTCATGTACAAATTTGGGAGTAAAAAAATACTTTTGGTTCATTTGAGCATATGCCTAAGCCACAACTCCTTATTTCTCTTAACCTTGAGAATTATTATTAAGTGAACAGTTTAAAATGGTCAGAGCAGAAATTTGCTTTATAAGAGGTAGAGTTCTTCTCATAGAAATAAAAGTGACTCGTTGGTTTTAAATTAAAACTTGAAAGGATTATTTTCTCTGAATCAGAAAGGATAAGAAAGATGCATTTATTGACCCAGGAGGTGGTACAATGGATAAAGCATTGGATTCCCAACCATGAGGTTCCAAGTTCAATACCTGACAGCACACGTACCAGACTGATGTCTTGTTCTTTCTCTCTCTCCAATCTTTCTCATGAATAAATAAATAAATTTTCTTTAAAAAAAATGGTCAAAGTATGGAAATTGCTTTACTTTAATAGTATAAACAAACTGAAAGTCAGAAGGTGAGTAGAACACAGTCCTTCCATGTGTGAAGCCCTGGGTTTGATCCCTGGTGCCACTTTACATAATTAAAACAAAAAATAAAGAAAAAAAGGTTACTGAAATAAAATGCATTAATGCTACACTAAATTTAATTAGCAAAGGATACAAAAGACTATGATTACTAATATACATCGACACAGTGAAATATTACTCAGTTCAATAAGAAAGGTAAATTTTTGCCATTTGAAACAACCTAGAGGGTATTGTGCTGTGTGAAATAAGTCAGGTAAAGAGAGATAAATACCATATGATTTCATTCACATGCAGACTATAAAAGATTCAAGGCAAAAACAAACTTTAGATGCGGAAGACAGACAGATGGTTAGAAAGAATGGATGTGGGTGAAATGAGTTCAAAGGTTCAAGTGATGGTGAGTGAAAAGTAGATGTTCAGCGATAATCATAATACAAAATTTACAGATGTGGAATTAGATCTGTGATTATTTCAGGTACCATACAATTGACACTTTCATAATATTATAGACCAGTGTTGTCTCAACAAAATTTATTGTAAAACTAAACTAAAATAAAATAAAATAAAAAGGATGTAATCAGAGCCCAGGGAATGCAGTAGAGCACAGCACTGCCCTACATGTGGCCCTCAGCCTGTCCCCCTGTGCCACATGGCAGTGCTGCACAGGGGAAGAGGAGCTCCATGGATGGTGATCTAGTGCTGCAGTGTCACCTCTCTTTCTCTCCCCTGCTTCTTCTTTCTCCCTTTCTCTCTCCAGAAAAAAAGAACAGAAAGTTTGGTTGGAGAAATGCTCATTAACGCCACACATATACAAGACCCAGTGCTTAAAAAATAATACTCTAGCCATCACACTGAAAAGAACAATATACCAGAGTATTATTCAAGTGATGTACATAAGTAGTAAAAAGCTGCGTATTTTAGTAGGCAAGTAGACATAGCCTAAGGTCATTTTCAATCTTTTTTATAGAGCATATGAAACTTCTAAAATGTATCGAGACTTTAAGTTGAGAAGTGCACTAATTCAAAACAAACAACTAAGATTATTGCCACAAGAGCATGTATATGATAAAATCAATGGAGTATGGAATCTGTCCAGTGACCAGGTATTGTGCAAAGAAATGACCTTTCAGGATAGGACTTTTGTAATCATCTTGTCATAGTTATTTGTTTTAGAAGTACAGTCTCACCTCTTCAAAATGTGGGAGGGGGGAGATGGTATAATGGCTATACCAACAGACTCTCTTTTCAAAGTCCCAGGTTCAAGCCCCCACACCACCATAAGCCAGAGCTAAGCAGTGCTCTGTTTAAAAAAGGGGGGGGGGCAAGTGGTGGCGCACCTGGTTGAGCGTACATGTTACAGTGCGCAAGGACCCAGGTTCGAGCCCCCGGTCCCCATCTGCAGGGGAAAGCTTCACAAGTGGTAAAGCAGTGCTGCAGGTGTCTCTCTGTCTCTCTCCCTCTCTATCACCCCTTCCCTCTCAATTTCTGTCTCTAGCCAACAGATAAAGATTTTTTAAAAAAAGATTTAAACACTACATCAGAAACTAAAGTAACGGGTCAGGCAGTGTGCACTGGGTTAAGCCCACATAGCGTGAAGTGCAGGGACAGGTACGGGAATCCCAGTTCAAGCCCCTGGCTCCCCACCTGCAGGGGGGCTGCTTCAAAAGCAGTGGGGCAGGCCTGCAGGTGTCTATCTTTCTTTTTTTTTTTAATTTTTTAATATTTATTCCCATTTGTTGCCTTTGTTGTTTTATCATTGTAGTTATTATTATTGTTGTTCGATAGGGCAGAGAGAAATGGAGAGAGGAGGGGAAGACAGAGAGGGGTGAGAAAGATAGACACCTGCAGACCTGCTTCACCGCCTGTGAAGCAGCTCCCCTGCAGGTGGGGAGCCTGGGCTCGAACCAGGGTCCTTAAGCCAGTCCTTGCGCTTTGCGCCACATGCGCTTAACCTGCTGGGTACCACCCGACTCCCCAGGTGTCTATTTTTCTATCCCTCTCTATCTTATTCTGCTCTCTCAGTTTCTCTGTCCTATCCAACAACAACAACAAAAAAGGAAAAAATGGTCACCAGGATCAGTGGATTCATAGTGCAAATACCAAGTCACAGCGAAAACCCTAGAGGCAAAAGGAAAAAAAAAAAACTAAAGTAGCAATACCCCTCCACTAAAATCCACTGGATCTGCTTCAACCCTTGGAATCCCCTTCCCACATGCCTCTTAGATTCTGCAAACCTAATATCTTGTCTTCATTTGACTTAGTTTGTTTCCTTATAGTGTGTGTGTGTGTGTGTGTGTGTGTGTGTGTGTGTGTGTGTGTGTGTGTGTGTGTTTGTGTGTGGTATTTTTGTTTTGTTTTTCAGAGCACTTCTCAGCTCTGGTTTATGGTGGTGCCAGGGGATTGAACCTGAGCTTTGTTTATGCCAATATTTTCCTTTCATATAAATCCCATTAGTATTTCATGTAAGGCCAGTTCAGTGCTAAGTAGAGTCCGTCTACTGTTATTTGTTTGAAAAACTTTTCATTACTCCTTCAGACTTGGTTACTGCCTCAGTGGATTATTGGGTAGAGGTATTTTTGATTCAAAACTTCAAATGTATCCTGCCATTCTTTTCTAGCCTTTAGAGTTTGTACTGATAGTCTTCCCCACCCCCCTTTTTTTTTTTTGGCTTTCTTTATTCTTCTTTTTCTTTTCTTTTTTTTTTTTTTTTTTACTTTTTTAAAATTTCTTTATTGGGGAATTAATGTTTTACATTCAACAGTAAATACAGTAGTCTGTACATGCATAACATTCCCCACTTTCCCATATAACAATACAACCCCCACTAGGTCCTCTGTCATCCTGTACTGATAGTCTTATAGGAAGGATTTCCATTGTAGGTGACTATAATAATCAAATTTGCATATTCTATTCAAAGTAATACACCAAAAAGAAATTTCCACTGATCAGACAAATGGTAAGTACTGAGGGTGTATTGATTAGGATCAATTCAGCTCCTGAATCCAGGCTCCCACTCATTTAATTGTACTGTTATCTAATGAACAGTAAAATCATGGGGGGGGGTTTAATAGCATATTGATTAAATGAATAGACTCTCATGCCTGAGGCTTATAAGTCCCAGGTTTAATTCCCCACCCCACCATAAGCCAGAGCTGAGCAGTGCTCTGGTAAAAACAGACAAACAAAAAATAAAATCATTGATACTTCAGAATAGTTAATTCTATAGTATTCTTGTATTCAACATAGTAATGAATAAATATCCAGACAAATGATTATTGATGTATCTCTCATTACTCTCTTTTACAGGGAAATTTAGGAACCTTTTTTGTTACTAACGTGAGAATTGTGTGGCATGCCAATATGAATGACAGCTTTAATGTCAGTATACCCTATCTGCAAATTGTAAGTGCATGAATTTTGGGTACCTTGTTTTAATGCAGAAGAAATCATTTCTATTAAACAGTTAATAAGACTTTGGAAATTAAAGGAGCTCTTCAATTTTAAGTGACAGCACTTAAAAACATAGAAAAGATTGGGAGTCGGGCAGTAGTGCAGCAGGTTAAGTGCACGTGGCTTAAGGATCCCGGTTCGATCCCCTGGTTCCCCACCTGCAGTGGGGTTGCTTCACAGGTGGTGAAGCAGGTCTGCAGGTATTTTTCTCTTTCTTTCCCTCTCTATCTTCCCCTCCTCTTCCAATTTCTCTCTGTCCTGTTTTAATTAATTAATTAATTAATTAATTAATTAATTAAATGGCTGCAGGAGCAGTGGATTCGTAGTGCAGGCACCAAGTCCCTATGATAACCCTGGAGGCAAAGAAGGAAATAAAAAGGAGATAGAGAGAGTCGGGCAGTAGTGCAGTGGATTAAGCGCAGGTGGTGCAAAGCCCAAAGGATAGCATAACGATCCCGGTTCAAGCCCCCTGCTCCCCACCTGCAGGGGAGTCACTTCACAGGTGGTGAAGCGGGTCTGCAGGTGTCTATCTATCTCTCCCTCTCTCTGCCTTCCCCTCCTCTCCCCATTTCTCCCTGTCCTATCTAACAATGATGACATCCACAACAATAATAATAACTACAACAATAAAACAAGGGTAACAAAAAGGGAATAAAGAAATAAATATAAAAATTTAAAAAAGAAAGGAGATAGAGAGGAAGAGAGACAGAGACATCTGCAGCACTACTTTCCATCTGCAGGTGAGGACCAGGGGCTCAAACCCAAGTCCCTGTGCACTGTAAAATGTGTGTTCAGCCAGGTATGCCACAACCCAGCCCCTAAATGGTTTTATTTCTTTAACTTTAATATATCTGATCATTCATTTGCCAAATGTTGAGCACATTCTCTGCTCCATGGTAGAGCTAGTCATGAAAACCATGAGTCAGTACATAGTTCCTACCATCAGAGAGCTCTCACTTTCAGGGAGAAAAACAATACAGTAAACAGAAAAATCATAGAATCTGAAAGGAAGACAATTATTTCTACCTATCTAGAGAAATACAGTAAGCAATTGTCATAACTGGAAATACATCACAAACCTATATAGATACTTGATAAATCTGCTTATATTGTTAACATGTTTTATAATGTATTTGTATACTGTATAACTTGCCTAACCTAGCCTCTGTTAATGCTGAATAATTTACTAAGTAGCAAACCTCGTGATTTCTGTTATTCAAGCAGTATAACAAAAAATAACTTTTTGTAACTTAAGAATAGAGTTGCCAAATATGGCCTCTGGAATGAATCAGCCTCCCAAACAACTTGCAATCTGATAGCCTCACTGTTGTATTCATGTTCTAACTTCAGCTCTACAGCCTCAGCCATTGCCCCAGCCCTACCCATATTTATAACACACACACACACACACACACACACACACACAGAGAGAGAGAGAGAGAGAGAGAGAGGGAGAGAGAGTCTTTCCCCCTCCTACCCTCTCTTTTTTAAAATGTGTTTATTAGTAATTTAATAATGATTGACAAAATTGTGGTATAAGAGGGGTACATTTCCCACCACCAGAGTTCCGTATCCCCTACTCTCCCCTCCCCTCCATTGGAAGCTTCCATATTCTTTATTCCTCTGGGAGTATGGACCAAAGATCTTTATGGGGAGCAGAAGGTGGAAGGTCTGGCTTCTGTAATTGCTTTTCCACTGGACACGGGCATTGACAGGTCAGTCCATACTCCCAGCCTGTTTCTATCTTTCCCTAATGGGGCAGGGCTCTGGAGAGACCAGATTCCAGGACACCTGGTGAGGTCATCTGCCAGAGAAGTCAGGTTGGTGTCGTGGTAGCTTCTGCAACCTAGTGGCTGAAAAGCATTGGGATATAAAACAGAACAAATTGTTTAATAATCAGGAACCTAAAGGTAAAAATATAGCAGATTAGATTTGGGGGTCTTCATGTTGGAAGGAGCTAGGAAGTCTATTTTAGATATATTCCAAGGAGCCCATGACTTTACTAATTTTTGCCTGAACTTGACAGCTAAATACAAGGTGGGCTAGGAGTATTGTCTGGGAAGATGGTGTCTTCAAGAGTTGAGGATAGGACTAGAAAGCTGGATCAGGACAAAGAATAGCTCCCAAATATAGTGAAAGTATATAAATACCACTAACTGTAAACTCTTAGGTCAGATACTGTAAACTGTATCTGACCTAAGACCGTGTCTCTTCATATTTAGTACAGGAGCCTGTGTAACCTCTGCATCCCTGTCAATCTGAGCTCACATGCCATGGTCATGGCTAGGAACATTCTAGGCTGCACTCTTCTCAGAACCAGTCTTCCTCAAGTGGCAGAGTATGTTGACCCAGCCTCCCGTCGGAGAGTGGGCCACTTTCTGCCACTGTAGTTTTACATTACCCTCGCTCTTTTCTTGATAGTTTCTATCTTATCAGCTTGTGTTACCCAGTTAACTGGTTAGGCTAGCAGTGTTCTATGATTCTTACCTGGGGCTGTGTGTATACCTGGTAGATTATGAAATAGTCTAAGTGGAAGGCCAGGTTTTCATAACAAATACCATTTGTGTCTACCTCCCTTCCTTACTCTTCCTTTCAATCAATTTCTCTTTCTCAGTTTCTCTCTCGCTCTCTCTCCCTCCATCCTCAGTCTCTTTCCTCTCAGTCTCTCACTCTCATTCTCTCAACTTCCAGTTTACATCTATGCAACATGCTGTTACACACTACAGATTAGCTTTCTCGACTGGAGTTGGTGTACTGCACCAAAGTAAAAGACTCTGGGGCTGGGGGTGGGGGGTGGGGGTGGGGTTCAGGTCCTGGAACATGATGGCAGAGGAGGACCTAGTGGGATTGTATTGTGATGTGGAAATGTTATGCATGTACATACTATTGTATTTTATTATTTACTGTAAATCATTAATCCCCCAATAGAGAAATTAAAAAAGCAAACAAACAAAAGATTAGCCTTCTTGTTTTTTTTGTCTGTTAGTCATATTTGATCCACTGTTGCTCTGACTAATGCCTCCAAGTTCATTTTGTTTCACTTTTTACACAGACATCATGCCTTTATGTTTCTAGCCCTTTTTCCTTCTGCCAGGCCACAGGCATCACTGCTCATCTTCTGCTAACCATGTCATATTTACTTGCTGATGTGAGTTACATTTGACCTACTCATTCTTTCTTGATGCTGTGTGATAAATACCCATAACTTAAATTTTCTAATAAATGAAGTGGAGGTTTGTTTGTTTTTAAGAATGGACCTGCCTATGTGGTAAGACATAAAAAGCACAGATGACTTTTAAAAACTAGCCCATCAGGGCAGCGATAAGTCGCATAATGGTTATGCACTATCGGAATGAAAGAAGTGGACCAGAGTGATGAAATTGCATGTGCTTAAGGCCCTGGCTCCACCAAAATAAACAAAATAAAAACCAGCCCCTGGTTTAACCCTGACTAAAAGGTTTCTAGCCTTTGGTTTAAAACATTCTGAAAAGTTGTGACTGTACATGGGAGATATTTGAGTCAGACAAGCGTGTACATGCTTCAAAGATGTCCTATTTGTGTGTTATCTTAGAAGTTTGTCCTCTTTATCTAGTATGAGTTTTTTCATTTACTTGACCCCTGTGGGAGTATGAAGGAAAGAGGGACAGTTCTGTTCTCCAGAGTAGTTACTGGCTAAAAGTCGGAAAATCCCAGGTACTGCTAATGCTAGAGTGTTCCTCTGGTCTCTTCACAAGACAAATAAATAACTTTAAAAAATAATAAAATTTAAATATTTGTGTTAAAGAATCACAACTATCAGATAATAAAAGCTTTCTTTTTTCATTTTACATCTAGCGTTCAATAAAGATTAGAGACTCAAAATTTGGTTTAGCTCTTGTCATAGAAAGTTCTCAGCAGGTAAGATACTTTATATTTTTACTAATGTTCATTATATTTTATATTTTATATTTATTATTATATTTGACTTTAATTTCTTTTTTAAATTTTTATTTATAAAATGGAAATATTAACAATATCATAGGATAAGAGGGGTACATTTCCACACAGTGCCCACCCCCAGAGCTCTATTTCCAATCCCCTCCCTTGATAGATTCCCTATTCTTTATCCCTTTGGGAGTGTGGACCCAGGATCATTGTGAGGTGCAGAAGGTGGAAGGTCTGGCTTCTGTAATTGCTTCCCCGCTAAACATGGATACCGACAGGTCAATCCATACTCCCAGCCTGTCTCTTTTCTTTCCCTAGTGGGGCAAGGGTCTGGGGAGGTGGGGCTCCAAGACACATGGTGGGATCATCTGCCCAAAAAAGTCAGGTTGGCATCATGGTATCATCTGGAATGACTTTAATTTCTATAAAGTAAATTCCCAGTTTATTTATATCCAAGAAGAATATTAGCTGTGACACAGCGTCATGTAAAGAGTCTGACATCATATAGTAAGTGTCCCCTAGGAGGGAACCTCCTATGCTTTCTGTTGGACAGACATCATTCTTACCATAATGATTATCATTGTACTAGAAGTCTGACTCACCAAATTTATTACCGTAAATATTTTGTAATAATGGAGTAGCTTTCCTAATAAATAGAAAACAGACTGTACAATAGTGAACTCTGCAATACTAGCACCTACAGGATAAAAAAGAATGTTTCACCCAGCATTATAAATCCTGGCATGTTGATCTTGACTGAATCTAACTAGACCTGGGAATGTCTGCCTCACTTCCCTCACTTAAGATTTTTAATAATAAAATCTAGTTACCAGACCTTCATATACTATCTCCGTATTTACACAGCCTTTGATAGAGTTAATGCTCCCCCCTCCCACACACACACACATACCTCCATTTTACAGACAAGGAAACTGAGCTTTACAGAATTTGGGTCTAGGGGCTGGGTGGTGGCGCACCTGGCTGGGTGCACACATTACAGTGCACAAGGACCCAGGTTTGAGCCCCCAGTCCCCACCTGCAGGGGGGAAAGTTTTGTGAATGGTGAAGCAGGGCTGCAGGTGTCTCTCTATCTCTCTCCCTCTCTATCACCCCCTTCCCTCTCGATTTCTGGCTGCCTCTATCCAATAAATAAATGAACATAAAAAAAATTAAGAAAAAACAGAAGTTGGGTCTAACTTATTCACAGGACCATCTTTGAAAAACGCAGGTATTTATAGATTTTACCCTTATTTCTACTTATCTAATTGTAAACTGCTAGGCTTCCATTATCATCTCTTAAGTTTTGGCAGATGATGAAACGTCATTTATAAAATCACTTCTAAATTCTAAATTTAAACATTAGTGTAGACATACTACTTCCTTTTCTGAGCTTGTAGGTTAATAGCTTCCTTTTATTGAGTGTAATGCATTCTAAGAACTGTACCAACGGTCATGTATGCATATCTTTTTTAAAAGACTTCTTTATATATATATATATTACAGAATTACATGTCAACAGGGGTTTGAATCCACACCACTCCCACCACCAGAGTTCTGAATCTTCACTCTCCCCACTGCAATCCACCACAGTTCCCCTAAAACTGTAGACATGGGCCAACCATCTTCTCTACAACTATCTGTCCACATTTATACAAAGTTACCCCTTCTTTTCCTGATTCAATCCTCTCTTTAGATTTTACTTATTTATTCATGAGAAAGACTGGAGGAGAGAGAGAGAGAGAGAGAGAGAGAGAGAAAGAACCAGACATTAGTCTGGTTCATGTGCTACATGTACAGGGATTGAATTTGGGACCTCATGCTTGAGAGTCCAACAGTTTATCCATTGTGCCACCTCCTGGACCGCTGCATTATCTTATTTTTGATGATCATTTTATGGTCAAAAACTTGAAATTTAGGAAGACTAAGGAGAACAAGTTTTCTTTTTTTTTAATTAATTAATTAATTTTGACTATCTTTATTAGAGAAACCAGAAATCGAGAGAAAACGGGAAGACAGAAAGGGAGAGAGACAGAGAGACACCTGCAGTACTGCTTCACCACTCACAAAGCTTTCCCTGTGCAGGTGGGGACCGGGAGCTCGAACCTGGATCCTTGAGCATTATAACATGTGCACTCAACCTGCTGAGCCACCACCCAGACCCAAGGAGAACAAGTTTTCTAGCATCATGTAGAAATTAACCATAAACTAAAAAAAAAAAACTGAACCCTAAAGCATATGTTCTTAGTTATTAAAGTATGCCAACTTAATTTTCATAAGCACATCTTCAAAGGCTTTCATAATCACATTTTTTTAAATTACTTTTTAAAAATTTTTTTTAATATTTATTTTATTTATTCCCTTTTGTTGCCCTTGTTGTTTTATTGTTGTAGTTATTATTGTTGTTGTCGTTGTTGGATAGGACAGAGAGAAATGGAGAGAGAAATGGGGAAGACAGAGAGGAGGAGAGAAAGATAGACACCTGCAGACCTGCTTCACTGCCTGTGAAGACTCCCCTGCAGGTGGGGAGCCGGGGTTCGAACCGGGATCCTTATGCCGGTCCTTGTGCTTTGCGCCACCTGCGCTTAACCCGCTGTGCTACAGCCCGACTCCCCATAATCACATTTTTAAACATAAACTTTCAGAGATAGACTCAGATATGTCATTCTTTTTCCTTTAATGCATATACCCTATTCTTTTTTCAAGACCTCCTTCAAGAAAAATGTGGTTTCCTTGGTCTTCACAGTCTATTTTTTATTTTATTTTATTTATTAATGAGAAACATAGGATGAGGGAGAAAGAGCCAGACATCACTCTGTGCTGCCGGGGATTGAACTCAGGACCTCATGCTTGAGAGTCCAATGCTTTATACACTGCGCCACCTCCCGGACCACCACAGTCTATTTTTTAAAGCTTGAGAGATCAATTTTTATATTCACAGATAAAATTATGTGCTATTGGGATGTGTTTCTAAATAATCCTGTTGTGAAAGAGTTGTTCCATGCAGATGAGAAAAGAGTTGGTCATATGTTATTACTTATTGAAGCTGGATAACGGACGGCTACAGAGACACACATTGTAGTCCTCTCTATTTTATGTATGCTAACATTTAATTTTAAAAAACCAGTTTATAATTGTGCTCTGAAATAAGGGCGAGCAGAACTATGGTTTATCATGAACTACAAATACTAACCCTCTAGCTTTTGTTTGATTTTCTTTTCTTTTTTTTTTTTTTTTACCTTGTAGAGTGGAGGATATGTCCTTGGCTTTAAAATAGATCCTGTGGAAAAACTACAAGAATCAGTTAAGGAAATCAATTCACTTCACAAAGTATATTCTGCCAGTCCAATATTTGGAGTAGATTATGAGATGGAAGAAAAGGTAATTTGTTCAGAAAGTTTGCTGAATGGCTTTGACAAATTTAGACTTACACATCTATGTACAATTTAACTCTAAACTGTGTTTAAACTGATGAGTATACAACCCCTGGACCGTCACTAATCTGACAACAGCTTCTCATGGTTCCAAGTAGTGTGACTACTTTGACATAGATGAGCATCTCAAATTGCATCAGTTGAGTGCCTCATTTTAAAATATACTTTCATGACTCTTCTTTGCCTTCCTCATGATTTCTGGTTTCTCTGCCAATCCTTGACTTCCAGGTTCATCAAAAAAAAAAAATTTTTAACTGTACTTTTCAGCTTCTCCAGCTAGCAGTACCTTTTCTACCTAATCTATCAATGATATCCTCACGAGTCATTTAGAGATGTCCTTGATTATCCCCACTCTATCAGTACCCTCACCAAAGACTATCTATCTGGCCCCCTTACTTACTTACCAAGTCCATTACAAGTTCTCTTTGTGTCTGTTCTTTACAAAGTGCCTGACTGTATGTTTTACTGATGGTGCCACTGCCAATCATTCTTTTTATCAGCATCTCTGCTTATGCTCAGCATGTTGTACCATACCACATCTGTTGGGTTGTCAGATAAGTCATGAAGCATTTTTGCATAGGAAAAATAATGACTTTCCCAACAACCTAATATATACATCTTAATGCTCCTGCACTTCAGCCTGACCAAAGATTAAGAAGCAGATCTGGTGACTGACTGCATATGCAAATCTAACTTTAGCCTGCCGCTGGCTGCTTGGCACTGCTCTTTCTAATAACCTTTCCTTCTTTTCAAATTCCAAATATTCCCAGCCTCTTTCTGTTGAAACTTTTCTCTGATTTGTTCACACCATAAGTACTCTCTTTTGCCTCCTCAACCATCCTTTTCTACTTTCTTCACAATCTGTACTTCTTTCCGCATTCTTCCTACCTCCTATGTACATTCCTTATTAATGGCACTTGCTGCCAGGGAAATAGTATAGTGGGGGAAGGCCTCACGAGCAGTGAAGCAGGTCTGCAGGTGTCTCTCTATCTCTCCCTCCCTCTCTGTCTCCCCTCCCCTCTCAATTTCTCTCTGTCCTAGCCATTAAAATGGGAAAAATGGCCACCGGGAGCAATAGATTCATAGTACTGGCACTGAGCCCCAGCAATAACCCTGGAGGGAAAAAAAAAAGATAATTTTTCTCACAGAGTTACTAATCATGGGAAATAGTAATTCTCCGACTCACTGTCTCTCATGTTTTTGCCTCTCTACTTTGGTCCACACAGTACATAATAATGGTAACTAGCCATGATAGCTCATTCTACTATCACTTTCAGGGAGGTCTCCTTTGAATATCCATTTGAAGCAGCAACCCCATCACTTTTTAAATCCTTTATGCTATTTATTTATTTGTTTGGAAAGAAAGAAAGAAAAAGAGAAAGAAAAAGAAAGAGAGAAAAAGGAAGGAAAGAAGAAAAGAAACAGATTAACTCTGGTTTCTGGTGGTACTGGCATTTGAACCTAGAACTTTTGGTGCCATGGGCATGAAGGTCTTTCTGCATACCTACTGTCCTGTCTCCCCAGTCTACTTCCTTTATTTCTGGTAACACTAATTAGTCCCCACTATAAATAATCCTTAAGAAATCAAGAGTTTCTGTTTTATTTTTCTGCAGAGGGTGGGCCTCATGCATGCACAATTTTATTGAAATAGAGAGAGGGAAAGGGACTGGGTGATGGCGCACCTGGTTGAGCACACATGTTATAATGCTCAATGCCCCGGGTTCGAGCCCCCGGTCCCTACCTGCCAGGGGAAAACTTTGCAAGTGGTGAAGTAGTGTTCCAGGTGTCTCTCTTTCTCTCTGTCACCTCCTTCCCTCTTGATTTCTGGCTGTCTCTATCCAATATATATAATTTTTAAAAAGTTAAAAGAATGAGAGAAAGGGACAACCAGAGTTCCTCCAGTGCTGTGGTGGCACACTCATGTCTTGCCAGGGTTTGAACCTGAGCTAGAGAGTAAGCTGTCTCAGGTGGGGGAGATAGCATAATGGTTATGCAACAGACTCTCATGCTTGAGGCTCCAAAGTCCCATGTTCGATCCCCTACACCACCATAAGCTGAGCAGTGCTCTGGTGTTTCTCTTTGTGTGTGACTCCCTGCATCTCTCTCAAAAATAAAATAAATAAAATATTTTTTTAAATAAATTTTAAAAAAGAGAGTGAGCTGTCTCTCTAGGCCTCCATTTTCTCTACCCACAATATTTCCAGCATTCAAAACTAGCATGCAATATTCTCTTTGTTGTCGAATGGCTATTAGAACACCTGCTGTTTGCTTGTTACTGTTCTGAATCATGTATCATGTCATTAACTCTCTCAACAATATTATGAGGTACACCATTATTATTCTTACCTCATAGTGAGGAATTCTGGGGTTTAAATAAGTTAAATTGCTAATACACAGTCACACACAGCTCTGGACATGTTAGAAAATCCTCAGATTATAGATCAAGTCCTAAGTCCCCCCTCACCACCATAAGCCAAATCTGAGCAGTGCTCTGGTCCAAAAAAAAAAAAAGGGAACAAGTCATTCTTGTATGTGCACGCACCCCTCCCTTTCTTTTAGTTAGAGACAGAGAGGAGAGGCAGAGAGTGAAAGAAACCACAGCACTGAAGCTTCCTTCAGTGCACTGGGGACCTGTCTTGAAGCTGGGTTGCAGGCATGACAAAGCATCACATTATCCAAGTGAGACATTTTGCTGACCCCACAGGCCTCTCACAAGACAATATAACTCTGCCCTGTAACCTCTACCACCTTTTACCAATAAATTTTGGTCTAGTAATTTTTCTAATAAACTTAAGTCTCTTTCCCACCTTACTAATACAGGCACAGTGTACAGTTGTGCAAATTCTATTTTATTATCATTTATTAATTATTACATATTTTTTAATATTCAGAACCTTTAATTTATTATTTTTTTAACCAGAGCACTGCTCAGCTCTCGCTTATGGTGGTGCAGGGGATTGAACCTGGGACTTTGGAGCCTCAGGCATGAGAGTCTCTGTGCATAACTATTATGCTATCTACCCTCCACCCCTTTTTTTTTTTTAATTGTTGCAGTTATTATTGTTATTGATGGAGAGAGGAGGGGAAGACAGAGAGGGAGAGAGAAAGATAGATACCTGCAGACCTGCTTCACTGCCTGTGAAGCGACTCCCCTGCGGGTGGGAAGCCGGGGGCTCGAACCAGGATCCTTACACTGTCCTTGTGCTTTGTGCCACCTGTGCTTTACCCACTGCGCTACCCCTGGTTGTACAAATTCTATACTGCCCAACTGTTGAGAGCATTGTTCACATAAATATCTGTGGGAGTGATGCTTCGTGGGATTACTCAGTACATAGCTCTTCTGTCTTGACTGTTACAGTTATGATAATGCTAGGCTATCCTTTGTTTTTCAACAACATCCTGTGGTTTCTGGTTTTCACTGAAGCTGATCTCTAGCAATAGTTTTCTTTCTTATCAAAGATCTGTACTTGGAGAAATTATCCTCCTAACTAAAGACCTTGATGACATGCCAAACTTTTCTTCTTGAAAGTACCTGGGATTCACAAGCCAGAAATTATGCTATCTCCAAACTTTTCATCATAGTGGTGTTGCATTATTATAGCTACTTTGCACTGGTTGAACCCTAATATGTTAATACTTGATCTTTTATTTTATTTTATTTTGCCTCCAGGATTATTGATAGGGCTCGGTGCCTGCAATATGAATCCACTGCTCCTAGAGGCCACCTTTTCCCTTTTGTTGCCTTTGTTGTTTATCGTTGTTATTGTTGTTGTTATTGCTGTTATTGTTGTTGTATAGAACAGAGAGAAATGCAGAGAGGAAGGGAAGACAGAGAGGGGGAGAGAAAGAGATACGTGCTTACCTGCTTCACCGCTTGTGAGGAGACCACCTCCTGCAGGTGGGGAGCCAGGAGCTCGAACAGAGATCCTTATGCCGGTCTTTAGGCTTTGAGCCGTGTGCGCTTAACCCGCTGTGCTACCACCTGCCCCCCCCCTTTTTAATTTTTTTCCTGGTTATACCTGGGACCACATTGCTAACTTTTTCAAGTAGAGGAGGGAGAGAGGGAAGGAGGCAGAGAGAGAGGGAGGGTGGAGAGGAGGGAGAGAGAGAGAGAGAGAGAGAGAGAGAGAACACCACAGCATTGAAGCTGGCTTCTTTCATTGTGCTACAGACCAGACTCAAGCCAGGTTCATGCACATGGCAGAAAGCAGCACACTATCCAGTGTCAGCCCTTAACCATTTTGGGGTTAGGGTTCACTCTAATATTTATCTGTATCTGTAGTTGTGTTTTGTCCTTCTCCCTATTCCCGTGTGATTATAGACTCTGTATAACCTTGGTAGTACTAAAATAGTGTCTAATGCACTAAAGGTACTCAAGTATTTAAAAGTGAATTAAGTATCAGCACCACATATCTGAGTGGTCTTTGTTTATAAGGACAATTAAAATTTATGTGAAATCAACTTTTAATGTTTTTAATGATTTATTTATTATTGTATATGTAGAGAGAGAAATTGAGAGGGGAAGATAGAGAGGGAGGCAGAGAGATACCTGTAACCCTGCTTCACCACTTGTGAAGCTCTCCCCCTGCTGGTGGGGACCAGGGGCTTGAACCTGGATCCTACTGCACTGTAATGTGCACGCTTAACCAAGTGCACCACTACCTGGCCCCCTGAAATTAATTTTTATCTAAAATTTTTAAATACAGTGATGTTTTTCTGTAAAGGTATCATATTAAGTATGTGTGATTTTTTTTCATTTTAATTATTTTGATGATACTGATGTCAGTCTTAAAGATTTATTTTATTTTAAAGCCTTATATTTAACTGACACTTTTGATTACTCAGGTTAGTTTTAATACATTATAGATAATAGTGATTTTTTTAAAGATTTTATTTATTGATTGATGAGAAAGGAGAAGAGAGAAAAAACCAGACATCACTCTGGTACATGGGCCACCAGGGCTTGAACTCAGGACCTCACGCTTGAGAGTCAAATGCTTTATCCACTGCGCCACCTCCCGGACCACAATAGTGATATTTATAAGATGACATTTTATAATTATGTTATCCTTTTTTATAAGTATCATTCTCACAACAAATTTTACTAACATTGTTTAATCAATACTGTCTCTTTGATGCACTTTAATATCTATTAATTTTCAGCCACAACCCCTTGAAGCTCTAACAATTGAACAAGTTCAAGATGATGTAGAAATAGACTCTGAGGATCACACAGATGCTTTCGTGGTGAGCATTACAAAGGAGAGCTACTAAATTTCTTACTTTTTTTTTTAAATATTTTATTTTATTTCTTGCCTTTTGTCCTTGTTTTGTTGTTGTAGTTATTATTGTTGTTGTTGATGTTGTTGGATAGGACAGACAGAAATGGAGAGAGGAAGGGTAGACAGAGAGGGGGAGAGAAAGACAGACACCTGCAGACCTGCTTCACCGCCTGTGAAGCGACTCCCCTGCAGGTGGGGAGCCGGAGGCTCAAACCGGGATCCTTAGGCCGGTCTTTATTGCTTTGCGCCACCCACGCTTAACCCACTGCGCTACCGCCCGACTCCCAATTTCTTACTTTCTTATCTAAATAATGTTTAAAGAGCCATCTTAAGTATATAACACAACATAAAACTTGAGACTTTTCAGAATAGTTGAAAGAATTTGGAGGGTAAATTTAAAAAGGATTTGTTAACATGAAAGAGACAAGAGGGAGAATCAGAGCATCATTTTGGCACAAATAATACCAAGAGTCAAACTTGGGACTCATAAGTTCAGTGCTTTATACACTGCACCACTTCCTAGGCAGTGGGGGGTAATTTTTAAAACAGTTATTAGAGAGGAAGTCAGGCAGTAGTAGCACAGCGGGTTAAGCGCACATGGCACAAAGCTCAGGGACCAGCTTAAGGATCCCGGTTCAAGCCTCTGGCTCCCCATCTGCAAGGGATTCTCTTCACAAGCGGTGAAGCAGGTCTGCAGGTGTCTATCTTTCTCCCCCCGCCCCTGCCTTCCCCTCCTCTCTCCATTTCTCTCTGTCCTATCCAACAACAACGACATCAATAATAACAACAATAACAACTACAACAGTAAAGAAACAACAAGGGCAACAAAAGGGAAAATAAGTAAGTAAAATAAGTTTTAAAAAAGACTATGTTTCCTATAAGAAATCTTTATTGGATGGGTATCCCTTCAGTTTATAAATGTATGATATTTAGATCATATTCTGTTAGAATAATAAACTTTTTTGTTTCCAAGTTTTTATTATTAATAGCCCAAATAACTATGTTTTCTATAGACTTTGGTCTGTAAATCTGACCATAATACTTTTGGAGCAACAGATATTTTTAAATAAATATGTAGTATTAGCACAGAATATTTGTGTCACAGCTATTACTACCTGAGATGCCATATACTAGTTACTCTGGTTTTGTTTGTTATTATTTTCTTTTCCAGCATCTTCTTCTAAATCAAAAGTAGGGATAAAACTTTATAGCTTCTATGTCATATTAATTTTTATTTACTCTCAAGCTAACAATGCCAATTAGTGTATAGTACATTTTTAGATCTTAAAGCCTAACTTTTGTAGACATTAATAATGATTGACTAGAAGTGAATTCTACTACCAGCATTGTAAGGAAAGGTGAAATAACCATTAGGCATATAGTAATAGTAGAAAATGCATCCTTATGGAATTGGTCTGTAAATTAGGTACCTGTTCTTTTTTTTTTTTTTACAGGTTTTTTTAAATATTCCCTTTTGTTGTTTTATTGTTGTAGCTATTGTTGTTATTGATGTTGTTGTTAGATAGGACAGAGAGAAATGGAGAGAGGAGGAGAAGACAGAGAGGAGAGAGCGAAAAAAAGACACCTGCAGACCTGCTTCACCGCTTGTGGGGAGCGGGGGTAAGGGGGTCTTTATGCCGGTGCTTGTGCTTTCTGGCACCTGTACTTAACCTGATGCTGCTCTACCGCCCAACTCCCAGGTGCTCGTTCTTAAGTCACTGATCTATTATCAAATATGTCAAGTTGTCCAGGAGGTGGCACAATCGCTAGAGGACTAGACTCTCAAGTTTAAAGTCCCAAGTTCATTCCCTGGTATCACATGTGTCAGAGTGATGCTCTGGTCTTCTCTCTTTATTGTTAATAAATAATTTTTATGTTTTTTTCTATTTTTATTTTTTTAATTTATCTATTTATAAAATGGAAACACTGGCAAGACCATAGGATAAGAGGGGTAACAATTCCCACCACCAGAGAGCTCCGTATCCCATCCCCTCCCCTGACAGCTTTCCTAGTCTTTATCCCCTGGGAGCATGGACCCAGGGTCATTATGGGGTGCAGAAGGTGGAAGGTCTGGCTTCTGTAATTGCTTCCTCGCTGAACATGGGCATTGGCAGGTGGGTCCATACTCCCAGCCTTTCTTTCTTTCCCTAGTGGGGTGGGGCTCTGAGGGTGTGGAGCTCCAGGACACATTGGTGGGGTTGTCTGTTCAGGGAAGTCTGGTTGGCGTCATGGGAGCATCTGGAACCTGGTGGCTGAAAAAAGAGTTAACATACAAAGCCATACAAATTGTTGACTAATATAAATAAATATTTTAATAGTATATGACAAGTATGTAAAACAAATTTTTCTTTGTCCTATAGGCATATTTTGCTGATGGCCATAAGGTAAGGGAATTTTTACCTATAGTATGAGAAAAAATTTCTATATTCCAATGTTTAATATTTACAAACTTATGTGAAACCTATTTTTTGTTTGTTTGTTTTTCCTCTTCCTTGGAACCTTCTCTATTACCATCTCATCCCCTTATCTCCCAAAAAGCAACAAGATCGTGAACCTGTATTTTCAGAAGAACTGGGGCTTGCAATAGAGAAATTGAAGGATGGATTCACCCTACAGGGACTTTGGGAAGTAATGAGTTGATCTTGAGTTGAATTGGATTTCGATTTAAAGATATCTCAAGATTTAAGATATTAGTCACCTACAGTGAGACATGAAGCTGTTTTTACATTTACAGAAAAGCATTTAAGAAAATCTTTTTAATAATTAAGGAAATATTTATCTAAGAGTTTACTGCCCATTTTTTAAGACATTTTTATTGTAATCCAGAATGTACTTGGCTTGTAAATAATGTTCATTTTGTACCTAATCCTTGTAAATTGTCAATCTACAGATATGAAATGACTATATCATGTTAGGTTTTAAAAAAATGTATACATATAAAAGAATGTATACATGCATTACCATTTAGTGTTTTGAAAGCAATATTTAAAAGAATAACAAGTTTATGGAGCATTCAAAATACTAATTTTTCATTAGAAAAAAATCTAGTTTAAATATATTGCTATATAGCTCCAAACTTAAGACAATTCTAATATAAATTATGACCCTTAAATTTATGTTTTAATGATCAGTTATGTAGAAATTATAGCTAACTCTGAAATATATCATTCCCAATGTTAAAATTTTGCATTCTGTTTTATAAATAACTTCAATATTGTTTGAGCAATACTTCTATTTTGTAAGAAAAGTAACCTGAACTGGTTTTTAAATAAATCATTTCATAATGATTTTTTCATTGTTTGTACTCATTGAAACTTATTTGAGGTTTTAAAAAATAGATTACTTTCTGATTTCTTGGTTAGGTAAGGTTTGGTGGCCTCTCTAACAATTGCTTTTTACCTCTGTAGTGGCATAGAGAAACATTGTAGGGAGCCTTTGTCAAAGTATTAAAATTAGCCCGTGGAACCATTATGCTTTAAAGGGTAAGAATGAATGTAAGAAAACATTCAAAATAAGACTCAACTGTATTCACAATTATAGAGAATACAGTACAGTCATGTGATTTAATCAAAAGCAAAAGTCATTGATTTAATCAGTGAGCAAAAGCTATGTTAGTTTCTTCATTCAAATAGGAAAAGGACTTTTACATCTTCAAGAATGGAGTTATGATAAGCAGCCCATGCTATCAAAAAGGTCTGCAAAAAATCATACATATATCATAAATGCTAACATGCTTATTTTCTAAATAGCTTTTCAGGCAAAAGAGACTTTATAAAACTGACAGATCATGAGAAATAATTTCAAATGTCATATGGTATTTGTGTCTGACTCATTAATCTTTTCAAATGTTAGGTATTACATGTAACTATAAATGAGTCATTTATGGCTTAAACATGGGAACAGCTGTTGTTTTTTCTAGTATGTTAAAACCTTTAGTGTCATCTAAAAATGGAAAAAGTCAGTGAGCTCTTCTTTCAGCTGTTGTTTTAGCCAGTGACAGTACCACTGATTCACAATGAGGTAAAATAAGTGAAAAAAACTTTGACTCATGGATAGAGACCTTGAAGTCTAAAAATATGTAGTTCCCTGAGGGGTGGTGGGGTGAGGGGGGTGCCATTCATGCTTTCTACAAATATTTGGGAAACACCCAAGGGAACACTGAAACAAACAAAAAAAAAAAACAATTCTGTCTTCATGGAGCTAATGTTCTTTCCAGCATGTGTGGGAATATTAGCCTTTGAAATTGTAGCATTTCCTTGCCCCACTGACTTTAGAAAATATAACCACTTTGTAATAAAATGTAATCATGAACTATGTGGTGCTATGTATAAAAATAATTTTCTAAGTGGGTTAAACTCACGTGGCACAGTGCAAGGACGGGTGTAAGGATCCTGGTTTGAGCCCCCAGCTCCCCACCTGCAGGGGAGTCACTTCAAAGCGATGAAGCAGGTCTGCAGGTGTCTGTCTTTCTCTCCCCCTCTCTGTCTTCCCCTCCTCTCTCCATTTCTCTCTGTCCTATCCAACAATGACAACATCAATAACAACAATAATAATAACTACAACAATAAAACAAGGGCAACAAAAGGGAATAAATAAATATTAAAAATTTTTAATTCTTTCAAAAAAAATAAAATAATTTTCAAATCATGCCTTCTGCATTCCATAATGAATATGGTATTCTATTATAATCAATAGCTTAAAGCTGATCCCAGCTATATGTGATTTTTGTTCCTCCTGTAAGCCCTAGTTCTCAAATTGTACAGCTGATGTAGTACTCCCTCCTAATTTTGCTGTATTACTGATGGCATTGTTCTTATGGTGTTGCAACTGCTCTTACTAATGTTCTTATTTAATTAAAGATAATGTTCAACTCAATATATATATATATTTTTAATATTTATTTTATTTATTCCCTTTTGTTGCCCTTGTTTTTTTATTGTTGTAGTTATTATTGTTGTTGTCGTTGTTGGATAGGACAGAGAGAAATGGAGAGAGGAGGGGAAGACAGAGAGGAGGAGAGAAAGATAGACACCTGCAGACCTGCTTCACCGCCTGTGAAGCGACTCCCCTGCAGGTGGGGAGCCGGGGTTCGAACCGGGATCCTTATGCCGGCCCTTGTGCTTTGCGCCACCTGCGCTTAACCCGCTGCGCTACAGCCCGACTCCCCAACTCAATATATTTTTAATGGTCATATTGTATATGTGTGGGATTTTTTTCTTTTTTCCTAGTGTTGACTTTTTTTTGTTTGTTTACTTTTTTTTTTTTTCACCAGAGCACTAATCAGTTCTGGTTTATGATGGTGCAGGGGATTGAACCTGGGACTTCGGAGCCTCAGGCATGACAGCCTGCATAACCATTATGCTATATACCCCTCCACCCCCACTGCCGTCGCCCTGGTGTTGACTTTTAATCTTTTTTTTTTTCAGGTCTTTATTTTAATGTTACTATTTACTGTTTGCCACATCAAAACCTTTGTAGAGCAAGGCAGGGTGTGAATAAATTTAATCTGTAATACAATACTAAATATTCTTTTTCCTAATAATAATTTAGAATATCTTAGAAAATAGTAGTTCGGGAGTCAGGCGGTAGAACATGGCGCCAAGCGCTAGGACTGGCATAAGGATCCCCATCAGAGCTCAGGCTCCCCACCTGCAGGGGAGTCTCTTCACAGGGGGTGAAGCGGGTCTGCAGGTGTCTGTCTTTCTCTCCCGCTCTCTGTCTTCCCCTCCTGTCTCCATTTCTCTCTGTCCTATCCAACAACGACATCAATAACAATAATAACTATAACAACGATAAAAAAGGGCAACAAAAGGGAAAATAAATATTTTAAAAGTTAAAGAAAATAGTTTCTCTGCATTTATCATTTCAATTAAGTTAGAACAATAATTGTAAAGATTTTTTTAACTGGGGTCGGGCGGTAGCGCAGCGGGTTAAGCGCAGGTGGTGCAAAGTGCAAGGACCCGCGTAAGGATCCCTGTTGGAGCTCTCGGCTCTCCATCTGCAGGGGCGTCGCTTCACAGGCGGTGAAGCAGGTGTGCAGGTGTGCAGATGTCTTTCTCACCCCTTCTCGGTCTTCCCCGCCTCTCTCAATTTCTTTTTGTCCTATTGAATAACAACAGCAACGAGCAGTTGATTCGTAGTGCAGGTACAGATCCCCAGCCATAACCCTGGAGGTAAAAATAAATTTAAAAAGTTAAAAAAAAGACTTTTTAACTATACTTTTAGTGCATAGAGAAGTCTTTTAAGTCTCCCACATCTAAAAAAAAAAAAAATCAGTTTTAAGTAGAAAATTAAAATGTGTTTTTTTTATAAATTTTATTTTATTTTTTTGAGAGAGATGCAAGAGAGAGTAACACTAGAGCACTACTCAGCTCTGGTTTATGGTGGGGTGGGGGAATTGAACCTGGGATTTAGGAGCCTCAAGTATGACAGTCTGTTTGCATAACCATTATGCTGTCTCCCCTGCCCAAAATGGTCTGTGTTAATAGTTACTGGAAGGATCTTGCTTATGAATCAGATGAACTCAACGATCTTAACATTCACATCATTGAGACAGCCGACTAGCTTACCACTAGAGCCTTCTTAGTAGAATGATTCATCTTTTGATTCAGCTTTGTTCAATAAACAGTTTCTTGTTGCCTTAATAGCATATCTCCTAGTGTTTTATGTATTTTAAAGTTTTCCATTTCAATTAAATATCATGTTCCTTTGCTGTTTCCCCAGTGAGTATAATGTTCCAGTTGTTCCTGTCAATCTACAACAGCTGCGAGAATAACTCTTCTTTCCAAAGTAGCTCTCCTAAATTCCTCTTGTTAGAGCTGGTATCTATATTTAGCTGGAGGGATTAAATTGCAAAGGCTTCAAGCTGGGCAAAGCACACTGATCTGCCTTTTTACAGCAAGACCTGTGTGCAGCAAGGAGCTAAGGCCTTCAGTGTCCCCTTCCCTATCCAGGTTGCTCATAAAATGGAGTCCCAGCGGGAACTAGCAGAGGAACTGCGGCTTTACCAGTCCACCCTTCTACAGGATGGTCTAAAAGATCTCCTGGATGAGAAAAAATTCATCGATTGTACCCTAAAAGCAGGTGATAAAAGTCTTCCTTGCCACAGGTTGATTTTGTCAGCTTGTAGCCCGTACTTCCGTGAGTATTTTCTATCTGAAATTGAGGAGGAGAAAAAAAAAGAGGTAGTACTAGATAATGTGGATCCTGTTATACTGGATTTGATCATCAGATACCTGTACTCCGCCGCTATTGACCTCAACGATGGGAATGTGCAAGATATTTTTGCCTTGGCCAGCCGATTTCAGATCCCTTCAGTGTTCACTGTCTGTGTTTCTTATCTTCAGAAAAGACTTGCTACTGGTAACTGCCTAGCCATCCTCAGACTAGGGCTTCTTCTTGACTGTCCAAGGCTTGCCATCTCTGCTCGTGAATTTGTGTCTGACCGCTTTGCGCAGATCTGTAAGGAAGAGGACTTTCTGCAACTGTCTCCACAAGAACTGATCTCCGTCATTTCAAATGACGCTCTCAATGTAGAAAAGGAAGAAGCAGTATTTGAGGCAGTGATGAAATGGGTTCGAACAGACAAAGAAAACAGGGTTAAAAACCTTAGTGAGGTGTTCGATTGTATTCGTTTTCGCCTTATGACAGAAAAATATTTTAAAGATCATGTTGAGAAAGATGATATAATTAAAAGCAACACAGAGCTACAGAAAAAAATCAAAGTTCTTAAAGATGCCTTTGCAGGCAAACTCCCAGAATCTAGTAAAAATGCAGAGAAAGGGGAGGCTGGTGAGGTGAACGGTGATGTTGGCGATGAAGATTTACTCCCTGGTTACCTGAACGACATTCCCAGGCATGGAATGTTTGTCAAAGACCTCATCCTCTTGATTAACGATACAGCTGCAGTAGCTTATGATCCCACAGAAAATGAGTGCTACCTTACCGCACTGGCTGAGCAGATTCCCAGAAACCATTCCAGTATTGTTACCCAACAAAATCAAGTGTACGTAGTAGGGGGATTATATGTGGATGAAGAAAATAAAGATCAACCTCTGCAGTCATATTTTTTCCAGGTAAGAAAGATGATTTTTTTTTTGTTTATGTAAGTAGAGGCATAAGGGAAAGGCTGTTATTATCCAGTTAACTATTTCTGAATCATTTCATACTGCTTTGCACTTTTATTCTAATCAATTCTGTTGGGTTGCTGGACATATGTATTTTCTATTAAAAATGCATTGTGGCTTTTCCAATATTTCAGTCTACCCTGTCCACTTCACTAGAAGGTAGCAGAAATATTTAGACCAATCAACTTAACTTTCTGTTATTTAATAAAAATTGGATGGGGAGAGTGATTTGTTTTGAGAGTGTTATTTTAATTAATGTTTAAGTGATGTTTATTTTGTTGTCACCTGGGTTTCACTACACTGGTTGTCTTTTTCAGAAAGGTGGGGAGTTTGAGGGCAAGACATCACAGCACTGAAGCTTCCCCCAGTGGCATGCTATTCTCAGATGTTGAATCAGAGAGTAGAACTAGGTGCTAAGCATAGCTCAAGGCGGGCTACCTCTGGGGTCACTTAAAAGTTTCTTTATATTCAACCCCCTAAACGACCATAAGCCAGAGTTGAGTAGTGCTCTGATCAAAAAAAAAAAAAAAAAATTAACAGCTAACTGATTTTCTTTATAGTAGCCAAGAAAATAACTCAGCTCTAAGGTAAAGGACTTGCACTCATGAGGCCCCAGATTCAATCCCCAGCACTTTATAGGGCAGTGCTCTGGTCTCTCTCATTAAATAAATCTTTAAAGAAATATTCTTTTACCCAAATTGTCATATGATAGTTAAGGGTGATTGTAATACATTTTCCTAAATCAAAGGACTTTTTCTTATATATTTTACACATCAAAAATAGTTGTGATGAACAAGATTTTCTACCTTTTCCCAAGTGTCCTTGAGCAGATTTGAAGTTCTCAGAGGTAACATTTTATCTCTTATTTATTACTACTACCTAGAACATAACATCTTGTTAAAAATGAAAAAGAAAATATGCATATATATTTAACTCGCTTTTGATAATTTCTGGGAGAAAATGCTAAAACAAGCATCATCCATATGAATTAATTATATTTAGAAAATTTAATGGTAAAATGTTTATATATGATAAATGGTACTATATATTCCGGTCAGAATTACACTTGGACATTATAACAGCTTCAACTGTTTTGTGAAACTACAGAAGTTTCAAAGAAAACAAATCTTCCTAAACTTTGACTAAAGAGAGTTTGTTTCACATTAGCGATTTACTATATTTTACTAGACCAGCTTATGAATGAATCATAACCTCTATCTTTAATAATGCCAATACCAGAATATATAGCCCAAGACTATCTCCAAATATTTTGCTTAGGTCATTGCTACTTATAGCCTGGGACTTCATGGACACTTGAGTTAGAAAGATAAGTGAGTGTAGAATGCTATAACATAACCACTTCATGTTCTCAAAATGTGTGACACACTATATGTTCCCAAAATACTACTTTTCCCTATAATTCTAATCTCAAAAACTGTAATATATGTTAATTATGATTCTTAATTTTCTAGAGTTTCATTGTTTCAGTGGAAAAAGTTAACTATGACATAACAAAATAAAATAGAAGTTCTAATTTCCTAAGCCCTAATTGAAATTCACATAAATTTCAGAAAGGAAAAATTTAATTAGAATAGCAACTGTTATATCCAGGAAGTAAGAATGAAGAAAGGCAAGTACCTAAAAATCATAACTCCAAAGAATACTTTGTTGTTGTCGGGTATTTTTTCTTTGACTTTATCCTTCTACCATTTTTATTGATACAGCTGCTCATTTCTGGTTCAAGAAACTTAATGTTTTTATGGCTACAAAGACAGTTTCATAAAGTGGGGAAAGTTAACTTCTTGTAGTTGTCCATGCCTTAGCTCCTTTTAAAAATGGCACAAACAGGAGGCTGGGCAGTGGCACACTTGGCTAAGTGCATATGTTACCATGCAAAAGAACCCAGGTTCAAACCCTTGTTTCCCACTTGCAGGGAGAAAGGAAAACTTCACAAGTGAAGTAAGTACTGCAGTTGTCTTTCTGTCTCTCTCCCTTTCTGTCTCTTCAAGCCTGCTCAATTTCTCTGTCCTATCAAGGAAAGGAAAGGAAAGGAGAGGAGAGGGGAGGGGAGGGGAGGGGAGGGGAGGGGAGGGGAGGGGAGGGGAGGGGAGGGGAGGGGAGGGGAGGGGAGGGGAAGGGGAGAGAAGGGGAAGGGGAAAGAAGGGGAAAGGGAAAGGGAAGGGGAGAGAAAGGAAAAGAAAAGGAAGAGGAGAAAAGAAAAGAGAGGAGAGGAGAGGATCACAATCTAAATGTTGAAATTAGTGGCTGCAGTGCTTCCCAGTGTATATGTAAAATTAAGACCCTCCTTTCATCTAGTCTGTGTTTCTCTTTATCCGAGGTCCGAGGCCAGATGGAGGGAGCAAGCACCAGAGACTCATCCTTATACTATAACCATTAGTATCTACATCTATTCTTGCTATAAAATCTTTCTGTCCACTCATCTCTTCTTCTTCTTCTTCTTCTTCTTCTTCTTTTTCTGTTAGCACTAGAGAGAACAAAGAATGCACAACTACACTTCCCTCAGAAAGCAGCTTTCTTGTGCCTTTGTGTCCTAAAATGCAGAGTGGAATGTCTTACAATCAAGTATAGTTGGCTAGTGCTGAAGCTGGTGCCAGCCATATCAGAATCACCTGCCCCTGAGCTTAGGCACTAAGGATATCTGAGACAAGTAGAAGAGGCATCAACAACATAAGCAAAGTTGCCACTAATAAAAAATTAAAGAATGGTGTGGGGGAGTATAGCATAATGGTTATGCAAAACACTGTCGTGCTGAGGCTCTGAGGCCCCAGATTCAATCACCTGTACTACCATAAACTAGAGTTGAGCAGTGCTCTGATCTCTCTTTGTGTCTTTCTCTTTCTCATGAAAATAATAATAATAATAGATTGGTATACCTTTTTAAAAAATATTTATTCCCTTTTGTTGCCCTTTTTTTTTTTTTTGTAGTTGTTGTTGTCATTGATGTCATCGTTGTTGGATAGGGCAGAATGAAATGGAGAGAGGAGGGGAAGACAGAGATGAAGAGAGACACTGGTGGACCTGCTTCACCACCTGTGAAGTGACTTCCCTGCAGGTGGGGAGCCGGGGGCTCAAACCGGTATCCTTACGCGGGTCCTTGCACTTTGCGCCACCTGCGCTTAACCCGCTACTGCTCAACTCCTGATTGGTATGCCTTTACATCTATACAAAGGACAAAAAAAATAGGAAGGAAGGAAAGAAGGAAGGAAGGAAGGAAGGAAGGAAGGAAGGAAGGAAGGAAGGAAGGAAGGAAGGAAGGAAGGAAGGAAGGAAGGGGAAAGAAAAAAAAGAAAGAAAAAAGAAGGGAGTCAGGAGGTAGGGCAGCGGGTTAACACACGTGGCACAAAGCGCAAGGACCAGCCAAGGATCCGGGTTGGAGCCCCCGGCTCCCCACCTGTAGGGGAATCGCTTCACAAGCTGTGAAGCAGGTCTGCAGGTGTCTTTCTCTCCCCCTCTGTCTTCCCCTCCTCTCTCCATTTCTCTCTGTCTTATCCAACAATGTCAACAACAACAAGAATAATAACTACAACAACAATAAAAAACAACAGGGGCAACAAAGAGAAAATAAAAAATAAAAGAAAAAGAAAGAAAAAGCATGCACTTAGCATTATCAACTGTAATAAAGCAAACATAGAAAACCTAATTTTTTTTTTTTTTTTTTTTTAAGTATCGTCAAACCTCCGAGCAGTCTGGAGTGAGCGACAGGCCCAGCTGTTCCTGGGCTATCCTAACACTTGAGGACTCTATCTGTTAAATATAGCATGTTGGGGGGAGGGTGTCATTCACTCACTGTCACCTTCCCTGCATGATAACCTCTCTTCCTTCCGTGTCCTTAATGTATTATGATTCTTTACTTTAGGTTTGAACAAAGCAACGTGGAAAATTTAACACAACACCCCACAGTTCGAAAGTAACTTTTGGTGACTTATTTTCTTGCTTTTCTTGAAGTCCTGCAATTCTGGTACAGCGGTATTATGAGTCCTTACTTTAGGTTTGAACAAAGCAACGTGGAAAATTTAACACAACACCCCACAGTTTGAAAGTAACTTTTGGTGACTTACTTTCTTGCTTTTCTTGAAGTCCTGCAATTCTAGTACCGTTATCTTTTTATATAAGTCAAGTAGATTTGCTCCTTTTTTCTTAGTAACTCAAACATAAACTGTGCTTTTCAATTACAGTTTTATTTTACTTACTTACAATAAAACAATATATCAAGTATAGCAGGTCTCTGGTACGATGATAAGTTCTTCCCCTGAAAGACAGAAAAAAGCTGGGAGTATAGAGCCACCTGCCAACGCCCATGTTCAGCGTGGAGAAACAATTACAGAAGTCAGACCTTACATCTTCTGCACCCCATAATGATCCTGGGTCCATCCTCCCAGAGGGATAAAGAATAGGAAAGCTTCCAGTGGAGGGGATGGGATATGGAACCCTGATGGTGGGAAATGTGTGGAATTTTACCCCTTCTTATACTATGGTTTTACCCCTCTTATCCTATGGTTTTTTTTTAATTAATTTATTGAATTTTAAAATAAATTTAAAAAATAAGTTCTTCCCCTGCCCTCCCCAGGTAGCTTTTGATTTAATGAGAAAATAAAAGTTGTTTTAATAGAATATTTAGAAAATGTTAATTATAAGAAGAGCTAAATCAATATTAAATCACTAATACATAAAGATATTTAGGGAGTTGGGCGGTAGCGCAAGAGGTTAAGCGCACGTCGAGCAAAGTGCAAGGACCAGCGTGAGGATCCTGGTTGAGCCCCTGGCTCCCCGCCTGCAGGGGAGTCGCTTCACAGGCGGTGAAGCAGGTCTGCCGGTGTCTGTCTTTCTCTCCCCCTCTCTGTCTTCCCCTCCTCTCTCCATTTCTCTCTGTCCTATCCAACAATGACGACATCAATAATAACAGCAACTACTACAGCAACAATAAAAACAAGGGTAACAATGAATAAATAAATATTTTTTTAAAAAAAGATACTTAAAAAAGAAGAAGAGGGGTGGAGGTAGATAGCATAATGGTTGTACCAAGAGACTCTCATGTCTGAGACTCCAAGGTCCCAAGCTCAATCCCCTGCACTACCATAAGCCAGAGCTGAGCTGATCGATGCTCTCATTAAAAAAAAAGAGAGAGAGAGAGGACATAGAAAAATCCATATGATTTGACTAGATCTATACTGGTAGGGCAGCACTTTGCTTTCTCATTCCATTTCTGAAAATAAGTCTTAAAAATGTGCTAATTATTTGAGAAAGCTCAAAGCTGCAGTAAAAACAAAGCAAAAAAAAAAGGTAGCAAGAAAAATCCATGCAGATAAGTTAGAAATTGGAAGTTCTATAGGAGAACAAGACACCTGTAACTTCTAGCATGTTCCACATCTTTTTTATTCTCCCCTTTCTTCCAGCTTGATACCATAACATCTGAATGGATTGGACTACCACCTCTGCCTTCAGCCAGGTGTCTGTTTGGTCTGGGAGAGGTAGATGACAAAATCTATGTAGTTGCAGGCAAAGACCTGCAAACAGAAGCTTCATTGGATTCAGTATTATGCTATGATCCTGTGTAAGTTGGCGTGGCATCCCTGTTTTCTAGCCATTCAAACATATGAGTGCGTAGAACATATTCATATTTTAGAGCCTAGAATTTATTTAAAGGGTATAATTTTTATCATCTTATGATTTTAGGGCTGCAAAATGGAACGAAGTAAAAAAACTCCCTATCAAAGTGTATGGCCACAATGCGGTTTCACATAAGGGAATGATATATTGTCTAGGAGGAAAGACAGATGACAAGTAAGTATCTTAAAATCCCCTGTGGTTTATATCCAAATGATTTTTTTTTTTCATTACAAGGGTTCCTTTCACTTTCATTTGAGGCTACATAATATTCTAAAAAAACAACTTCCAAATAAAATTTGAAAATTTATTAAAGGGTATTATAACTAGTTTCTAAAGGAAAACTATTAAATATTTAATTTATAACAGCATAAAATTTGGCATTGGGAAAGGGAAAGCACAAAGTAAAACCTGGATGGGGTTTGTTGTATTGCAACAAGGCAAAAGACTCTGGGAAAGGAAAGAAGAGAGGGGGGTGGGGAGGGGCTCTGGGGTCCTGATTCATGATGGTAAAAAAAAGAGCCTAAGTTGGGGATGAGAATATTTTATAGTCACCTATCATAGGGAGATGAAAAATTGTACCAGTTTGTCCACAACAACTATACTGTAAGCCATTAAATCCCTCCCCAATAAAATGGTTACTTAAAAAATCGACACTGAAAAATAAATAAATAAATAGATACTGGAAAGTCAGCAAGATAACTCATCTGGGAAGGAACCTGCTTTGCCATGTGCACTTGACCCAGGTTCAAGGCCAGCCTCCAACTCACTGGAGGAAGCTTAGGTGCAGTGGTGTCTCTCTCTCTCTCATCAACCTGCAGTAAGTAAGCCTGAGTGATGACTAAAAAAAGAAAGAAAAGGACAAGAGAAAAGGCAAGGGAAGGGAAAGGGAGGGGAAGGGAGGGGAGGGAAGGGAAGGGGAAGGGAAGGGAAAGGGAGGGAAAGGGAAAGGAAGGGAAAGGGAAAGGAAAGGGGGAAGAGGAAGGGAAAGGAAAGGGAAGGGAAAGGGAAGGGAAGGGAAAGGGAAGGGAAAGGGAAAGGGAAGGGAAGGGAAAGGGAGGGAAACATAAGGGAGAGGGAAGAAGTTGGGGGGTACTGGAGTACAGGACTTGCTTGAATGCCTGAGGACCCAGGTTTAATCCCCAACATTGCCATATGCCACCAGTGCTCTAGTCTCTCACCTCTTTTTCTATTTCATAAAAATAAATATATATAAATGTACTCCTCTTATCCTATAATCTTGTCAATATTTCCATTTTATAAATTTTTAAAAGATGAAAGAAAAGAAAAAAATAAATATTTAGTGCTTGGGAGATAGCATAATGGTTATGCAAAAGACTTTTGTGCCTGAATTTATGAGATTCCAGGTTCAATTCCCAACACCACTATAACCGAGGGCTGAGCAAAGCTCTGGTCTTTCTCTCCCTGTATCTCTCTCATTAGAATAAAACCTGGAAAAAAAAATCATAAAAATAAAGTTGGGGGTATAGTTTACCACATATATGTGTATATGATGTGTCATCCCCACCACCAAAAAAATGTACATAAAAAAGTTGCTAAATTTGTATATTCCAAGCAAACTGCTGGGAACAAGCATAATATCTCCAGTATAAGCAATTTCAGCATCTAGGGGCATAGTTACAGACAAGTGAGTTGAATGTGAGTTTCAGCAGCCAGTCAGTTAAACCAAACTAAATGGTCTAACTGATTAAAAGAAAGTTTTCGGTGAGGTTGGGTGGTGGCACACCTGGTTGAGCGCACATGTTACAATGCTCAAGGACCCAGGTTCGAGCTTCCGGGCCCAACTGCAAGGGGAATACTTCACGAGAGGTGAAGCAGGGCTGCAGGTGTCTCTCTGTCTCTCTCCCTCACCCTTCTCAATTTCTGGCTCTCTCTATCCAATAGATAGAGATAATAAAATTTAAAAAAAAACTTTTCAGTTTAAACAGAACTAGTATCCCATTCCTAAAAACTGCCTACTTTACTTCAAATAAAGATAATTTTAAAAAATAATAAAAGATAACAACACCCCCCAAAAAATAAAAAAACAAGAATAAAATATTCTGCATTTTAATGTCTTCCTTAAATTCCAGCTATTCCGATCAAATGAATATTTAAAGGAAATTGTGTTGTGAGCCTAGTCCATGAAAAATCTTGTTGGGAGCATTTTCTATGTAAATGGCTTAGAAAAATCTGTGTTAAACAGTGCTCTTACTTTGGAAACATAGTGATAAACATGAACATATTTTGTTTATTTTTTTTACCAGAGCACTGCTTAGCTCTGGCTTCTGCTGGCGCTAGGGATTGAAGCCTCAGGCATTAGAGTTTCTCTACCGTGCTATCTTCCTCCCTCCGCCCTTGAAATTATTTTGAGTAGTATTAGTAACTAGGAAATCGATAAAACCATAAGCATGAAGGTCTTATCAATAAAAAAATTAATCTTAAGGAGTTGGGTGGTAGCAGTGGGTTAAGCACAGGTGGTGGTGCAAAGTACAAGGACTGGCTGTAAGAATCCCCGTTCCAGCCCAGGCTCCCCACCTGCAGGGAAGTTGATTCACAGGCGGTGAAGCAGATCTGCAGGTGTCTGTCTTTCTCTCCCCCTCTCTGTCTTGCCCTCCTCTCTCCAGTTCTCTCTGTCCTATCCAACAATGACATCAATAACAATAATAGCTACAATAAAACAACAAGGGCAACAAAAGGGAGTAAATAAATAAATATTAAAATCAATTAATCTTAAGAATATTATTAGCCAAGACTTGACAAATAAGTTTGAAATAAATCATTTTCAAAAAGGAAGCACTGGGGAGTCGGGCAGTAGTGCAGCGGCTTGAGCGCAGGTGGTGCAAAGCTCCAGGACCCGCGTAAGGATCCAGTTCGAGCCCCCAGCTCCCCACCTGCAGGGAAGTCGCTTCACAGGCGGTGAAGCAGGTCTGAAGGTATCTTTTCTCTTCCCCCCTCTGTCTTCCCCTCTCTCTCCATTTCTCTCTGTGCTATCTAATAACAATGACATCAATAACAACAACAATAACTACAACAACAATTTTTAAAAAGCAAGGGCAACAAAAGGGGAAATAAATAAACATAATTTTTTTTTAAGTAAGCACTGAATGGCACTGATTATCATCACTGAATCTGAAGAGTGTGATTGTGCATCACACTCTTATGAAGAAGCATTAAAGCAATGCTCATAGTCGAGTATTAGAGGATAGATATATGGGGTTTTTGTTTTTTCATTTCTGAGGCTTTACCACTCAGAGAAGACTTTTTTTTTAAATAGAGTGAGACAAAGAGGCAGCGAGGCGAGCAGGGTGGAGATGGAGGAACCACACCACGGCACTGCAACTCCCTTCTTTGTGGTAGGGTGGAGGCTTTACCGCCAGGCTTTGGGACCAAGCTTGCATGTGGCAAAGCAGCAAATGAGCTATTTTGCTTCCCTCCTTTCTTTTCTTTTCTTTCCTTTTCTTTTTTTTTTTTTACTTTGTAGCTCTAAATATGCCATGTTCATTATTACCTGGAATTCTGAATTCCCATCAGTAGATTATGGACCACTCTAAGGATCCATAAGGAACCTATTAAGAAGAATAAATCAAATGAGCCATGGTTTTTCTGATAGCATTTAGCATATTAAGTGTCATTACTCACCAGTTCAGATGTTGTCAATAGTCCCAGATTCCTTAAAATGTATTAAGATATGGGTGGTAGACTAAAATAAAATGAACCTTCACAGCACATAGTGAAATCTAAAATGATATGTTCAGAGCCAGTGAGAGTTCACCTGGAAGGGGAAGCCTGCTTTGTTGTTCATGTAACCCAAGTTCTCAAGCACACTGAAGGAAGCTTAGTGCTGTGGTATCTTTCCCTTTCTCCTCTATCTCTTTTCTCTGTATCTCTGTTGAAATAGTCTGCATCAGTGAAGCCCTAACCTGCAAAAAGTAGTAATAACATAAACTGAAACATTTATACTTAATAAAGTGCCCTTCTCTCCCCCTCTCTTCCCTCTCAATTTCTCTCTATCCAAAATAAAGCAATAAAAATAAAATGCTAATTTTAACATTTTATTTATGAAAGAGAACATAAAAGTTTTACTCTAGTAAAACTTGGGAGCTCATGTTTGCAAGTCCTGAGCTCTAAAACTTTCCCACTTTCCCAGACACCTGAAAGAGCTTGTTTTGTTGTCTTTTATGTTTACAGAAAGTGTACAAACAGAATGTTTATCTACAACCCAAAAAAAGGAGACTGGAAAGACCTGGCTCCAATGAAAACCCCTCGTTCAATGTTTGGAGTGGCGGTCCATAAAGGCAAAATAGTGGTTGCCGGAGGTGTCACTGAAGATGGTCTTTCAGCCTCAGTTGAAGCCTTTGATCTCACAACCAATAAGTAAGGGCTGGATTTTACTCCAGTGTATGAATCACTGTACATTTTATCACTTTGAATAACAATTAACAACATCAATAACAACAATAATAACTACAACAATAAAAACAAGGACAACAAAAAGGAAATAAATAAGAGCTAGCTTGGTGGTCCCAGAGGTGGTGTAGTGGATAAAGCATTAGATTCTCAAGCCTTAGGTCCTGAGTTCGATCCTGGGCAGCTCATGTACCACAGTGAAGTCTGGTTCTTTCTCTGTCTCCTCCTACCTTTCTAATAAATAAATAATCTTTATTTAAAAAAAGAGAGAGAAAGAACTAACTAGCTTGTGGCATTTGTAAAGCATGAATATTTCAGAAGTTTATTTTAAGCTCTTCATAATTTTTAATTTCAAGTTTTTATTTATATTTTATTAATTTTTATTTATTTATTTTAAAAAGGAGACATTAACAAAACCATAGGGTAGGAGGGGTACAACTCCATACAATTCCCACCACCAGATCTCTATATCCCATCCCCTCCCCTGATAGCTTTCCCATTCTTTATCCCTCTGGGAGTATGGACCCAAGGTCATTGTGGGTTGTAGAAGGTGGAAGGTCTGGCTTCTGTAATTGCTTCCCCGCTGAACATGGGTGTTAACTGCTCGATCCATACTCCCAGCCTGTCTCTCTCTTTCTCTAGTAGGGTGGGTCTCTGGGGAAGCAGAGCTCCAGGACACATTGGTGGGGTATCGCTCCAGGGAAGTCTGGTCGGCATCATGCTGGCATCTGGAACCTGGTGGCTGAAAAGAGAGTTAACATACAAAGCCAAACAAATTGTTGAGCAATTATGGACCTAAAGGCTGGAATAGTTCAGATGAAATGTTGGGGGTACTCACTGCAGACTATTGTGCACTGTTGCTTTCAGGTATATATTTTGCCCTAGTTTATGGATACATGTGAACATATGCTCTATCTCAGGGGACCTGGTCTATATCTAGTTTTTGGGACTTTGTTAGGAAGTGAACCACCTGGAATGGAATTAGAGAATACTATGAAAGGAAAGGTCTCACCCAAGTAATGAAGCTGAAGGGTTGTCATTCCACATCTAAAGTCTCTGGACACAGTCTGAAGTGAAGCATGCTGAGGTGACACTTGTTGCGTTGAATTTTATTAATTTCTATCCTTTTTATTTATTAAATACAGACAGCCAGAAATCAAGAGGGGAAAGGGTAATAGAGAGGGAGAGAGACAGACAGACACTTGCAGCCCTGTTTCACCATTCCCAAAGCTTCCCCCTGAAGTGAGGACCTGGGGCTTGAAACCGAGTCCTTCCACATTGTAACATGTGATCAACCAGGTGTACCACCAGCTGGCCCCTAATTTCAAGTTTTTATTGGCTTGAAATATAATGTCAAAAGATGTTTAACAGATAATCTGTATATAAGATTGGTCTTTTTCAAACTGAATGAATATGTAATTTAGTTTATTATTATTTTTTTTATTTTTTATTTTAATGAGAAAGACCAGAGCACCTCTCAGCTAATGGTGGCACTGACGATTGAACCTGTGATCTCAGAAACTCAGACATGAAAGTCTTTTGCAAAACTACCATGCTGTCTCTCAAGCCCAAATATATAGTTTCTATATTCCTAGTTTATCAAGGAAAAATTAGAACACTACTATTATTTTTTGAAGAACCATATATGTGATTAAAAAATAGACTTTAGGGAGTCGAGCGGTAGCGCAGCGGGTTAAGCGCACGTGACGCAAAGCACAAGGACAGGCAGAAGGATCCCGGTTGGAGCCCCCGGCTCCCCACCTGCAGGGGCGTGGCTTCACAGGCTGTGAAGCAGGTCAGCAGGTGTCTCTCTTTCTCTTCCCCTCTCTGTCTTCCCCTCCTCTTTCCATTTCTCTGTCCTATCCAACGACGACATCAATAACAACAATAACTACAACAACAATAAGAAGAAAAAACAAGGGCAACAAAAGGGAAAATAAATAAATATAAAAAATAAAATAAAGTAATAAACTTTAGTATCTGAAAATCATAAGAATTTTTATGGAACATAATCACTAAAAATCATGTTTTTGAAGACTGCAATGTAGGTAGTATTTATAAGAAGTTAAAGAAGTGGGTGGGGGTAAGTAATATAATGGTTATACAAAGAAATTCTCATGCCTGAAGGAGGCTTTCAAGTCTCAGGTTAAAATTCCTTCCTCCCATAAAGCAGAGCTAATAAAATAACAACAGCAACAAATAAAGAAGTTAAAGAAGCAGTATTCAACAATGCAAAGGAATATGTGATATTTTCCAGTGCAAAACTTAATTTTCTAATTTGTGGTACCTATGTTGCTTGCATTTTTATTATTATAACTTCCTATAGTTAAGCAAATAAATCTGGCATTTTTCTAAATTTTACATTGACTGTATCAATAATTCCTAGATGGGAAGTAATGCCTGAATTTCCCCAAGAAAGAAGTTCCATCAGTTTGGTTAGCCTGGCTGGATCCTTATATGCCATTGGAGGTTTTGCCATGATTCAACTGGAGTCTAAAGAGTTTGCTCCCACTGAAGTCAATGACATATGGAAGTAAGTTTTCTTCGCTTCAGTTTTTTGAACCAAATGTTAGAGAATGGATAACTCATAAAATTAATGTTTGCTTCCTTTATTGGGGGGAATAATGGTTTATAGTCAACAGTGAAACACAATAGTTGGCACATGTATAACATTTCCCAGATTTCCATTCTAAACCCCCACCTAGGTCCTCCTCCATCATCATGTTCCAGGACCTGAACACTGTCACCCACCAGAGTCATTTACTTTTGTAATAGACCAAAAAAATTAATGTTTTTAACGTAAATAGTAAATCATACTTTTCCAGTAAGTAAGGTACTTCTAGTAGACCAAGCACTCTGAGCCTGATTTTTTTTTTTCTTTTTGGAGTAGGACAGAGAGAAATTGAGAGGGGAGGGGAAAATAGAGAGGGGGAGAGAAAGAAAGACACCTGCAGAACTGCTTTACCGCATGTGAGGCAACCTCCCTGCAGGTTGGGCTCTGGGGGGGCTCAAACCTTGAGTCAGTCCTTGTGCTTTGTACTACATGTACTTAACCCGCTGCGACACCAGCCGGCTCCCTTATTTAAATTTGGTATAAGCTACATTCGTCTCATAATTTATGAATGTGGAAAATAAATTATCTGGGTTTATTTCTTTATCAGTAAAGTTAAGAGTTAAACCTTCTACCTTCTGCAACCCACAATGACCCTGGGTCCATGCTCCCAGAGGGATAGAGAATGGGAAAGCTATCAGGGGAGGGGGTGGGATATGGAGAATGGGTGGTGGGAATTGTGTGGAATTGTACACCTCCTACCCTATGGTTTTGTTAATTAATAATTTCTTAAAAAAAAAAAAAAAGAGTTAAACTGTTGATCCGTTAAGCTCCACTCTAGCTCCAAATCATATTCTAGGCATCCAGTAGACTACCAAAAGTTCTCCAAGTTATTGGGGTGCACACAAAAGTTATGAATCACTAATTTATGGAAAGGCGTCTACCACTATGTGGAGCCAGGGCAGTGGCTCAGGACCTAGTGCATAGGACTTGAGTGACCACTAATGCCAGGAGCCATGTTGAGTAAGTGTATAAGAAGCACCTAGTAGTTCCTGATCTTCCCAGTTCCCTTCCTTCTCCTTCACTCTCACCCTTTTTCTTTCTCTCACTGCCAGGGCTTTACTACTTTGGGTCAACTTTTTCAGCCGGACAGGATAAAGGATATCATAGCACTGCAACTTTCTCCAGTGCTATGGAGATCCGGGACCTGGGTCATATGCATGACAAAGCAGGGGCACTTGCTATTCAAGTGAGCTATTTTGCTGACCTGCCCATTATTACTCTTAAAATAGACTATGCAAAGACCAGCCATTATTATCAGACCAAAAGTGGATGGTTATTTCCTTAACTGTCAATCCTACTCATTTGTGGATGATTTTGCTTCTCAGGCAAATCTTACCTGCTTTGACATCTAAACACTCAATGGTTCAGGCCATACATTCATTCAGAGAATGCATATTGGAGAGGAATCAAGTATTATTCTACGAGTCAAGCGTATCTCTAATAAGAGCTAGTAGGGTTTTCTCAAGTATCCACATAGAAACTACTGATGGGGGTCAGGCGGTAGCGCAGTGGGTTAACTGCAAGTGGCGCAAAGCGCAAGGACTGGCATAAGGATTCCAGTTCGAGCCCCCAGCTCCTCACCTTCAGGGGAGTCGGTTCACAAGCAGTGAAGCAGGTCTGCAGGTGTCTTATCTTTCTCTCCCCCTCTGTCTTCCCCTCCTTTCTCCATTTCTCTGTCCTATCCAACAACGATGACATCAATAACAACAATAAAACAACAAGGGCAACAAAAGGGAATAAATAAATAAATAAAATAATAAAAAAAAGAAACTTTACTGATTACTTTTTGTTTTCTTCCATTCAGGTATGAAGACGATAAAAAAGAATGGGCTGGGATGTTGAAGGAAATACGTTATGCTTCAGGGTCAAGTTGCCTAGCGACTCGTTTAAATCTCTTCAAACTGTCTAAACTATAAAAAGAAAGTGGTAAAAACATAATGGAGTGGGAGGTGATCCATTTTTGATAATAGGTTTTAACATATTGTTTTTGTTAAGTCATGTAGAAATTATTCACTAATTTATTGTCCAAGAAGTTAGTAATGAGTATCAAAACCTCAGCATGATTGAATCTTCAATGAATAATCAGGTTTAAAATGATTTTTAATAAATTAGACATTAATTTGAATAGATTATGTGTTAATCTCTCGAAATTGTAAAGGAGTTTCTCAAATTTGGTCTGTTTACTAACCCTTTCATTTGCATTTGTTACATTTGTTTTCTATTACAAATAATGTTGAATAATGAAATATGTCCATTTTTAAAATGTTTAAAACATCAACACTATTTCTCCGTGTTTCTAGATATAAGAATCCTTGTTTTAGAGGTTATATGCTATGAGATTTTGGAAATATTATTTAAGGAATAAATGGATTTCATCTGAAGGGGGAAGAGTCTCTCTCTTTTTCCAATAGTAGAAACTACCTTTTTCAATGTTAGAGCAAACTTTTTAACGGAATAACAAAGAGACGGGGAAGAGGGCAGTGGAAGAGCAGGACTCCAGTCTATTTGGTGCTGAGGACTGAACTCAGAACCTGATGCTTCTCAGTCCAGTGCTCTACCACTGTACCACCTGGGAAGAGTCTCTAGCCAGATTCAAGTGGTCCTTCTCCATTCTTTTTTGTGATATAGTATATTGTTTGTGATTTAAATCACATTTAGGAGGGCCAGGTAGTGGCACACCAATGGTACAGTGCACAAATTAACATGCAGGACGGGGGGGGGGAGGAACAGCATAATAGGTGTGAAAAAGGACTAATTTCTGAGGCGTCAAAAGTGCCAAGTTCAATTCCCATGCACTCTAACATAAAATAATAATAAGATGAATAAACCTTAAACAGCAAATTACCTTGCATAAGGAACCGGGTTCAAGTCCCTAGTACCATTTGCAGAGAGGAAGCTTCAAAAGTGGTGGAACAGTGCAATAGGTGTTGCTCTTTCTTGCTCCTTCTATCTCTCCGCCTCCTCAATTTCTCTGTCTCTATCCCAAAAAGAAAGAAAATAGCCACAAGGAGCAGTGGATTCCTCGTACAGACACGGGCCCCATCACTAACTCTGGTAGTAAAAATTAAGATGAAGGATCAGAAAAATTACTCACCAGGTGAGGAGCATACCTTGACACATGCAGCTCAGGTTCAAGTCAAGAGACAAGGAAGGGAAGCTTTGGCCTGTGGTGTCTCCTCCTCTCTTTATCTGAAAGGAAAAAACCTAGCCTGGGAGTAACGACATTACTATATGCTCAAAGCCTGCGCTCCACACATAAACACAAAATCAGAGATAATATTTTTTCTTTTTTTTTAAACTTTTTAAAAATTTATTCTCTTTTGTTGCCCTTTTTTATTATTGTTGTAATTATTGTTGTTGTTATTGATGTCGTCGTCAGCTAGAACAGAGAGAAATGGAGACAGAAGTGGAAGACAGAGAGGGGGAAAGATAGACACCTGCAGACCTGCTTCACCGCCTGTGAAGCGACTCCCCTGCAGGTGGGGAGCCAGGGCTCGAACCGGGATCGAACCGGGATCCTTACGCTGGTCCTTGCGCTTTGTACCACATGTGCTTAACCCACTGCACTATCGCCCGACTCCCCAGAGATAATAATTTTTTAATTTAAAGCCAGTAAAGCATAGTTTTCAAGCCACTGTCTACAATGGCTGTGGCTAGAGGGTTGGTGAGAGTCCTTACGAAATTATTCTTTAAGCTGCTGAGGAGAGGGGAAGATTTATAATGGTTCTACAAGACTTTTGTGTCTGAGGTTCTCAGGTCCCAGATTCAGTCCTAGCACCACCATAAGCCAGAGCTGAGCAGTGCTCTAGTCTCTCCATCTCTCTCATTACAGTAAAATAAACAAAATATTAATAATGATAATAAACTGTTGGGGCTCATAGGGTGGTACAGAGAGGTGGCAGCCCAGCTACCTCCTCATTCCATTTCTTGGCTCTAGTTTTTAAGAAAATGTATGTGTCGGGAGTCCGGCGGTAGCGCAGTGGGTTAAGCGCAGGTGGCACAAAGCGCAAGGACCGGCAAAAGGATCCCAGTTCGAGCTCCCAGCTCCCCACCTGCAGGGGAGTCTCTTCACAGGTGGTGAAGCAGGTCTGCAGGTGTCTGTCTTTCTCTCCCCGTCTTCCCCTTCTCTTTCAATTTCTCTCTGTCCTATCCAACAACGATGACATCAATAATAACAATAACTACAACAACAAAACAACAAGGGCAACAAAAGGAAATATTTTTTTAAAAAAATGTATGTGTCTTTCCACATTCTATTAAATAAGTTCACTTTTTAGAAACACTTCACCTCGTTTCAAGGTTACCAGTGATTTTCATACTGTGAAATGAAAATAGTCCAGTCTTCATTTCACTTAACCTATCAGGAGCAACACCTGACACAATTGCTCTCTGTGCTCCTCCTTGAAATGCTTTCACTAGCTAATACTAATCCCAGGAAGTATCACTGCCTATGATTTTTCTTTCTACCTCATTGGTCACCGCTACCCAGCCTTTGCTGATTCTTCCTCTTTGTCTTGACCTCTTTATTATATTTCACTTTCTATTTAATTTTTTTAAATTGTTGTTGTAGCTATTGTTGTTGATGTCATCATTATTGGATAGGACAGAGAGAAATGGAGAGAGATGGGGAAGACAGAGACGGGGAGAGAAAGATAGACACCACTTGTGAAGCGACTCCCCTACAGGTGGGAAGCTGGGGGCTTGAACCGGGATCCTTACGCCAGATCTTGCGCTTTGTGCCACGTGTGCTTAACCTGCTGCGCTACTGCCTGACTCCCTTTTCTATTTAATTTGATAGGACAAAAAGGGAAGATGAGGGAGGGAGGGAAGGAGAGAGAGAGACTTGTAGCTCTGCTTTCCCCCACAGCCTGATCTCTTTATATTAATGTTCAGAGTTCAGTTTTCAGATCTCTCTCCTCCATTCACACTCACTTCTTGTCATATTTTAGTGATTGCGCCTAGTCTCATTAAATGCTAATGACAACTTCCAAATTTATATCTTGAGTCTGGACCTCCAAACTCATTTATTAAAATGCTTATGAGAGACCTCTAAAATTAACAGAACTGTTAATAGCTCACCTGACACAGCACATACCTTCTAGGCATTTTCCCAAAAGATATGAAAACACTAATTAGAAGGGACATATTCCCATGTTCATAGCTGTATTATTCACAATAACCAAAATATGCAAGCAACATATATGCCCATTGATAGATGACTGTAGAAAGAAGTATGGGCCCCATCAGCTGGGGCCCTAATCGGGGAGTCCTGAGATTCCCAAACAGACATGATGGGCCTAGAACTCAAATAAATCCCTCTCCGTCGTTAACGGTCATTTCTATCAGGAACAACACAATAGACCCCTTTGTGGGCCCCCATAGAACCTTGCCTTCAACCTGGATCAACAATGGTAGAGAATGATCCATCCTCCAAAAGGAGGATGGACAACATACTCTATGCTACACTTGAGGAAGATGGGTCGATATTGGGACAGCATGGAATGTTCGTTTCTACTAATGACCACAGAATGTGAGCTCAGACCTACAGGGATGCAGAGGTCACATAGGCTCCTAAGCTGATTATGGGCCCCAGGATCACATCAAATCAATAGGGTTTACAGTCAACAATATTTATACCCCTTTCCCATATTAGGGAATCTTTCCTGATCCAGTTTTCTGATCCTTTTTCCAGCCATGACATCATCTCCCCAGACAATAACTTGGATCCACCTGCATATCAGATTTCAGGCTCAGGAAAAAAAAAAAAAAAAAAAAAACTAGTATAGCCACAGGCTCTTCGGAATATAATTAAAATGTGCCTACTAGCTATCTACAAAATGGAGGACCCCCAACTCTTCATCTGCACTATTCCAGCCTTTAGGTCCGTGATTGGTCAACAGTTTGTTTGGCTTTGTATGTTAACTCTCTTTTCAACCACAAGGTTCCAGATGCTAGCATGATGCCAACCAGACATCTCGGGACAGACAACCCCAATGTGTCCTGGAACGCCGTTTCCCCAGAGCCCCACCCTACTAGGGAAAGAGAGACAGGCTGGGAGTATGGATCCACCTGTCAATGCCCATGTTCAGCGGGGAAGCAATTACAGAAGCCAGACCTTCAACTTTCTGCATCCCACAATGACCTTGGGTCCATACTCCCAGTGGGTTAAAGAATAAAAAAGCTATCAGGGGAGGGGATGGGATACGGAGTTCCGGTGTTGGGAATTGTGTGGAGCTGTACCCCTCTTATCCTATGGTTTAGTCAATGTTTCCTTTTTTAAAAAATTTTTTTGTTCAGCTCTGGCTTATAGTGTTACAGGGGATTGAACCTGGGACTTTGGAGCCTCAGGCACGAGAATCTGTTTGCATAACCATTATGCTATTGACCCACTGCCCCAATGTTTCCTTTTTATAAATAAATTTTTTTTAAAAGGGGAGTCAGGAGGTAGCACAGCAGGTTAAGCGCAGGTGGCGCAAAGCTCAAGGATCCCGGTTCAAGCCCTCAGCTCCCCAACTGGAGGGGAATCACTTCACAGGTGGTGAAACAGTTTTGCAGGTGTCTATCTTTCTCTCCCCCTCTGTCTTCCCCTCTCTCTCCAACAACGATGACATCAGTAACAACAGTAATAACTACTACCATAAAACAAGGGCAACAAAAGGGAATAAATAAATATTTAAAAAAAAATTTTTTTTTTAATGTATGGGACAGGGGCTAGGTGATGGTGCACCTGGTTGAGTGCTTGTGTTATAATGCACAAAGACCCAGGTTCAAGTCACCAGTCCCCACCTGCAAGGGAGAAGTTTTGTGAGTGGTGAAGCAGTGCTGGAAGTGTCTGTCTTTCTTCCTCTCTATCACCCCCTTCCCTCTCAATTTCTGTGTCTATCCAATAAGTAAATAAAATTTTAAAAAATTATTTTAAATAGTTATGGGATATATATATATATATATATATACATACACTCATGGAGCAGTACTCAGAAATTAAAAGAGATGTTTTCATGTCCTTTTGTACAAATATATGGAACTGGGGAGTTATTATGCTTAGTGAAGTAAGTAAAGAAGTAGAGGACAACTACCAGATGATTTCACGCATATGTGGAATAGAGAGAACTGAAACATATGAACTTGGGGGGAAAAATCAAAGTCAACTCATATCTAAGACCTTGAGAGAACTGTAATGGTTATTGTTGGGAGGGTAGGAGCCCAGAAAGTATCATACTGTAAATCACTATTAAACTACTAATAAATAATAAATAAAATTGCAAATAAAAGACACAAAAATAAGATAAAATAGTTCCTGGAACTCAAAGAATGAGTTTATAAACTTGAAATTTCTTGAAAGATACATGTCTTTTATTTATTTTAGTTTATTTTTACCAGAGCACTGATCAGCTCTGGCTTATAGTGGTACAGGAGATTAAACCTGGTACTTGGAAGCCTCAGGCATGAGGGTCTCTTTGCATGACCATTAGGCTATCTACCCCCACCCAGATACATATCTTTTGTATTAACAAAAGTAAACAATTTTCCAACTAAATATTCCATTGTAAAATATTTATTTTAATATGCATCCAACTGGCTTTTAAATCACTTATTGCTACGACATTATTTTTAATAGATCAAGTTACTCTGTGACAGGGTCCCCACTTAGGATAACTGACTCTATCTTTTTTTCCCCCTTTTGTTGCTCTTGTAGTTTTTTTTATTATTGTTGTAGTTTTTATTGCTGTTATGGATGTCGTCGTTGTTAAAACAGTGAGAAATTGAGAGAGAGGAAGACAGAGAGGAGGAGAGAAAGACAAGACACCTGCAGACCTGCTTCACCGCCTGTGAAGGGACACCCCTGCAGGTGGCGAACCAGAATCCTGACCCTTAGGCGGGTCCTTGAGTTTAACCGGCTGCACTTACCACCCAACTCCCAACTCCCAGCTCCAAACCTGAATCTGTGCAACTGCTTTACTTGCCAACAAGAAGTGGATCTTAGTGTTCTGAAATTATTAATTGTTGACTGTTGATTGTTTCCATAATGGGCTGTCTTGACCGCAGTAACAGACCGCCGTAACCACCGCATGTCTGGCTTCTGTAACCTAGCTGACTTCCTGCACCTACCCCTATACATGGCTGTGCTACACTCCAGAACTCGGGACTGCACTCTGAGCAGCGCTTTTACCTGTTGAATGTAGTCACCGACTGGCTTAATAAAGACTCTCAAATTTGAACTGGTCTCGGGTGGTCTCTGACACTTATCCCACAACAACTTCATTAAAATAATTTCAAATTAGATTTTTAATTAAAAAAAACTACAATCATGATTTCATTTCCCCAAATATACAATCTCTTAGGTAGTTCTTCCATGCCTCCTCTGTTGACAATGCCATAGAATTCCATTCAAAATGAGGGATCTGTAAAATAAATAATTTGAATGAAAGCTTTTAAAACAACAAATAAAATAAAATAAAACTTATAAGCACTACTAAGCAGAGCTGTAGAAACTTTATGAAATAAGACTACATATGCATAACTTTCAATTTTGGAAGCCAAGTGTGTCCTCCTTTCTGACAAAGCCTAGAAGACCTGTTTCTGTCTCATGGCTTTTTTTTTTTTTTTTTTTTACCAGAGAACTGCTCAGCTCTGGTTTATGATGGTGCGGGGAATTGAACCTGAGACTTTAGAGCCTCAGACATGAGGTCTCTCTTTGCATAACCATTATGCTATCTACCCCTCCCCTCTCATGGCTTCTTTACTCATCCTTTATAGTGCCTACAATGGACATTTTTTCCTATGAGCCTTTACTATATCCATACGCTAGACTTTTTTCTCCTATAACTAGCCATTTTCATAGTCTCTCTTATAAGACAAATATAGAAAAGATCTTCTAGAGATAATGTAAGAAATAATATTCTGTTTACTGTTTGTTAAAAATGAAAACGGGGGGAGTGGGCGGCAGCCCAGCGGGTTAAGCGCACGTGGTACAAATCGCAAGGACTGGTATAATGATCCTAGTTCGATCCCCTAGGTCCCCACCTGCAGAGAAGTCGCTTCACACAAGCGGTGAAGCAGGTCTGCAGGTGTCTATCATTCTCTCCCCCTCTGTTTTCCCCTCCTCTCTCCATTTCTGTCCTATCCAACAGCAATAACATCAATAACAACAACAATAATAACTACAACAAAACAAGGGCAACAAAAGGGAATAAATAAAAATATTTTTTAAAAAATTTTTTAATGAAAACTAATATATATATATATCATTCTCTATTACAGATATCAGCTGGGGCTTGGTGCCAGTAATTGTGAAGTATCCCTGATCCCCATAACAGAGGACCAGAGACTTGAACCCAGGTCCTCAAGCACAGTAATATATGCACTCTACTGGGCACACCACCACCACCACGCTCCTTAATGTAACATTTTTAACACTAAAAAAAAAAAAAAGAAAAGAAACTAGAACTTTCACATTAAAAGGGAACACATATACAGCTAGTGTATCTAGGCTTTTAGATAACCCTTTCTTTTCTTTCTTTTTTTTTCTTCTCTTGTTTACCAGAACACTGTTCAGCTCTGGTTTATGGTGGAGCAGAGAAGTGAACGTGGGACTTCAAAGCCTCAGGCATGAAAGTCTCTTTGCATAACCATTAAGCAAATAGTGGTATGCCCTGCTCTACTTCCTTTTTCCTTTTTGTCTTTCCTTTCTTTTCTTTCTGAACAGCTCTATTCTGGCACTTGAGGTGTTGGGGGTTGAATTTTGGACATCTAAGTCCAGCACCTTACCCGCTGAGCCAGCTCCACAGACACTGGAATTTTTAGAAGGTGATTTAAGTATTACATACCTGAATAACTTTATAGCCCAAAATTTCTAAATGTCGTTTATTCATAGCAGATTGTCCTTTTACGTGAGGGGTGTTTACACAAAAAGCTTTGGAATCCAAAAACTGGAAAGCAATTCTACATTAAAAAAATAATAATTATATACATATATAAATGTATGTATTTATTTACCTCTAGCCCAAAATGAAAAACTGAATTAAATGCCTTTCAGAACAAGCCTGTGTATTTATAAACTAACAAATACCAAATGAATAGATATTAAAAAAAAAACAGTATATAGTAATGATAACAAAGGTAAGAATTACTTAAGTGCTGTGAAAAAGTACAGCAGTAAGGAGAGGGTCCAAGGAAAATATATACTACTTGTTTCCCTAAGACAACTAGAAGGCTCACAGTTTAATTGAAAAAAAAAAAAAAAAACACTTGCTAAACTCTATTCAATGTATTTAGGCTGAATACCAGTCAAGCAGAAAGAACAGTATAAACAAAGGTAGATTTAGTGTAAGAGGTAAGTGAGAAGCCAGCATTTCTCCAGTTTGTGATGACCAATTGTCTTAAAATTGCCTAATGTAACATTTATATACCAATTAGGGCAGTAAGAAATGTTATTAGGAGTCAGGCGGGTAGTGCAGCGGGTTAAGCGCAGGTGGCGCAAAGTGCAAGGACCATCGTAAAGATGCCGGTTCCAGGCCCCGGCTCCCCACCTGCAGGGACAGCCCTTCACAAGCGGTAAAGCAGGTCTGCAGGTGTCTGTCTTTTTCTCCCCCTCTCTGTCTTCCCCTCCTCTCTCCATTTCTCTCTGTCCTATCCAACAACTACGACATCAATAACAACAATAACTACAACAATAAAACAAGGGCAACAAAAGGGAATAAATAAATATTAAATATATATATATATATTTAAAAAAAAGAAAAGAAATGTTACCTTTGAGCATCTGGTGGCAGCCTTGAATCAACTAACTGGGAATTGGATTCCCCATGCATTTCTGGTAGTTTTCCAAAAGTTATATTATGGCTTCCATATGGAATTGGCTTTTTTCTCTTATCTAAGATACACTCAAAATCTATAAACAAATACAAGAATTAGCAGTATAAATTATATAAATTCTTACAAGTAAAAGGTTACAAGTGATTTTAAACATATACACATATAGACACATCCACATGCCTATATACACAAACAAAAGAATGACACACTCCACAATTATCCAACTTACTTGTAAGATCTGACATGGCTAAATTATAGTAATGAATTTATTTTGTGTTTCTTTGTTGTCTTTTAAATTTTTATTTATTTTCCCTTTTTTACTATTGTTGTAGTCATTATTGTTATTGATGCCTTCGTTGTTGGATAGGACTGAGAGAAATGGAGAGAGGAGGGGAAGACAGAGAAAGGGAGAGAAAGACACCCAGAGACCTGCTTCACCACCTGTGAAGCGACTCCCCTGCAGGTGAGCTGGGGGCTCGAACTGGGATCCTTACTCAGGTCCTTGCGCTTTGCACCACATGTGCTTAACCCGCTGCACTATCACCCGACTCCCTCTTTGTTTTTAATCCGAGCAATGCTCAGCATAGGGACTGAATTTGGGATGTCTGGTGCGTCAGCCAGGAAAGTTTGTTGCACTTTCCTGGCTGAAGCACCAGGTGGTGACTGGTGCTATTTCCCAGACCCTTCAATAGTGAGTTTTATCCCCTTTAATCTCTTGGTCATATGAGGATTATGTCAAGTCGACTCACCCTAAAACTACCTAAGATAAAAAAATTCAAGAGGAACTGGGTGGTGACACACCCAGTAAATACACAGGTTACAATATGCAAGGACCCAGGTTCAAGCTCCTGGTCCCCAACAGGGGGGGAAGCTTTTCAAGCAGTGAAGCAGTGTTGCAGGGGTCTCTCTCCCTATCATCCCCTTCCCTCTCAATTTCTGGCTGTCTCTATCCAATAACTACAGATAACAAAAATTTCTTTTAAACGTTTCAGTAACATATCCTATCAAACTAATAAATGAAGTGAACATAAGAATAAATCCATAGTTTATGTTGAGAAGTTATTTTATTTTTGCCTTTTTTCCCTTTTGTTTCCCTTGTTCTTTTATTGTTGTTATAGTTATTACTGCTGTTGTTATTGATGTCATCGTTGTTAGGACAGAAAAAATGGAAAAAGGAGGGAAGACAGAGAGGGGGAGAGAAAGATGCAGAACTGCTTCACCATTAGTGAAGTGACCCCTCTTACAGTTGGGATGCCGGAGGCAAGAAAAGGGGAAAAAAAAAGAATAGAATTCCTAAATCTAATTGGAACTTAAGTGTGGCCATAAGGTATAATTTTTCAAAATGATAGAATTTCATAGAACTATACCTAAAAGGGTATCCTTCCTATTCCTTCCCTTCTACTTGGAATGTAGATATGATGGCTGAAACAGTCAAGGAATAAAAGCAACATTCCCATTTTCTGAGATAAACTTGCAGACTCAGGTATGAGGAAGTATTAACTGTTTTGGTGACTGTTGTTTTAGAGTGCACACAAAACTGTCTTTCAGACAGACGTAGTCACTAATTTTGAGCCCAAAATTTGAATCTTTTCGAAATGCTTGAAACTCTGAATAAAATCAACTGCCCCTTTGTCCTAGGGAACATACAGAATATAGTTATGACACTTCAACATTATATTTAAAGTAAAAAAAGGATGGCCATTAAAGCAGATTAAGATTAAGCTCGCATACAGGAAATCTTTTCGAAAGCAGATAAACCAGATAACAGAATCTTTTGAAAATTCAGAAACGTTCACTGAATCTCAATCTGGGTTTTAGTTAAAATTTATTAGAAGATCTTTAAAAAAAATTTTTTTTTTTTTTGGTCCGGGAGGTAGCACAGTGGATAAAGCAGTGGACTCTCAAGAGTGAGGTCCTGGGTTCAATTCCCAGCTGCACATGTACCAGAGTGATGTCTAGTTCTTTCTCTTTCCTCCTACTATCTCATTAATAAAAAAAGAAAAGAAAAAGAAAAAGTCAAGGTGATATGCCTATTTTCTCTGAAAATAAAACTATAACCACATTTAAAAAAAATTTTTTTTTGAGGCCAGGAACATAGCTCAACAGTAGAGTATAGGACTTGCATGCATGAGGTCCCAGTTTCCATCCCTAGAAATGCATGTGCCAAAACTAAACAGCACTCTAGTGAGTCTTTCTCTTACTCTCCGTGTCTCTCTCTCTCTCCCTCCCTCTCTATCCCTCAAAGTAAATATTTAAAAAAAATACTTTAAATCTTTTAAAATATTTATTCTCTTTTGTTGCCCTTGTGTTATTATTGTAGTTATTATTATTATTATTATTATTATTATTATTGATGTTGTGGTTGTTGGATAGGACAGAGAGAAATGGAGAGAGATGGGAAGACAGAGAGGGAGAGAGAAACACAGACACCTGCAGACCTGCCTCACCACTTTTACAGTGACTCCCCCTGCAGGTGGGGAGCCAGGGGCTTGAACCAGGATCCTTATGCTGGTCCTTGAGCTTTGCGTCAACTGTGCTTAACCCGTTGCACTACCATCTGTCTCTCCAAAAATATTTTAGAAGGCAGCTGGGCAGTGAGTGGTGCACCCAGTAGAGCTCAGACACTACATGCACAAGGACTCAGGTTCAAGCTCCTGATCCCCATGTTGTTAAAATTTCGGAAGGCTCTTGCCGGCCGAGTTAGCTTCGCAGTGGTGAACAGAGACGCGGAGACAACGGCTGGGCAGGGAAGCTGTATTTCTTTATTCAGGAACAACGATTCATAAAGACAAACTAATCACCAAACAGAACTCTGCTGTCTCTTTGCGGCGGCACAAGCACTCCCTCTTACTCTTGAACTCAGGAACTCTCCAACTCTGGAACTCTGGAACTCTCGTACTGGGGCACCCTCTGAAACTCTTCCACTGTGGAACTCTCTCTTACTCTGTAACCCTGAAACTTTCGAACTCAGGAACTCAGGAACTCTCGGACTCAGGAACCCTCTCTCGGGGTTCCCTGGGGCGGGGCCAAGCAGGCCCGCGAAATTAACAGGACTGATGCAATTCTCTTGGCGGGGGAGGGCTAGAACAAACCAATGTAAAGCATACGACATCCCCATCTGCAAGGGAGTGAAGCTTAATGAATGGCAGTACAATGCTTCAGGTGTCCCTTTCTCTCTCCTACTCTATCTCCTTACCCCTTCCCTCTCAATTTCTCTTTCTCTATCCAAAAAGAAAAAGAAAACAAAAAGGTCATTGGTAGTGATGGATTCTTCATGGAGACATTGAATCCCAGTCACAAACCTGGTGACATATGCATACTTTTTTTTTTTGGTACAAAATGCAGATAATTATCAAAGTTCAGACATGACAACTTAAGGGTTCATTTCACTGTGCTTTCTACTTTTACCTACTTAGAAATTTTCGAGGTAACTAGAAAGTATTTTTTAACTTTTTTAAATTTTTTTATTTATTTATTATTGGAGAGAGACAGAAAAATTGAGAGGAGAGACAGAAACCTGCAGCCCTACTTGACCACTTGTAAAACTTCCCTCCTTCAGGTGAGGACCTGGGGCTTGAAGCCAGGTCCTTGTGCATTGTAGTGTGTGCACTTAACCAGGTGCGCCACTTCCTGGCCCCATTCTTTTTTTAACTATTTTTTGCTAAAGTTCAGAAATTTTCATAAGACAAGTGATCTGGGAGGTGGTGCGGTGGATAAAGCACTGGACTCTCAAGCAGGGCCCCGAGTTCAATCCCTAGTAGCACATGTACCAGAGTGATGTCTGACACTTTCTCTTTCTTCTACCTTTCTCATAATCTTTAATTTTTTTTCACAATACAAGTACATTAATGAAATATTTCCAAAGAAATACTTAACAATACACTACTCTAGTTGGCTGAGGGTTCCAGATCAAAAGTTACACCTAATTCCTGTGCATTAAAAATAAGCATGGATCTAGGGGTGGGGGTAGATAGCATAATGGTTATGCAAAGAGACTATCATGCCTGAGGCTGCAAAATCCCAGGTTCAATCCTCTGCACCACCATAAACCAGAGCTGAGTAGTGCTCTAGTTAAAACAACAACAACAAGAAAACCCAGCATGGATCTTAGATTATCTAGAACATACTCTAGAAAACATGTTTTTTAAAATTCTAACTGATAGGGTCAGGAGATAGTCATACAGCACATATTTTACCACGTTATGAGGACCTGTTCAAGTCCTCAGCCACTACAAGGGAGCATTATATGAGGTACGAGAGGACACTTCACAAATGAAAGAACAACGCTGTGCTGCCTCCCCTCCACCTCCTGGTCTCTAAATTTAAAGGAAAGAAAATAGAGACATAATAATAAATAAAGGAGAGAGGGGCTAGGTGGTAGTGCACTTAGTTGGGTGCACATGTACCTGAGTTCGATTCCCAGAAGCACATGTACCAGAGTGATGTCTGGTTCTTTCTCTCCTGCTATCTTTCTCATGAATAAATTATATACGTATACATATATATAAAATAAGGGCAGGGGTAAATAGCATAATGATTATGCAAAGAGGCTCTCATGTCTGAGGCTCCGAAGTTCCAGGTTCAATCCCCCACACCACCATAAACCAGAGCTGATCAGTGCTCTGGTTGAAAAATTAAATAATTAAAAAAATTCCAACTGATGAGATAATTTCATTTAAATTGGTTTAGTCTTCCGAAAGTAGGAAATAACCAACTAAAAACTTACCTATATTGAGGTAATAAGGTGTTGTAGGCAAAAATTTCACACAATTGGTTTCTCCTAATACCTCTGACAACATTTTATATATCTGCTGCTGTATTTGGTTCATCTTGACAAAACCTTCATGAAAATAAAAATGAGTTCATTTAAAATAACTTCCTCTTTTGCATGAAAATCATCCCAATTCTACAAAATAGAGATTAATATTCCCAACAGAGCTGTAATAGTGTGTCAACAACATTGAATTTAGCATACTTCAGAAATTATATAGCAAAAATATCTTTTCTTTTTTCTTTTTTTTGCTTCCAGGGTTATAGCTAGGGCTGGGTCCCTGCACTACAAAGCCACTGCTCCTGGCGCCATTTTCTCCATTTTGTTGTTGTTGGTTAGGACAGAGAAAAATTGAGAGAGGAGGGGAATGCAGAGAGGGGGAGAGAAAGATAGACACATACAGACCTGCTTCACCGCTTGTGAAGTGAAGGTGGGAATCTGCAGGTGGGAATCTGGGGGGCTCTGTTGTATGCTTTACATTGGGTTGTTCTAGCTCTCCCCCGCCAAGAAAATTGGATCAGTCCTGCTAATTTCGCAGCCCGCTTGGCCCCGCCCCAAGGAACCCCAAGAGGGTTCCAGGGTTCCAGAGTTCGAGAGTTGGAGAGTTGAAGAGTTAGAGAATGGTGCCGCCGCGGGGGGAAAGAGGCAGCAGAGTTCTGCTTGGTGATTAGTTTGTCTTAGTTTATAAATCATTGTTCCTGAATAAAGAAATACAGCTTCCCTGCCCAGCCGTATGTCTCTGGTCGTCTCTGTTACCCGCCCGTGAAGCTAGCCCGGCCAGCTGGAGCCTCCGAATTTTAACAACAGGGCTCGAACCAGGATCCTTGTGCCAGTCCTTGCACTTCGCACCCTGCACGCTTAACAGAGTGAACTACTGCCCGGCCCCGTTTGTTTCTTTTGTTCAAAATAGGTTTTATTTGTTTTTGAGGTAACCTTGGTTTACAAGCCTATGTTTTCGAAGTACAATTTCTCATCTCATAATGTATTACTCTACCACTATCTCAACCTAAGCACTAATATCCCTTCACTAAAGTTTCATTAAACTCCTCCCTGACGACACCCTTGAAACCCTTTATTAATCTCAATTATGCAGTCTGAGTCTATAGTCTTCAATGGTATAGAGACACAGAGTACTATATAAGAAGAAATACTGAGGGGGTCCAGGCAGAGACGCACCTGGTTAAGTGCACACTTCACAGAGCATAACAACCCAGGTTCAAGCCCCCGGTCCCCACCAGCAGGAGGAAAGCTTCACAAGTGGTGAAGTAGGGCTGCAGGTGTCTCTCTGTTTCTTTCCCTCTCCCTCTCTATTTACCCCTCTCCTCTCAAACTCTGTAGCCAATAACAAATACATATATTACTTAGTATTATATATATATATTACATATATATATATAATACTAAGTAGAATACAATATTTATACACCATCTGACAAAGAACTACTACCCAAGATATACAAGGAACACATAAAACTCAAAACAAAAGTTAAAATGGGTGGAAGAGCTGAACAGAAACTTCACCAAACTGCCAACAGGTACATGAAAAACTGCTAACATCAGTTAAAATTAGGGAAATGCCAGTCAAAACTGCAATCACCTCATACTTATAAGAATGGCCTATATCGGGGGTTGGGCGGTAGCACAGCAGTTAAGCACACGTGGCGCAAAGAACAGGGACCAGAGTAAGGAAGGCTCCCCACCTGCAGAGGGGTCACTTCACAAGCAGTGAAGCAGGTCTGCAGGTGTCTATCTTTCTCTCTCCCTCTCCTGTCTCCATTTCTCTGTCCTATCCAACAATGATGACATCAATAACAACAACAATAAAATAATTACAACAATAAGGAAACAAAAGGGGGGGTAAAGAAGCAAAAAAAAAAAAAAAAAGAAAAATTAAAAAAAAAAAGAATGGCCTACATCAAACAACGAGAAACAAGGAAGCAAAGAACACTACTAGCAAGGAAGTAAAGAACAAGAAATCTTCAGACTCTGTTGATGGGAATGTAAACCAATACATTCTCTATTGAATATAGTATGGATGTTGGTGTATTGCACCAAAGTAAAATACTCTGGGGTGGGTAGTGGGGAGAGTACAGGTCCAAAAAGGATGACAGAGGACCAAGTGGGGGTTGTATTGTTATGTGGAAAACTGAGAAATGTTATGCATGTACAAACTACTGTATTTACTGTCGAATGAATGTAAAACATTAATCCCCCAATAAAGAAATTAAAAAAAAAAAAGAAAATAGTATGCATGGTGGTCCAGGAGGTGGTGACACAGTGGATTCATCATTGGTTCATCAACCATTTAGTTCCAAGTTTAATCCCTGGCAGAGTGATGTCTGGTTCTTTCTCTCTCTCTTCCTTTCTCATGAATAAATAAATAAATAAATATTTTTAAAAAATTGTATGGATGTTTCTCAAAGTATTAAAAAATAGATCTTAGGTGGAAAGTAAAGAGCATAATGGTTATGCAAATAGACTCTCATGCCTGAGGCTCTAAAGTCCCAGGTTCAATCCCCTGCATCACTATGAACCAGGGCTGAACAGTGCTCTGGTTAAAAAAAAAAAAAAGTTAAAAAATCAATCTTCAGTCAGGGAGATGGCTCAATGGGCAGAACAAATTCTTCCCATGTGTGAAACCTTGGTTTCAATCTCTGGTCCTGCATTTGATGACACAGTACTCTTATTCTTTCTGACCCATAAAATAAATGCATATTGGGAGTCGGGCAGTAGCCCAGAAGGTTAAACGCACATGGTGCAAAGCACAAGGACCAGCGTAAGGATCCCGGTTCAAGCCTCCTGGCTCCCCACCTGCAGGGGAGTCGCTTCACAGGCAGTGAACAACAATAAAAAACAAGGGCAACAAAAGGGAAAATAAATAAATAAAAATAAATCTAAAAAATTTTTAAAAAATAAATGCATATCTACCATATCATCCAGTAGTCTTACTCCCAGGCCTCTTATTTGAAGAGCACACAAATACTAATCTAGAAAGATATATGCATACCTATGTTCACTGTAGCTCCTTAACAGCCATGGTATGAAAATAAGCCAAATGCCCAACAATAGATAAACAGCATGTAGTATATATGCTTGGCTATTGCATAAGATGAAAACTTGCCTTCACACAGTCTGGGAGGTAGCACAGTGAATAAAGCATTGGACTTTCAAGTATGAGGTCTGAGTTCAATCCCCAGCACTACATGTGCAACCTATCTTTTTGGCAACTAGATGGTCATAATTGGTGGGCATTGTGCAAGGCAAAGTAAACCAAGAGAATAAAGACAAAAATAGAGTGACTTTACTCATGTTTAGGAGCTACAGGGGTCAGAGAAAGCAAAATAACAGGCCTTTGGATTCTAACTGCAGAACTGAGTTTACCACAGTCAAATGAACTGTAGTGCAGGAACACTGGTACTCTGAGGGTGGGTATACTGTGGTAACATATATTTGTAGAGGTGTGAAACTGTACTAAAACATAGTCTGGTAAGTTAACATTATCCTAGTAAAGAAAAAGAAAGTTAAAAACGATGTATCCTTTCTATTTAACAATTTACTTCAGAATTAAATTTTACTGGGGCCCAGGAAGTGGTATACTGGTTAAGCAGTTGGAGTTAGAAGCATGAGGCTCTGAGTCTGGACCCTGAAACTGCATGTCAGAGTAATGCTCTAGTTTATTCTCTCTCTCCTTCCCCCTTGTGTTAATAAAATAAATCTATAAAGATATAAATGAAAGTAAACTTCTATCTGATAAAGAAAAACAACTCAAACCTTTATTAGACTTTTGTTGACAGAAGCGGTCATGAAACCATGGTATCTGATACTCAGGGCTTTCCAAGCAGACTGCTCTATTTAGCGCCATAACACATAACCGGATTCTGTTCTTTGAAGATGGCGATAAAACTGAAATAACAAGTAAAACAATTTCAGTAGCTTAGACATAGCAAAGATAATCGTTTTTATTTTATTTATTTATTGTATAAATAAACTGAGAAGGGAATTGGGAGATAGAGAGATAAAGAGACAGAGATCTAAAGCACTGATTCACCTCTTGCAAAGCTCTCCCCCTGCAGGTGGGGACAGGGGGGCTTGAACCCAGATCCTTGCACATTATAACATGTGTGCTCAACCAGGTGCACCACCACCTGGCCCCTTACAGTCCCCCCTACATTACTAATCCCCATTATTGACTGTTACTTTTAGTCGCATATGATGAAATTATTTCATTTGTACAAACATGCTTTATGTTTTTTTGTTTGGGCAGTGCTAGCGCCATAAAAGTGTGTGATTTCACTGCTCCTGGACTCACTTTTTTTTTTTTTTTCCATTTCTTTTTCTTTCAGAGAGTGATAAAGGGTGGTCCGGCAGGTGGCACAGTGGATAAAGCACTAAATTCTCAAGCATGAGTTCTCAAGTTCAATCCCCAACAGCACATATTCCAGAATAATGTCTGGTTCTTTCTCTCTCTCCTTTCTCATTATAAATAAATAAAATCTTTAAAGAGAGAGAGATAAAGGGAAACAGAGCAGGAGAGACAAGACAGTAGCAAAGCCTTCCCCAGTACAGAAGCACTTCCATGCAGGGCCAGGGGACAAGCCTAGGCTGTGTACACTCACCCTCCCTTGTGAGCAATCTCCCAGCTCCATGCGTTAGATTGCTTTACAATCATCTCATTCAGTGTCACGATCAGATCAGTGTTCTACTGTTACCACTAATTACGAATGTTAAATCTATAGTTTAAGTGATACTAAAAGAGTCAAAGAGACATCTCACTGAGTAGGACACATGCCTTGCCATGCATATAACCCAGGTTCAAGTTCTAGCATCACATGGCAATACAATGGAAGAAAGGGAAGTTTTGGAGCTATGGTGTCTCTCCCTCTTTCTCTACCTGAACAAAAAAGTGTCATATGAACAAGTAAATCATGCACGCATGAGGCCTCTGGTTACACATGCAAAGAACAGAGTCAAAGAATTTTTGTTAGCTTAACATTCCAGTTAGGAATGGAGAGGCCCAGGTGGTGGCTCAGTGATAAGTGTTAAATTCTCAAGTATGAGATTCTCAGTTCAATCCCTAGCAATGTATGTGCCAGAATCATGCTCTGGTTCTCTCCCTCTCTGATAAATAAATTAAATATAATATCCCAGTTAGGAATATATCCTAGAGAAACAAAGATAAGGTCAATGATTCATGTAAAACAATCACTATTTGAAATAATAAATTGGGAACAGTTATATTAATAAATGTTATTATAGCCAAATAATATTAAATAGATACTGAAAAAATTATTAATATGGTAAAATGCTCAAAATACAACTCTAATTTTGTTTAGACATGTAAATTTAGAGGGCAGGGAGATAGCATGATTATGCAAAAGACTGTCATGTCTGAGGGGCCGTGCAGTAGCACACTCAGAAGGAACAAAATTTTTAAAAATATTTATTTATTTTCCCTTTTGTTGCCCTTGTTGTTTTTTTTATTGTTGTAGTTATTGTTGTTGTTAACGATGTCATCATTGTTGGATAGGACAGAGAGAAATGGAGAGAGGAGAGGAAGACAGAGAGAAAGATACACACCTACAGATCTGCTTCACTGCTTGTGAAACGACTCCCCTGTAGGTGGGGAGCCAGAGCTCGAACCAGGATCCTTACTCCTTACTCCGATCCTTGCACTTTGCGCCACCTGTGCTTAACCGGGTGTGCTACCGCCCAACTCCCCAGAAGGACCAAAATATAAGCCCCACTTGCAGAGGGGATGCCTAACAAGTGGTGAAGCAGTGCTGCTAGTATCTCTCTTCCTCTCTTCTCTATCTCCCCTTCCCTCTCAGTTTAATGTTTCTATTTAAAAAAAAAAAATCACGGGGCCTGGTGGTGGCGCATGTGGTTAAGTGTACACACTACAGTGCAAAAGGACTCAGGTTCGAGCCCCTGGTCCCTACGTGCAGGGGGAAAGCTTCACAAGTGGTGAAGCAGGGCTGCAGGTGTCTCTCTATCTCTCTCCCTCTCTTTCACCCCCTTCCCTCTCAATTTCTGGCTGTGTCTATCCAATAAATACATAAACATTTTTTAAAAATTCATCAGGAGTAGGTTTACCATGTAGGTCCCCAGTCTCTACACTAACCCTGTGGGCAATAAAAACAAATGAGTGATTAATAAATAAATTTTTCATGTTTGAGACTTCAGTCCCCTGCATCACTATAAAGCATAAGTCAGAGCAGAGCAGTTCACTGGCTTAAAAAAAAAAGAGAGAGAGAAATTGTGGTCCAGAAGGTGGCACAGTGGATAAAGCATCGGACTCTCAAGCACGAGGTCCTTAATTCAATCCCTGGCAGCACATGTACCAGAGTGATGTCTGTTTCTTTCTCTCTCTCCTCCTATCTTTCTCATTAGTAAATAAATAAAATCTTAGAGAGAGAGAGAGAGAGAGAGAGAGAGCGCAAACATAGAGTAAAAGGAAAGAAACTGTGAGTTGGGCGGTAGCGCAGCAGGTTAAGCACAAGGATCGATGTAAGAATCCAGTTCGAGCCCCCGGGTCCCCACCTGCAGGGGAGTCACTTCACAGGCGGTGAAGCAGGTCTGCAAGTGTCTGTCTTTCTCTCCCCCTCTCTGTCTTCCCCTCCTCTCTCCATTTCTCTCTGTCCTATCAAACAGTGATGACATCAATAACAACAACAATAATAACTATTACAGCAATAAAAAACAAGGGCAACAAAAGGGAAAATAAATATATATATATAAAGAAATTATAGAAACCTAAGAGCAGGAGAGAAGGCAAATTATGCTAAGCATTCAAAGGAGCACATTTTTTTGGTAGTAAAATGGTAAGTAACATTTTATTTTCTATTTTTAAACCTTCTGTTTTCCAAATTTTCTATCATAATCAGAAAATTTATTGTTAAAAAAAGAAAGAAAATTTATTATTAACAGAAAAAAATCAACACTTCCAGCACAGTGTTAAAACACACACATTACCATATGCAAGAACACAGGCTTCAATCTCGTGCCCACAAGTGCTTCACAAGTGGTGACGCAAGAGACTCCTAGTGCCGGCCATGAGCCTCAACAATAACCCCGGTGGCAATATAAATACATACATGTGATAACCGAACATTAAAATGTAGGTACATACTTCCAACTTGAGAATTCAGCTTGGCTAAGAATTTGATATTAAAAATTGCCATTAGCAGATCTTCTGGGAAATATCCAAGTGTAGCCAAGGAATAAGCATGATGCACTAGTACATGAGGATCCAGTGTACCTATAACAAAACTCAGGTTTAAAAACTATGATGGACAGCTTCTCACATATTCATAAATACATACTTTATTCAGCTAAAATAAGACATTTTAATAATGACATAAACAGGGCCAGCAAAATAGTTAAGTTGATACAGATCAGTGAAAGTCCATTAACAAAAAATGAAAAGCAAACATAAATACAAAAACAGCCTTGAACCAACTAACCTACATTGTTAGAAATTCAAGATTGAGGTGAGGAGGATACCCAGCGGAAGGAGAGTGGGAAAGGGAGATTAGGAGAAGGGTACATAGATAACATTCTATTTCTTGATCTGGATACTGACTACCTGGATGATTCAATTTGTACAAATTTATACTGCATGACCGTTCATGCTAAGTATATGTGAACATTCCTGTAAAAAAAAGGGAGAGTGGGGGGGGACAGGCAGCGGCACACTGGGTTAAGTGCAAGTAATTAAGCACAAGGACCCTTCAGGTGTCTGTCTTCCTCTCTCCCTCTCTATTTCCTTCTTCCTTCTCAATTTCTCTCTGTCCTATCCAGTTACATGGAAAAAATGGCCACCAAGAGCAGCGGATTTGGAGTGCAGGCGCCAAGCCCTAGGAATAACCCTAGAGGCAAGAAGAAAGGAAGGAAGGAAGGAAGGAAGGAAGGAAGGAAGGAAGGAAGGAAGGAGTTCTCATGTCTGAGGCTTCAAAGTCCTCGCATCAAACCCCCACCCCTCCCTGCACAACTATAAGTCAGAGCTGAGCAGTGCTCTGGTAAAATTAATTAATTAATTAATTATTCTTTTTTACATTTTAAAATTTTATTTATTTTACCTTTTGTTGCCCTTGTTTTTTTATTGTTGTTGTAGTTATTATTATTGTTGTTATTGATGTTGTCATTGTTAGATAGGACAGAGAGAAATGGTGAGAGGAGCGGAAGACAGAGGGGGAGAGAAAGATAGAAACTTGCAAATCTGCTTCACTGCTGCAGGTGGGGGAGCTGGGGGCTTGAACCAGGATCCTTACTCTGGTCCTTGCGCTTCACGCCACGTGCGCACTTAATCCGCTGCGCTACTGCCCAACACCCAAATTAAAGAATATTCTAAACTATAAGAGACCAAAGAGGAATTAACCAGATGCCGTGAGTAAACCTTGATTGAATCCTGGGTACAAATAACCATTGTAAAGTGTTGTTAAAAATTCGTAAGCTCTAGCCGGGCGGGCTAGCTTCACGGGGGGGGGGGGGGGGGGGGGGGGGGGTAACAGAGGCGCGGAGACTTTATTTAAGAACAACGATTCATAAACTAATCACCAAACAGAACTCTGCTGTCTCTTTGTGGCGGCGCAAGCACTCTCTCTTACTCTGGAACTCAGGAACCCAAGAACTCTCTCTTACTCTCGAACTCTGAAACTCTGGCGGGGTCCCTAGGGGCGGGGCCAAGCGGGCCCGCGAAAACTAACTGGCCTGATCCAATTCTCTTGGCGGGGAGAACTAGAACCCAATGTAAAGCATACAACAGTAAAGGGCATGTTGGTGAAGCAGGTTTGCAGGTGTCTCTGTCTTTCTCTCTCTCTAGCTCCTCCTCCCATCTTGATTTCTCTCTGTCTCTATCCAATAATAAAATAAATAAAAATATTTTTTAAAAGAACATTTTTTTAGATATAGAAGTCATAGAACTAATGTATTACCAAACAATATACCTACCTAAATGAGAGTTAAGGTATTCAATGTAAGTTGTAAAAAATTCCTCCCTTTGAGGTGGGTCATAGTTCAAGGAGCTGAATGGAAGAAGAACAGCAAGCAGCTGGAAAGGATGGATCTGCATAAACAGAAGAACAATGGCACGACTTAAATTCTAGTAAAATAAATGGAAATTCAACCAGTTTTAGATAGAAGCCTTTCATTGCACCGCCTCCCAGACCACAAGCCTTTTTCTACTATACCTATAGATAAACGAGCATGCTCATGGTTAAATGACAAATGCTAGCACTGTGTTTAATGGATCATTTTTCCATCTAGCTATACCTATTGAACCCCAACCACTAATTTCTAGTACTTTCAATATCAATGCAGAAGAAACCAGTAAGCTCAACTTATTAGGTATAAAATCCTGTTCCAGAATTCGCTAATTATTAACATAAGTAGGAATTAGTAACACTAATCTCCATGACGTGTACATTTGATAGTCATACCATATAACCTAACAAAGAAATATCTAGGGATCGAGCGATAGTGCTCCCAGTTGAAAGCACAAATTACTATGCACAAGGATCCAGGTTGAAGCCCCTGCTCCCTGAAGGCAGAAGGGGGCATTCAGTGAGCAATAAAGCAGGTCTGCAGGTGTGTCTGCCTTTCTCTCTTCTTGTCTACCCCTCCACTCTCAATTTCTCTGTTCGATTTAATAAAATGAGGAGGGGGAGAGAAAGGATGGAAAGAAAGAAAGAAGGAAGGAAGGAAGGAAAGAATGGAGGGGGGAGGAAGGGAAGAAGGAAGGAAGGAAGGAAGGATGGAAAGAAGGAAGGAAAATTTTGCTACCAGGAGTAGTGGATTCATAGTGCTAACACTGAGCTCCAGCGATAACCCTGGTCACAATTAAAAAAAAAAAAATTCTGGGAGTCAGGTGGTAGTGCAGCAGGTTAAGCACATGTGGCGCAAAGCACAAGGACCGGTGTAAGGATCTCGGTTCGAGCCCCCGGCTCCCCACCTGCAGGGGAATCCCTTCACAGGCGGTGAAGCAGGTCTGCAGGTGTCTACCTTCCTCTCCCCCTGTCTTCCCCTCCTCTCTCCATTTCTCTCTGTCCTATCCAACGACGACGACAACAAGAATAACTACAACAATAAAACAACAAGGGCAACAAAAGGAAATAAATAAAATAAAATTTAAAAAAAAATTCTTAATTTAAAATCATCATGATTGGGGCCAAGTGGTGGCACACCTGGTGGAGTGCACATGTTACAATGCATAATGAATTGAGCCCCCCGTCCCCCCCTTCAGGGGGAGAGCTTTGCAAGTGGTGGAGCAGGGCTGCAGGTGTCTCTCTCTCTCCCTCTCTATCACCCCCTTCCCTCTCAATTTCTGACTGTCTCTGTGCCATAAAGATAATTAAATAAATAAAACAATTATTTTGTCATTTATTTTCCCATTATTCATTCATGTGGGTTTTTTTTTAATTCCATTATTCATTCATCTATACTTTTTTTTTTTAATTACCAGAGCACAGCTCAACTCTGGTTTATAGTGATGTAGGGGATTGAACCTGGGATTAGGAGCCTCTGGCCTGAGAGTATCTTTGCATAACCATTATACTATCTTCCCCACCCCTTATTCCAATTCTTAATTACTGCCAGAAACTACCCTAACCAAAAAGACAGACTTTAGTGAGAAATGTTATCTGAATACCTAGAAGTGACGCTGAAAGTTTCAGACCCCAATCTCCCTTGGGCCTTCTCGAAATTATAGGTGTCATCCTTGAAGGATGACGTACTTACAAATGATTAACTACTTTGCCTAAGCAGCTTTCTTGCAAACTCTCTTAAGTTGCTTAAAAAGGCAGTTGTATTATATATAGCAAGACTTCGATAACTGTGTTCCCTGGCCACTAATTATTAGTCACTTAGGAACATCTAAAATGCCTTTTTTAAAATTTTATTTATTTATTTTCCTTTTTCTTGCCCTTGGTTTTTTTTTTGTTTTGTTGTTGTTGTTGTTGTTATTATTATTGTTGTTATTGATGCCATTGTCGTTAGATAGGACAGAGAGAAATGGAGAGAGGTGGGGAAGACAGAGAGGGAGAGAGAAAGACAAACACCTGCAGACCTGCTGATTCACCGCCTGTGATGCGACTCCCCTACAGGTGGGGAGCCGGGGGCTCAAACCGGGATACTTACTCCGGTCCTTGTGCTTTGCGCCACGTGCACTTAACCCACTGTGCTATCACCCAACTCCGTTAAAATACTTTAAACAAAAGCACACCCATTGTCCTAGTGAGAAGTTGTAGGGAAGGGCTCTACCGCTTACAGTGAGCTGTCTCAGAGCTGGTAACACAGAACCCAGGAGAGTGAGAGAAAGGAGAGACATGCTTCATCTAGCATCAGTCACAGAGGTGCCAATCAGAGACTCCTCCCCACTTCATCACCCTAACATCAGAGAGTAATCATAAGCAAACCCGTAACACTGATACAGTTCAGAAAGACTGTTGCTCTCTCTTGAGCAAGCCTCCAGTCTGTCTGTGGGGGTGTACAAAATAAGTCTATACTCTTCCTTGCTTGAGAGATCAATGCCTTATCCACTGTGCTATCTCCCAGATCATATACTCTTTAAATTTTTTTTAACATTTAAAAAATATTTTATTTACTTTAATGGAGAGAGAGACAGAGAGAAACACATAGAAAGAGACCAGAGCACTTCTCAGCTTTGGCTTATTGTGGTACTGAGAACTGAACCTGGAACCTCAGAGGTACAGGCATGTCTCTCCAGCAATGGATTCTCTTTCTGTGACTTGGTTTATCTTTGGCAAAAGCCAGAGTCCATGAACCAGAATGATAACAGAATGAACAAGAGTGCTGACATACAAACTAGAGTTTAACTCTTAAACTTTCAATTTCAGTTAAGTCCTCAAAGTACTTATGGTGAACATTTGTGTTTTTAATATTTTTTATTTATTAACTTACTTTCCCTTTTGCTGCCCTTGTTTTTTTTTATTGTTGCTGTAGTTATTATTATTGTTATTGATGTTGTCATTGTTAGATAGGACAGAGAGGGAGAGAGAAAGATAGACACCTAAACACCTGCTTCACCACCTGTGAAGCGACTCCCCTGCAGATGGGGAGCCGGGGGCTCGAACCATGATCCTTATTCTGGTCCTTGCACTTCGCACCACGTGCGATAACCTGCTACACTACTGCCCAACTCCCAAACATCTGTGTTTTAAAATGCTGGTAACGATCTAAAATTAACATGAGACATTTCAATTCAATGTTCACCTTTTCAATATGTTGAGTGACCACCGAGGCTACCTTATCCAGTAGCAAAGTGCTAAGATAGTTAGTTCTGGATATAAATGATGCAATCCCCACAACATTTGTATAATTAATTTCATGCACCAAACACTGTAAAGTAGCGACAATTCGCTCAAGAAAGGATTCAGCAAAGCAGTCTCTTCTTAGGGCTCTAAGTTCTTCTGAATGCAAAAACAAGTTGTTCCAATTTTGTATTTTCTGATTACCATAATAATCTAATTTTTGAAGTAGTTTCAGTTGTTTCCCAGTAGTACTATCTAAGCACATGTGATCATTTTGAATCCATCTTGAAACAGATGTGATCAAAACATTTATGTCAAATAAGTTACACTGTGGTAAAACTGATTCAATTCGAGCTATCACCGTGTCATCTAGGTGAGAAGGAAGCATGGAAACAGCACAGACTAGGCTGCGGATGTCAACAAGTATATTGCTGGTTTTCAAATATCTGTAAAGAATGAAAGAACAGAATTAAAATAATTCCTCAGCAACTGAAAACAAAAACTCTAAGTACTGAAAGATAAATATGCAATTACTATAATTAATAAGTGTGGTAGGTTTTACCATGTTAATGGAGGAAAGGTTAAGTAAAATCAATGATGACAAGGCTGTAAAAGGTCACTAAGAGGGGCCGGGTGGTGGCGCACCTGGCTGAGCACACACGTTACAGTGCGCAAGGACCCAGGTCCGAGACCCCAGTCTCCACCTGCAGGGGGAAAGCTTCATGAATGGTGAAGCAGGGATGCACATGTCTCTCTTTCTCTCTCCTATCACCCCCTTCCTTCTTGATTTCTGGCTGTCTCTATCCAGTAAATAAATAAAGATAATTTTTTTTTTTAAAGTCACTAAGGTAGCCTTACGATGTTCTAGGTAAGGCAGCAAAATATCTCACTTGGGTAGAAATGTTCTATGACACTTCTTCAAATTCCAAAACTTGCATATTCATGTGAGTTTACTTCCAATACTACTACACATTCACCAAAACAAACACCCCACCAAATGCAGCAGCAGGAATGCTCACGCTCTGCTGGTGGGAATATAAACTGGTAGGTACGTTTTAGAAAACTGTTTAAGGCTGGGAGTATGGATCGACCTGTCAACACCCATGTTCAGCAGGGAAGCAATTACAGACGCCAGACCTTCCACCTTCTGCATCCCACAATGACCTTGGGTCCATAATCCCAGAGGGTTAAAGAATAGGAAAGCTATCAGGGGAGGGGATAGGATATGGAGTTCTGGTAGTGGGAACTGTGTGGAGTTGTAACCCTCTTATCCTATGGTTTAGTCAATGTTTCCTTTTTATAAATAAAAAAATTAAAAAATAACTGTTTAGTAGGATCTAGTGAAACTGAGCATATGTATAAACTATGACTCCATAGTATATTCTTATATTGCAAACAGTCACTAAAGTACATACTTAGGTTTACTAAGAGATATGGTATTTATAATAGAAATATCTGGGGGCCAGGTGGGCCAGGTGGTTGAGTGCACATGTTACAATGTGCAAGGACCCAAGTTCCAACCCCTGGCCCCCACCTGCAGGAGGAAAGCTTCATGAGTGGTGAAGCAGTGCTGCAGGTGTCTCTCTGTTCTCTCTCTTTCTCTATCACCCCCTTCCCTCTCGATTTCTGGATGTCACTATCTAATAAATAAATAAAGATAATTTTTAAAAAATAGAAATATTCATAAAAGTAAATATCTGGAAACAAATCAAATACTCAACAGTAGAATAGATAAAGTTCTTTTTGCTGTAAGCTTACAGGAGAAACCACACTGGGAAAAAAAAAAAAAAAGAGGGAGTCAGGCTGTAGCACAGCGGGTTAAGCGCAAGGACCATCGTAAGGATCCCGGTTTGAGCCCCTGGCTCCCCTCGTACAGGGGAGTCACTTCACAAGTGGTGAAGCAGGTCTACAGGTGTCTATCTTTCTCTCCCCCTCTCTGTCTTCCCTTCCTCTCTCTGTTTCTCTCTGTCCTATCCAACAATGATGACGACATCAATAACAACAACAATAACTACAACAATGGCAACAAAAGGGAAAACAAATAAATATTAAAAAAATAATTTAAAAAAGCACACAGATCAAGGTTCAATCCCCTATACAACCATAAGTCAGAGCCAAGTGGTACGCTGGTCTTATTCTCTTTATGTGTGAGTTTCCCTCATAAAAGTAAGTAAGTTTTTTAAAAAAATGAAGTACTAGAACTGAAAAATACAGTTAGAGGGGGACACCAGCAGAAAGACAAACAAATGTTGAAGTGATGATCTAGAGGACAGGGTAGAGGAAACCATCACCACTACCACGAGCAGCAGCAGCAACAATAACACAGCAACTCGGCAAGAAAAACAAAGAACTGGATTAGGGAGATAGCATAGTGATTATACAAAAGAATTTTCACACCTGATGCTCTGAGGCCCCAGGTTCATTCCCCAGCACCACCATAAGCCAGAGCTGAGTCACATTTTATCTTTTATTTTAAGCATTTTTTTGGGGGGGGGTTAATGGTTACATTAAAGTGCAGTCATTGACACATGGGTACAATTTCTCATCTTGTAAAAGTTCTAATATATATATATATATATATATATATATAGAGAGAGAGAGAGAGAGAGAGAGAGATACATATGGGAGTCGGGCGGTGGCGCAGCGGTTTAAGCGCACGTGGCGCAAAGCACAAGGACCCGTGTAAGGATCCCGGTTAGAACTCCCGGACACCCCACCTGCAGGGGAGTTGCTTCACAAGTGGTGAAGCAGGTCTGTAGGTGCCTGTCTTCCCCATCTCTCTCCGTTTCTCTCTGTCCTATCAAATGATATCAATAACCACAATGTTAAATAAAGGCAACAAAAGGGAAAATAAATAAAAATTTAAAAATTTTTTTTTTAAAAAAAGATATAGATACATGTGTATATGTTTTGCCTCCAGGGTTATTGCTGGGGCTTGGTGCCTACACTATGAATCCGCTGCTCCTGGAGGCCGTTTTTTTTTTTTTTTAATTTTTTAAAATTTATTTATTTATTCCCTTTTATTGCCCTTGTTGTTTTATTGTTGTGGTTATTATTGTTGTTGTCATCGTTGTTGGATAGGACAGAGAGAAATGGAGAAAGGAAGGGAAGACAGAGAGGGGGAGAGAAAGACAGACACCTGCAGACCTGCTTCACCGCCTGTGAAGCGACTCCACCGCAGGTGGGGAGCCAGGACTCAAACCGGGATCCTTACTCAGATCTTTGCACTTTGCGCCACCTGTGCTTAACCACTGCGCTACAGCCTGACTCCCTGGAGGCCGTTTTTTGTTGCCCTTGTTATTACCCTTATTGCTGTCATTGTTGCTGGATAGGACAGAGAGAAATTGAGAGAGGAAGGGAGACAGAAAGGGAGAGAGAAAGAAATACCTGCAGCCCTGCTTCACCACCTGTGAAGGGACCCCCTTGCAGGTGGGGATCCTTCTGCCAGTCCTTGCGCTTTGCGCCACATGTGCTTATCCCGCTGCACTACTGCCTGACCCCTTATAAAATATTTTTTAAGGTCTTGGATGGACCTTGAAAAATACATGTTAAGTGAAATAAGTCAGAAACAGAAGGATGAATATGGGATGATCTCACTCTCAGGCAGAAGTTGGAAAACAAGATAAGAAAAGAAAACACAAGTAGAACCTGAAATGGAATTGGTGTATTGCACCAAAGCAAAAGACTCTGGGGTGGGTGGGTGGGGAGAATACAGGTCCATGAAGGATGATAGATGACATAGTGGGGGTTGTATTGTTAAATGGGAAAGTGGGGAATGTTATGCATGTACAAACTATTGTATTTACTGTTGAATGTAAAACATTAATTCCCCAATAAAGAAATAAATCTAAAAAAAAAAAAAGAAAAAAATGTTTTAAGGATGAGGGTAGATAGCATAATGGTTGTGCAAAGAGATTCTCATGCCTGTGGCTCCAAAGTCCCAGGTTCAATCCCCCACACCACCACAAAGCAGAGCTGAGCAGTGCTCTGGTAATATATATATATATATATATATATATATATATATATATATATATATATAATCGATAATAAAATAAAGCAGAGGAGGCTGGGAAGTGTCACACTTGGTTAAGCACACACATTATCATGCACAAGAACATATGTCCTCTCACATAGCCACATATCACCTAACCCAGCCTTTCTTTTTTTTTTTTTTAATAACAAGCTACCTAATGCTACCTCTGAAAATTCCAACAGTTCTATATACAATTAAAACAAATACTGAGACGAGGTTATAAAATGAAATACTAAATAGATACTTCCATTTTGATCTTACCTAAGCAGTAATTCTCTGAGTTTCACAAAAAGTTCTTTATTTTGAATATGTAGAGAAGTCAATATTCGAACTATCTTCAACAACTCTATTGGTTCGTAGCTATCCAAATGTTTATTCAGAGTTGAAACAATTCTAAAAAAGAGTGATGTATTATATATTATATTATATTATGTTATGTTATGTTATGTTATATTTTATTCATTTATTAAACATGTATTAAAGAATTCTTTCATGCCAGAAATTAGGCTTTGTGCTAAAGAAATAGCAATAATGAGATAATGTTTTCTAAGAAAAATTATCACAAAATAGTATAAACACATTAAGTAAGCAAAAAGGAGAAAGACAACTACCAGATGGCTTCACTCATGTGAAGAATTCTAAGAACTGAAACATATGAACTTGAAAATCCAAACAAAGAAAAAAAATTTAGAAGTAAACAAAGCATCTCTTAAGACTTTGTGAGAACTATGCTGGTGATCACTGGGCCGGACTTTGGTGGGGGGTGGGATGTGGAACTATTCCCTGTGATCTTTTTTTAATTTTTATTCTTTTTGATCCCCCCCCCATATTAACTACAAGTGAAAAAAAAAAAGGGGACTTGAAAAAAAAGTATACCTAAAATAGTAAAAACATTTAAAAGAGAATGAGTTGTTATCAACAAAGTGTGAATAAAATGTCTTATTACTGGACTAGGAGATAGCTCACCCAATAAGATGCACACACACATTACAATATGTGAAGACCCAGAATTGAAGTCCCAGTACTTATAGAGCACTCTGCATGGCACCTAGGGAGGCTTCATGAACAGGAAAGTAGTGCTGTGGTATCTCCTCTTTCTCTTCCTCTCTATCTGGGATTGAAGGGAGAGAAAAGAGTCCACTACAAGTGGTGGGATTGTACAGGCATAAAGCCCAGGGAAGGATGGACACACACACCTATTATAAATAGACAGAGAGAGGGAGTCGGGTGGTAGCGCATTGGGTTAAGTGCACGTGGCACAAAGCGCAAGGACCGGAGTAAGGATCCTGGTTCGAGTCCCCGGCTCCCCAACTGTAGGGGAGTCACTTCACAAGTGATGAAGCAGTTCTGCAGGTGTCTGTCTTTCCCCATCTCTATCTTCCCTTCCTTCCTTCATTTCTCTCTGTCCTATCCAACAATGATGACATAAATAACAACAATAATAACTACAACAATAAAACAACAAGGGCAACAAAAAGGAATAAATACATGAAAGAAAAAAAACTTAAAAAAATAAAATAGACAGAAAGAAAAGCATATATACATATCTTTACTAAAGATACTGATGATGGGTGGGTGGAGGACATAGCATAATGGTTATGCAAAAGATTCTCATGACTGAGGCTCCAAAGTACCAGGTTCAATCCCCCACACTACTATAAGCCAAAGCTGATAAAAAATAAAAAAAGAAAAAGAAAAAGAAATAAATACTGATGATTAGAGCCAGCAAGACAGATAGCTCCCCTGGATGGTGCTCTTGATTTGTTCTGAGCATAGCACAGGTTAGAGCCCAGCCCTACCAGAATGAGATGTGTTGTTGCTATGATGCCATTCTTTCTCTAAACATCTTCATTCAGAAGGTGAGTGGATTAAAAGAAAAAAACTTAAATAGTTTTGTGGATCACTAGTATCTTTTATTTATTTTTTTAAGTTTTATTTATTAATTAATGAGAGAGATAGGAAGAGACAGAAAGAACCAGATATCATTCTGGTACATGTGCTGCCAGAGATCGAACTCGGGACTTCATGCTTGAGAGTCCAGCGCCTTATCCATTGTGCAACCTCCTGGACCACTGATGTCATTCTCTCTATATCCCTATCTTTGTTTTTCTGCATGGAAAAAAAAATGCCAGCTTTGCGCAGTGAAGACATACTGTCAATTTAAAGAAGATACTAATTGTGGTCCAGGATGTGGAGCAATGGAATAAAGCACTGGACTCTCAAGCGTGAGGTCCCAAGTTCAATCCCCAGCAGCACATGTATCAGAGCGATGTCTGGTTCTTTCTCTCTCTCCTATCTTTCTCATTAATAAATAAGTAAAATCTTTAAAAATAAATAAAAGACACTAATGATCCACAAAACTAATTTAAGTTTTTTTCTTTTAATCCACTCACCTTCTGAAGGAAGATGCTTAGAAGCATTGAATCAGGGGCCAGGTGGTGGCACACCTGGTTGAGCGTACATGTTACACTGCTCAAGGACCCAGGTTTGAGTCCCGGGTCCCCACCTGCAGGGAGAAAGCTTCACAAGTGATGAAGCGGTGCTGCAGGTGTCTCTCTGTCTCTCTCCCTCTCTATAACCTCTCCCCTCTCAATTTCTAGCTGTGTCTATCCAATAAATAAATAAAGATTTAAAAAAATCATTGAATCCTTCAATGTGGTGAAGGCCAGGCTCAAAACTGGGCCACGCACATAAAAGCAACATATCATGTAAGTGAGCTATTTCTCCGGCCCTATTTTTTCCTTCTGAAATCTCAAATTAACCACGGAACCAATATTGGAAATATAATTTCAAGGTAACAACTGTGGGAAAAAAACCATTCAAGTTCACACTGATAGACATTAGCTGTTGTGAAGAAATTGTCCTTTTGAAAAGTGGGATCCAGGCAGAGTTAGACAGCATAAATGGTTATGCAAACAGACTGATGCCTGAGGCTCTGAAGACTCAGGTTCAGTCCCCTGCAGCACCGTAATAAGCCAGAGCTGGTCAGTACTCTGACCTAAAAAAAACTGGGATTCTAAACTATCATTCCCACTTTCCTAGATTATGATGACCTGCTTGAGAATAACAACAATGGGGGCCAGGTAGTAGTACAGAGGGCTAAGCACGCAAGCGCAAGGACCAGGGTAAAGATCCTGATTGGAGCCCCCGGCTCCTCACCTGCAGGGGAAGTTGCTTCACAGGTGATGAAGTAAGCCTGCAGGTGTCTATCTTTCTTGAGGCACCAAGCCCCAGTGATAAGGTGGTGCAGTAGCAGCACATAGGACCAGCATATGTGAGGTATTGAGTTGGTCCCCAGCACTACATATGCTAGTGTGATGCTCTGACTCTCTGTGTCTCACTCTGCTTCATTAATAAATAACTAAACGGGTCCAGGTGGTAGCGCAGCAGATTAAGTGCACATGGCGGTGAAGCGCAAGGACCCGTGCAAGAATCCCAGTTGGAGCCCCGGCTCCCTACCTGTAAGGGGGCCACTTCACAAGCAGTGAAGTAGGTATGCAGGTGTCTATCTCTCTCTTCCCCCTCTGTCTTCCTCTCCTCTCTCCATTTATCTCTGTCCTATCCAACAACAATGGCAACAATAACAATAATAACAAGGACAAAAAAAATGGGGGGGGGAATAGCCTCCAGGAGCAGTGTATTGTAGTGCTGGCACTGAGCCCCAAGCAATAACCCTGGAGGCAAAATAAATAAACAAATAAATATGCTTTTAAAAAATCAGGGCAGTAGTGCAGAGGGTTAAGTGCAGAGGGTTAAGTGCACGTGGTGCAAAGCGCAAGATCCGGAGTAAGGATCCCGGATAGAGCCCAGGGTCCCCCCACCTGCAGGGGAGTCGTTTCACAGGCGGTGAAGCAGGTCTGCAGGTGTCTATCTTTCTCTCCCCCTCTCTGTCTTCCCCTTCTCTCTCCATTTCTCTCTGTCCTATCTAACAACAATGACATCAATAACAATAATAATAACTACAACGATAAAAACAAGGGCAACAAAAGGGAAAATAAATAAATATATAAATATGAAAAGCCAATACTAACAAATGAAATTAAACATGCTGTAAGCAAAAAATATATGTATAAGCAATTTTTAAGTATTTTGAAAAAGCAAGCTATTTAGAAAACAATCCCTTTTATATGAGTCATGTATTTCTTCCAAGTCAACTAACTTACAGAGGAAAAAAAACAAGCAATTTTCCTAAAAATGTAGCTACTTAAGAATGGCACTTAAACTTAACATCATGAATTAAAAGAAAGACTACTTTTCAATCAGGTGTATATTTCTGCTCCTCATATTCCCCATTGCTTCAAACACTGCCAGGGCTTGCTGACTTGTTAGGTCCTCTGATATCGGTAAGATAGTTGATTCAAGTCTAGAAGCAAAGAGAAAACATTTTTATGTTGAAAAACTGTTGATCAGCCTACATAAAAGTATTATGTCAATGGAAGTTCTTAAATAACAAATGAAAAAAAAACAGTATAAATTCAATACTTAATTCCAATTTTCTCCCCATATATTTGTGGATAATACAATTACTGAGTGAAGATAAAAATATTGTCTTTTAGTTATTAAAGCATAAATACAATCTATTCTTAAATTGTCTCTTAAAAATTTAGGACCACCCAGCCCCTAACTTAAAAGATTCTTAAGGGAGTTGGGCGGTAGCGAAGTGGGTTAAGCACACATGGCGCAAAGCGGTAGGACAGGCGTAAGGGTCCCGGTTTGAGCCCCCAGCTTCCCACCTGCAGGGGAATTGCTTCACAAGCAGTGAAGCAGGTTTGCAGGTGTCTATCTTTCTCTCCCCCTCTCTGTCTTCCCCTCCTCTCTCCATTTCTCTGTCATATCCAACAACGATGACAACAACAACAGCAACAATAACTACAACAATAAAAAACAAGGGCAACAAAAAAAAATAATAAATATATATATTTTTTAAAAGATTCTTATTGTCATCAAAACTGCTTGGTACTGGAACATGAATAGACACACTGACCAGTGGAATAGAATTGAGAGCCCAGAAATGAGGCCCCACACGTATGGACATCTAATCTTTGACAAAGGGGCCCAGACTATTACATGGGAAAAGCAGAGTCTCTTCAACAAATGGTGTTGGAAACAATGGGTTGAAACATGCAGAAGAATGAAACTGAATCACTGTATTTCACCAAATACAAAAGTAAATTCCAAGTGGATCAAGGACTTGGAGCTTAGACCAGAAACTAACAGATACTTAGAGGAAAATATTGGCAGAACTCTTTTCCACATAAATTTTAAAGACATTTTCAATGAAACGAATCCAATTACAAAGAAGACTAAGGCAAGTATAAATCTATGGGACTACATCAAATTAAAAAGCTTCTTCACAGCAAAAGAAACCACTACCCAAACCAAGAGACCCCTCACAGAATGGGAGAAGATCTTTACATGCCATACATCACATAAGAGTTTAATAACCAACATATATAAAGAGCTTGCCAAACTCAACAAGACAACAAATAATCCCATCCAAAAATGGGGGGAGGACTTGGACAGAATATTTACCACAGAAGAGATCCAAAAGGCCGAGAAACACATGAAAAAAATGCTTCAAGTCTCTGATTGTCAGAGAAATGCAAATAAAGACAACAATGAGATACCACTTCACTCCTGTGAGAATGTCATACATCAGAAAAGGTAACAGCAGCAAATGCTGGAGAGGTTGTGGGGTCAAAGGAACCCTCCTACACTGCTGGTGGGAATGTAAATTGGTCCAACCTCTGTGGAGAACAGTCTGGAGAACTCTCAGAAGGCTAGAAATGGACCTACCCTATGACCCTGTAATTCCTCTCCTGGGGATATATCCTAAGGAACCCAACACATCCATCCAAAAAGATCTGTGTACACATATGTTCTTGGCAGCACAATTTGTAATAGCCAAAACCTGGAAGCAACCCAGGTGTCCAACAACAGATGAGTGGCTGAGCAAGTTGTGGTCTATATACACAATGCAATACTACTCAGCTATTAAAAACGGTGACTTCGGGAGTCGGGCAGTAGCGCAGTGGGTTAAGCGCATGTGGCGCAAAGCGCAGGGACCGGCGTAAGAATCCCGGTTCGAGTCCCCGGCTCCCCACCTGCAGGGGAGTCGCTTCACAGGCGGTGAAGCAGGTCTGCAGGTGTCTGTCTTTCTCTCCCCCCTCTCTCTGTCTTCCCCTCCTCTCTCCATGTCTCTCTGTCCTATCCAACAACGAATTGCGTCAACAAGGGCAATAATAATAGCTACAACGAAGCTACAACAAGGGCAACAAAAGGGGGAAAAAATGGCCTCCAGGAGCGGTGGATTCATGGTGCAGGCACTGAGCCCAGCAATAACCCTGGAGGAGGAAAAAAAGAAAAAAAAAACGGTGACTTCACCATTTTCAGCCAATCTTGGATGGACCTTGAAAAATACATGTTAAATGGAATAAGTCAGAAACAGAAGGATGAATATGGGATGATCTCACTCTCAGGCAGAAGTTGAAAAACAAGATCATAAACGAAAACACAAGTCCAACCTGAAATGGAATTGGCGTGTTGCACCAAAGTAAAAGACTCTGGGGTGGGTGGGTTGGGAGAATACAGGTCCATGAAGGATGATAGATGACATAGTGGGGGTTGTATTGTTAAATGGGAAAGTGGGGAATGCTATGCATGTACAAACCATTATATTTACTGTTGAATGTAAAACATTAATTCCCCAATAAAGAAATAAATTAAAAAAAAAAAAGCTTTCCCCCTGCAGGTGGGGACAAGGCTTGAACCCAGGTCCTTCCTTGTAGATGGAAATGTGTGTGCTCTACATGGTGTGTCACCATCCGACCCCTAAACAAATCAATCTTAATTAAGAAAAAAAAAAGATTCTTAAAAACAAAAAACTTACCATGTACAAGGACCTGGGCTCAAACCCCTACTCCCTACCTATTAGGTCTGCCTGCTGTTTCTGATGAATTCCATAGTGCTGCAGGTGTCTCTCTGTCTCTCTCTCTCCTCTAAACCCCTTCCCTCTCAATTTCTCTCTGTCCTATCAAATAGAATAATATTGTGTTTAACCCTTATTAAAAAAAAAGAACAAAAACAAAACTCAATGAAGTTTTCAGAACAGTAACAGTAAGACAACTTTCTATCATCAGACTCATATAACTACTGTTTAACTGAATCTACTAATCACACCCATTTATTCATATCAGTAATCATGTATTAATATTTGCCCATATTTATATTCCATATCTTTTCTTTTCTTTTCACCAGAGCACTGCTCAGCTCTGACTAGTGGTGGTGGAGATTAATATTGGGACATCAGAGCCTCAGGAATGAAAGTCTTTTATAGAACCATTATGCTGTCTCCCCATAGCAAAACTGAAAATTCTTTAAAGACAGAAGGCTGATCAAATTCACTCAATCCTCACATAAAAACAAATGTACACCTATGTGTATAGTAAATGCTCTGGATGGTGAATATGAAAACAAAACATAAAACTGTCCACTTTCAGGACTGCTAAAATTCTGAACACTCCACCATCTATACTGGAATGGGGCCATGAGGGTTGGAGGATCTTAGGCCTGTGTATAAACTCAGTCACAAGGTCTAGGAAAGGAAGGAAGTCACTCTTCCTCTCTATCCCTGTCCCTGTCCTCCTTCTATCCTCTCTTTCTCCCCTCTACTTCTCCTCTCCCATAATCTATGCCTCAAATGAAACTCTTTTTTTCTCACATGTAATAAAATAAATCTTAACAGATATACATACTGGGAGGGGGTAGATAGCATAATGGTTATACAAAGAGACTTTCATGCCTGAGGCTCCAAAATCCCAGGTTCAATCCCCAGCACCACCATCAACTAGAGCTGATCAGTGCACATGGTGTGAAGCACAAGGACTGGAGTAAGGATCCTGGTTCAAGCCCCCAGCTCCCCACCTGCAGGGGGGGGTCACAAGTGGTGAAGCAGGTCTGCAGGTGTCTTTATCTCCCCCTCTCTGTCTTTCCCTCCTCTCTCCATTTTTCTCTGTCCTATACAACAGCAATAACAACAATAATAACAATAACAATGATAACAAGGCAACAAAAGGGTTAAAAAAAAAACCTCAGAAGTCGGGAGTCAGATGGCACCAAGTGCAAGGACTGGCAAAAGGATCCTTCAAGGCCCCGGCTCCCCACCTGCAGGGGAGTCACTTCACAGGGGGTGAAGCAGTTCTGCAGGTGTCTGTGTTTCTCTCCCACTCTCAGTCTTCCTCTCCTCTCTCTATTTTTCTCTGTCCTATCTAGCAACAATGACATCAATAACAACAACAATAATAACTATAACAATAAAACAACAAGGGCAAAAAAATAGAATAAATAAATATTTTTAAAAAGAATGTCTATTGTTCTTTGGTTCTCTGGATACATTCTGTTTAAAAAAAAAAAAAAGCCTCCAGGAGCTGTGGATTCATAGTGCAGGCACCTAGCCCTGGAGGCAAATTAAAAAATACACACACACACACACACACACACACACACACACACACACACACATACACACACACACTTGGGGCCAGGTGTTGGCACAGCTCATTGAGTGGACATGTTATACTGCACAGGGTCCTGGGTTTGAGACCCTGGTCCCCACCTGCAGGGGGAAAGCTTTTCAAGCAGTGAAGTAGTGTTGCAGGTATCTTTCTGTTTCTCTCCCTCGCTATCACCCCCTCCCCTCTCAATTTCTGGCTGTCTCTATCCAATAAATAAATAAAGATAATAAAAATGACAGTAAAAGAAAAAAGATACACATAGTTAAAGGTTGTTCCCTATTCATCTCTTGCTATACTGGCCACCTCCAGGGTGGCCTTTCAGAACACAGCAGTAGACTAAAAGTTTGATGTGTACATTAGAATAATCAGAAAATGAATCAAGGAGCAAAGCATAAGAAATTATCTCTTATTCCTTAACTGAATAAGGATGATATTTATGTCTTACAAAATAAGGTAATCTAAGTTTGAAGGTCCACATATCTATTCTCACCAAGGCAAAGTAAGCATTCTTGTTTTCAGCTAAACTTACCTTTTTTTGTCTCCAGGTTGTGCCACGCTTGCCAGTGCTACAAATAATGTTACGCTGGCAGTTGGGTCACACAGAGGAATCATTTCAGTAAGTTTCCTTTTCATTACTATGTTAAATTCAAAACTATAAAACTGTAGAGTGTAGTATAGACTAAATATTTTATTAATGGATGCCAAATCAAGATAGTCCACACTGACTAGAAATAAGTTATTACACCTTACTAATAGTGGGTAATGACTACATTTAATCTTTCGAAGAAATTGCACTATTCTTTTTGCAGCACTGAGATAAGAAGAATCTGCGGTGTCAAAAAGAACTTCTGATTTTTTCAATAATCGTTCTTGAAAGCTTCGTGATATTAAAGCAGATATGTTCACCATCAAAAGAGACAAGACCCTGAAAAAAAGAAAAACAATGCAAAGATTTTTTTTAAATATTATTTAAGAATAATGAACAATTCTAATGATCAACGATTAGAGAAATGAACTAGGAAAAGAAAACCATGATATTACACTACAAAAACTATATTTTCAGTAGTGGAACTTTATCTCATATTTTTTTAAATTTCCTTATTGGGGGATTAATGTTTTACAGTTGACAGTAAATACAATAGTTTGTACATGTGTAACACTGGAACATGTGTGCTCAACCAGCTAGGCTACCACCTGATCCCAGTGAGCACACTTGTTGGCTTGAAAGTAAAGTAAAATCTCAAACCATTCACAGATCTCAACAGTATTGTATTATACTTTATAAACTTTATCTTAAACTCCCCAAAGAACATTAAAATACAACACTAAAATACAGGCTCTGGAGGTGATACAGTAGATAAGGTGTTAAACTCTTTTTTTTTTTTGTAGTTATTGTTGTTATTGATGTCGTCGTTGTTGGATAGGACAGAGAGAAATGGAGAGAGGAAGGGAAGACAGAGAGGGGGAGAGAAAGAGAGACACCTGCAGACCTGCTTTACCGCCTGTGAAGCGACTCCCCTGCAGGTGGGGAGCTGGGGGCTCCAACCGAGATTCTCATGCCAGTCCCTGCGCTTTTCGCCATGTGCATTTAACCTGCTGTGCTACCGCCCCACTCCCGGTGTTGAACTCTTAAGGATGGTTTATGTGGTACCAGGATTTCAATCTCAGCATCCCCTGTGCCAGAGTGGTGCTCCGTTGTGCTCTCTCTCTCTTTCTCTCTCCTCAAGAAACAAATGATTCTAAAAGTATATTACTATCAATGCTTCATAGAGAAGAAAAGAAAATCAAACTCTGAACAGATGAAAGTCACATAGCTATAAAGAGCTAAATGTAAGTAAGTATGCATTCAAAGTCCAGAATCTTTCTATCACAACACAAGGCCCCTAAATGAATTTACCTTATGTCCTGTATAGTTTCCAGGTTCCTATTTACAATGTCAGCTATTTCCCCCATTAATGGACTAAACTCTAAATGTTGATCTCCTAGACAAGAGGAAAATCTTGACAGCACTCTGAAGTCAAACCTAATTAAAGGAAATACACAAAAGAGATAATTACTATTTACTTTCACTTAAAGCACATAATGAAATAAAAAGTCAATAAAATTAATAACTTAATATTACTACTAATAATATATAAGTGTGTTATATAATAATATAAATAATACATAATAATATGATATATAAGTATATCATATAATAATATAACTAATAATATATAAGTATATTAGTAATAATATTAATGATATTAATAACATTATTACTAATATACTACAAGTATAAACTAAAATCTTAAAAAATATTGATTATTTACTATCATAAAAATAAACCATGCTATCAATTTTTTTTTAGTTTTTTTATATTTATTTTATTTATTCCCTTTTGTTGCCCTTGTTTTTTATTGTTGTGGTCATTGTTGGATAGGACAGAGAGAAATGGAGAGAGGAGGGAAAGACAGAGGGGGGGAGAGAAAGATAGACACCTGTAGACCTGCTTCACCGCCTGTGAAGCGACTCCTCTGCAGGTAGGGAGCCGGGGCTGGGATCCTTACTCTGGTCCTTGTGCTTTGCGCCACATGCGCTTAACCCGCTGCGCTACCGCCCGACTCCCCCATGCTATCAATTTAAAAGTCAAATATTGTTGGTAGGGAAGTGACTCAGTGGTGGCATCAAATGCTTGCATGTTCAAGCATTGTGAATTAGACCACAGAAATTGCACATGCCAAAGTAATGATCTGCTTCTCTACTTACATTAAATATTTTAAACTATTTTCTTTATTTTAAAGAGATACAGAGAGAGAGAGAGAACAGTGCACTGCTCAGCTCTGAGTAATGGCAGTTCTGGAAAATGTACCTGGGATCTCAGCACCTCTAACAAGACAGTCTTTTGCATAACCATTATGCCATCTCCCCAGCCCTAAATAATCTTTCTAAAGTCAAATATTGAGTCGGGGGGAAAGCTCAGCTTTTTCCTTTTTTTTTTTTTTTTTTGTCTCCAGGTTTATCGCTGGGGCTTGGACCACGAATGCACTGTTCCTAGAGTTCCCCCCCATTTTGTTGCCTTTGTTGTCACTGCTGTAGTCATTGTTGGACAGGACAAAGAAAAACCAAGAGAGGAGAAGGAGAGAAAGACAGACACCTACAGACATGTTGCACCACTTGTGAAGAACCCCCTGCAGGTTGGGAGCCAGAAGATCAAACCAGAATCCTTAGCTGGTCCTTGTGCTTAGCGCCATGGGCATTCTTAACCTGCTGTGCTACCTCCCGGCCCCCTTGATAACTATATCTTTACTATGGTCCGGGAGATGGCACAGTGATAAGGCTTTGGACTCTCAAGCATGAGGTCCTGAGTTCAATCCCCAACAGCACATGTACCAGAGTGATATCTGGTTCTTTCTCTCTTTCCTATCATTTCTCATGAATAAATAAATAGAATCTTAAAAAAAAAAAAAAAAAAAAAAAGCCAAGCGCAAGGACCGGCATAAGGATCCTGGTTTAAGGCCCCAGCTCCCCACCTGCAGGGGAGTCACCTCACAGGCGGTGAAGCAGGTCTGCAGGTGTCTGTCTTTCTCTCCCCCTCTCTGTCTTCCCCTCCTCTCTCCATTTCTCTCTGTCCTATCAACAACAACGACATCAGTAACAACAACTACAACAACAATAAGAAAACAACAAGGGCAACAAAAGGGAATAAATAAATATAAAAAAAATCTTTAAAAAAAAAAAAAAAACATGTACCAGAGTGACAAATATATCTTTACTAAAAAAGAACAGGGTTAGGATGGTAGCATACCAAAAAAAAAAAAAAAAAAAAAAAAAAAAAATCAAGAAGATTGCATACCTGAGGCTCCAAGGTCCCAGATTCAGTCTCCAGCACCACCAGAAGCCAGAGTTAAGCAGTGCTCTGGTTATTGTTATTTTTTTTTTCCATGATGGATATTTCTGGGGCTTGGTACTATTCTGGGGGGTGAGGGGGGTATTTCCCCCCCTTTTTTTTCCTCTCTCCTTTTTATCTTTTAATTGATAGAAGAAAGAGAAATTGAGAGAGGAAGGAAATAAACTGCTTCACTGATCATGAAGCTTACCCCCTGCAGGTAGGGGAGGAGGGCTTGAGCCTGGGTCCTTCCTTGCACATGGTAACTGTTAGAAGCAGTAACTTTAGAATTGCTTTAAGTAAAATTTTAAGCATGAGTTATAAGTATAGCTGCTTTTCTGCCTGCAGTGGAAAATTCTGTAAAAAGGGGGGCTAGACAAAACCCACACCCCAAGATGTAAGCCACCTGTTGTTTGTCTTAAAGAGAAGAGCTCGCCTAACCAAGTCCTTGAAACCCAACCACTTGCTCAAGGTCGAGGGAGCTGATAGCCCGGTGGTCTTGGCTGACAACGAGAAAGTGTGGTGACCCTATTTTGCATAAAGGCTTGAAATTAGACAATTCTTATAGGCTGCTTAGGGTATTGCAATGTCTGAAATGATTGGATCCTGCGTTTTCTGTAAAATGCTATTGAGTGTGTGATAGAATTCTAGTTTTGCATGTTCCCCACCCAAGATGTACTCTAGAATCCTAAAACTTGTGTGGTTTGAGCCTTGTTCAGGGTCGAGCTTGGCAGACTAACATCAGTCACCACTTGGCCCGGATTGCAATTCGTAAATAAACATCATTTGCTTCCTTGCAGTGGATGGAGATTTGATTTTTGCTCTGTAACATTTGGAGGCCCCAGCGAGATACTCCATCCCGGGTCCGGAACCTAGAAGGCCTTGGAGGCTCTGCCCGGCGCCGGTAAGTCAGGCCTGATTTTAGTGCACAGTATATCATCTTTTGTGACATCTTGTCTCCGCGGGTTTTTCTTTTTTTGGTAGAGGTCTGTGGATTGCGGGAGGCCGCAAAAATCCCAGCCTCAGCACTGGAGGCGACGGCCTCTCGGTGTGGGCGAAGACAGGTCCGGCTGGGATCTGGTCAGAGTTCGCCAGCGGGTCCGGCTAGGGCCTGGTCAGATTTCCCGGGTTGGGGCGAAGACGGGTTCAGTCAGGGCCTGGTCAAAGTTCGCCAACGGGTCCGGTTAGGGCCTGGTCAGAAATCCCGGGTTGACTCCTCTTCCCTGTGTCTATCTCTCTCTCCCTCCCCTTTGGCAAGCCAGCCAGGAGAATTTGTCTGTCTTATCTGTCTTGTCTGTCTTGCCTGTATTGTCCGTGTTCTGTGCTTGTGTGTTCCCCTTTGCTTTCACTTTGCAGGAATGGGCCAAACAGCATCCACCTGTCTAGCTTTGATTACCAGCCACATGAAAAAGTCAAGGCACCAACTTATAGCCTTGAGATGGATGTAAGAAAACTAATGACTTTTTGTTTCAGCGAATGGCCTGAGAAACATTCATTTTAAGTTTAAAAGTGTAAGTAGCTTTGAAGCTGCATTCTCATCAAAGTTAAAAAGGAGTTTCCAACACAGTTCTTATGTGGTAATATAACTGTAAATTAATTTGCTAGGGTAGCTAAAGATTTAAAGTAAAAGTCTAAGTATTTAATGTGACAATTCATCTTCTCCAAATTGATATGACACTGGAAATGTTTTGAAAAGTCACTAATATGTGTTAAGTCTCTAAGTAATTAGACTTTGTTTAAAGTTAAAAAAAAATTAGTTAAACTGAATTTGGTTTAGAGATCCTGGTTATAGAAATTGCTACAAGAGGTTAAAAAGATAACTTTTAAATGTATGCTCTTTAAAAATTCAGACAGAGCCTCTCAAGTTAGGCATCATACACTGAAGATGTGTCTCTATCTCTTGTGTAAAAAATGACAAAAAAGATATAAATAAGATATATGGGTTAAAAAAAAAAGCTGTTAGGGTTAGCTCATACAAAAGGTCAGAGCAGAGAGATGATTAAAAAAAGCTGAGAAAATGATAAAGACTTTACAAACTCTCTGAGAAAATGATCTACACTTACTCATGATAGCTTTGTGATATCTGCTTGTTAAAAAGAGCCTTCTAAAATTATATAGAGATGTATAGTCCAATTCTGGTCATTAGATTGTCAATTTTGGTAAACTCCTAATTTGGTTTTGTGTATGTCTTACTGGTTACAAATGTATAACTGCAGCAGTGATACCCCTTCAATCATACTGCCAGATTCTCTTAGGGGGTCTCCAAGGGGCAGTAAAATGGCCCACAAATCTCTCTAAGGTAAATAGAATGGCACTAAATTTGGCCTTTTGTTGCTCAAATCCACCCCAGGTATTAGAAGAATGTTACAGTAAGTGAACTTGTGTGGGTAAGAGTAAGTGATAGTGTGGGTAAAAGTAAGTAAACTTTCATTGGCTGAGGGTTGGTAAACTCTGAGAGATTGCTTGGAGGGTTTTTAGGAAGTTGGTAAATGTTTTGACATTAGACTTTAAAAAAAAAGAAAGAAAAAGTTAGGGCAGTGCACAGAGGAAAAAAGAAAAAGTCAAAAAGATGGGGCTAAGGGTAGAAAAAGATCAGTGACGTTACTGCAAAAAAAAAAAAAAAAAGACACTGGAAAAAAGGCTGTTTTATCAACAAGCCATTTAGACTGCTTGTGGATGAACTTAAAGGTGTAAGCTGGGGAGTGTTGACCCAAAAACTTGGGACATGGCACAGACCTGTTGCCTATTTGTCAAATATCGGGCCCAGTGGCTGCTAGATGGACAAAAATGCCTGAGGACAATAGCACCTGTGGCACAGCTGGTAAGGAAAGCAGACAAGCCATCACTGGGGCAAGTCCAATGCCCACCTAACCTGCTGCCAAGTTCTGTTCCTAGACCAGCCATGAGTGAAATTCAGTGCTACCACCAGCCTGAACTCTGCCACCCTGATGTTGGAGATAGATCCTGAAGACCCCCCCAAAAAAAAGCTGCAAAGAGACATGCCTTTGCTACATGGCGTGTGCATGGAGCACGTGGGGAGGGAAGATTCCTGACTCCCACTGGGAAGATGATCCAGCACAAAGAACCTACTAGAGGCCACATGGACCCTGCAAAAAGCAGCCGTGATCCATTGTTCCGGACATCAGAAAAAAAAAAAACTAGAGGGCAGATAAAGCCACTTGTGCAGCTACACAGCAAGCAGGGCCAGCCTTGGCATTAATTCTACTAGACTTCCTGCTTCCAAAAGACCCTAGATACAGTATAGAAAAAGATAAGATGGGCGAGAGATTAAGACTAGAGACTAAATAGATTTTATAAAAGTGAAGCCAGAGACTTTTGGATATAAGTACTTGCTGATATTGATAGGTACATTTTCAGGTTGGGTAGAGGTTTACCCAATAAAGTCTGAGGAGACATAGATGGTGAGCAAAAAAATTTTAGATAAAATAGTGCCCAGGTGGAGAGTTCCCTCTCACCATTGGTTCTGGTAAGCAGACATTCACTGTTTTTGTGCCTCAGTTAGTGGCCCGAGTAATGGGAACAAATTAGAAGTTTCATTGTGCTAATGGGCCCCATAGCTCTGGGCAGGTAGAGAGGTAAATTAGACCCTAAAGGAGACTTTAACTAAATTAACCCTTGAAACTGGCAGGAGATGGGTATCGCTCCTGGCTCAGGCCCTTCTGAGAGTGTACTGCTTCCCACTTGTAAACAAACTGTCTCCCTTTGAAATTGATTTCAGCATACTGCTGCTGTCATGATCTGTGATGCTTTTGTCTCTGATCCATCCCACAACTGTTACCAAGTTCTTACAGATCTCCAGCCTATATTGCAGGACACCAGAAAGACGGCTCGGAAGTCTCACGGGGCAACCAGCTGGCAGATCAGAAAGCTCAAGAAACAGCCCAAAGACTACTGGGGACCCAGGCCCAGTTGGTAGTGGCTACACCAGAAGAAATCATCAAAAAAGAACAGGAAAAAGATAAATCAAAGATTTGATTCTTGGCAAAGACTAGTGGGGAATGTTAGAAGCAGTAACTTTAGAATTGCTTTAAGTAAAATTTTAAGCATGAGTTGTAAGTATAGTTGCTTTTCTGCCTGCAGTGGAAAATTCCTGTAAAAAGGGGAGCTAGACAAAACCCACACCCCAAGATATAAGCCACCTGTTGTTTGTCTTAAAGAGAATAGCTCGCCTAACCAAGTCCTTGAAACCCAACCACTTGCTCAAGGTCGAGGGAGCTGATAGCCCGGTGGTCTTAGCTGACAACGAGAAAGTGTGGTGACCCTATTTTGCATAAAGGCTTGAAATTAGACAATTCTTATAGGCTGCTTAGGGTATTGCAATGTCTGAAATGATTGGATCCTGCGTTTTCTGTAAAATGCTATTGTGTGATAGAATTCTAGTTTTGCATATTCCCCACCCAAGATGTACTCTAGAATCCTATAACTTGTGTGGTTTGAGCCTTGTTCAGGGTCGAGCTTGGTAGACTAACATCAGTCACCACTTGGCCCGGATTGCAATTCGTAAATAAACATCTTTTGCTTCCTTGCAGTGGATGGAGATTTGATTTTTGCTCTTTAACAGTAACATGCACACTCAACCAGATGCACCACTGCCCAGCACCCCTGACTAAAAACTTTTTAAAGAGTTTTTAAAAATTTTTTTAAATATTTATTTATTTCCTTTTGTCGCCCTCTGATTGAAAATTTTAACTTTTCATTGTGCTGACACTCAAAAGGATAGATACTCTTTGTCTTAAATGGTGAATTGAAGGTACTTACCTTCCCAGTCTTTTCCATGCTTCTGGAATTAGTACTTCAAGCAGAGGGTCATGGACCTCAACAGCAAACCTCAGTAAAAACAATAAAAATTTTTTTTCAAAAACATGAACTTTTTAAAATTATCAAAACCATATGCAGTAGGAATTAACAGTGTATAAGTCACCCTCAAGTTACGTCACACTTTTGTGGTCAGTTCTTATTGCTAGACTACTCCAACGGCAGTATTCTAATTTCTGTTGTACATGACGTCCAGTTAAAATTACTTGTCAGGGCAAAAAATCCGGAGTTGAAGCAAGGCATTTATTCTTTGGAAAAGGGCGTGCTGCCAACAGTGGCCGTCAGGCAGCAGCACACCCCCTTCACCCTTTCCCAGTCTTTCATACCTGACGCAGAGCTGTCTCCTCCACCCCCGGGCTGGGCATCAGCGCTCACAATCTCCCCATCTGAGGGTCTCTGCTGGAGGATTAGCAAGCACTACAAAGAACTATAATCTGACCTAAAAAATACAAAACTACTGGCCACAGGTGGTCATAGATAACAATTTATAAGAAGAATTTTTGTACTAAACAGTTGTTCTATTCGTGTTCCTTTGAAGAAAAGACCTAGCCATCTCTCACAGGACTATCTAAACAACGCACCTCTCATCATTTTATCTGTGTTTATTTGCTGGTTTGTTTTATCACTGGGTCTTCACCACTATAAGTCATTCTTCTCCTCTTCCTCCCCCTCCTCCTTCAAACAGACAGAGATAAAAAGACAGAAACATACTACAGCACTAACATTTCCTTCAATGCTGTGGAGGCAGGACTTGAACCTGGGCTGTGCCTAATGCATAGTAAATATACTTATCCAAGTGAGCTGTCTTATTGGCCCCTCTCTTCTCTCCCATCTCTCTTTCCCTCTCCTTCTCTCTCTCTCCCTCTCCTTCTCTCCCTCTCCCTCTCTCCCTCCCTCCCTCAGAAAAAAAAAAACATAGCCTGAAGCTTTTTTTAGTGTCATAGCACTTCCCTTGCACTGCCTGGACTCAAAGCTGGGGGATGTCCATGACAAGGCATGTGACCTGCCCAGGAAGCTATCTATCTCTCCAGTCTATTATGTATTCATTTTATTATCCTCCATTAAACAATATGATCAATGACACATTTGTGTTAGAAGTACACACAATGAAGGGTGGCACACCTACTTGAGCACAGACATTACAGTGTGCAAGGACCCAGGTTGGAGCCCCTGGTCCCCACCTGCAGGGGGAAAGCTTTGCGAGTGATAAGGCAGTGTTGCAGGGGTCTCTCTGTCTCTTTCCCTCTCTCTCACCCCCCCCCTTCCTCTTGACTTCTGGCTGTGTCTATCCAATAAATAAATAAAGATAATTAAATAGATAGATATATAATTAGGCAAAACAGAAACACTTCAGCATTGTGAAGCTTCTCCTATGCATGTTGCTCCCACGTGATTCCTGGAGTTTAAACCCAGGCCCTCACAGGTCCTAGCGTTCACTTCAGTGGGCATACTACTATCTCCCAGCCCCATAAGCTTTTGTTCATTTAATATTTGTTAATCGTTTTATTGTAGGGAGGGCTAATGGTCTGCAGTACAGTTGTTGGCATCAGTACAATTGCTGAGCTCCTTCTAGTACTTTGGATCTTTTGTAACATCAAGCACCAGGACCCCAACATCCTCTCCACCCTGTCCCTCCCCTTCCTTCCCCAGAGTCTTTTGCTTTGGTGCAACCTCATTTTTTGAGGTATTTTTTAATTAGTGATTTAATATTGATTTACAAAGTGTAAGGTAATAGGAATATAATTCTATATAGTGCCCACCACCAGAGTTCTGAGTTCCATACCCTCCACTGGAAACTGCAGTAGTTCTCCCAAGAGTGCTACTGATCCTGTGTCTTCACCTATATACAGATTACCCCCCCCCCATTTTTTTCAGCAGTCCTGCTTTCACTTCCTTTTTAGGTCACCCCTACAGCTATTACTACATTCAAGTGTCTTTCCTTTTTTCCTCTTCTCTCTTTGATAAGTGAAACTGTGCCTGGCTTCCTCTGGTGGCATCTAGATTCACTTCCTTTTCACTTAGTGCTATAAAAACAACATTCCTGGTGACAAATTCTTCGGGTTCTGGTGGAATGGAGGCACAGATCCTTCTGGTTTACTTCCCCTATTGTTTACCTCTCTGGAAGTATGGACTGAAAATTCTTTTTGGGTACAACTCCATATATATATATATTGCTGGGGCTCGGTGCCTGCACTACAAAATCCACTGCTCCTGGAGGCTATTTTTTTCTCTTTCTTGCCCTTGTTGTTTATTTTTCTTGTTATTTTTATAGCATTGTTGTTATTGCTGTCGTTGTTGTTGGATAAGACAGAGAGAAATCGAGAGGAGGGAGAGACAGGGAGGGGGAGAAAAAGACAGATACCTGCAAACCTGCTTCACCACTTGTGAAACGACCCCCCTGCAGGTGGAGAGCCATGGGCTCCAACAGGAATCCTTACCCAGTGGTTGCGCTTTGCGCCATGGGCGCTTAACCTGATGCACTACCGCCAGCCCCAACTCCCTATATTTTTTAATGTGGTGTCAAGAAATAGAATCCCCGGGAGGCGGGGCTACAGAGCAGCAGCAGCAAATGTGTTTCTCTCCTCTCCTCTCCTGGTCAACTAGGAATACCAAAGGAGACCACCTGGGACCACAACAAGACAGGACTAGGATGACTTCAGAAACCCACCAAATCACCGGTGAGTGCAAACACGTGTGGCTGGGGGACAGCAAGGAGCCTAGGGAGAGATTAAGTGGCTGGTAACAGTCCAGCAGTTTACCAGTTGAGATACCACCTCCAGTCTGTTTCACCAACAGAAAGAAGGCAGAAGGGAGGAGAGGACTCCCCTAAGACTCACCAAATGAAACTGTGAGTCTCCATTTCTACTACCTTCAGAGGCTGGAGCAACAGGGGGAAGGCCCTGTGCTGACACCCGGGGACAGAGAACTAACCAGGAAACTCAGAAGAAGATCTACACCTTGGTAGTCTAGCAGTGGAGCTGTGTGGTGGGAGCCTTTCCATGTTGTTCTGATGAAAACATAATGAACAGCTGCCTAAGAACCTACAGACTAAAAACAGGAATTGTTTAGAAACTCACAGGGCCCAGCAGTGCTGCCCGGCTTGGCAGAGAAGCTGAATTGAGCATGGAGCTTTGGATCCTTGGGGTGTGAGAGTCTCTTTGCATAACCACTGTATTATCTCTTGGTCAGGAGTGAGTGATTAAGCTAAGAAGCCTACTTATAGTTTAAAAGCTCTCAGGCTCCTATAGTCTACAGGGAAGAAAAAGAACAAACGAGGCTTTTAAAGCCACTGTGCTGCAACTCAGAGATTAAAATAATATTGAAACAACTGCCAATTTCCACAACTGTGAACCTTTTAAGTACCTTAGACACAAGTCAGTCCAGGCAATAGTGATCAGTAATTTGAAAAGTACTGAGAGAGGGACCTCATAGCACACTATATAGAATGGTTAAACCAACAGGAAGAAATATTGGAGAAATGAACCAGGACAAGAGTCCAACTAAAAGACCCCCAAAGGTTGAAGCACAAAATAATGAGGTCAACATCCAAACACTAGTTAAGGAAATAATCACAGGAGTGAGTAAAGAGTTTGAAAGAATTGTCATCAGGAAGGCAGAAACAACAAATGAGACTCTGAAAGAAAACACTAGTTATCTCAAGGTTACTAGAGAGCTGAAAGATGAAATAGCTGAGCTAAGAACACAACTAGCTGAACAAGCTAAAACACTATCAGAACAGGATAACAAAATAGAAGAACTCCAGAAAACAGTAGAGGGGAGAGAGAATAGAATCAATGAGGCTGAAGTCAGAATTAGCAGGATTGAGGATGGATTAGAGACAACTAAAAAAGAAGTAAAAGATCTCAAAAAGAGATTAAAAGATACTGAAAACAATAGCAGAGACCTATGGGATGACTTCTAAAGAAATAATATACACATTATTGGCTTACCAGAGGAAGAAAGAGAGGGAGGGGAAGAAAGCATTCTCCAGGACATAATAACTGAGAACTTCTCTAGTCTAGACAACATCAAAGACATAAAGGTTCAAGAAGCCCAGAGGGTGCCAATAGAATTAACCCAGACTTCAAGACACATGATATTTAGAATGGAAAGGAATAAGGCTAAAGATTTATTTCCTTTTGTTGCCCTTGTTTCATTGTTGTAGTTGCTGTTGTTGTAGTTGTTGTTGATGTCTTCATTGTTGGATAGGACAGAGAGAAGTGAAGAGAGAGGAGGTGAAGACAGAGGGGGAGAGAAAGATGGACACCTCCAGACCTGCTTTGCTGCCTGTAAACATGAATAGACACACTGACCAGTGGAGTAGAATTGAGAGCCCACAAGTAAGCCTGCACACCTGTGGACATCTAATCTTTGACAAAGGTGCCAGACTATTAAATGGGGTAAGCAGAGTCTCTTCAACAAATGGTGTTGGAAAAAATGGGTTGAAACATGCAGAAGAATGAAATTGAACCACTATATTTTACCAAATACAAAAGCAAATTCCAAGTGGATCAAGGACTTGAATGTTAGACCAGAAACTATCAGATACTTAGAGGAAAATATTGGCAGAACTCTTCCACATAAATTTCGAAGACATCTTCAGTGAAACGAATCCAATTACAAAGAAGACTAAGGCAAGCATAAACCTATGGGACTATATCAAATTAAAAAGCTTCTGCGCAGCAAAAGAAACCACTACCCAAACCAAGATCTTTATATGTATGGTATGTAAAGATCTTCTCCCTCACAGAATGGGAGAAGATCTTTACATGCCATACATCAGACAAGAGGCTAATAACCAAAATATATAAAGAGCTTGCCAGATTCAACAACAAGAATACAAATAACCACATCCAAAAATGGGGAGAGGACATGGACAGAACATTCACCACAGAAGAGATCCAAAAGGCCGAGAAACACATAAAGAAATGCTTCAAGTCTCTGATTGTCAGAGAAATGCAAATAAAGACAACAATGAGATACCACTTCACTCCTGTGAGAATGTCATACATCAGAAAAGGTAACAGCAGCAAATGCTGCAGAGGTTGTGGAGTCAAAGGAATCCTCCTGCACTGCTGGTGGGAATATAAATTGGTCCAACCTCTGTGGAGAACAGTCTGGAGAACTCTCAGAAAGCTAGAAACAGACTTACCCTATGATCCTGTAATCCCTCTCCTGTGAATATATCCTAAGGAATCCAACACACCCATCCACAAAGATTTCTGTATACCTATGTTCATAGCAGCACAATTTATAATAGCCAAAACCTGGAAGCAACCCAGATGTCCAACAACAGATGAGTGGCTGAGCAAGTTGTGGTCTATATACACAATGCAATACTACTCAGCTATTAAAAACGGTGACTTCACCATTTTCAGCCAATCTTGGATGAAGCTTGAAGAAATCATGTTAAGTGAAATAAGTCAGAAACAGAAGGATGAATATGGGATGATCTCACTCTCAGGCAGAAGTTGAAAAACAAGATCAGAACAGCAAACACAAGTAGAACCTGAACTGGAGTTGGTGTATTGCACCAAAGTAAAAGACTCTGGGGTGGGTTGGGGGGGAGAATACAGGTCCAAAAAGGATGACAGAGGACCTAGTGGGGGTTGTATTGTTATATGGAAAACTGAGAAATGTTATGCATGTACAAACTATTGTATTTACTGTTGAATGTAAAACATTAATTCCCCAATAAAGAAAAAAAAAAGAAAAATATCTTTATAGGAGAAAGTTTACAAAGTAAAACTTTAACAGGATAAAGAAAATCACTGAGCCAACTAATAGCTCAGTTGGATAGTGTGCTGTTTTGCCATGTCCTTCAGTGTGGCTATCTCTTTCACTCTTTCTCTATCTTATTAAAAAAAAAAAAAATGGGGGTTGGGAGGTAGCGCACATGGTGCAAAGTGCAAGGACCAGCCTAAGGATCCCAGTTCGAGCCCCCAGCTCCCCAACTGCAGGGGAGTTGCCTCACAAGCGGTGAAGCAGGTCTGCAGATGTCTATCTTTCTCTCCCCCACCCCATCTTCCCCTCCTCTCTCCATTTCTCTCTGTCCTATCCACTATCCAACAACGACGACATCAATAACAACAATAATAATAACCACAACAACAATAAAACAAGGACAACAAAAGGGAAAATACTTAAAAAAAAAACTTTCTTTAAAAAGGGGGGGGGGGGCTGGGGAGACATCATAATGGTTCTGCAAAAGACTTTCATGCCTAAGGCTCTGAGGTCCCAGGTTCAATCCCCAGCATTCCATAAGCCAGAGCTGAGCAGTGTTCAGGTGTCTGTCTGTCTCTCTCTCTTTCTGTCAAAAATAAAAATTAAAAAAGAAAAAAAGATGAAACTATCATGCCTGAGGCTCCAAAGTGCCAGGTTTAATCCCCTGCACCACCACAAGACAGAGTTAATCAGTGCTCTGGTAAAATAATAATAATAAGTAAATTATTTCAATTAAAAGAAAAGGATTTATAACTCTCTTACTCATAGACACATTAAATTTGTAGCATTTCTTTACAATTAGTTATTATGCACATATATGAAATATATGTACATATATTTAATTTCTTATTTATTTTATTTTTAAAATTTTATATATTGGGTAAGGACAGTCAGAAATCAAAAGGGAAGGGGTTGACAGAGAGGGTGAGAGACAGAGAGACACCTGCAGCACTGCTTCACCACTCACAAAGCTTTCCCCCTGCAGGTGGGGTCCGGGGGGCTCGAACCTGCGTCCTTGTGCATTGTAATACAAGCGCTCAACCAGACCCCCTTCTTATTCATTTTATATCCTGTCTTTTTTAACAAGTTTCCAATATTTACCGTGGGCATTTGCTCACATATTACATAATTCTTAAAATGTGATTTTTTTTAATGATTATATATTATTTGATTATGTATACTTTAGTTAAATGTTCACCTATCTGGATTTGAAATGTTGAAATGTCCAACAGCTTGGGAGGTGCTACCAGTGGATAAAATGTTAGACCCTTAAGCACGAGATAAATATTTTTAAAAGTCAGATTTTCTTATTAAATCATGAAGCAAAACGTTCGACCTTTAAGCATGAGATAAATATTTTTAAAAATCAGACTTTCTTATTAAATCATGAAGCAAAACTGAACTACATTCTATTTTTAAAAAGTAGAAAACGGGAGGGGCCCCAGGTGGTGACACACCTGGTTGAGTGCATATGTTACAATGTGCAAGAACCAGAGTTCAAGTCCCCGTGACTACTTGCAAAGGCTTGAACCTGGGCGTGTGCTTAACCAAGTGTGTGACAGCCTGGCCCCCTTTTTAACTTTATTTACCAGAGCACTGTTCAGCCCTGGCTTACGGTGGTTGTAGGGAATGAGGCTGGGACCTCAAAGTTTTCCCACGTGAAAATTCTTTTTGCATAACCATTATGCTATCTCCCCAGCCTCTACTGAATGAACTCTTTATTTATACTGAGGGAATCTAGTTCTTCTGAAGATTATATTTTCCCTTGCGAAAAACATATAATTTACTTTCCGTTCCTATTTTTCCACTTGTATTGAGGCATAACGAACTGGATGTCCTATGTTTACATTGCACATGCTTTATACACATATTGTGAAATCACTGTCACAAGCTAATTCATAGATCCATCAACTCAACAGTTACTCTTATAGCGAGAATACTGAGGGCTGGACTGGGTAGCGGCGCACCCAGTTGAGTGCACACATTACTGTGCTCAGGGACCTAGATCCCAGCCCCCACTCCCTAGCTCTGATGAGTAGCTTCATGAGCAGTAAGGCAGAGCTGCCAGTGTCTGCGCTCTCCCTATCTCTCCTTCCATCTCAATTTCTTTTCTTTTTTTTTTTTTAAGGATTGATTTAATTGGGAGTCGGGCGGTAGCGCAGCGGGTTAAGCTCACGTGGCGCAAAGCCCAAGGACAGGCGTAAGGATCCTGGTTCGAGTCCCAGGCTCCCTACCTACAGGGACGTCACTTCACAGGCGGTGAAGCAGGTCTACAGGAGTCTTTCTTTCCCCATCTCTGTCTTCCCCTTCTCTCTCCACTTCTCTCTGTCCTGTCCAACAACAACATCATCAATGACAACAATAATAATAACCACAACAACGATAAAACAACAAGGGCAGCAAAAGGGAAGAAAAAATAGCCTCCAGGAGCAGTGGATGGGTGGTGCAGGCACCGAACCCCAGCGATAACCTTGGAGGCCAAAAAAAAAAGCCTCTTTGTATAACCATTATGCAATACCCCCACACAGAGTTTGACTTTTTATCTACTATTTATAAGTGAAATTATGCAATATTTTTCCTTCTGCATCTGGCTTGCTTCACTTAACTTAATGTCCTCCAGGGGAAAAAAAATCATAAAGACAGGGAGTCCGGTGGTAGCGCAGCGGGTTAAGCGCATGTGGAGCAAAAGCCCATGGACCCTCATAAGGATTCAGGTTCCAGCCCCAGGCTCCCCACCTGCAGGGGGTGTTGCTTCACAGGTGGTGAAGCAGGTCTGCAGGTGTCTTGTCTTTCTCTCCTCCTCTCTGTCTTCCCCTCTCTCCATTTCTCTCTGTCCTAATGACGACATCAACAACAACAATAACTACAACAATATAAAGAAAAAAGAAACAAGGGCAACAAAAAAGGAAAAATAAATTTTTAAAAAATAGACACACACACAACTTCTGCTGCCAGGGAGAACTAGTTCAACTGATAAGGCCCAGAATTTCTATGCCTGAAGTTCCTGGTTCAATCCCTGGCAACCGTATGTACATAAGTGGTGCTCTGGCTTCTCTCTTTATTCTCTCACGTGACACTATCTCTCCATCGCATATGAAATGAATTAAATAAACCTCTTAAATAAATATGATTTTTTTTTTCACCATGACCTCCTTTTTATCATAACTTTTTATTTTTTATTTTACCAGAGCTCTACTCAGCTCTAGCTTGTGGAGGAACTGGATTGAATTTGGGAGCTCAGAGGCTCAACTATGAGAGTCTCTTTGCATAACCATTATGCTATCAAATTTTGCTTCTGTTGTCTGTGATTTTGGTGTCAAATAAATAAAAAGTGGCTTGACCAGTGTCAAGAAACTTTTCCCTTTATGTTTCTTCTGAGAGTTTTATATTTAATATTATATTTTATATTTAAGTTTTTAGTCATATGAAGCTAACCCTGTATAGTGCAAGAGAAGGGTACAATTCATTTGTTTGCATGTAGATACATAGTTTTCCCAACATCGCATATTGAATAAACTATCCTTACTCTGTTGTATATTTCTGGTGTTCTTGTCAAATATATTAGTTACCACATACATAGGTTTCTAGCTGTGTTTCTATTATAAAATGCGTGTGGAACCACCAAAAAAAAAAAAAAAAAAAAGAATTATTCCAGGGCCAGGTGGTGGTGCACCTGGTTAAGCACACGGATTGCAATGTGCAAGGCCCCCAGTCCCGACCTGCTGGGGGAAAGCTTTGCAAGTGGTGAAGCAGTACTGCAGGTGTCTCTTTGTCTCTCTCCATCACTCCCTTCCCTCTTGATTTCTGGCTATCTCTATCCAATAAATAAAGATTTAAAAAATAATAAAATGAAAAGTGTTAAAAATAAATTCCACCTCTCTCTCTCTCCCTCTGAACACACACATGTTGCCATGTGCATGGACCCAGTAATCTACAGCAAGAAAAGCAAAGTTGGAGGCATGCTATTTCCTGAGTTCAAATTATAGAAGAAAGCTATAGTAATTAAAACAATATGGTACTGGCCAAAAGTCAGATATAAATTTTCTTTTTAGGGGCCAGGTGGTGGCGCACCTGGTTGAGCACATAGGTTACAATGCACAAGGACCGAGGTTCAAGCCCCTAGCCCCCACCTGCAGGGGCAAAGTCTTGCAAGTGGTGAAGCATGCTACAGGTGTCTCTCTGTCTCTCTCTTTCTCTATCATCCCCTTCCCCTCTCAATTTCTGGCTATCTCTAGCCAATAAATAAATAAAGATAAGATTTTAAAATTTATTAAGAAATAAATTTCCTTTTAATGTAAATTTTCTTAATGCTCAAATTAATCTTTGAGTTTTCCTTTGACTACAAGAAAAAACATTTTTTTCCAGCACCTATTAAGAATTCATGAAGGGCAGAGGAGATAGCATAATGGTAATGCAAGCAGACTCTCATGCCTGAAGCTCTGAGGCCCTAGGTTCAATCCCCTACACTACCATAAGCCAGAGCTAAGCAGTGCTCTGATAAAAATAAATACAAAAAAACAACCTCATGTAGCATAATTTATGAAGCACTAAGGTATCAATACCCCCTGGGTAAATGTTATATGTCATTAATATAGTTAGTTACATGAAGCAAGAGATTACAGACAGGTCAATACGGGTACTAACTGCTGACTGTTATTGTACATAAATTTAAAGTCTAATTGTTTGTTTATGAATTATGTCATTATGTTAGGGGTCTGCTTAGGGAAAGTCCTGGGAAGGACATTAGGATATCCCCCCCACCCACCCCCAACCCTACAAGTAGCCAGAAAGAGGGGCCAGAAACATCAGTGTCTTCACCCTGCACCCCTTCTCCAATAGACTAAAACCATAAAATGCAAATGAATGCAGATGTGAGTACCTAAAGACAAAGGCTGAAATTAATCCCCTCAGGCATCCCCCAGAAGCCGCTATAAAAAGTAGAAGACTGGGGGGCTGGGCTATGCCAAGGGCAGGAACCTCCCAGCCTAAGGCATAAGGAGGCAGATTTGAGTCCCTGGCTCCCCACCTGCAGGGGGGTCACTTCACAAGTGGTGTCTATCTTTCTCTCTCCCTCTGTCTTCCCCTCCTCTCTGGATTTCTCTTTGTCCTATCCAACAATGACAGCAGCAACAACAACAATAATAACAACAATAAACAAGGGCCACAAAAAGGGAAAAACTAGCTTCCAGTAGCAGCGGATTCATAGTGTAAGCACTGAGCCCCAGCGATATCCTGGAGGCAAAAAAAAAAAGGTAGAAGACTGGGAAAAGCGTGGGTCCTCACTGCTCCCTCACTGCCCTGCCCCTCTTCCTTTCTCTCCGTACCCTCCTTGGGTCTGCACTTCTAAAGCATGTATTACCTACCTCTCTTCTCTGTCCCTGCTTTCTCTCAATAAATGCTCATCTCTCTGAAACACGGCTGTTTCTCTTGTGATTTGTCCATGTAGATAATCAGCCTACAGCTTAGAGGGGATCTTTGTGTCCTTTGCCCTGTTCCCCTGCTACAATCCTTTGTCCAATCACATCTCCACCAAAGGGGCCAGGTGGTGGTACACTTGGTTGAGCGCACACACTACAATGCACAAAAACGCAGGTTCAAGCCCCCAGCCCCCACCTGCAGGGGGGAAGCTTCACAAGAGGTGAAGCAGTGCTGCATGTTTCTTCCTATCTCCTCCTTCCCTCTCAACTTTCCTGTCTCTATCCAAAATAAAACATTTCTTTTTAATTCCACAGTAATCTGTTACATACAACCACAGTTAATTTATTTATTTTTATTTAGTTATTTTTTGCCTCCAGGGTTATTGCTGGGGCTTTGTGCCTGCACCACAGATCCACTGCTCCTGGAGGCCTTTTTTTTGTTTTTCATTTTACTGGATAAGATAGAGAGAAATTGAGAGGGGAGGGGAAGTTAGAGGGAGAGAGAAAGATAGACACCTGCAGACCTACTTGTTGCCCTTGTTGTTTAAGGTTGTTGTGGTTATTATTACTGTTGTTATTAATGTTTGTTGCTGTTGGATAGGACAGAGTGAAATTGAGAGAGGAGTGGAAGACAGAGAGGAGGAAAGACAGATAAACACCAGCAGACCCGCTTCCCTGCTTGTGAAGCGACCCCCCTGAGGTGGGGGTCTGGGGGCTTGAAAGGGGATCCTTAAACCAATCCTTGCACTTTGCACCATGTGCGCTTAACCCATTGTGTTACCACCCGACCCCTGGTTAATTTATTTTTTAAACAACTGATTACATTCCACTTTCGTACAATTATAATCCTGAAAGTTATCTAAGACTATCCAGCAAACACCTGTAAAATACTGGATTATCATGAACACTATTTATGACAGGAAAAATCACATTGCTCTTCATTTTAAAAGTTTTAGGAAATCTAAATATAAAAACAACTATAGTGGTCCAGGAGGTGGCGCAGTGGATAAGGCTCAAGCATGAGGTCCTGAGTTCAATCCCCAGCAGCACATGTACCAGAGTGATATCTGGTTCTTTCTCTCTCCTCCTATCTTTCTCATGAATAAATAAAATATTTAAAATGAAATAACTATAATGATTTCCATAAATTCTAGAAGCATACTACTTACCGTTGTATGACATTTAACACATTTACCAAGGTTTCATCGTTCATGAATTTCATTTTCTCTGCAGTTAAGCTTTGAAGAGTAAGATACTGAGGATGATTTCTGATATACTGAATATCTTGAGGTGTATAGCTTTTCAGCTTTCGCAGATCCCAAAGCACAGTAAGTGCACATTCCACTTGCTTTTCTGAAAGTATGGCTTTGTTTTTTGCAACAAGATCAAATAATTGTTCTTTGTCTCTACATTTAGTCATTTGACTAATTAACGGCTCACAACAGAAGGGTCGAGATTGAAATACCCTCTGGGTGTATCGAAAAGCAGCCCTTAGATAAAGCATGTTTGTAAGTAATGAGTCTACAAAAAAAGAAAGAGGTATCTTTTCACTTACATTACAGATTGTCTTAGGTAAAGAAAATCATTTGAGGACCCAAAGAGCACATGCTTTGTCATGGGTACAGTCCAGAAGTTCTGACTCCAGACTCCACTGTACTGGAGAAAGCTGTGGTACTATTATCTTTTTCTGTCTGTCTCTGTCTTTATGTCTGAAAAAGTTGATTTGGAGTGATGGAGCCTCAGTGATGACCAAAAAAATTAGCTGATTAAAAAAAAAAAAAGATTTGTAGTCAGATATAATAGCCTTATGTAAAAATAACTGGTTTTCCTTCATGTATTTTGATTGTAGTAAGAGGATTCCAAAAATCCCATTCTAATGTGCAGCTTCTGTAAAAGAATTGATTTAACTCGTTATTTTATATTGTTAATGTTGTTATTAATCCTAAAGTTCAAATTTCCTTTCTTTCTTCCTTTTTTTTTTTTTTTTTTTTGCCTCTAGGGTTATTGCTGGGGCTCGGTACCTGCACTACAAATCCACTGCTCCTGGAGGCCATGCCATTTTTCCCATTTTGTTGCCCTTGTTGTTACCCTTGTTGTCATTGCTGTTGTTGTTATTGGATAGGACAGAGAGAAATTGAGAGAGGAGGAGAGACAGAGAAGGGTAGAGAAAGACACCTGCAGACCTGCTTCACTGCTGTGAAATGACCTCCCTGCAGGTGGGGAGTCAGGGGCTTCAACCAGGATCCTTACGCTGGTATCTGCACTTCGCGCCATGTGCACTTAACCCGCTGCGATACCATCCCTATTTGTTATTTTTTTATTGAACAGGCACAAAGAAATCGAGAGGGATAGGAGAGACAGAAAAAGAAGAGAAAAAAAAATTTTTTTTTGCACTTAGCTTTCCTATTTGTAAAATGCAAAGGATGGTATCTCCAAGACAGGCTAGTTGAAATAAATTAGTGAGTGATGTGTGTGTGAATGCTAGATTTTTTTTTTCCTGCCAAACAACTCCATCTACCTGGTAGCCATTAAAATTTTGTTTTTGCATTTTACAGATAGGAAAGCTAGGTGCAAAAATAAATTTTTTCTTTCTTTCTTTTTTCTCTTTTTGATAGAGAGATAACATCATCAAAGCTGTTCAATTTGGAGTTCCCGGTTCGAGCCCCCGGCTCCCCATCTGCAGGGGAGTCGCTTCACAGGCGGTGAAGCAGGTCTTTCTTTCCCTCTCTCTGTCTTCCCCTCCTCTCTCCATTTCTGTCTGTCCTACCCAACAACAACGACATCAATAACAAAAACAATAATAACTACAACAATAAAACAACAAGGTCAACAAAGTTTTTCAATTTGCTGGAGGCTTAGCTTGAACCTGGGTTGTGCATATGCCAGAGCAGCACACTAACCAAGGGAGCTTGTGAGAAAGCGAGTTTACCCAGAGGCTTTTCTCAGAGCTCTCTCATTTTAAAAGTTCTCCATTTTTTCAGGCTGCGGAACAGAGGCCACCTGGCTCCTCAGATATTGGGAAACTCCCTCTTGCTGAGCACCTAAGGCCAACTGGATCTTCAGATGTTAAGAGGCTCCCTCCTGCTGAATGCACCAAGGACAACTGTTTACAAAGAGTGAGATTATAGAACTCACAAAACAAACAAACAAAAAAACCCTACCCTTTTGCCCCTTGGGATAAGAGTGGCCATCCTGTTCCTGACCATTATAGAAAGACATGAGTTTGAAGATTCTCGTTCTCTCTCTTCCAGGCCATGGGGCCACTTTTGGCACTATGGCTTGGGGGAAGGGAGGACCCCTCAGCTCTCCTGAGCTCCTTGTGTGTGTCAGTTCCTGTGTCTTTACATGTGTAAGTTGTTATAATGGCTATTCTATGTGCGTGTGTAAATAAATACTTCATCTTCCTCTATGTTCTGTCTTGGCCTCAGTTTGTCATGGGTATGGAAACAAAACTTAAGCTATTTCCCTAGTCCAGTGCACAAAGAAACTAAAACTACTTTAGTACTATGAATGCTTAGTTTCTTCAATTTGAACGGCTTCATAACATCAACAAACCAATTAGTGTATACTCCTGACCCAAGCCAAACTAGAGCCCAAACATACACAAAAATCAATGTATCCCACAGATACAATTATCTTCTCTCTCTCTCTCTTTTTTTTTTAAGTTTACGAGAGCACTACTCAGCCTGGTTTACACTTGTATAGGGGACTGAATCTGGAACTTTGGAACCTTAAGCAAGAAAGTCATAGTCATTATGCTATTTACCCCCACTCCTCTCTCTGTCTTTTATTAAAAATATAATAATAATAAATAAAGTAAAATAAAATTAAGGAGGCGGCAGCAGGAGAGATAGCATAATGGTTATACAGAGATTCTCCTGTCTGTGACTCCAAAGTCCCGGGTTCAATCCCCACCACCACCATAAGCCAAAGCTAAGCAGTGCTCTGGTAAAAATAAGTAAATGAATAAATAAGTAAGTAAGTAAGTAAGTAAGTAATGTCAACAGATGATAGGAAAAGTAGCCCAATGGACAGACTACAGAGTCAAATCCCCAGTTTTGCCCCAGCTAAGTGACCTTTTGGGAAGGAGGATGTCTTGACACTAGGCGTGAGATAGGTACCCACTATGAAGACACATAATGACACTCTTTACAAAGTGGCAGCTATCCTCTGAATCTGACAAACGAAAGCAACAAAAATAATCAATTTGATTTTCCGGGTCACAACTAATGAACTGACTCTACCCTGCTGCCCCTTTGTTCTCAGTGTTCAGGATAAGCAAAACGCCGAAGAAAGCACCCCCACCCACCCCCCAGCCCCCAGTGGAACAGGCAGCTTCCACCCAGTCCCGACTAGTGGACAAATTTCTCCTTAGTGCTCGGGGACTTATCCAACGATCTCCGAGGAGGCTAGTTATGAAGGTTCTGCAGTCGGAGTTATTCTTGATCGCAAAGAAGGGCCGCAAAAAACAGCTGTTCCGTTTACCCTCCCTCGAGATACGCTACCTTTTCTCTGGCAATGCTGCTCCCCAAAACAGAGAGCGAAAATGCACAAGTCGGCGTGCACCGCGGAAGGCCGGCACTACATATCCCAGGGACCAGCGCGCGAGGTCGGCGGAATTGAAGTCACAGGTGCTCGGGGAATTCTGGGCTTTGTAGTTCCTTATTGAGAAAAAGGCTGAGTCCAGCAGTTTGAAACTTTTGAAGAAGCTAGGATGCTTGGGCGGTTGTAGATAGTATAATGGTTATGCAGAGAGACTCTCATGCCTGAGGCTTCAAAGTTCTAGATTCAACCCCCTGCACCACTATAAGGCAAAACTGAGCAGTGCTCTGGTAAAAATAAATAAATAAATAAATAGAAGTTATGTTGCTCCTTCGGTGTCCCGTGTTTCCCAGCTACCTGGGCTTTCTTTCTTTCTTTCTTTCTTTTTTAAATTCACCAGTACAATGTTTTAATATACAATAGAAGTAAAAAGACAAATGAAGTTAAAAAGCATAAACGTGGCAGTGAACAGGTACAGATTTTTGTTTCTTGTTATATTCAACATATTTGAGGTAATTGCCAAATGACTTTAAAAGTGTGTATCTTAACTCTTCTTAGGAAAAAAAAATGGTGGAATGGGTAGGCAGTGGCGCACCCGATCAAGCACCCACATTACAGTGCACAAGGATCCAGGTTCAAGCCCCTGACCCCCACCTGCAGGAGGAAAGCTTCCGGAATGGTGAAGCAGAGCTGCTCTTTCCCTCTCCCCTCTCAATTTCTCTGTCTCTATTCAATAATAAATAAATAAAGAGATCTTTTAAAATTGTGATGGGGAAATTGCATAATGCTTATGCAAAAAGACTACCCGAGGCTCCAAAGTCCCACTTTCAGCCCTCACTACCACCATAAACCAGAGTTGAACAATGCTCTCGAAAGAAATAAATAAATGCACGCATTGTGTTAGAGCAGGCAGATACCGGTCCTCAGATGACAGCGTTCAAAATGTATCTCTTTACTAGAGTGATGGCGCACCTGGTCAAGTACACACATTACAGTGCTCAAGGACCCGGGTTCCCAGTGCACAAGAACTTGGGTTCAAGCTCCCAGCCCCCACCTGCAGGGAGAAAGCTTCACAAATGGTGAAGAAGTGCTGCACGTATTTATCTGCCGCTCTCTGTCTCTCTCCCTCTCTACCTCCCACCCCTTCTCACTAAATTTCTCTCTGTGCCATCAAATAAATAAGTAAATAATAATATATGAGTGAAATAGCTACCGGGGCCAGGTGGTGGTGCACCTGGTTGAGCGCACATGTTACAGTGCGCAAAGACACAGGTTCAAGCCCCTGGTCCTACTTGCAGGGGGGTCGCTTCACAAGCAGTGAAGCAGATCTGAAGGTGTCTCTTACTCCCCGTCTCTATTTTTTCCCTCCCCTCTCAATTTCTCTCTGTACTATCAAAAAAAAAAAAAAATTGCCATGAGAGCAGTGGTTTTGTAATGCAGGCATTCACTGAGACCCAGTGATAACCCTGGAGGCAATAAATAAATTAATAAAATAAGAAAAATATAAAATAAAATTTAAAATAAAGAGAAATAGCTGACTGGGTAGGACAAGTGCCTTGCTATGTAGTGCCAAGCTACCTACAGAAGCTTAGTTAATGTAGAGGTTATCAATCTAATAAAAAAGATTTCACCAGAAGAGATAAAGTCACAAAATATGGGAAGATCTATCTCTAAGGACTAAACAAAAAACTTTAAAAACAACAAGAAAAAAGAGCAGCCTAGGAGGTATGCGGTGACTTGAACATTAGATTTTTACATATAGGGCCCCAAGTTTGATCCCTAGTATAGCATGTACCAGAGTGATGATCTGGTTCGGCTTCTCTCTCTTAAACAAATAAATACATTTAAAAATACACATTTATTATTTTTATTTGTTTACACAGAGAGAAATTGAGAGCAGGCATGGAGATAAGAGAGAAAGAAAGACAGATACTATGGTCTGGGAGGTGGCACAGAAGATAAAGCATCCTACTCTCAAGCATGAGGCCTCAAGTTCAACCCCTGGCAGGATATGTACCAGAGAGATGTCTGGTTCTTTCTCTCCTCCTATATTTCTCATTAATAAATAAAATCTGGGTGCCGGGCGGTAGCACAGCGGGTTAAGCGCAGGTGGCGCAAAGCACAAGGACCGGCGTTAGAATCTCGGTTCCAGCCGCTGCCTCCCCAACTGCAGGGGAGTCGCTTCATAGGCGGTGAAGCAGGTCTGCAAGTGTCTATCTATCTTTCTCTCCCCCTCTCTGTCTTCCCCTCCTCTCTCCATTTCTCTCTGTCCTATCCAACAACGACGACATCAATAACAACAATAATAACTACAACACTAAAAAAAACAAGGGCAACAAAAGGGAATAAATAAATAAATGTTAAAAAATTAAATAAAATCTTTAAAAAAGAGAGTAGGAGAAAGAACCTGCAGCTCTGCTTCACCACTCTTGACGAACCTTCCCCCTGCAGGTGAACACTGGGGCCCTGAACCAGGATCACTGAGCATGGTAATGGGTGCACTCAACACAAATCTTTTATAAAAAGAAAAAGAGAGGGAGTCGGGTGGTAGCGCAGCGGGTTAAGCACCCGTGGCGCAAAGTGCAAGGACCAGCATAAGGGTCCCGGTCCTGGTTCAAGCCCCCGGCTCCGCACCTGCAGGGGAGTCGCTTCACAAGCAGTGAAGCAGGTCTGCAGGTGTCTATCTTCCTCTCTCCCTCTCTGTCTTCCCTTCCTCTCTCCATTTCTCTCTGTCCCATCCAACAACTACTACAACAATAAAATAATAAGGGCAACAAAAGGGAATAAATATAAAAAATATTTTAAAAAAAGAAAAAGAGAAGGGGCCAGTGGCGCACCTGGTTGAGCACACACATTACCATGCAGAAGCACCCAGTTTAAGCCCCCACTCCCCACCTGCAGGGGGGAAGTTTCCCAAGTGGAGAAGTAGGTCTCTCACTCCCACTCTGTTTCTCTTTTCTCTCTGTACTAATAGAAAATAAAATAAAATAGCTTTAAAGAAGAAAAAGAAATGCAGGAATATAGCAAGTGGTTATGGAAAAGAATTTCATGTTTGAGTTTCCTAGATCCCACGTTCATCCCCTTAGCACCACCAGAAGCCAAAGTTAAGCAGTGCCTGGTTAAAAAATAATTAAATAGGGAGTCAGGCGGTGGCACAACGGGTTAAACGTAGGTGTCGCAAAGCGGGAGGACCCATGTAAGGGCTCCCCACCTGCAGAAAAGGAATGAATGAATGAATCAATCAATCAATCAATGAATTAATCAATGAATATTTTTTAAAATTTGAAAGGAGCCGGGCGGTGGCACAGGGGGTTAAGCGCACAAGGCACAAGCACAGGGACCCGCGTCAGAATCCTGGTTGGAGCTCCCGGCTCCCCACCTGCAGAGGAGTCTCTTCATAGGCAGTGAAGCAGGTCTGCAGGTGTCTGTCTTTCTCTCCCCCTCTCTGCCTCCCCCTCCTCGATTTCTCTCTGTCCTATCAACAACAACAACGACAGCAGCAACAACAACGACGATGATAAACAACAAGGGCAACAAAAGGGGAAAAAATTGGAAAAAAAAATAAATAAACCAGCTCCTTCTGGACCTCAACCCACTAGCACCCAAGGCAACCACACTTTGAGTAGTACTGATTTAGGCTATTTGCAATGGAGCAACTAAAGATTGAGGTTGATTTGAATGCATAAAATTTTTAAAAATCTCAGGATTGGTGTAAGAAATTACATAGACTAAAACATTAATCCTGCAATAAAAAATTTTAAAAAGAAATTACATAGAGATAAAACTGAACACTTTACATGTCTTTTCCAATCAAATGCCACCAGGAATCTACCTCTAGTTAAACAAGGTGGGCTTATCGACTGAATTAATTTAAAATGTTTTTAACCAGAGCATAGCTAAGCTCTGGCTTATGGTGCTTACAAGGTATTGAACCTGGGTCTTTGGAGCCTCAGATACAAAAATATTTTTTTCATAACAACCATTCTGCTACTCTCTGCCATGTTTAAATTCCAACCTTCTTTACTCTATCATTTTATTTTATTTTTTTAATATATTTTCTCTCTTTTTTTTAAAAAAATATTTATTTTATTTATTTATTCCCTTTTGTTGCCCTTGTTGTTTTATTGTTGTAGTTATTATTGTTGTCATTGTTGGATAGGACAGAGAGAAATGGAGAGAGGAGGGGAAGACAGAGAGGAGGAGAGAAAGATAGACACCTGCAGACCTGCTTCACCGCCTGTGAAGCGACTCCCCTGCAGGTGGGGAGCCGGGGTTCGAACCGGGATCCTTATGCTGGTCCTTGTGCTTTGCGCCACAGGTGCTTAACCCGCTGCGCTACAGCCCGATTCCTATCATTTTATTTTTTTTAATATTTATTTGATAGAGACAGCCAGAAATTGAGAGGAAGGGGGAGACAGAGAGACACCTGCAGCACTGCTTCACCACTTGTGAAATTTTTCCCCCTGCAGTTGGAGACCAGGGGCTCGAACCTGGATCCTAGTGCACTGTAACATGTGCACTTAACCAGGTGCGCCACTACCCAGCCTTAGGACATTTTTTATTTATTGGATAAAAACAGAGAGAAATTAAGAAGAAAGGAGAGGGAAGAGAGAGAGAGAGAGAGACCAGCAGTATTGCTTTGCTTCTCACAAATTTCCCTCCTACAGATGGGGACTGGGAGCTTGAATTATTCAAACAAAGATGCCTGACCCCATATAGAAGCTGATAACTGTTTTTATTTTTATTTTATTTTATTTTTTTTTTAATATTTATTTTATTTATTTATTTATTCCCTTTTGTTGCCCTTGTTGTTTTATTGTTGTAGTTATTATTGTTGTTGTCGTTGGATAGGACAGAGAGAAATGGAGAGAGGAGGGGAAGACAGAGAGGGGGAGAGAAAGACAGACACCTGCAAACCTGCTTCACCGCCTGTGAAGCGACTCCTCTGCAGATGGGGAGCCGGGGTTCGTACCGGGATCCTTATGCCGGTCCTTGTGCTTTGCGCCACCTGCGCTTAACCCGCTGCGCTACAGCCCAACTCCCAACTGTTTTTATTTTTTTATTTATTATTTTTATTATCTTTATTTGATTTACTGGATAGAGACAGCCAATAATCAAGAGGGAAGGGGGTGATAGAGGAGAGACAGAGAGACAGCTGCAACACTGCTTCACCACTCGCAAAGCATTCTCCCTGCAGGTGGGAACTGGGGGCTCGAACCTGGGTCCTTGTGCACTGTAACCTGTGTGCTCCACCAGGTGCACCACCTCCTGGCCCTCTGATAACTGTTATGTAAAGAGACTCATGCCAGAGCCTCCAAAGTCCTAAGTTCAATCCTCTCTACCACCACAAGCCAGAGCTGAGCAGTATTCTGGTAAAAACAAAAGAAATGAAAATTATGTATATAAAATTTTATGTATAAAATATATTTTTAAAGACTTTTAAAATTTTATTTATTTTCCCTTTTGTTGCCCTTGTTGTTTTATTGTTATAGTTATTATTGTTGTTGTTGTTGGATAGGACAGAGAGATATGGAGAAAGGAGGGGAAGACAGAGAGGGGGAGAGAAAGACAGACACCTGCAGACCTGCTTCACCATCTGTGAAACTACTCCCCTGCAGGTGGGGAGCCAGGGGCTCGAACCGGGATCCTTACTCCCATCCTTGTACTTTGTGCCACCTGCGCTTAACCCACTGCGCTAGCTCTGGACTCCCATAAAATATATTTTATGTATATATTTATATAGTTAATGTGACACTTTAACATCATATAGCATAGCATTGACCAATTATTATTATTATTACTTTTTTTTTTTTTTTTTTTACCAGAGCACTGCTCAGCTCTGGTTTATGGTGGTGCAAGGGATTGAACCTGTGATTTAGGAGCCTCAGACATGAGAGTCTCTTTGCATAACTATTGTGCTATCTACCCCCACCCTTAACCAATTATTATTATTATTATTATTTTAATATTTTATTTTTTATCAGTGAGAGGGATAGGAAGAGAGAGAGAAAGAACCAGACATCACTCTGGTACATGTGCTGCTGGGGGTTGAACTCAGGACCTCATGCTTGAGAGTCCAATGCTTTATCCACTGCACCACCTCCCGGACCACCTTAGCCAATTATTTATAATGAAAGAGAAGGAGAGAACAACCCATCAGTCTGGTACATGAAGTGCTGGGGATTGAATTCAGGATCTCATGCTTTAAAGTTCATTGCCTTATCCACTGTGCCACTTGATGGGCCTCAGAATTCCAGCTGCTTCAGGAGGTAGATCAGTTCTATTACTGGGCATCTTAATACATCTTAATACTAGGGAAGGCAGAATAAAGTTGACTAAAGCTGTAATGAGTAAAGTAGCATTCACTCACTTAGTGAGAGAGCAGCAATCTTTGGAATTTTATATTGCATAATAACCTTTTCTCACTGTTTCTTGAGCCTGTTTATGTCCATCAAGAGGGTAATATATTTTCTTCCTTCCTTGCTTGCTTCCTTCCTTCCTATCTTCCTTCCTTTTTATTTTTTCCCCTTTTGCCTCCAGGGTTATCGTTGGGGCTCAGTGCCTGCACTACCAATCCACTGCTCCTGGTGGCCATTTTGTTGTTGTTGTTATTGTTATATAGGACAGAGAGAAACTGAGAGAGGAGGGGAAGACAGAGACAGGGAGACAAAGTTAGACACCTGCAGAACTGCTTCACTACCTATGAAGGGACTCCCCTGCAGGTGGGGAGCCCGGGGCTCGAACCGGCAGAGCACCACTTTTATACATGGGACCGAGGTTCTGACTGGACACCTCAGGCATACAAGTCCTGTGGCCCACCGATTTAGTTACCTTCCTGATAGTCTGAGCTTACTTTCCTTAGTGACAAGTCAATTTGGATCTGTTCTCTTTCGGAAAGAACCAGGTAATCCCAAAATTCAGTCTCTTTCTGCCAGGTCAGCTGTGCTGTGACCCTTGACTCCGATGCATATTGTACTCAAATAGTTCGGGATTTAGATATTATGTAGCTGAGGATCCATTTGTGAAGATTAAGATCTATTTATGAATTTATTTTTGTTACACTTTAAACTGCCTGTGAGTATGTTCCTACTCTCCTGCTATCAAGACAATGGGTGAGGTGGGGACTCTACTTTTTTTTTCCATTTATTTATTTATTCCCTTTTGTTGCCCTTGTTGTTTCATTGTTGTAGTTACTGATGTCGTCTTTGTTAGGACAGAGAGAAATGGAGAGAGGAGGGGAAGACAGAGAGGGGTAAAGAAAGACAGACACCTGCAGACCGGCTTCACCATCAGTGAAGCGACTCCCCTGCAGCTGGGGAGCCGGGGGGCTGGAACCGGGATCCTTAAGCCGGTCCTTGCGTTTTGCGCCACATGCGCTTAACCCGCTGCGCTACCGCCTGACTCCCGGGGCTCTGCTTTGTTTTAGGCATATGCCAAATTGGTGAACATCCTTATATGTACTACATGACCAAAAATTTCTAGTAATTAATTTAATAACAAATGAGTGAAAATTTAAGTGATGATAACTTATAGTCTTTGGTGTCTCAGGCATAAAAATCTTTTTACACAAGCATTATGTTATCTCCTTGGCCCATACTTCATCTTCTTCACCTGTTAAACAGTAATAAATTTTATTAAGGGGTAGCTGCAAGAATATCTGTTTTCATTAATTTATTTGTTTTGGATGGAGACAGAGAAATTGATATAGAGGGGAAAATAAAGGAGAAAGAGAAGGAGAGGGAGAGAGACTTGCAACACTGCTTCACCACTCATTAAGCTTTCCTTGGACAGGTGAAGAAAAGGGATTTGAGCCCAGGTCCTTCTGTACTGTAATGTGTGTGCTCAACCAGGTGCACTACTACCTGGCCCCCCAAAAAAACCTACTTAAAAAATAATAATTTTGCTTGCATATTTTTATATAGAGACAGACAAAATGAAACCTACCACAGCACTGTAGGCAGAAGGGGAAGGGAGTAAGCAAGCTTAGTGCTTCTTTGATGCCAGGGATACTTCACAGCAGGATGGGGTATGCTGAGACACCACCTTGGTCCAGAGCCTTGCTCTGCTCTCTCATAATATAAATACATCTTTACTTTTTCTTTTTTTTATGAGAGTATCAATCAACTCTGGCTTATGGTGGAGCTGATGGTAGTGGATTGAACCTGGGGTTTTGGAGCGTCAGGCATGAGGTCTATTTGCATAACCATTATGCAATCTACTCCCCTGCCTGTTTACTTTTTCTTCCTCTTCTTCCTCTTCCTTTTAGATAATGACGGAAGGAGGGGGACAGGGAAAGCACTAAAGCTGCCTTTAATATGATGGGAACCCCGCTGGAACCTTGGCCAAGTTACTGATAATTCGTTGCCTTCTCATACATCTTAAACAGTAAATATTAAAAAACATTGAAGAACAATAACTTTTATGATTTCTTCTTTGCTCAAAGAGCACTTTGTTTAGCCTGATTATTATTATTTTTTTTTTAAAGATTGTATTTGTTTATTTATGAGAAAGGAGAAGAGAGAAAGAACCAGACATTACTCTGGTACATGTGATGCCAGGGATTGAACTCAGGACCTCATGCTTGAGAGTCCAATGCTTTATCCAATGTGCCACCTCCCAGACCACTAGCCTGCTTCTTAGAATCTGTATGGTTTTGAAAATTATTTGGAAGCTCCTTGAAGGTAAGGGGTCATTTCCCAGTACCCTGGAAAAGGAACAAAACATATCTATCAAACAAAGCACTTCATTTTTAAAAAATATTTATTTATTTATTTATTCCCTTTTGTTGCCCTTGTTGTTGTAGTTATTATTGTTGTTGTTATTGATATCGTCTTTGTTGGATAGGACAGAGAGAAATGGAGAGAGGAGGGGAAGACAGAGAGGGAGAGAGAAAGAGAGACACCTGCAGACCTGCTTCACTGCCTGTGAAGCGACTCCCCTGCAGTTGGGGAGCCGGGGGCTCGAATGGGTATCTTTTCGCCGGTCCTTGCGCTTTGCGCCACGTGAGCTTAACCCGCTGCGCTACCGCCTGACTCCCAGCACTTCATTTCATGAATGGTATAGTATTCTTACAGTTACAAACGTTCCAAATCAATTCACACATTGTTACTTTTAAACCAGATAGTGTAGCAACCAGGAGGTGGCATAGTGGACCCTGATGTATGAGGTCCTGAGTTCAAGCCCTGGCATTGCTTGTGGCAGAGTTATTCATTCTCTTATTCTCCCCTCTTTAATAAGTAAACCAAAATCTTTAAAAAAAGATTTTTTAAAATTATCTTTATTTATTGGATATAAACAGCCAGATATCAAGAGGAAAGGGGGTGATAGGGGGAGAGAGAGAGAGAGAGACAGAGAGACACCTGCAGCACTGCTTCACCACTCGCAAAGTTTTCCCCCTGCAGGTGGGGCCCAGGGGCTGGAACCCCGGTCCCTTGTGCATTGTAACATGTGCGCTCAACCAGTGTGCCGCCGCCTGGCCCCTAATAAACTAAAATCTTAAAACAACAACCACAAAAAAAAGGTGGTGTATAATTAGCAGACAGCACAATCTTAAAACTCCAGGAGGCTCTCCTGCCAAGGGCTCCGAAGTGCCAGGTTCAGTCCCCTGCACCACCATAAACCAGAGCTGAGCAGCGCTCTGGTAAAAAACCAAACAGCAACAACAACAAAACAACAACCTCTAGGAAGGGTAAAGGTGACGCAAGCAAGAGAACGCCAGAGGCTGCCATCAACTAGTCCATGACGTGTTTCCGGCGCGACGTTTCCACTCCACGCCGGGCCCTGGTCGTGGGGGGAGGGAGGCGGTTAGTGGGCTCTAGCGCCTTTTCTGGCGGCGGTAGATTTGAAGCGCTTTAAAGAAGCAGACCCCGGCCAGTGGCGACAGTACCCGCGCGGGTAGGTGGAGGGAGGCCGGCGCGGTGTCAGGGCAGCGGCATTCTTTGAAGCGGTGCTGGGAGCCGAGCGGGAAGGGCCGGAGCCGGGGGGCGGAGCCGCCACGATCGGCCTCCCCGAGTTAACCGTCTGCCCTTAGGGTGCTGGGGCTGCCTGGCTCCGCAGCAGTCTCGTAAGTAGCGCGGTGCGGGCTCCGTGGTTGTTGCGGCTGGAGAAGGCTCCTTCCAGGCTGCGTGCAGGGCCCGGGAAAGTGTCCTCCCCGCCACCCCCGCCCTCTCCTCTGGGCGCACACCTCCCTGCCTGACGCATTCTGCCGCACAGGCTGTAATATGGCGGCAGCGGCGGCGGCCCGGGTGATTTTTGTTGCTTCAGAATCGTAAGGTGCAGCACCGACGCGGGCTAGGTGGGGGGGGCCGGGAGGTGTAATCGGACGCGCTGTCAAGTCACGGTGGGGAACTGGCCGTCAAGGAGCAGGCATCCCGGGTTAAGATTAGATGGAAGACGGGCTTTCCTGCCCCGACCTTTTCCTCTGGCAGACGGCGGCTCCGGTGCACAGCCAGGTAGCGCGGGCCACCCAGCGAAGCTTTCCCTCGAAACTCGAACCTGGGCTCATTCCACCACTTCTCACAGCCGTGTCGGGTTCGTTCACGTTTTTCGAGAATTTAAGAGAAGCTCTCGGGTCTTTTTAGGAATTTCTTTTCTTTTCTTTTTCTTCTTCTTCTTCTTCTTCTTTTTTTTTTTTTCCCGGAAGAAACTCAAGGCCTCGGAGCTCCATTTGCCTTAGGGAAATGTGTGATTTGGTCCATTTTTAGTCTTTCAAAGCGCTAAGTCGAGGTCTGCGGGGAAGGAGATTACCAGTCATTTTAGAAGCTTTATAAAAGCACCATTTTGCGCATTGATTTTCGTTACGTGCAGGACCAAGTTTTTGCAATAATGATCACCAGTACATCCAAGGAACAATGGAGTGTTTATGAAAATTTGAGGGTATGTTACTTACGCTAGTTAAAACTAGGTAGGGAAACATATGTTTCCATTCTCATTTGATCAGGCAGTAATTTGCTGGTTTTTAACGATGAATAGGGAAAGTGGTTTTTTTTTTTTTTTTTTAACGCTTTTTGAAACCATCCCCTAAAAATCCAGAAGAGGCACAGATATTAAGGTGGTTCCATTTCACACTCATATTTTCATGCATATGAAAATTTGCCCGGTGTAGCATTCCTTCCCCATTTAAAAAATATTAGACATTTGAGATGAGATTGTTTCTATCTGACAAGTTAAGATACATTTTCAACAATTCAGTTTTATATTCTTTAAGTTTTCTTTATGTTTCAGAATCATTGTTGCTCTGGGAGACTTGTTTTTAAGAGTAAAGCAGTAGGATTTTGTGCTTTGGGTGGGAGAGGAGATGATGGCCAGATATCTAACTTAAGTCTTATGTACCCAAAAGATGGACTGCTGAGCTACAAACCTGTCCAGATTGTGGTGTGTGTGTGAATGAGAGAGCGGAGAGGAGGAGGAAGAGGAGGGAGACTCAATCAGATGCTAAGGATTTAACTCAAGACCTCATGCTTGAGAGCCCACAGCTTTATCCATTGTGCCACTTCCAGGGCCGTTAATTGTGTTTTGTTGTTGTTGTTTGTTTGTTTTGGTCATCACCAGGTGATATTTTTTTCCAAATCGAAATAAAGATAAAGAAGCATAGAGAATGAAAGAGAGATCAGTGGAGGCCAGGCTTGAGTCTGTGTCACACATGGCAAAGTAGTGCATTCAGCAAGTGAGCTATTTGCTGGCCCTTGGTTTTGCTTTTGTTGGAGACAGACCAAAAAGGAGAGTCAGTAAAGCACTGCTCCACCATCTGTGGAGTCCCATTAGTGCCCTGACTTTGGTGCTCTTGTATAGTACTGGGATCCAGCCTAGTACTCCACACCTGGTAAGGCATGTGCTTGACCTACTAATCCTTTCCCCTGGCCCCTTATGATGTGGTTTTGTTTTCAGACTTGTTATTAGGATGTCTTTCCTTTTTGCTGTCGGGGTGTACAAGTATGTAGACTTCCTGATTTAGAAATTTTGAATTAATTCTAGCTAAAATGTCTTTCTGAACCCACTTATTGAACTGTGAAATTATATTTCATTTCCAACTGTCATTATTTGTAGGATTAAAAAAAAGAAGAATGTCCAAGTCTGGGAGGTGGCACAAGACTTGCTAGCAAGCATGGGTCCCCAGTTCTGTTCCTGGTACTGCATTTGCTAGAGTAACGCTCTGGATCTCTTTCATTTGTAAAAAATAATAATATGTGTTGGGCGGTAGCACAACGGATAAGCGCACATGGCACAAAGCGCAAGGACCAGCATTAAGGATCCGGGTTCAAGCCCCCAGATCCCCACCTGCAGGGGAGTCGCTTCACTGGTGTTGAAGCAGGTCTGCAGGTGTCTGTCTTTCTCTCCCCGTCTTCCCCTCCTCTCTCCATTTCTCTCTGTCCTATCCAACAATGATGAAGTCAATAACAACAATAGTAACTACAATAATAATAAAACAACAACAACAAGGGTGGTCTGGGAGGTGGCACAGTGATAAAGCTTTGGACTCTCAAGCGGGAGGGTCCAGAGTTCGATCCCCGACAGCACATGTGCCACAGTGATGTCTGGTTCTTTCTCCTCTTATCTTTCTCATTAATAAATAAATAAAATCTTTTTTTTTTAAAAAGGGCAACAAAAGGGAATAAATAAATAAAATAGTTTAAAATAATAATATATTTTTTAAAGTATTAGTGTCCAGGTTGATGCAGTTTGTAAAATCTGCTTTCATTGAGAACTTGACAGGTCTGTGAAGTAAAGTGCTTACATTCATTTTGACTTAGTAAAAAGCTCTATGTTTTCAATGCTTGTTATTACCTTGTGGTATGGATGACTTCTAAGTCTGATCCAGGTTCTTTTGGCATTTTGCATATCTTAAAAGTCAGTTTTCTGTTAGGCAGCATTATCCATTCTTTATGAAAAGGTGACTTGGTATATGAACTGGTTTGACTATCAGGACGTCGTCTGTAACTAATTTTTCATAGTTGCTCTTTTTATTATTTATTTATTTTCCCTTTTTTTTGCCCTTGTTGTCTTATTGTTGTTGTAGTTATTGTTGTTATTGATGTCGTCGTTGTTGGATAGGACAGAGAGAAATTGATAGATACGGAGAAGACGGGGTGGGGGGGCGGGGGGGAGGGTGAAAGACAGACACCTGCAAACCTGCTTCACCGCCTGTGAAGCGACTCTCCTGCAGGAGGGGAGCCGGGGGCTGGAACCGGATCCTTGGGCGGGTCCTTGCGCTTTGCGCCATATGCGCTTAACCCGCTGCGCTACTGCCGACTCCCCATAGTTGCTCTTTTAAGAAGTATGTGTTGACATTTTCCCCTTAATATTTTGCTAATTGATTTTTCACCAGAATTACGTGTATTTTTTTAAATAACTTTTTTTTTTTTTTAGATTTTAAAAAATTTATTAATGAGAAACAGAGACAAAGTCAGACATCACTCTGATACATGTGTTGCTGGGGATTGAACTCAGGACCTCATGCTTAAGAGTCCAATGCTTTATCCACTGTGCCACCTCCTGGACCACAGAATTAAATGTATTTTCTGTTATTAGTTATAGTAATGTCCAAAGGTGCTCCATATGCCGTACATAATAGAATCTTTTCGGGGGCTGGGGAGACAGCATAATGATTGTGCAAAGATGTTCATGCCTGAGTCTTAGAGGTGGCAGGTTCAATCCCCAGTACCTCTATAAGGCAGAGCTGAGCAATGCTCTAGTCCCTTGTCGCTTTCACTAAGATGAATAAAATATTTTTTAAAAGGGATTTCGTTTTTATTTAACTTTATAAATAAATGAGTGACAATGTTTCACATGAGACAGAAACAGAAACAAGCCAGAGCCCCACTCTGCTACTCAAGCCAGGAACAGCAGGTGTAGAGATCTGATGCTCTACCGGTTGGTCTATTTCCCCAGCACTATGACAGAAGCTCTAGATACTTGATGTGTGACTGAAGAGTTTGTTGGATTTCTCTGCTTCGTGATCTTACATGTTTGGCTTTAATAGGACCATGTTTCAGGTTTTTTTTTTTCTTTTACTTTTTAAAAAATATTCCCTTTTTTGCCCTTGTTTTATTGTTGTAGTTATTGTTGTTCTTACTGATGTTGTCGTTGTTGGATAGGACAGAGAGAAATGGAGAGAGGAGGGGAAGACAGAGGGGGAGAGAAAGATAAACACCTGCAGACCTGCTTCACCACCTGTGAAGCGACTCCCCTGCAGGTGGGGGCATGTTTCAGTTTTTATTTGGTTTAGGTGTCAGTAAAACCACTAACCTACTTCATTATAAGAAATTATTGTAATTTTATTTATGTATTTTAAAAGACTGATTTTTAAAAAATATTTATTCCCTTTTGTTGCCCTTGTTTTATTGTCGTTGTTATTGATGTTGTTGGACAGAGAATAATGGAGAGAGGAGGGGAAGACGGAGAAAGACACCTCTAGACCTGCTTCACCGCCTGTGAAGCGACTCCCCTGCAAGGCAATCAAGGGCTAGAACCGGATCCTTAAGCTGGTTCTTGTTCTTTGTGCCACGTGCGCTTAACCTGCTCAGCTACCGCCGGACTCCCAAGACTGAATTATTTTAATGAGTGAGACCAGAGCATTGCTTAGCTTGATATACAGTACTGCCAGGGAGTGAACCTGGGACCTCTGGGTCATGGGACTTTTCTCCCTGGCCCTGTATTTTAATGATTTTTTTTTTTTTAAAGAAAAGAAGAAAAAAGTTATCTTGAGATAGACCAGACCACTGGTTAGCTCTGATTTATGGTGGTGCTGGGCATGGAACCAGGGATCTTAGAGCCTTTGCAATGAAAATCTAGTCCTCTGTCACTCTTGCTTGAGCTGTGGTTTGGGGGATAGAGCCTGTGATTTTGGAGTCTCAGACATTATATTCTTATTCCTTAGGATAATCTTGCATTTTAAATTTACTATGTGTTTTTTTTTTTTTTTTTTAAGATTTTATTTATTTATTAGTGAGAAAGTTAGGAGGAGAGAAAGAACCAGACATCACTCTGGTACATGTGCTGCCAGGGATTGAACTCAGGACCTCATACTTGCGAGTCCAATGCTTTATCCACTGCGCCATCTCCTGACCACTAAGTGGTGTTTTTTTAAGTTTTTTTTTTAAGGTTTGTTTCACTTATTGCATGAGAAAGTAAGTATGCAAGCTTTTTTTTTTTTTAAACAGGGGGTTGGGGGGCGTTGAACCAGAGCCACCAGTCTGGTAGGTACATGTGGCATGGGAGGGTCAAACTTGGAACTTTATTTATTTATCGTTAAAGAATTTATTTATTTATTCATGAGAAAGGAGAGAAAGAACCAGCCATCACTCTGGTACATGTGCTGCTGGGGATTGAACTCGGGACCGCATGCTTGAGAGGCTAGTGCCTTAGCCCCTGCGCCACCTCCCGGACCACCAGACTTGGAACTTTAGACATGCAAATCCTACTTCTGTTAAGTGATTTCCTTGGCTGCTATTGGTAGTATTATAAATACTCACGAAAACTGCTGTGTGTGTGTCCTTTTAGTGCCTGACAAATCTTTGTTTTTAAAGAATTTATTTATTTATTTATTCATGAGAAAGAGCCAGCCATCACTCTGGTACATGTGCTGCCCGGGATCAAACTCGGGACCTCATGGTTGAGAATCCAGTGCTTTATCCACTGCACCACCTCCCGGACCACCTGACAAATCTTTTTTTTAAACAATACTTTATTGGCAGTTGGCGGTAACGCAGAGAGGGCTAAGCGCGTGTGACGCGAAGCGCAACAACCGGTTAAGGATCCCGGTTCGAGCCCTCAGCTCCCCACCTACAGGGGCGTCGCCTCACAGGCAGTGAAGCAGATCTGCAGGTGTCTATCTTTCTTGCCCCATCTCTGTCTTCCCCTCCTCTCTCCATTTCTCTTCAACGACAGCAGCAACAACAATAATAATCACAACAATGATAAAACAAGAGTGGAAACAAAAGGGGAAAAAGTGGTCTCCAGGAGCAGTGGATTCCTGGTGCAGGCACTGAGCCCCAGCCATAACCCTGGAGGCAAAAAAACCCAAAAACTTTATTGATTGATTAATGGACAGAGACAAAGAAATCAAGAGTGAAGGGGGAGAGAGTGCAACAGATACACAGACCATAGACATACTTGCAGCACTGCTTCCATCACTCATGAAGCTTTCCCCCCTGCATGTGGGAACTTGGGACTTGCTCACTGAACTTAACAAGGTGCACCACCTCCTGGCCCCATCCCAACAAGTAATCTTGAGCACTTTGCTTAGCTTGAGTGGTAACTTAAAATGATCACCAGCTGTGACCCAGAGGTGGTGTAGTGACTGGAGTGCTGGACTTGAAAGCCATGAGATCTAGAGTTCAGTCCCCTGCAGCACATGTGCCAGAGTGATGCCCTAGCTATTTTTTTCTTTCTGTCTCTGTCTCTCCCTCGATCTCTCTCCTTCCACCCATGATTACGAAACAAAAAGAATATTTAACTGTGTAATCAGAAAATCTGATCAGGTAGTGTCTATTTGTTTTATACCAGAGCACTACTCATCTCTGGTTTTATGGTAGCGTGGGGGTTTGAACCTGGGACTTTGGAGCTTTAGGCATGACAGTCTCTTTGCATAACCATTATGCTATGTACCTACATCAGATCATGTCTAACATCTCTTCAAAATTCTTTTTTGATATAGACAGGGAGGGAGAGAAAAGAGATCACAGCACCAAAGCTTCCTTCATTGTTTTGGAGTCTGGGTCTTGCATGTGCCAAGGCAGTAGGCTATCCAAGTGGGTTGTTTCACCTACCTTTTTTTTGTTGTTGTTGTTCCTTTTTTCCTTCCTTCCTTCCTTCCTTCCTTCCTTCCTTCCTTCCTTCCTTCTTTTTCTTTATTTTTAAATTTTATTGTGACCCAGGAGATGGTGTAGTAGATAAGGTGTTGGATTCACAGCCAAGTTCAGTCCGTAGCATCACATACCAGACTGATGCTCTGGTGCTCTCTCTCTCTCTCTCTCTCTCTCTCCTCTCTATTCATTCATTTGTGTATATTTTTATTTTACCAGAGCACTGCTCAGCTCTGGTTTATGGTAGTACGGGAGATTGAACCTGGGACTCAGGCATGCAAGTCTTTTTGCATAACCGTTATGCTATCTACCCCTGCCCTCTATTCATTTATTTATTCCCTATTTCTTATATACTTTTTTATTTTAGTGGGGGAGGCCGGAGAGAGACCAGAGCACTGTCTAGCTGTTTTGGTGATTCTGGGGCTTGAACCTAGAATCTCAGAACCTCTGACCTGCATAACCATTAAGCTGTCTCCCCAGCCTTGTGATTCTCTTGCTTCTCATTAATACATATTTAAGAAAAATACTGTATTTATTGAGAACTGTAACATATGAGAGAGAGAATATTCATTTAACATTTTATTTGGAGGGAGAGAGAGAGCGAGAACAACAGAGCATCACTCTGGCCCGTGCAGTGTCTGGGATCAAACTCCGGACCTCATGCTCGAGAGCACCATCCTCACATATTATAATCTTTTTTTTTTTTTTTTTTGAGATTTCTTTGTTACTTTTTTTTTTTTTTTGAGATTTATCTATCTATTTATGAGGAGGAGGGGACCAGATCATCATCTCAGAACCTCATGCTTGGGGGCTAACCTTTTATCTACTGTACTACCTCCCAGGCTGCATCATTTAAATTTTTTTAGAGCCTCAGGCATAAAAGTCTTTTTGCATAAGTCTTTTTTTAAAAATATTTATTTTTTCCCTTTTGTTACCCTTGTTGTTTTATTGTTGTAGTTATTATTTATTGTTGTTATTGATGTCGTCGTTGTTGGATAGGACAGAGAGAAATGGAGAGAGGAGGGGAAGACAGAGAGGGGGAGAGAAAGAGAGACACCAGCAGACCTGCTTCACCGCCTGTGAAGCGACTCCCCTGCAGGTGGGGAGCCGGGGGCTCGAACCGGGATCCTTATGCCGGTCCTTGCCCTTTGCACCACCTGTGCTTAACCTGCTGCGCTACAACCCGACTTCCTTGTTATCGCTCCAACCCTTGTGATCTTTTAAATACTTTTTTTTTTTTTTTTTACTCTATTGGGGAAATACTTATTTATAAGACAGTTTTCACATGAGTACAGTTCTTCCCGTTACATGTGTTTGCACACCATTCGCTCTGCGGAGTGAGCCTCACACCACCATTGTGCATCAGATCCGCAGTGCTCTCAACAGCTGCCTCTCACCTTCCCAGAGTCTTTGACTTGACTGTCATAGACCACCCAGTCCACGTTTCACCTTCAGTTTTCCCTTTCTTTCCTTTTTCTTAACTTCCACCTGTAAGTGAGGTCATCAGAATTCATCCTTCTCCTGGCTTACTCCACAAGCTGAGTTCAAGTTCCATCAAAGATAAGACACAGGACAAGACTTGAAGACTTCATGCTTTCTGGCAGCTGAGCAGTTATTGCCATTGTGCATATGTGCTGCAATGCTGCTTTAAGCACAGGTGTGCATAGATCTCTTCAGATAGGTGGTTTAAAAAAATTTTTTTTAATTTATTTATCCCCTTTTGTTGTCCTTGTTTTGTTGTAGTTATTATTGATGTCGTTGTTGTTGGATACGGCAGAGAGAAATGGAGAGAGGAGGGTAAGACAGGGGGAGAAAAAGATAGACACCTGCAGACCTGCTTCACTGCCTGTGTAGCAGCTCCCTTGCAGGTGGGGATCCCGGGGCTCGAACTGGGATCCTTATGCCGGTCCTTGCGCTTTGCGCCACGTGCACTTATTAGCCTGTTGTGCTACCGCCCGACTCCCAGATAGGTGTTTTGTTCTCTTTGGAGAAAGCCCTAGGGTAGGAACTGATAGATCATATTCTAGGTCTGTTTCTTTATCTTATTTTAATGAGGTAGATACAGAGAAAATGATAGATGGATAGAGGATGGGGATGAGTGTGTGCACACACCCACACATATCCAAGCACTGCCTTCTAGCTCTGGCTTATAGTGATGATGGGGACTGAACCTAGGACCTCAGACTCACAGGCATGAAAGTCTTTTGCTTACCCATTATGATCTCTCCCTAGCTGGTAGGCCCACTTCTGTTGCTCTTAGGAATCTTCAAACTGTTTCCACAGGGGTTGAGCCAATTTACATTGCTATTGGCTGTGTAGAAGTGTTCCTCTTATTTCTTTCTTAGTCTTTTCTTTTTAATAACTTTAGGAATTTAATTGCTTTTTTTTCAGTGTTTTTATTATTGAATAGAAAAAGAGAAATTGAGAAGGGAGGGGGAGATAGGGAATGAGACAGACACCTGCATCACCACTCTTAAAGCTTTTCCGCTGCAGGTGGGGACCAGGGGCTTGAACCCAGGTCCTTGCACACTGCAATGTATGTGTTTAACCAGGTGCTCCACTGCCTGGCTTTTCTTTTTAAGGCTTATCTTTTTTTTTTTTTTTTTTTTTTCTTTTTTCCTAGTGATTTAATAATGATCAACAAGATTGTGGGCTAAGAGGGGTTTCCACCACCAGAGAGTTCTGTATCTCAGCCCTTCCATTGGAAGGTTCCCAATTTATCCCTCTGGGAGTATGGACCAAAGATCTTTACAGGGTGTAGAAGGTGGGAGATCTGGCTTCTGTAATTGCTTCTCTACTGGATGTGGGCATTGACAGATTGACTCATACTTCCAGCCTCTTTCTTTCTCTCTCTTTCTGTCCTTTCTTTTTGCCTTCAGAGTTATTGCTGGGCCTCTGTGCCTGCACTATGAATCCACTGCTCCTAGAGGTCATTTTTCCCATTTTTGTTGCCCTTGTTACTGTTGTTATTGCTATTGGATAGGACAGAGAGAAATTGAGAGAGTAGAGGAAGATAGAGGGGGAGATGAAAGATAGACACCTGCAGACCTGCTTCACTGCTTGGGAGACAACCCCTCCTGCAGGTGGAGAGCCAGGGCCTCCAACCGGGATCATTTAGCTTGTCCTTGCACTTAACACCATGTGTGTGCTTAAACCCACTGCGCTGCACTATCCTGATTCTGCCCCCCCCCCCCTCCCTCTACCCTGTTTCTGTCTTTCCCTAGTGGGGCAGGGCTCTGAGGAGGCGGGGTTCCAGGACACATTGGTGAGGTTGTCTGCCCAGGGAAGTTAGGTTGGTGTCATGGAAACATCTGCAGCCTGGTGGCTGAAAAGCATTAAGATATAAAGTAGAACAAATTGTTTAATAATAAGGAACCTAAATGTAAGAATAGAGCAGATGAGACTTGGGGTCTCCATTTTGGAAGAAGCTAGGTAGTCTATTTTAGCTGTTTTCCATGGGGACCATGACTTTACTAATAAGACTTAACATTTTAATCAAAACTCTCACTTTTACTTTCTAGGAGGGAGAGAATTGCATCAGTTGACCCTTGGTGTTTTGTTTTTCTTTTCTCCTCTATTTAAAGGTAATCTTGTCTTTTAAAAGTTCACTACGCATGCAAACTTAGTATAATTTTCTGTTTGATGTAGCATTCTATATTTTGTTGGTAAAAATATAAAGTTTAGGGGCAGGGTGGTGGTACACCTGGTTGAGCACACATGTTAAAATGTGCAAGGATCCGAATGTTTGAACCTGGGTCTTTGCACATGGTAACGTGTGCTCAACCTGGTGCGTGGTCAATTCCTATTCCACTCCTCCCCTCGGTCCCCACTACACCCCACCCAGTTTCCCTCTCTCAATTTCTGTCCCATCATGAAAAAAAGGAAGGGAGGGAGGGAGGAGGAAAAGACATGAAGAACGAAATGGTCACTGGGAGTGGTGGATTTATTGTACAGGTAGCCAAGTACCAGCGATAACCCTCATTAAAAAAAGCAGGTGGGGTTGGGCTGTAGCTCAGCGGGTTAAGTGCACATGGTGCAAAACTCAAGGACTGGGTAGTGATCCCAGTTTGAGCCCCTGGCTCCCCACCTGCAGGGGGGGTCGCTTCACAAGCAGTGAAGCAGGTATCTTTCTCTCACCTTCTCTGTCTTCCCCATCTCTCTCCTTTTCTCTTTGTCCTATCCAACAACAACGACAGCAATGACAACAATAATAATAACCACAATAATGATAAAAACAAGGGCATCGAAAAGGAAAATAAATAAAATATTTTTTAAAAACCTACTACTTTAGTCCATTTTTCTGAAACTATTTTCTTACAGATTAAAGTATTGGAGCCATGGGAATAAAAGTTCAACGTCCTCGATGTTTTTTCGACATTGCCATTAATAACCAACCTGGTAAGAAAAGTAATGTTCCCATTTAACATGGTAGATAAGTATTTGATATTAAATTACTAAAGAGTTTAAACCATGTTTTTCAGCTGGAAGAGTTGTCTTTGAATTATTTTCTGATGTGTGCCCCAAAACATGCGAGAACTTCCGATGTCTCTGTACAGGTTTGTTGACATTTGTAGTTACCGTGATCTTTCTGTTTGACTGTGGGTTATATAGATTTTTTATTTCTTTTTCTTTTCTTTCTTTTTTTTAACCAGAGCACTGTTCAGCTCTGGCTTATGGCGGTGCGGGGGACTGAACTTGAGACTTTGGAGCCTCAAGCATGAGAGAGTGTTTGCATAACCATTATGCTATCTACCCTCTGCTAGATTTTTGATTTCTGACATTGTTTCCTCATGTGTGTTATTTCCTTCTACAGATTGTGCAGCATTGACTAGGATGCAAAAATAGCTTAGAAATATTTGTTGGGAGTCAGGCGGTAGCGCAGTGGGTTAAGCACATGTGGCGCACAGCGCAAGGACCAGCGGAAGGATCCCGGTTCGAGCCCCCGGCTCCCCACCTACAGGGGAGTCGCTTCACAAGCAGTGAAGCTCATCTGCAGGTGTCTTTCTCTCCCCCTCTCTGTCTTTCCCTCCCCTCTCCATTTCTCTCTGTCCTATTCAACAACAATGACATCAATAATAACTACAACAACAAAACAACAAGGGCAACAAAAGAAAATAAATAAATATAAAAAAAGAAATATTTGTCATAGATTTTATCTGAAGTTGACCATTATACTCTCCAGAAAATGAGTGACTTTTTTCAATAAAATTTTTTTACCTTCTACTAAGACAGAAAATTTGACATTTTAGAAAAGTTTGTATAGTTCAGTAGAGGCATATTTGACAACTTTCATTTTGCTAATTAAGCTAGAATATGAATTTGATTGATTTGGGTTTTTTTGTTTTATTTTTTAAATGGAGCACTGCACAGCTCTTAGACTTGGGCATAAAAGTTGTTTGCTTAATCATTGTGCTATCTTCTTCTGTCCTTTATTTCTTTTCTACTAAATGCCTACTTTTTTTTTTTTTAACAGGTGAAAAAGGGACAGGGAAATCAACTCAAAAGCCTTTACATTATAAAAGTTGTCTCTTTCACAGAGTTGTCAAAGATTTTATGGTTCAAGGTGGTGACTTTAGTGAAGGTAAGACTTGGGATACCATGAAGTCAAATCAGGTTGCCATGTTGTTAAATATCATAAGTCCCCAAATGAGCTATTTCTCTGTATTTTCCCAGTTTTCTTCTCCTTTATTACTCTTTAGTCAGATGGTCAGAACTTTTCATAGAAAGAAGTAAACCAAATTCAAGCCCCAGTCTCCACTTGTGGGGAAGAAGCTTCACAAGTGGTATAGCAGTGCTGCAAGTGTTTTTCTCTCCCTTTCTATTTTCCCCCTTACCTCTCAATGTCTCTATTAAATAAGTAAAATTTATTTAAAGAGAGAGAGATAGGAACCAGTTAAATTATTTTCTAGAAGTTAAACATTTGATGTGAAGATTCCAGATTTGTGAAGCACACATTGAATGAAATGCAGGCTAAGCTGGAAACCGTAAAAAATAAACTTGATCATGCAGAGGAAAAGACCATGAGGAATAAAGGACAAAATGACCATAGTCTCTCCAATGCAAGAGGGAAGAGAAACAAGGTTTACACAGCCACATGGTAGTGCACTTGGTTCAGTGAACACATTACCAAGCACAAGGTCTCAGCACCAAGCCCTTGTCCCCACCTGAAGAGAGGAAACTTCACAAGAGGTACAAGTGAGTCGGGTGGTAGCACAGTGGGTTAAGCGCTTGTGGCTCAAAAGCGCAAGGACCAGTGTAAGGAACCCTGTTCGAGCCTCCCAGCTCCCCACCTGCAGAGGAGTCACTTCATAGGCGGTGAAGCAGGTCTGCAGGTGTCTCTCTTTCTCTCCCCCTCTCTGTCTTCCCCTCCTCTCTCCATTTCTCTCTGTCCTCCCAACAACAACAACAGCAATAACAACAGTAACTACAACAATAAAGGCAACAAAAGGGAATAAATAATTTTTTTTTTTAAAAAAGGTGCAACAGTGCTGCAGGTGTCTTTCCCTCTCTATTTCCCCTATAGCTCTCAGTTTCTGTCCTATCAAAAGAAAGCAGAGAAAAACTTAGAGAAAAGAGAGAGAGAAATAAAATTTTGGAAAAATGAAGTAACTATTACAAATAACATTCTCCTTAAGCAATGTAAATATAAGGGTAATGGGAATTTTAGAAGGAAAAGAGTGAGAAGAGACTAGGGACCTTATTCAAAGAAATAATAGTTAAGTTTTTCTAAATCTAGGGAACAACCAGAACATGGATGTTCAATTAGCTCAAGAATGCCCAAATCAGTAAGCTCAAAACAGTCCACACTGAGACCCATCATTGTAAAACTATCAAGTCAGGGACAAATTAAAAGAGACTAATGTTCCATAGAGAGGCATCACTACAGACAACCACCAGAGATCTCAGCAGAAATGACATTCAAAATTCTAAAATACAAGAACTGTCATCATTCAAATATGAGGGAGAAATAACATCTTTTCAGACAAAAGAACTAATGGAGGGGTTGGGAGATAGCTTAACCGTGGGGAGCACACCTTTGTCTTCACAAAGATGCAGGTTTGACTCCTGTGCTACTGTGTGGAAGCATCTGCACAGGAGAAGCTCCCCCAGTGGTGGAGTGGTGCTGTGGAATCTATCCTTCTGTCTCACCCTCGGTCAGAAAAAAAGAAGGAAAGGAAAGGAAAGGAGGGAGTCAGTCAGGATTCAGTGATAGGAACATGTAAGCATGCTGCTCCAGTAGTAACTCTGGTGGACAAAAAACACAAAAACAAAACAGTAGAGTTTGCTACTATCAGACCTGCCTTACAAGAATTATTTTGAGTTTTATAGGAAAAAAAAAAAACCAAAGGAACAAAATCCCAAGCACTGTAGTAAACACTGAAACATAATCAATGGTAATATAGGACTATAGTAGAACATAACGGGGGAGAAGGGTAGAAACAGTGAAATTCCAATGACAGTGAGTTGAGACTAGCTCAGAAAGACTGCCATACATAGAGCAAATTAGATGCAGCCCTCATGGTCACTGTAAAATAAAGACTGTAAAGAAAGAATAAATTGAGTAGCTCACCATAGAGAGCCACCAGCATGAAAAGACAAAGAAATGGGAAGCCAAGAAAATGTAGAAGAACGGAGAGAGGGGGAGAGAGTCAGTGAATAAACCATGGGCTCATGACTACTGAATGGACTGGAAAGCAAACAAACCCAGAATCCATCCATCTATAATGTGCAATAAGAAACTCAGATTTCATATGAAGATAAGCACAGGCTCAGAGTGAAAGGCTCTAGCAAGGTGTTCCAAGTCAACAATACAGAGAAAAGGCAAGAAGGGACTATGCTCATATAAAATAAAAGAGACCATAAATGGACACTCTGTAAATGACAAAAAGACCAATCCTAAAAGTTACATTCAGAATATATGCTGCCACATGTAGAAAATAAATGGTAGCTTCCTTTCTGTCCTACCAAATCAATAAAATTAAAAAAAATGAAATTTCAGGAGTCGTGCGGTAGCAGCGGGTTAAGCTCACATGGTGCAAAGGACAGGTGTAAGGACGGGTGTAAGGATCCCAGTTCCAGCCCCCTGCTCCCCACCTGCAGGGGAGTCGCTTCACAGGCGGTGAAGCAGGTCTGCAGGTGTCTCTCTTTCTCTCCCCCCTCTGTCTTCTCCTATCTCCATTTCTCTCTGTCCTGACAGCAACAACATCAATAACAATAATAACTACAACAATAAAACAAGTGCAACAAACGGGAAAATAATTGTTTAAAAAATGAACTTTCTCACAGGGATGAAAAAAAAAGGAAAGAAAATAAATGATAGTTGTGGCTTCTAAGGATACATTTATAGTCACAGTAATAGTGAGGGGTCTAACATTACCACTTACAATAAACCATCTAAAAGAAATAGAACAAATTGACCTTAGATGAAGTTGTAGATGAGATGAACTTAATAGATACAGAAAATTCTATCCCCCAGAAGAAATGAATGCATATTCTGTTAAAATGTTTATAGAACATTCTAAAGGATTGACCATTATTGGGACAGGAAATTCATCTACTAGAAATTAATATTGAAACCATAAAAATTTTTCAGTCGGTGATCCTGAATGGCGAACAAAGTCTTTGCAAGCCAGAGTCAACTGAACGTTAAAGTGAATGCATAAAACCAAGAGGGCTTATTCCAGGGATGCAGCATCGTTCAGTATCAATAATTTAGTTGACTCAGTCCACAATTTAAGTAACATGGAAGCAAGAAAATCACCCATTTTTCTCTCTAGATTCAGAGAAAGTTTTTGAACAAGAATCAGACTCCTTTTATGACTAAAGAAAATGAGCATTGAGGGAACATTCCTCAGCTTAGTAAAGGCAGTGTAGTCAACATTGTGTTCATTGGTGAGAAACTAGCTTTCACTGTTAGATCAGGAAGGAAGACCAGTCGCCTGTCTGTCTACTGTTGCTGTTAATGTTGATCATAGTAGTAAGATTTATAGCCATAGCACTTGGGCAAGAAAAGTAAAAAAAAGGGATCCACATTGGAAGAGAAGAAATAAATCATCACTAATTGTATGTTATGTAAATATACATAGAAAATCTAAAAGAATCCATCAGGAAGAAAAAAAAAAAAAGATTTGTCATGTCCCTTTAAGTACTCTTAATTTAGTCATTCCACACTTTTTTTCTTTTTTGTTCTGGTTTATGGTGGTGCAGGGGATTGATCCTGGGACTTTAGAGCCTCAGGCATGAGAGTCTGTTTGTATAACCACTATGCTATTCACCCTCCGCCCCAGAACACCTACTTTGTAAGAAGCAGTTAATGTTGGTATCTTCTAGTTCTAAGAATTTATATGAATGTATTTTATTTTATTTTAGGAAATGGACGTGGAGGGGAATCTATTTATGGAGGATTTTTTGAAGGTAAAAATGTTTGTTTTTAAAGTGTTTTTTTAATGTTTCTAATCAAAATCATCCAGTTGGCTTTTCTTTATCAAACTAATAGAATAATTAAACTTTATGGCAGCATCCAACCACCTTTAATGAATCTGGATGTTCCTTTTCTTTTGAAAAATATACTTTTTATAAAGGTAGAATTTTTGTTTTTGTGTCATATTAGTGCATATTATTTTGTGGACTCCTGATCTTTAATAAACTTAAGAATTGTACTAGGAATGGTCTAAGTGGTGGCGCACCTGGTTCAGCACACATGTTACAGTGTGTAAGGGCCCAGGTTCGAGCCCCCATCCCTACCTGAAGAAGGAAAGCTTTGCGAGTGGTGAAGCAGGGCTGCAGGTGTCTCTCTGTCTCTCTCCCTCTCTATCACCCCCTTCCCTCATGATGTCTGGCTGTCTCTATCAAATAAATAAAGATAATAAAAAATTTTTTTTTAATTCTTACCCAAAAAAGAATTGTATTAGGATAGGAAATTTCAGAGCGTGAACTTAATATTTAGTAAAGAAAATTCAGCTTTATTAGTAACAAATCTTTTCGATATTCTAAAATTGACTAACATTTTCATTAGGTTAAGATACTCTGGAATAAAAAAAAAACTTTATTGAGGAAATGTTGATTTATAAGATTCTTGTCACAGGAATACAGACCCACATCTCCCCAAGATCTGTGTCAACACTCCTCACACTCTCTCAAACTGTCACCCTCCTCTAGTATACAGCACTGGGATCCCAACCTACACTTTGTGTTTAATTAATGTAAAGATCACTGAGAGATCATAAATGTCTTTACGTAGGAATAATTTAGTATTTTTCATCTTTCATTTTTGAAATTTTGTAGAATCTCATTTGGCATTCTAGTTGCTGTGTTCCCATATTTGAACTCAAAATCTAAAAGCAACCTCCTTAAAATGATTTTGCGGCACAGATTCAGTGTCTCTGTCTTCAAAATAACTTAACGCACCTTCATATGCTCAAAAGAAATGATCTTCAGGAGTTCGTTTTTTATTTAAGCAATTAAAATTGTTGACTTTCAAAAATTATAAAGGAATATAAATGGAAAGAAGGAACTAGTAAATTTGGCTTTGTAGCAAGATAATCTAAAAAGGGGACTTCATGTGATCCAGGAGATGCACCATGGTTAAAGGGTGGACTGTCAGGCATGAAGTCCTGGGTTCCATCCTGGACAGCACATGTACCCGCACATGTAATGTCTGGTCATTTATCCTCCTGTCCCTCTCATTAATAAATAAAAATACTTTTTCAAAAAGAGGAGAATTTATTAGTATTTATTTTCTCTAATAACGTGACTTGTGTCTAAATTTTGTCACTAAAGAATAGGAAGCTTTGGGGGCCAAGTAGTGGTGCACCTTGTTAAGTGCACACATTACAATGCACAAGGACAAAGGTTCAAGACTCTGGTCCCCACCTGCAGGAGAAAAGCTTCACAAGTGGTGAAGCAAGGCTGCAGATTTCTTCCTATCACTTTCCCTCTCTGTCTTTGCCCTCCCATCTCAGTTTCTTTCTTGTCTCATTCCAATAATAAATAAATAAAAATTTAAAAAAACTAAAAAAAAAAGAATAGAAGATATGAACGCAAAGCTTAAAAAGGCATCAAGATGAAATTTCTTTGAAGGTTTTGTTTACAATATAAACTAAAACTTTGCTTCTCTATAGATGAGAGCTTTGCTGTTAAACACAACAAAGAATTTCTCTTGTCAATGGCCAATAGAGGGAAGGATACAAATGGTTCACAGTTCTTCATGTAAGTATTTATGATCTGATACTTAAAGTGTTCTTTCTTTTTTTTCTAACTTCCTTCAATGTGGTAGGAGTCAGGCCTGACCCTGGGTGACATACTAAGTGAGCTATTATCCCAACACCCTGTGATTAATTTTTAAAAGCTGACCTCGAGTTCTGCGACCAGTTGACCTGACTCAGTCCACTATTGTCTTTATTTTATTAGATAGGACAGAGAAATTGAGAGGAGAGGGGAAGGTAGAGAGGGAGAGAGAAAACCGCCTGCAGACCTGCTTTGCCACTTTTAAAGCATCCCCACGGCAGGTGGGGAATGGGGGCTCAAACCTGGGTCCGTGTGTGGGTTCTTGTGTGGGTCGTTGTACAAGTCCTTGCTCATGGTACTATGTGCGCTTAACTGGATATACCTCCACCACCACCCCATATTTTTATATTTTGTTTTGTCTTTATTGGGGGGATTAATAGTTTATAGTGGACAGTAAAATATAGTAGATGGTAAATGTGTAACATTTCTCCGTTTTCTACAAAACACTCTAATCCACCACTTAGATCCTCTTCCACCATCATGTTCCAGGACTCGAGCACTCCCCCATGCCCCAGAGTCCTTTACTTTGGTGAAATACACCAACTCCAGTCCAAGGTCTGCTTTGGCTTTCCTCCCTCAGTTTTTACTTTTCCACTTGTGTCTGTGAGTGAGATCATCCCATGTTCATCCTTCTCTTTCTGGATTATCTCACTTAATATGATTCCTTCGAGCTCCATCCAAGATGAGGTGAAGAAGGTGACTTCATCATTCCCCACTGCAGGGGAGTGCAGGTCTGCAGGTGTCTATCTTTCTCTCCCCCTCTGTCTTCCCCTCTTCTCTCCATTTCTTTCTGTCCTATCTAACAATGATGACATCAATAACAACAACAACAATAAAAAACAAGGGCAACAAAGGGGACAATAAAGAAATATAAAATAAAAAAAAGGTGAATTCACCATTTTTTAATAGCTGAGCAGTAACTTCCATTGTGTACCACAACTTACTCAGCCACTCATCTGTTGGACACCTGGGTTGCTTCCAGATCTTTTTGGATGGGTGTATTAGATTCCTTAGTGTTGGTATGCTTCTAAATTCTGCTTCTAAGACCCCTTCTGTTGCATTGTTTGACGTTGTAGTCTATTTACATAATCATTGTTTTCATTGATTTAATCCCCACTGGTTCGTGGGATATTTCCCTTCTCCCCACCCCCTATCCTACGTACTTCCTCTTCCTGACACTTCTGCCTCAGGAGACATAAAAGACAGGGCTTTCAAATGAAGAAAGATTAGAAGAGATTAGATTGTTGAACTGCATCCCCGCTTGTCAATAAAGATTGAACTGCGTTCCCAGCTCAGCCGTGAGCCCCTGGTCATCTCTCTCCCGCTCGTGAAGCTAGACCAGCAAATGACGACGCCCTGAACAAGGACTGACACCTTAGGATATATCCCCAGAGAAGAATTGTAGGGTCATAGTGTAGATCCACTTCTAGCCTTCTGAGAGTTCTCCAGACTGTTGTCCACAGTTGCTGGACTAATTTACATCCCACTAGCAGTGTAGTAGGGTTCCTTTGTCCACACAACCTACGTAGCATTTGTTGCTGACTTTTCTGATGTATGACATTCTCACAGGGATGAAGTGGTATCTCATTGTTGTCTTTATTTGCATTTCTCTGACAATGACTTGGAGCAATATTTACATATGTCTGTTGGCCTTTTGGATGTCTTTGGTGATTTTTTCTTTTTGCTGAGTTTGGTGAGTTCTTTTTTTTAAATCATTTTTATTTATTTATTTGATGCAGAGAAATAGAGAGGGGAGGGAGGTAGAGAAGGGAAGAGACAGAGAAACACCTGCAGCCCTGCTTCACCACTCGTGAAGCTTTCCCCTGCAGGTGGGGACCGGGGTCTTGAACCCAGGACCTTGCACACTGTAATGTGTGTGCTTAACCAGGTGAGCCACCGCCTGGCCCCTGGTGAGTTCTTTATACATGTTGTTTATTTGCCTCTTGTCTGATGTATGGCATGTGAAGATCTCTCATTCTATAAGGGGTCTCTTTGTTTGGTGGTGGTTTCTTTTGCTATGCAGAAGCTTTTCAATTTAATGTTGTCCCATTGGCTTATTTTTGTTTTAGTAAGTATTTATAGTTTCTGGTCTAACATCCAAGTCCTTGATCCATTTGGAATTTACTTTAGTCTCTGATGAAATAAAGTGCTTCATTTTCATTCTTCTGCACGTTTCAACCCAATTTTTCTAACACCATTTGTTGAAGAGACTTTCCCCCATTTAATAGTCTGGGCACTTTGGTTGAGGATTTGACGTACACAGATTTAGGGGGGAGATCTGGATTTTTATGTAAGCATTCAAGCTTTTCATTGTGGTCAGCTGGTTTAAAAATTTTAAGCTAGATGGTCAGGTGATAGTGCAGTGGATTAAGCAGACGTGGCACAAAGCGCAAGGACCGACAGAAGGTTCTGAGTTCAAGCCCCTGGGTCCCCACTTGCAGGGTTGCTTCACTGGTGGTGAAGCAGGTCTGTAGGTGTCCGTCTTTCTCTCCCCCTCTGTCTGCCCATCTCTCTCAATTTCTTTTTGTCCTACTCAACAACAACAGCGATGGCAATAATAAAATTACAACAAAGGTAACAAGGGCAACAAGATGGGGAAAATGGCCTCTAGGGGCAGTGGATTCGTAGTGTAGGAACCAAGCCCCAGCAATAACCCTGGAGGCAAAAAAAAAAAATTAAAATAGTAGGGCAGGGTTAGATAGCATAATGGTTATGCAGAGACTCTCGTGTCTGAGGTTCTGAAGTCCCAGGATCAATCCTTACACCACCATAAGCCAGAGCTGAGAAGTGCTCTGATAAAAATAAAATAAAATAAAACAGTATATAAACTTTTTCTGTTGGATTCCTACAAAATATGTGCATGAATCATCAGTGACTTAAGCTTTAACTATTTAAAATACTGATATTGAAAAGTACTAATGTTAGGCCTATGAAACTGATTGAATGGTTTCATATGAATGTCCCATATAAAACATACAGTTTTAAATACTCACTAAGAACCCGGTCAAGGGGGTTGGACAATGGCACCTCGTTAAGCTCACGCAGTGCAAATTGTAAGGACCTGCACAGGGTCCAGCCCCTATTTCCCCATCTGGGGGGGGGGGGCGGTTGCTTCACAAGAAGTGAAGCAAGTCTGCAGGTGTCTATCTTTCTCTCCCTTTCTCTGTCTTCCCCGTCCCTCACAATTTCTCTCTGTCCTATCCAATAAAATGGGAAAAAATGACCTCCAGAAGCAGTGGATTCCTAGTGTAGACACTGAGCCCCAGCAATAACCCTGGAGGCAGAAGTGGGGAAAAAAAAAAAAAAAAAAAAGAGCCCAGTCAGGAAGAGCAGAGGGTAATAGCAGTGCCAGAATGTCAACTAACTTTACATGTAAATTGTCGATGAGTATTTTATACTTTGACAGTCTTAAATATAAGTTGTATAGAAAACATTTTGCATTCTATTCTAGTCAAAGTCAGTGTGATAAGATTCTGTTATGGTATGATAACATGATTTTTACAATTTTGTTTCCAATACAGTTATTTCTTTTTCCTTTTTAGAGATGCTAACTTTATTTTTCTCTGACTTTGTTTTTATTCTTCTGTCTGAATTCCAAAAGAACAACGAAGCCAACTCCTCATTTAGATGGGTAAAGATTATTTTATTTGCTTTATGACTTACTTTAAATTCATGTAAGGATAAGAAACTTTTACTTAGTCATGTTTACTTGAATCTTTAGGCATCATGTTGTTTTTGGACAAGTGATTTCCGGTCAAGAAGTTGTGAGAGAGATAGAAAACCAGAAAACAGATGCAGCTAGCAAACCATTTGCTGAAGTGCGGATACTCAGTTGTGGAGAACTGATTCCCAAGTCTAAAGGTAAGAACAAAAATTTTTGTGTATATTAAACACACATATATGTTAAATAATTGGCATGAACTTCACATTAAATGAAATGAGAGTATGAAGTTACTGGGCTTTGCTTGTTTTCTTCATGCATGCCAGGGAGTGAACTCGGGGCCTTCACATATTCACAGTGAGCTTCTTCATCTTTTTTAAAGCAGGAGAGGATCAGAGAGAAAGTGAACTACACTACACAGCCACCTAGAGAACTCCCCTAATGCCATCCATGGGACTCCTTCCACAGTACCATAGCTTGAACCTAAGGTCTCATGCACTATAAGGGGCACACTCTAGTGAATGAGTAGTATCTCCTGGCCCTGGTTTTGTGCCTTTTAAATGTGTTTATCTGATTTTCAGCTTTGATCATTTACTAGAGAATTGGTTAACTTTTCATTTTTATTAATTTGTGATAAGTAATCCTTCTATTCCCACTTGGTTGCTATGAAAACTGTACTTGTAGGCAGGGGTAGATAGCATACTGATTATACAAACAGACTGTCATACCTGAGGCTCCGAAGTCCCAGGTTTAATCCCCTATGCCACCATAAGCTAGAGCTGACCAGTGCTCTGGTAAAAAACAAAACAAAACGAACAACAACAGAAAACTACACTTGTGTTTAAAAACTATACTTGTCTAAATAGCTTCCTGAATAAATACTTTTCTAGGGAAAGAAATAGGATGATAGTTGAAGACAATAACGAACTAAAATACTTGAGGGGATTAAATCATTTACTCTTTGTACACTGCATAGATTCAGAAGCACTTGTCATGTTTTAAAGGCTCTTCTTGGGAGCCGGGCAGTGAGGCAGTAGTTTAAGCGCACATGGTGCAAAATGCAAAGACTGGCATAAGGATCCCGGTTGGAGCCCCCCCCCCAACCCCGCTCCCCACCTGCAGGGGGGGTCGCTTCACAAGTAGTAAAGCAGGTCGGCAGGTATCTATCTTTCTCTCCCCCTCTCTGTCTTCCCCTCCTCTCTCCATTTCTCTCTGTCCTATCCAACAGTCACAGCAATAACAACAATGGTAATAACAACCACAACAATAAACAAGGGCAACAAAAGGGGAAAAAATAGCCTTTAGGAGCAGTGGATTCCTAGTGCAGGCACCGAGCCCCAGCGATAACCCTGGAGGCAAAAAAAAAAAAAAAAAAAGAAGCTCTTCTGCTCTTCTTGACACCAGAACACCATATTAACTTCAAACTAACAATAAAAGACAAGCTGTTATATGAAGTGGTAAGAATTTTGTTTTAAGTAAATATTTTATTTATTTTGTTATTTTGTTTTTGTCTTGTTGATCAGAGCACCCCAGCTCTGGCTATTGGTGGTGCCCAGGGACTGAACTTGGGATTTTAAGTCTTTATTGTATATGAAATATTTAACTGGTGCCACTGATAACAGATACTGGGTCCAGAATTGTAATGAGGTGAGATTAACTTCAAATTTATACAAAGCAATAAAATAATAAGCTGATTCTGATTTTGGTATCCTTAAAAGGAGTAATAGTAATATCAGTACTTTGCATGATTAGTAAATGTGAACATCAAATGTAATTTTTTTCTGATTCTTTTTCAAAAATATTTATTTTCCCTTTTGTTGCCCTTGTTTCTTTATTGTTATTGATGTCACCATTGTTGGTTAGGACAGAGAGAAATGCAGAGAGGAGGGGAAGACAGAGGTTGAGAGAAAGAGAGACACCTGTAGACCTGCTTCACTGTTTGAGAAGTGACTCCCCTGTAGGGGCTCGCTGGTCCTTGCACTTGGCGCCAGGTGCGCTTAACCCTCTGCGCTACTGCCCAACCGCCCTTTTTCTGATTCTTACAATAATCCCTGATATTATTCCCTTTGTTTTATAGATGAAGCTAATCAAGGAGATTAAGTTATTTATCACACCAAGGCATCTGATGCCTTTTGCTGGTTTTATTATATGTTGGAAATATATTAAAATTCAAATGTCTTTAATATTGAAGACATTTAAATGTTCCTTTTTAGAACTTCCCTAGTAGAAATTTTTATCTTAATTTTTAGTTATAACTTATTGTGTAATACTTTCAAATAAGCACATTTTTGCCTTATTTTAAGTAGAAAAGGCCTTTTTAAATGTTATATCTCTGCAGTATACTTTGATTCTGTTGATCTCTTTTCCTTCTGTCATATCAAATATATGCTTTCTAAACCACTGTAGGATTACTCTAGCTTATAATGAGACTGTTATATAAATTGGTGTTCATGAATCTGTCTGCACTTAATATATGCAAATAAGATAGCATACCAGCTTGAATGCACATACTACCATGCCATGCACAAGGGTCCCACTCACCACAATCAGGGGGCATATTTCAGAGCAATGAGGCAGGTGTGCAGATGTCTATCTTCCTTTCTGCCTTTTTATTTCCCTCTCTCCTTTCAATTTCTCTTTGTCCTATAAAATAAAATAGAAAGGAGAAAACTAACCTCTTGGAGTGGTGGATTTGCTGGCACAGAGCCCCAGTGATAATAACCCAAGTGGCAATTAAAAAATTGAAAAAAGATATGATGAATGTTTTCTTTGGTTCCAGAAAGAGTGAGTGGTTATTGAGTGTTTACACCCCCTTTTTTTTTTTTTTTTAAAGATTATTTTTAAAAGTGTTTAATTATCTTTATTTGTTGGATAGAAATAGTCAGAAATTGGGAGGGGAGGGCAAGATAGAGAAGGAGAGAGACAGAGATACCTACATCACTGCTTCACCACTTGTAAAGCTTTCCCCCTGCAAGTGGAGACTGAGGGGCTCGAACCTGGGTCTTTTTGCATTGTAACATGTGCGCTCAACCAGGTATACTACCACCTGGCACCTGCACCCTTTTTTTTAAAAAAAAAAAATGAAAATACAAAAGCAGTCTGTACTAACATTTCAAGTTTTAGGCCTCGAATCTATTTAGTTCTTCAGAGTGTTAGTATATTTGAAATATTTTGGTGTAAGGCACTGCTGTCACATTACGTAGGAAATCTTTTTAATCAGATAGATCATGAATGCAGCAGAGACTAGAGCCATACAGTGTAGTCCATACAGTGCTAGGGGTCAAATCCCGTGCATTGCCAGTCAGCCATATGCCTTCTTCATCTTTTATTTTCTGCTTGACATATGATTTATTTTTTTAAGATTTTGTTTGTTTATTTACTTATTAGAAAGATAAGAGAGAAAGAATCAGACATCACTCTGATACATGTGCTGCCAGGAATCAAACTCAGGACCTCATGCTTGTGAGTCTAATGCTTTATCCACCGTGCCACCTCCCAGACCGCAACAGATGATTTATTTTTCATATGTTTTGTAGTCTTTAATGTTTCTTAAAATATAATCTGTGCTTATACAAGTGAGATCTATTCTGAGCTTGTGAAAGTTAAGGATACTGTGTAACTTTTGTATACACAGAAAGATTGGGGTAATAAAGCTTACATTCCAAACCTTGAAAATGGTAATCAGAATGTCTAGTCAATTTAGCATAAAGATTGATTTGGTATTAGAGAGTTACAGTGTTTGAATATTTGCTGAATGAATGAGGAAGTGAATGAATGTCACTCTTTATACATATTATTACTTGTGTCTTTATAGTATGTTTTCACCTGAAGAGATACTCTTTTTGTGTTTGCCATTATAGCCAAGAAATTGTATTGAAATTTCCTGTTGTTTCTGACTGTGCGTTCTCAAACTCCTAAGTGTCTGCCCAAAGCCAGTCCCAACAGCACTGGAAGAAGCTTCAGTGCTGTGGTTTCTTTCCCTCTGTCTCTACCTCTCTGATTGATGAAGGCCTGGTAACAACCCCCAAAACTTTTTTGTTTTGAGTTATACTTCCTATGCCTAATCTGTTTTGGGTTACACTGTAGAAAGAAAAAAAGATTTTTTTAAAAAAGCATTTATTAATTAGAGAACCAGAGCATCTGATGTTGGGGATCTAACTTGTTACCTCATGCTTAAGCTCAGTGCTCTCTCCACTGTGCCACCAACTAGGTTGCAAAGAAGAGGTCTATATGTCTAAGATCACACAGTTACCCTGTCTTATAGATACCTGTTATCCTAAAATTACCATTCAGAACATTGGTCAGAATGGATTTTGTCATGCATCTATGACATAACTTTTTAGGTAGAGCTGTGTTTTATATTTAGTTTGTAAGTCTGATTGCCTCCTTACGAGACTTAAATTGAGACTAGTTGAAAAGTTTTGTGCAACACTGGTGTCCATCATCATATTTAAAACCTAGTTTGAGAGATTTACACCCCAGTTTAAAAAAGAAATAAATACAGAATCTTTTTTTTCTTTTCCTAACTTCCTGAAAGAAAACAAAGACTTCTGAAGAAATCTGACTGTCTGGGCCCACCTGTATATGGCCTTGGTGAGTCTGGGCAATCTTCTTGGGCCTTTCTCCTTTGTTGTTGTGAGATTGGAAATGATGGTGGCTTTTTGTTTTGTTTTGTTTTTGTGGCTATTTGAGTGTGGCTGAGAAGGTTCAGAATCAAGGAGACAAACCTTCCAGTTGACGGAGAGCTTGAATGTTGGATGTGAAGGCCAATAAAAACTGCATACTTTTAGAGGCTGTCAGGAGGCAAAGATAGAACACTTTGATTAAGGTGCTTCCTGGTTTCTCAGGAGTTGCCATGATCTTCACTCGTGTTAATCTTTTCAGAGTAGTTCCCAGCATTTGTTTATAGAAGTCTATCTTGGCCATGTAGAAGAGATTGGGGGGGGGGGTGTTTGTTGTTTTCCAAAAAAGTGTATGGAAATACAAATGGTAAAATAAGGCCATGTGATTAAGAGTTATGTGAGAAGAAATTTTGCTTATGTGTAGTAGGAAACATTTCCTGCTGTTACAGAAGGAAGAATTAACTGGTGGCCCAGAGGTAGTTCAGTGCATAAAGTAGTGAACTCTGAAGCATTAAGTCCCAGATTCAGTCCCTGGCATCACATGTGCTAAACTGATGCTCTGATTCTCTCTACATTTGTCTCTCTCCATCTTCTTTCTCATTAATAGATACATGAAAATTTTAGAAAGGGACAGCTGGTGAATCTTGTATTTAAAAGGCAATAGAAGCCACAGAAACTTACTTCTGAGGTGATAGGGTCCCTACTTGAGTGTTCTTATTCTGAGTGAAGAGCTATCATGAAGACATTTAAAAAATATTTATTTATTTCCTTTTGTTGCCTTTGTTATTTTATTGTTGTAGTTATTATTGATGTCATCGTTGTTGGATAGGGCAGAGAGAAATGAAGAGAGGAGGGGAAGACAGAGGCGAGAACGATAGACACCTGCAGACCTGCTTCACCGCTTGTGAAGCGACTCCCCTGCAGGTGGTGAGCCGGGGGCTTGAACCATGATCCTTAGGCCAGTCCTTGCGCTTTTTGCCACCTGCGCTTAATTCGCTGCACTACTGCCCGACTCTCCATGAAGACATTTTAACTGGAAAATAGTGGGATATGAAATTTAGGAATTGCTTTGTAGAGTAAACCGATAATATGAAATGAAAATGTTTTAAGGAAAGCTGTTTTAGGAATAGCACTATTCTTTATTTCAGATCATACTTTGATGATGACCTAGATTTGTAAACATTTTAAATATATCTTTTATTTACTTATTGGATAAAGGCAGAGGAATTGAAAGGAGAGAGTGAGAGAGACAGAGGGACTCGGGCAGCCTGGCTTCACTGCTCATGAAGCTTTCCCCCTGCAGGTGGGACCAGGGACTTGAGTCAGGGTTATCCACTCCCCAAATGTTAGTGGACAGATTTAGAAAATTGTTTTCTGTAGTGTTAAGTAGACAACATAACCTTGGGGAAGGGGAGCCAGAAATAACCCAAGAGTTGGAAACATTAGTCTTTTAATTCCTCTTTTATTCGTTCTGATTTTTGCCACCAGAATATAGGAAAAGAATTATCTTGTCCCTCAAAATAACTATTTTTAAATAGCATAAGCTATTTATTTTTAATTTATTATTGCTGCCAGAGGGTGCTCCACATCTGCATCTGGGGGACTTTCTGCTTTTCTTTATTTTTAAAATTTTAAAAAATATTTTCCCTTTTGTTGCCTTTATTTTTTAATATTTATTTATTTTTTCTTTTGTTGCCCTTGTTGTTTTACATTGTTGTAGTTATTGTTGTTGTTATTGATGTCATTGTTGGATTGGACAGAGAGAAATGGAGATGGGGAGAGAGAGACACCTGCAGACCTGCTTTACAACCTGTAAAGCGACTCCCCTGCAGGTGGGAGCCGAGGGCTCAAACTTGGATCCTTGTGCTGCTTACTATGTGCACTTAACCTAGTGCGCTACTGACCAGCCCCATCCCCCTCCATGACACATTTTTCTTTTTTTTTTTAAAAGCCTTTATTTCTATTTTTTTATTTAAAAAATTCATAAAATAAAAAATACTGACAAGACCATAGGATAAAAGGGGTACAATTCCATATAATTCCCATTCCCAGAACTCCGTAACCCATCTCCTGCCTTGAAAGCTTTCCTAGTCTTTCACCCTCTGGAAGTATGGACCTAGGGTCATTATGGAGTGCAGAAGTTGGAAGGTCTGGCTTCTGTAATTCCTTCCCGGATGAACCTGGGTGTTGGCATGTCAGTCCACACTCCTAGCCTGTTTCTATCTTTCCCTAGTTGGCCAGGCCTCTGGGGAGGTGGGATTCCAGGATACATTGGTGGGGTTGTCTGTCTAGGGAGGTCAGGTTGGCACATGAGACGTTCTTCGACGCAAAAAAAAAAAAGTGTGTCATGACTTTTCCAACAACCCAATACACGAACATAGTTCAAAATTTAGAAATCGGGGCTGGAGAGTAGCTGTTACCTTGTCATGCTGAGAGGAACGCCAGTGCTGCAGTGGTGTGGTCTCAACAGGCATAAGGCCCTGGCTTTGCAAACTAACAACAACAACTTAAAAAAAATTATTTATTAACATTAAAGAGAGAGCACCAGAGCATCACACTGACACATGGGGTGGTGGGGGCCAGATTTAGAACTTATGCTTGAGAGTCCACAGCACTTTATCCACCGTTCTACCTCCATCTATTTTTTTTTATGAGTTAACGATTAATTCCTTTACTCCTTGTTTTTGCCCACTCTGTTCTTCCTGTCTGAAATTCCTGGCCTTCATCCATAATTTCCTTTCTATTTGAAGAACTTCCTTTAGGAGCTTTTTACATGATAGGTCTGCTGGCAACAATTATTTTAATTCTCTAGAAAAGTCTTGATTTTACTTTCATTAATGTGAATATTTTCACTGGCTATGAAATTCTATGTTGACATTTCTTCAAATATATACAATATGTTTATACCACTTCTGGCCTTTCTGAGTTTCCCATACAAATTCTCTTGTCAGTAAAATATTTTTCTTCAATTTTTAAAAAATTTGTGGTGAATAGTGGGTTACTTGATTATAGTGTATAGTTCCGTACCACACTTACCCGCAAAGGTCTCTATCGCCACCCTCCCATCTCCCAGAATTAACCACTATAATGCCCACAGGTGTTAGAAACAGTCTGCTTGCTTCTGGTGGTTTGGTTGACTGGCTGGCTGGTTGGTTGTGCTAGTGCTTGTGTATCAGATCCCTAGATTCCACATCTGAGTGAAACTATCCAGTAGTTTTGTTTCATCTTCTTACTCATTTTGCTAAGTGTACTCACCTCCAGTTCCATCCGTTGGGAGTAAAAATCCATGTTCTCTCATTTGTTTGACACAGCAAGAGAAATGGTTGTTGTTTTTCTTTTCTTTTTTTTTTCTTCTTCCCCACAATGGGTATTTGCTTGGAAAACTAGCAGGTATTGTTAAAAATCCTTCAATCCTTTGTCCTGCTTAATCTTTTATTTATTTATTTATTTTTTTTTATTCTTTTCCCTGGTTCTTTTCCTGGATAGGGTAGGATTTTCTTGGTACATTAAAAAAAAAAAAAAAGTGTGCCCACTAGCACTTCTGGTTTGAATTACAAGCTTTTCCAACATGAATCCTAGATTGAATGGGAGTCCGAGTAAAAGCCACCGTATCCTATTCCAGTACAGAGATAGCTGGCCATGTTGGTTTCTTCTTTTCAGTCTTTACTTTTGCATTCTTTCTGGAGTTTCACTTGTACTTAGCAGAAAACTAAGGCAAAATTGATCTGTCCCATCTTGTTTGGAATTGCTCCATCTCTTTCTATAAGCATTTCACTTTATTCAAAAATCTTCCTGCTGCAAAGGCAGCTAGCTCATCAGTATGTTACAGGATTTGCAGGCCTGCAGTCCTAGGTTAGATCCCCCGACACGACATATGCCAGAGCTGGGCAGTGCTGTGATCTCTTTCTCTTTTACTCTCTGTCACAATATACTCTTCCATCTGTAGAGATAGCTCAACTGGTAGAGTACCAGGCCTTTTGGTTCAGTCACCAATACTTGGGTGTACCAGAGTGATGCTCTTGACTGGTTTCCCCTCTCTGTCTCATGTGACACTATCTTATATATAATAAATGAAAGAAATCTACTTTTTAAAGTTTCAGTGCTTATTAGCATTTTATTAATGTTTATCAGTCCTTTTATCTGTTACTATTTCTTCTTTTTATTTTTATTTATTGTTTATTTTTTACCAGAACACTGCTCAGCTCTGGCTTATGGTGGTATGGGGGACTGAACCTGGGACTTAGGAGCCTCAGGCATGAGAGTCTGTTTGTATAACCATTATGCTATCTACCACCACCCTACTTCCCACTTTTTAAAAAAAAAATTTTATTTCATTTATTTTAATGAGAAAGAGTAGGTAGAGAGGGAAAGATAAAGCAAGAGAGAGACAGAGACACCAGAACACTGCTCAGTTTATGGCTTATGGTGGGGCTGGGGATTAGACCTGGGACCTCAGAGCCCCAGGCTTGAAAGGCTTTTGCATATCCATTATGCTGTCTCCCTAGCTCCCTTCCTACTTTTAAAAAATATTTTATTTGTTATTGGATAAAGACAGAGAAATTGAAAGGGGAGGAGGAGATAGAAAGGGAGAGAGACAGAGACACCTGCAGCCCTGCTTCACTACTCATGAAACTTTCCCCCTGCAGGTGGGAACCAGAGACTTGAACCTGATCTTTGCAATGTGTGAGCTTAACCAGGCGCACCACTGCCTGGCCCCACTTCCTACTTTTTTTCATGTAGTGCTTCTTTTGAAAGCTTACATTTACTCCATTTTGATTAATATACTAGAAAACAGTTTGAATAGAATATCAATTTCATGATTGTCTCTGCATGATTTTGTCCACAAAAATAAAAACAAACACCAAAACAAGCCACGTTCATCTTAACAGCTTTGCAGTAATACAGAAAATTACCATATATATGCACACACTTCAAATATCTATCAAGCTACCTCAGTTCATTTCTTTTATTTTGAGCCATCTGTGTACAGTCTGCTACTAAAACTTTCCAGCTGATACAATACCACCCCCATTCTAAGTCAGCCATGAACCCTATGACATTGCCTTCTACAAACAAACTTCAGATCTTTTTTTTTAAAGGAAATTTTTTTTATTTATATTTATTGTTGCATTTTACATAATTCTTATCCATGTAACAAAAGTTAAACTCTTGCTTTTTTGTTTCCTGTTTTGTTTTAGATGTGTTATGAGCAGCCTAGGATATAGTACAGTGGTTAGAGCATTGGACTCTAAAGCATGAGGCCCCAAGTTTGATTCCCCGCATCACTTGTGCTAGACTAATAATGGCTCTGGTGTTCTCTGCCCATCCCACTCCCCCGCCTCATTAGTTAGTAAATACGATATTAAAAGAAAAAGACTTTTGGGTTCTGTGTCCCAAAAGCCATATGGTTCTTATCATTGTTGCTGTAGCTTCACTACTCCAGACCAGCTTTTTCAGAGATAGATTATATTATTTGTTACAGAGTCAACAACACTGTTACAGAGTTACATTCTCTCCACATCCTCAGTAACAATGATCATTTCTTGTTTCCTTTATGTAGGTAATTTTTCTAGGTGGAATCTCAGTGTGTGTGTTTTTTAAATATTTCCCCTTTTAAAAAAAATTGTTTTTATTTATTGGATAGAGACAGCCAGAAGTCGAGAGAGTAGGGGAGATAGAGAAAGAAAGAGAAAGAGAGACACCTGCTTCACCACTTGCTTTCCCTCTGCAGGTGGGTACTGGGGGCTTGAACCGGGGTCCTTGAGCACTGTAACATGTGCATTCAACCAGCTGCACCAGCACCTGTTCCCTATTTTCCCTTTTGTTGCCCTTGTTTCATTGTTGTAGCACAGCAGGTTAAGCGCATGTGGTGTGAAGTGCAAGGAACCGCTTAAGGATCTGGGTTCCCGGATTGAGCCCGGGACTCCCCTTCTGCCAGGGGTTGCTTCACAAGCGGTGAAGCAGGTCTTTAGGTGTCTATCTTTCTCACCCCCTCTCTGTCTTCCTGGCCTCTCTCTGTTTCTCTGTCCTATCCAACAATGACAGCAATAACAACAATGATAAACAACAAGTGCAACAAAAGGGAAAAAATAGCCTCCAGGAGCAGTGTAGTCATAGTGCAGGTACTCAGCCCCAGAAATAACCCTGGAGGCAAAAAAAAAAAAGCTGATGTTGATAATGTTTCTCTTTTCTTTATTTTATACTCTGCTTTTTCTTAATTGTCATTTTTCCCCCTCTCAGTTTTACTTATTTATTTTTTATTTTCTAAGCAGATTTTCAGGAAAAGTACACACAAACTAAATTCACTTGTAAAATAATACTGATATAAATATCAAAAGAAAGGGAATTCTTTCAGCTTTTGAGTTTTTAAGGCATCTTAAAGCAGTTTTTGTTGTGGTCCCTGGGAGGTGGTGCAATGATAAAGCTTTGGACTCTCAAGCATGAGGTCCTGAGTTCAATCCCCGGCAGCACATGTGCCAGAGTGATGTCTGGTTCTTTCCCTCTGCTCCTATCTTTCTCATTAATAAATAAATAAAATCTTTTTTTAAAAAAAAGTTTTTGTTTTATACTCAATATCCCCAGACACTAAGGCAGATTTTATTACCATAAAAATAATTATAAATTTGGGAGTTGGGCGGTAGCGCAGCGGGTTAAGCGCAGGTTGCGCAAAGCACAAGGACCTGCATAAGGATCCCGGTTTGAGCTCCCGGCGCTCCACCTACAGGGATGTCACTTCACAGGCAGTGAAGCAGGTCTGCAGGTGTCTTTCTACCCCTGTTTTATTTCACTAAAATATTTTCTTGAATTAGTGGTGTATAAACTATATAATTGTCATTTGAAATATTTCCAGTACATTTGGTAGGCTTGCTCTTCAAAGAAGCCACCTGTGATTTTAGTAAAGTTGGAGATCAAACAAAATTTCAAGCCTGCAAGTTCTATGTTCTACCAATTATTTCCCAGCCTCTGTTTCTATCTTTTTTCTTCTTCCTCTTCTCCTCCTCCCTCATTCCCTAGAATGAGGGCTAGAACCGGCATCCTTACGCCGGTCTTTGTGCTTTGCACCACATGCGTTTAACTCGCTGCGCTATCACCGGACTCCCCTTTTTTTTCCTGTTTTCTTGCACTTGTTATTGTTGCCATTGTTGTTGTTGGACAGAACAGGGAGAAATCAAGAGAAGGAGGGAAAGACAGAGCGGGGGAGGAGAAAGATAAGACACCTGCAGACCTACTTCACCGTTTGTGAGATGACCCCCTTGCAGGTGGGTAGCCAGGGGCTCAAACCGGGATCCTTATTCGGGTCCTTGTGCTTTGTGCCACGTGCGCTTAACCCGCTGTGCTACCGCCAGACCCCTATAAGGAGCTCTTTTATCATTTCTTTCCTACTATTATACACTCTGGATATTACTGATTATACACTCTGTTTTGTAATGTGTTCTACCTGTGTTTCTCTTCCATATAACTTGGTAGCTAAGTCTAGAAAATTTGATTGTGTCCTGTTCTGTTCTTTTTTTTAAGATTTATTTATTATGAGAAACAGAATAGAGGAGCAGAACACTGACTCAGCTCTGATGTGTGGTGGCACCAGGGCCTTGAGGCATACACATTTATGCTGTCTTCCTGGCCCAGATGGGTGTGTGTCTGTGTGCGTCTGCCTGATCACACAATTTCAGGCTTGTTGGTCATGTTTTCATTCATATAGATGAAAGAAAGTGAGTGAAGCCACCATAGCATTGGAGCTTTCTCCTATACTATAGCAGTGCGCTACCCAGCAAGCTATCTCTATAGCCAGAGCTTAATAATTTCTTCTTCTCTTTCTCCTTTTCCTCCTCCCCCACCCCTTCATTTCTTCCTTTTTTTTTTTTTTTTCTTCTTTTTTTTAAATGCTTGGCTCTGGTGAGGGAATGAATTTGAGCTCTGGAGTCTCAAGCATCAGAGTCTCTTTGCATAACCATTACGCTCATTATGCTTTCTCCCCTGCCTTAGAATTCCTTCTTTTAACCTATGCCTCTCCCCAGCACTGCTAAAAGTCCAGTTTATGGTGATACTGTAAATTAAACCTGGGACCTTGAGTGCCTCGGTCATAGAGGTCTTTTTGTGTAAACACTGTGCTATCTCCCCAGCCCATAAAAACCTTAAGAAGAAGAAATAGATACTTATTTATTTTGCCAAAGAAAAAGAGAGGCTAGATTAAACTTAGGGCCTTATACTTTGTAAGCCTAGCACTCCCATTGCAGCTACCTCCCAGGTACCTCCTAAAGTACCAGCTACCTCCTAAAGTACTTTGGTAAAGACCTACTTTCCTTCACCTACTATTTGCCTAGCTATCGATGCGATCTGTATAGCAAAGCAGGATACAGGCTTTATATTTTATTTACTAAAAGCATTATTATCTAGTGCGTTTGAATGCATTTGATGTGTATTTGATGTATTCCACTTAATTTAATTCTCCATATATCCGTGTCATCCACCTTTGTCCTGAATTCACCCCTTCAAGTCCACTGTAGTTTGGATTAAAATGCCTTCAGCTGTATCAGGCACACTCTCACATCTCCCCTTTTTGGTTTTAACTCTTTCCCCTCCCTCCTTTTAGTTATCTAATGCCTGAACTATTTCAGGTCTAGGGTTCCTTTTAATATTACTTTCTGGAGACCAGGCAGTGGCGCACTGGTTAAGCAGACATCATCATGCATAAGGACCCGGGTTTTGAGCCCCTTGCTCCCCACCTATGGGGGGGTAGGCATACTTCACTAGCGGTGAAGCAGGTCTGCTGATGGCTCTGTCACTCCACATCTCTCAATTTCTCTCTGTCCTGTGAAGTAAAAAGTAGAAAGGGGGGAAATTTGGTAAAAATGACTAATGGGAGCAGTGGATTAATCATGCACGCACCAAGCCCTAGGGATAACCCTTGCTGCAAGAAGAAAAAAAAATTACTTAACCCAAAATAAAATAATTTTATTTTACTACTTTTTAAGGAAATCCCAAAACATAGTTACTGTCAACAGGTAATAATTACTAGGGGAATGCTCAAGAAACAGACACCCATGGCAACTAAATCATAAATTATGGTTCTTATCTTTACATTTCCCTATAAAGTATTTTTCTGTTCCAGTTCTACTCCCCTATATTCATATTAAAAGATCATAAAACATGAGAAGATAATCTGGGACTGTAAAGCCACATCTGTAATTTTGAAGAATTTACAAAACGTTTCATAAGATTATTTATCTGTCAATTTCCTGAATAATCTCTTTCTAGTAGGTACAACTCTACTCCATGAATCAGAGATCTAAATTCTAGTCCCAACTCTTTTAACTCTTACACCCTTCAGCTGGATGAACCAATGCTAAATACTAGACTTAGTGAGAATCTATAGAAAATCTACATGTAAAAAAAAATGTTGCCCAAAATCTTTTTTTTTTCTCATTAAGCTAAAAAAGAAGAAAAGAAAAGGCATAAGTCTTCCTCATCCTCCTCCTCATCGTCATCCAGTGACTCAGATAGCTCAAGCAATTCTCAGTCCTCTTCTGATTCTTCAGATTCTGAAAGTGCTTCTGAAGAAAAATCGAAAAAGAGGAAAAAGAAGCATAGAAAAAATTCCCGAAAGCACAAGAAAGAAAAGAAGAAGCGGAAGAAAAGCAAGAAAAGGTACTGACCACACGGTGCTAAGTGTCTATCCCAGTTCCCTTCTGCTTTCAGTCTTTTAGGGAGTTTGAGTCACTTATCTGGGGACATTACAGGAATCTGCTTTGTAGCACAAAATGCAGCAAGATCATTTTAATAATTTACCGTCTGCATAATAAGTTTGGTTACTTTTTTAAAAATATTTTTTCATTTTTTTATTATTGTCTAGAGACAGAAATTAAGAGGAGGGGAGGAGACAGAGAAGCACAGAGACACCTGCAGCTCTTGATTTGGTACTTACTGAGTTCCATTTTCAACAAAGCCATTCAGTTCATTTATCCTTTTCTCCTTTCCCCTGCTCTTCCTCTTCCTTCTCCCACCACACCCCCAGCCCCACCCCCTTTTTTTCCCTTTTCATTCAGTTCATTTAATCTGTTTTCAACAAAATAATGCTTTTGGATTTATAGAAAAACAAATCAGGCTAGGTAGTGGCACACCTAGTTGAGCACATACATTACAGTACTCAAGGACCTGGGTTCAAGCCCCTGGTCCCCACCTACGGGGGGGAAACTTCAGAAATGGTGAAACATTGCTGCAGTGTGTATGTGTCTTGCAATTTCTGTCTCTCCAAAAAATTAATAAACAAACGAACAGTCTCATCCCAGGGACCATGTGGTGGCACACCTGGCTGAGTGCACACATTATAGTGCTCAAGGACCCTGGTTCAAGCTCCCAGTCCTTACCTGCAGGGGTAACTTCATTAGTGGTAAAGCAGTGCTGCTAGTATCTCTATTTCTCCCTTCCCTCTCAATCTTTCTCTGTCTATATTATAATAAAAAGGGGGGGGGGGTCGGGCAGTAACACAACGGGTTAAGCACACATGGTGCAAAGCCAAGGACCGGCATAAGGATCCTGATTTCAGCCCCGGCTCCCCACCTGCAGGAGTCGCTTCGCAGGCGGTGAAGCAGGTCTGCAGGTGTCTATCTTTCTCTCCCCCTCTGTCTTCCCTTCCTCTCTCCATTTCTGTCTGTCCTGTCCAACAATGATGACATCAATAACAACAATAATAACTACAACAACAATAAAAACAGGGAAAGTAAATAAATATTAAAAAATTAAAAAAGAAAGAAAGAAAGAAAGAAAGAAAGAAAGAAAGAAAGAAAGAAAGAAAGAAAGGGAGTCAGGCAGTAGCCCAGCGGGTTAAGCGCACGTGGTGTGAAGTGCAAGGACCAGCATGAGGATCCCGATTTCAGCTCCGGCTCCCCACCTGCAGTCCTTGCGCTTTGCACATGCACTTAAACCGCTACGCCACCGCTGGACTCCCGGACATAATTTCTTATATCCCTGTGATAAGTGTCTACCTTAAGACCTGGAAGACAGCTTATTGGTTAAGCAAAAAATATTTTCTTGCCCGAGGCTCCCAGGTTCAATCCTTGACACCACTTTAAGCCAGAATTGAGCAGTGCTTTAGTTAAAAAGGAAAAAAAAAAAGTATTTCATATTAAATAGAGACTCTCACATGAGAGGAAGAAAGAGAAGCCAGAGTATCATGCTGGCTCCAGGAGTCTGTGACATTCAAGTCCTATGCTTTACATTTTTTTAAATTAAAAAATATGGTAAACAGGAGAAGTTAGTTTTGGGTTTTGGCTTCTTAGTTGCTGTGTCAATATAAAGAAAGACTAGAGTTCTAAGTATATCTTTTGGGAAGCAGGTGAACGGGAACTTTAAATATTTCCAGTTTTACCTCTTCCAAGCTACTTTTTCCCTCATAGAGAGAGACAGTGGTGCTGTTACACCTCCCCTCATGGCGCCAGGGCTTGAAACCTGGGTGGCACGCAAGCTAAGGTACTCATCCTATCAGTGGTTTATTACCCTGATTCTGTAATCACATCTTTGGGGGACAGGGGACAAATTATGTGACATCTGTAAATATAAAGTAATGTCAACAATCAGTAATTTAGGGTGATTTATAATAACCAAATGAATTTGCTTTTTGTCTTTCTGTTAAGTGCATCTAGTGAAAGTGAAGCCGAAAATCTTGAAGCACAACCCCAGTCTACTGTCCGTCCAGAAGAGATTCCTCCTATACCTGAAAATAGATTCCTGATGCGAAAAAGTCCTCCAAAAGCTGATGAAAAAGAAAGGAAAAATAGGGAGAGAGAGAGAGAAAGAGACTGGTATGTGAATATCTACATTCTAAGTTTTTGCTTATTTTACACAAGATTTCACTGCTGGCCTAGTCCCAAGGTTGGGATTTTTAATGAGATGTTAGCAAAGCTTCCTTTTGTTGGTATAACTCAGATTTTCAAGTAACTTAAAAAATGTAAATGGAATTCTAAACCAAATCCCATTAAAACTGTATACATTTCTGTATAGTTTTATTAGCACTGGACAATTGCTTGTGAGATAATAAATATATTTTGCAATAAGATTCATTTTTTTAAAGATGTTTCATTATTCATTTTTAAAATTATTTATTTTGCCTACAGGGTTATTGCTGGGGCTCGGTGCCTGCACTACGAATCCCCTGCTCCTGGAGGCCATTTTGTCCCATTTTTGTTGCCCTTGTTGTTGTTATTTTTATTGTTGCCATTGCTGCTGCTATTGCTGGACAGGACAGAGAGAAATCGAGAGGGGGAGAGAAAGATAGACACCTGCAGACCTGCTTCACCACTTGTGAAGCTACCCCCTGCAGTGGGAAGGTGGGGGCTTGAACCAGGATCCTTATTCTAGTCCTTGTGTTTCGTGCCATGTGCGCTTAACCCACTGCACTGCTACCCAGCCCTAAGATTCGTTTTTTAAACTGTTAAAGCATATATTCTGCTGTGAGCTCGTCTGATGTTTTTGCCTTAGCACTATCAAATGGACTTCATCTAGTAGTAATAACAGTGTGTTTTGAAAATTGGACACAGTTGGCTTGTAGGGACAGAATAGTTCTTGATCCTCTTAGAAGATTCTTGGGTGGTCCAGGAGGTGGCGCAGTGGTAAAGCTTTGGACTCTCAAGCATGAGGTCCTGAGTTCGATCCCTGGCAACACATGTGCCAGAGTGATGTCTGGTTCTTTCTCTCTCTTCCTATCTTTCTCATAAATAAATAAAATCTTAAAAAAATATGTTTTAAAAAATAATAATAATTAAAAAAAAAGATTTTTGGCATTCCTGACTCTTAAGCAGTAAGTACCAATCATGCCCTTTAATTGTTGACTGGTGAGAAGAAGAAAAAACAAAAAAACATTTTTCCAGAGAACTACTGGGAATTGATAGCATTTGTTAATGATTGCCCCCATCCCCAAATTGATGATTACTTATACAACTTTTATATTATTTGTTTAGATCAGTTATGTATAGTCTCTCCAGATTCATTTTCATAAAGTAATGTGTTTAATTTAACCCTGTTTCCTTCTAGTAATCCACCTAACTCCCAGCCTGCTTCATACCAAAGGCGACTTTTAGTTACTAGGTCTGGCAGAAAAATTAAAGGGAGAGGACCAAGGGTAAGTGATTTAATTATTATATATACTTTTTAAGAATACTTACTTGATACTTTACATATAAGAGTGTAATGTTAAATTATATGGTCTTCCCCCCATGATTTCACTACTTTCAATGGACTATATATATAATAAAGAGGGGGCCAGGTGGTGGTGCACCTAGCTAAGTGCACACATTACAGTGCACAAGGATCCAGGTTCAAGTCCCTGGTCCCCACCTTCAGGGGGAAAGCTTCACAAGTGGTGAAGCAGGTCTTCAGGTTTTGTCTCTTCTACACTATTCCCCCTCCTCTCACAGTTTCTCTCTGTCTCTATTCAAAATCAATAAAGATTAAAAAATTAAAATATATATATAATAAAGAAATTAAAAAAGAGACTGTAGACAACACCTTAAAGTTAGTCATACTGAAGCTTTTTGTTGGCTATTAAAGAAAATGTATATAATAGCCAAAAATGCTAATTATTTAAAGTAAAATAAAATTCCATTAAAATGATCATTTTAGTATGTCACTCATTTGCCATTGATATTAGAGGAATTTTTTTTTCCTTCCAGGGTTCTTGCTGGAGCTTGGTGCCTGTACTATGAATCCAGTGCTCCTAGAGGCCTTTTTTTTTTTCCTCCCCATTTTATTGGCTAGGACAAAGAGAATTTGAGAGGAAGGGGAGATAGAGAAGGAAAGGGAGGCTGGGGAGACAGCATAATGGTTCTGCAAAAGACTCATGCCTGAGGCTCCAAGGTACTAGGTTCAGACCCCAGCACCACCATAAGCCAGAGCTGAGCTGTGCTTTGTTGCTTCTCTCTCTCTCTCTCTCTCTCTCTCTCTTTCTCTCTCTCTCTCTCTCTCAGCTGTGCTTTCTTGTTTCTCTCTCTCTCCCTCCCTCCCCCACCCTCCTCCCTCCTCTGCCTCTCACTGTATTCTCAGTCATTAAAATAAAATAGATACCTGCAAACCTGCTTCACCACTTCTGAAGTGACTCCCCCTGCAGGTGGGGAGCTGAGGGCTCAGACCAGGATCCTTGGTGAGCCCGTGCACTTTGTACTATATGCGCTTAACCTGGTGCACCACTGCCCAACCCCATTTTTGTCTTATTTTTCCCCCTCCATTTTTAATAAGAGCAGGTTCAGTTCTGAATAATGGTGATGCTGATGGTTGAACCTGGGACATCAGAGCCTCATTGGAAGTCATTTTACATAACCATTATGCTATCTCCCCAGCTTTATTTTCAATGTTTATGCATTATTAGTAAGAGAGAGGGAAGGGGAGAAGGAGGGGATGTCGGTGCTCAGACTCATAACCTGCTTGAGAGTCCACTGTGCCACTTCTCTGGCAGTAAAATCCAGAATTATTACCGTGGCTTACGGAGACCTTTTTTTTTAAAAAAATGCTTTTTTTAAAAAAGTAGGTGGGTTTTTTTTTTCTAAATAGTTTATTTCTTAGTGAGAAAGATAGGAGGAGAGAGAGAGAGAGAACCAGACATCACTCTGGTACATGTTCTGCCAGGGATTGAACTCAGGACCTCATGCTTTATCCACTGCACCATCTCCTGGACCACTTAAAGTATTATTTCTTTTTTTTTTTTCTTTAAGGTTTCTTTTTTTATATTTATTTATTCCTTTTTGTTGCCCTTGTTGTTTTATTGTTGTAGTTATTATTGTTGTTGTTACTGATCTCATCACTGTTGGATAGGACAGAGAGAAATGGAGAGAAGAGGGGAAGACAGAGAGAGGGAGAGAAAGACACCTGCAGACCTGCTTCACCGCCTGTGAAGCGACTCCCCTGCAGGTGGGGAGCCGGGGGCTCAAACCGGGATCCTTGCACCCGCCCTTGCGCTTTGCGTCATGTGCGCTTAACCCGCTGCGCTACCACCCGACTCGTAAATCTAGTTTTTGATTACCACCTAGTCAGCATAATCTAGTACTTGTCTGCACTCCACACACACACACACACACCCCTTTTAAAAAGAATTTATTTATTAATGAGAAAGATAGGAGGAGAGAGAAAGAATCAGACATCACTCTGGTACATGTGCTGTTGGGGATTGAACTCGGGACCTCATGCTTGAGAATCCAATGCTTTCTCCACTATACCACCTCCTGGGCCACCACCACCCCCCTTTTTAAAAGAGTTTATTTCATAAGAAAGTGGCATCAGAGATGAATTCAGAGCCTCAGGTATGCAAGTCTTGCATATTTAACACAATATGGCCACAAATGTTTGACCTTTCCAAGAAGCTGAGTAACTATTGGATAAATAAGTGAACATCTATTTATTTACTCAGTTTTTCAGATGATTAAAAACTTGTTGAACTCCCAGTTCTATCAGGCCCCCGAGAGAAAGGAAAAAAGGAAAGGCATTCAGAAGTAGGAGCAGGTGTAGGTGTGACTTAGAGAGCAGAAGAAGGCAGGACCCTTAAAAAAAAAAAAAGACAAATATCTATAAATATAGATAGATAATATAGAAGTAGTAGTCAGCTCAGATCTGTGACCTTGGCAGAACTACTGCAATTTCCAATGGAGGGAGTGGGGTCACAGAACTCTGGTGGCTGGAACTGTGTGCAAGTATATCCCTGTTAACTTAAAATGTTGTGAATCAATATTAAGTCACTAATTAAAAAAAAAAAACTTGTTTTGAAATATCAAGAATCCATAGTTCCAAATTAGAATTTGGTAACTTGTATTACTGCGTTTCATTGTATGATTATTTTTCTACCTGACTGATTTCCTGACTGAAAATTTTTCTTTTTCATTTTCTTAAGCGCTACCGAACGCCATCCAGATCCAGATCAAGGGATCGTTTCAGACGTAGTGAGACTCCTCCACATTGGAGGCAAGAGATGCAGAGAGCTCAGAGAATGAGGGCACCGAGTGGTGAAAGATGGATCAAAGGGGACAAGTAAGATCTACATCATCTTAGTATATAATGACCAGTAGCATTTAATATCATTTTACTGAGAGACAGTTCAGCTATTTATGAGTATCTTTATAAAATTGTAAACGTAGACTGTCATTTTAGCTAATGGATACAATTTTCCTAATGAAATTTTCAAAAAAAAACTTTTTCCCTTAATTTTTAGGAGTGAGTTAAATGAAATCAAAGAAAATCAAAGAAGCCCTGTTAGAGTAAAAGAAAAAAAAATAACTGATCACAGGCATATGTCTGAGAGTCCAAACAGAAAAAGTGAAAAGGAAAAGAAAGCTAAAGACCACAAATCTAACAGCAAGGAGAGAGACATCAGAAGAAATTCAGAAAAAGATGATAAATATAAAACCAAGACGAAGAAAAGGGCCAGATCTAAAAGTAGAAGTAAGAGCAAAGAGAAATCCAGAAGTAAAGAAAATGATGCCAAGCATCATAGACATGAAGAAAAGAGGGCCAGGTCAAGGAGTAAAGAAAGGGATCATGAGAATGTTAAAGAAAAAGAAAAGTCTGACTCTAAAGGTAAAGATGAGGAAAGGAGTAGAAGTAAAGAGAAATCCAAACAGTCAGAATCCAAAAGTAATGAACATGATCACAATAAAAGTAAGGACAGAGATAGACGTGCACAGTCTAGGAGTAGAGAACGGGATATCACGAAAGGTAAACACAGTTACAATAGCAGAACAAGGGAACGAAGCAGAAGTAGGGACAGGAGCAGAAGAGTGCGATCTAGAAGCCACGACCGTGATCGAAGCCGAAGCAGAGAGTATCATAGATACAGAGAGCAGGAGTACAGGAGAAGAGGAAGGTCACGAAGCCGAGAAAGAAGGGCAACACCAGGAAGATCAAGGAGTAAAGATAGGAGAAAGAGAAGGAGAGATTCCCGGAGTTCAGAGAGAGAAGAAAGTCAAAGCAGGAACAAAGAAAGATATAAAAGCCAAGAAAGTAGGAGTTCACACAGAAGAGAAAATTCTGAGGGTGAGAAAAGAACGTACTCGAAAAATCGTGACCATAATAGCTCAAGTAATAACAGGGAGAAAAAGGCTGATAGAGACCAAAGTCCAGTCTCCAAAATGAAACCAAGTAGTCAGGACAATGAATTGAAGTTCTCCGCAGTGAAGAATAAAGAGGATGAGAAAGCCAGATCCTCCCTGGAAAAGGAAAGCCAAAAATCAAAGGGTCAAGAGAATGACCATGTACACAATAAAAATAAAAAAATGGATCATGAAGCAAGCCCTGGAACAGATGAAGACAAAAGTGGATGAGTGAGTTATGTAGACTTTTTTTTTAATTATTCTGTCTTAAGATTTTAAGTTTTAGAGACTTGCTGGTAAATCTACCTTGTTGTTTTTCTTTTCGTTGGTTTTTGAGTTGTTTCATGTTTGTCCCTTTTATTTTTTTTTAATGTGTCCTTATTGAGTTGATTTTTTGATAATCTGCAACCTGGATAATTTGTACTGCTAAAGTTTTAATAAACTTGAAATAATGAGAAAAACACTCGTGTAATGCTGTGTGCTGTGTTTAGCTACTTCATGTTAAGCATTTTTTGTGTTACAACAATCAGTCAAACAATAACAAACAGGCTGTCCTGTGTCCTATTTTCTGTGATCAGCCAACTGGAAACAGACATAACTGATTGTTGGAATACATTGTTACAAACGTTTTTGCTCAAAGTTAAAGTAACTTTAGAAACCACTAAGTACAAGAAATCTTACACGAAATTTCTGATTATATTTTTTAAAGTGCTTACAAGCAAGCAGTAGCTTTTAACTGCACAGAGGAAAGAGCCTAATAACTTTAGATTTTAAACCACCACTTTCAACTTTTTGATAGTGATTTTGCTTTAGAATAAATATTTACTTATTTATATTGTACTTCAGATGCCATTCAGAGTCTTACCCATACCTAGTTTCACATATTTATCCTGACCAGATTTATTTCAATTTGTTGTTGATAAGTTTTCAGTTCATGTGCTGCCTGAGTTTGATTTGCTTAGCATCTAGAAGAAGTATACCTTGGAAGAGCAGGTCTTAATTCTCAGTTACTGTTCTTTTTGATATGAATAGGTGACTCACTTTGGGGGAACGTTATTTTATCATTACCTTATATGTTTTTTTGGGGAAAAAAACTACACTCACTAAAACCACTTACACAGATCCTTTAACTTCTGGTATTTCACTTTTTTTGGCCACTGACTATGGAGTTGAGTGTTTAACTACATGGTTTTGGGTTTTGTTTTTTATTTTGTGGACTTGAGCTGACTACTGTAATTCTCATAGCTGTGAGTTAAAAAAAAAAAAAAGCAGATAAATGCATCCTTTCAATATATGTGTCAAAATACATTACTGCATGTTTATGACTGTAGTTTCTATTCAGATGGGTTTATACCATTACTGTTAACATTATTTTAATTTGGTGTGTGTAACAGCGCCATGGAGAATAGAGAGTTTTGAAATTTGATAGTTTATAGGTAAAACACTAAATATGCCCAAAGTTCATTTATAATTTTGTGTGTTACATATTGTTATTTTTTTGATGTGTGGCCTTTCATTATGTAATTTTTAAATAAAAGTGAACATCCAGTATACACTAAACCTGCCTTTTTAAAAAGAAATTTCAGAATCCCAGTTAATAGGAAGTAGTCTTTAGAGAACTTTACACTTTAATATTTGTCAATAAGGTGTCAACAGTGTTACCAAGGGAACCTAAAGGCTAGTCTGCTATTTGTGTGGAACAAAGCAATGCTTAACATCATATTTCCTGTTACTGATATAGTAAACGATATATTTAGCATTCTGACAGTTCCTTACAGAATGACTGAGTGATAGTTATATGACTACTTTGGAATATTTTTAATAAATGTATACAGTGGAGTCTTTAAAAAAATTTTCCCTAGAGTTAAAAATAACAGGTATTTATTAATCCATGCTAATTAACTCCTTAGAAACTTTAATCACAAACCCCCATAAGGATAATTGAATCTTGAGTTTATGAATATAATCTGTTGTATATTTTAAACTAGGATTAGTTGCATTTTTAAATACCTTGTTACAAACTGACTTTCAAGAAAGGTGCTACTTTAGAAAGGTTTTGTAGTAGCAATTATATTTAAAATTTTAAAAACCATGCTCAGTAAACAATATTTCCTTTGATCCCAGAACTTTAACTACTAAGAATTATATGAAAGAACCCGTAAGGAAAAATAAGTATCATTTTCCACTTGGTTATCAAAAGAGCAACTCCATGCTATGCGTTGTCTTTAAGTTTTGTTTTTTTTTTAAATACAACTTTGTTAGCTCATTTAATAAATCAGTAGATGTAATGAAGGCGTTGAGTAGAGATATAACAATCTAAATTTTATTTTTAGAACATAAGGAACAATTTAAAGATGATTAAACACCACTGGATATACCTAAAAAAATCACTTTGTACCTGAACACTGCATGGGTTATGAGATCTCCTATCATATTTTTCAATATCTGTGCTGCCTCTAGTTTTTACTTTTTGATTGTCATGTTTTTCTAAGAGACAACTACTCATTTCCTGTCAATTTGATATTCCAATTGTGTCTAAACTTATCGTTTATTTCATGCTGTCTTTGCCCTAAAGTCCTCTTAAAGATAGACTTTCTTTTTGAATTGTTTGGTTGGCAATAGCTGAGAAATTTTTCCTTGGTTATTATTTCAAATAAATTGTTTTCTGGTATAAAAATCTTCCAGAAATTGACAGATTAATATTAATAGTAGTGAAGCTAGTGGGTAACTTTAAAACATGATTAAGACTTGTAAGGAGCCGTGGCACTTCTGGCTAAGCGCACATAGTAAGTACTATGTGCAAGGACCTGTGTTCGAGGCCCGGTGCCCCACCTGCAGCGGGGTCACTTTACAAGTGGTGAAGCAGGTCTGCAGGTGTCTGTCTTTCTCCCTCTCTATTTCCCCTCACAACTTCTCTCTGTCCTGTTGAGTAAAATATTGGGGGGGGGGGGAATAAATAGCCACCAGGAGCAGTGACTTTATAGTGCCAGCACGAGCCCCAGCAACTGGAGGCAAAAAAAAAAATTTGCACAAGTGTGACATTAATATTGGCTTTGCTGAATGGCTTTTGAATTGGATTTCTGGTAGTGGTGTTGACACTTTTAGATTGTTTTCAGTTCAGCATATGGACCAAGTTAGTATATCGTTTAGTCAGTAGTTCATTGTGCTTCACTCTGGGCACTTAATCTTATATCTCATCTTTGAACCTTTTATAGTAAATTTCTATAGAAATTTGTTCTCTTTACCTTCACTTAGAAGGTGCTTTAAATATATACCACGTCGTTGATAGTTACAAAAAAAACATAAGATATTTTTCTGTCTTTTGGATGTGTTCACTGTAATTCTTCAGTTTATTGACCATACATTTACAGCTAAATAAATCCAAGGGTTACATGTTTATAATCTGTGTGAAAAGATGTGTTCTGTTACAAATATTTGTTTAAAAAAGTTAAACTTCAGGAAATGAATCACTGGCTGACAGCTACACACAGTGGGCTTTCCAACTGCCTTTAAATTGAACTGCAGTATGATACACTAAGGAAATCCTAAAGGGAAAAGAAAAGTCACATTTTTAAAGAATCCATCCATAAAGTTGGAGATGAGAGCCACTGAGTTCTATTTTTGTTTTGAAATTAGGCACAAGGGTTAGTATTGGGTTGTGTTTCTGCTTTAATTCTTACGTTACTAAAAAAAGCACATATTGTATGTCTTTTTTTCAGTTTTTGTTTTGTTTTGTTTTGTTTTTTTACTTGAAAGAATTGACAAGTGTATTGGGCATTTGTCTATGGGGGTGTTAAAAGTTATGGCTGCTCTCTTTGTGGGAAGGAAAAAGGATTAACTCACTTCTTTTCCTAGCTAGGAAGTCACTGTGATGTATATTTTTAAATGAAACTTAAGGATAAAACTTGTAATTGAACAATCCGTTTCAAAATGTTGCTACTGATCATTAGTCTAGTAACAAACTTTTCTGCAAACTGCATTTTACAGAATTTCAATTTCAAGACTGTATCAACTTTTCTAGTTACACATTGTATTAAACTGCTATAATAAACTTTTTGCATTAATTAGTTACTCAGTCTTCATTTTTATTGAAAACTAATGAGATAAACTAAGATATACTTAGATTCACCCAAGGCTCTCTAGAATCATTTGTGTTAGGAAAAAAAAAAAAAAGAATTTAACAAACTGAGCTTCTGTAAAAATTTATCCAACAGTGATGATTTCCAGGTTTGGAGATAAGTTCTGGTGTAAATATTTAATTGTAGTACTTCAGATTACAATATGTCTTTTGCTTTCACAAAGCTTTATAATTACACTTGGAATTTTCATTAATAACTACTGGAATGCTACTGTTTGCTTTCTAATTCATCCAAATTTCTCATCAGAAAGATTGTATTTTGTCTTATGCCTGCAAGTTTTAACATATCACTTACTATAAAGCCATGTGAGTGTCAATTGACTTCTGTAAAGCATTGTCTAGTTGGGGGGGGGGGGCTGTTTGCTTTTCTATTGATTTTGTTTTTATTTATATTAGACATATTTAGGGGAAATGCGCCTTCTTCAGAATTAGTCACTGACCATATATATGCTTAGTTAAAAACATTTTGACCACTCAGTGGTTTGTATGTCTTAACAGGTGAATATGAACAAGTTCTGGAGTGTTTTTAAGTGTTTTATTTAACAGGAGACTGTGTAAAATGTGAGTGCTCTATATGGACTATTCGAATTGTGCATTAAAATGCTTTTAGTATCAAGTTGCTCTTTCTATTTTTCATTGCTTTCTAAACATTTTTTTCTAAACATTTCTTAACCTAGTATTGTACTTTGTCTTTATACTTAAAGTGCTGATTCCTACTTTTTGCCCTCAAAAACCCTCTCAGTCTTAAATCAATTAGTTACAGCTTATGTCTTGGTCACAAATTTTAGCAATAGGTTCTTTTTTTTTTTTTTTTTTATCTTTATTGGATAAATACAGCCAGAAATCGAGAGGGAAGGGGAGATAGAAAGGGAGAGAAACAGAGAGACACAGCACTGCTTCATCATTCACAAAGCTTTCCCCCTACAGGAGAGGACCGGGGACTCGAACCTGGGTCTTTGTGCATTGTGACGTGCACTTAACTAGATGTGCCACCACCCAGCCCCAGCAATGGGTTTCTTTGATCTTGTTAGTATTGATCAATTAGATGCTATGTTCCCAGTGGTTTTATAAGAAGTTTTATTTATAACATGTCTATATTAAGTAGAGAACCGAGCCAAATAGAAAATAAATCAGTCTTTATATATGCAAGGGAGGGAGATAAACGAAGTCTTTTGTAGTTATTTATCCTTTACTGAGCTGAGCTGATTTTTGTTTGTTTTTGGTTTTTCACCAGAACACTTTGTGCACAGCTCTGACTTATGGGAATACTGGGGATTAAACCTGGGATCTCAAGCCTCAGGCATGAAAATCTTTTTCACAACCATTAGACTTATCTCCTCAACCCCCTAAATTAGCTTTAAAATGTGTCACTAGAGGACCAGGTGGTGGAGTATCTGCTTGGGCACACACATTACTATGCACAGGGATCCAACTTTCCCCCAGCCTCCACCTGCATGGGGGAAGTTTCACAAGTGGTGAAGCAGTACTATAGGTGTGTCTTTCTCCTTCTCTATCTACTTCCCTCTGCTTTTCCCTGTCTATCCAGAAAACAAAAATATTAGAACATATTAATCATTTTATAGAAAATGTTTATTCTGTAATGTGAAAGTAGTTTTGTTTTTGTTTTAGTTTTTAGGTATAAAATTCAAACACTGACAGGACCATAGGATAAGAGGGGTACAACTCCACACAATTCATACCACCAGAACTCCCTATCTCATCCCATACCCTGATAGCTTCCCTATTCTTTATCCCTCTGGGATCATGAACCAAGGGACATTATGGGGTGCAGAAGGTGGAAAGTCTGGCTTCTGTAATTGCTTCCCCGCTGAATATGAGCATTGACAGGTCGATCCATACTCCCAGCCTGTCTCTCTCTGTCCCTAGTTGGGTGGGGCTCTGGGGAAGTGGGGCTCCAGGACACATTGGTGGGGTTGTCTGCCCTGGGAAGTCAGGTTGGCATCATAGTAGGGTCTGGGACCTGGTGGCTGAAAAAAGAGTTAACATATAAAACCAAACAAATTGTTGACAAATCATGAACCTAAAGCCAAGAATATTGCAAATGAAGATTTGGGGTCTCCGTTTTGGAAATAGGTAGTAGGTCTATTTTAGGTATATTCCAAGGGGCCTATGACTTAGTTTTTGCCTGAGCCTGAAATTTGATAAGCAGGTGGACCCAAATTGTCTGGGGAGATGATGTAAAGGCTGGAAAATGGGCTAGAAAGCTGAATCAGGGAAGAGAGTAGCTCCCAAATATGGAAAAAGTATATGAATATTGTTGATTGTAAACCCCATCCATTTAATCTGGGGCCTATATTAAGCATAGGAGCCTATGTAACCTGCATCTCTGTAGGTCCAAGCTCACATTCTGTGGTCATGAGTAGGAACATTCCAAGCTGCACCAATTTCAGGACCCGTCTTCTTCGGGTGGTAGATAAGAGTATGTTACCCAACCTCCTTTCAGAGGATGAAACATTCTCTACTATTGTTCTACATTGAGGACAAGGTCTTACAGAGGCCCCCAAAGGGGTCCATTATGCTGTTCCTGATAGAGATGACCAGAGGCGATGGAGAGAGGGATCTGTTCGAGGTCTAGGCCTATCAGGTCTGTGTGGGAATCCCAGGACTGCCCTGCTAGGGCCCCAGATGATGGGGTGGCCTGATAATGACTAAAGAGTCAACATTAAACGTATGCCAGTCTCAACCTTCAGCTTTTGTAGTCCTTACTTTGATAAGATTAGCTTTGGAGTAACTGAGGGAAGTGTAATAGGAAGTGGTGAGGAGGGTATCTAAGTCTAAGTAGAAACTATTTCATTAGGTACTTTATGGTGTCTTTTTAGATCTTTCTACTTGCTTGCTTCATTTATTGACTCACTGCAAGCTAGTGTGCACTTTTGCTGTCAGGTATATATTTTGCCCTAATTTATGGAGAAATGTGTACATCTGCCCTATCTCATGGGACCTGGCCTATATCTAGGTTTTGAGGCTTTGTTAGGCAGTGGACCACCCAAAATGGAATTAAGGAGTCCTATGAGAAAGGAAAGGTCTCACCCAAGTAATGATGCTACAGGGTTGACATTCCACACCTGATGTATCTGGACACATTCCGAAGTGAAGCATGCCAAGGTGGTACTCATTGCATTGACTAGGTTGGCATCAGCAGATGCAGCAAGCATCAGTCGGTATGAATTGAGAAGCATGCTGGAAAGTGAGCCCCACCCTAGAGGTTCCAGGACTGGGAAAAATATGGGCTTTATAGAAGAAGTGGGAGGTCCCTGCTGTCTCAGGATTAAAGAAGGCAATAGTTATTGCTATAATCAAATTATTTGGCGATTGGGTTGACTTTGAAAATCCATTTTTAGGATTTGCTATATCATAGAAGACCTTACCGGGAGTAGGGTCGCACAGCGGGTTAAGCGCACATGGCGCCAAGTGCAAGGACTGGCTGAAGGATCCCGGTTCGAGTCCCCGGCTCCCCACCTGCAGGGGAGTTGCTTCACAGGCGGTGAAGCAGGTCTGCAGGTGTCTATCTTTCTCTCCCCCTCTCTGTCTTCCCCTCCTCTCTCCATTTCTCTCTGTCCTAACAATGATGACATCTATAACAACAACAATGATGACATCTATAACAACAACAATAATAACTATAAAAACAATAAAAAAACAACAAGGGCAACAAAAGGGGAAATAAATATTAAAATAATTTTAAAAAAAAGACCTTACCATAATTTATGTCCTTTGACGTTATTTTTATATAGCTGTATCTTATAAATGAATGCCGCCTATTGCTTCTGTTCTCCCTGGTTTAAGCTTTTAAGAGGATCAACATTTCAAAGAACAAGTTATTGTTCTTTGTATTTTTTATGTATTTTTTAATTTCTATGTATTTTTAAATCATTGTTGTGATTATTATTATTATTGATGTTGTTGGACAGGATAGAGAGAAATTGAGAGAGATGGGGAAGACAGAGAGGGGGAGAGAGAGAGAGACAAGACACCTGCAGACCTGCTTCACTTGTGAAGCGACCCACCTGCAGTTGGGGAGCCAGTGGAGCCGGGATCCTTACCGCTTGCCCTCCTTACCCTTACCTCCTGTGCTTCTCACCATATGCACTTAACCCTCTGCACTACCACCCAGCCCCCTAGAAATGTACTAACAATCTGAGCCCACTGTTAAGATTCAGTCTGATTACTAATTTGAAGTCTTAAGTGCTTAGATTGAAGGAACATATACTCAGCCTATGATCTGTGCATTAAAAAGTTTAAGACATTGAATTTTCCCCTCTCATTAATAATAATTTATGAGACTACAAGTTAATAGGAGTGTCGGTCAACACCATTCCCACCACCAAAGGATTGTGTCCCGTTCCCTCCTCATCATCTCCCCCCAGTGAAGCTGAGCTTCAACTTTCAACCTCCACCAGAGATTTTTACCTTGGTGCCCTAAAAAAGTGGTTTAATCAAATCGCCAGGACCTGTGTAAGGATCCTAGTTCGAGCCCCCGGCTCCCTACCTGCAGGGGAGTCGATTCACAAGCGGTGAAGCAGGTCTACAGGTGTCTTTCTCTCCTCCTCTCTGTCTTCCCCTCCTCTCTCCATTTCTCTCTCTGTCCTATCCAACAACGACGACATTAATAACCACAACAATGTTAAACAACAAGGGCAACAAAAAGGAAAATAAATAAACCTTAAAAAAAAAAGTGGTTTAATTTAAAACTATGGATCCCCCCATTGTTTCCCTTTATTCGGACTTACCTTTGAGTAGAGACGTCCAACTCCAGGGATTCCATCATGGGCCTCTAACTTCACATCCAAGGACTTAACCTCTTGACCACAGCCGTCAGCCATGCTGGGGGAAGGTTTCTAGTAAACTTACTGGGAGCTGGGCGGTAGTGCCACGAGCTAAGTACACATGGCACAAAGCACAAGGACTGGCTCAAGGATCCCAGTTCAAGCCCTCAGCTCCCCATCTTGGGGGGGGGGGGGTCGCTTCAGAAGCGGTAAGCAGGTCTTTCCTCTCTCGATTTTTCTCTGTCCTGTCCAACAACGACAACAGCTGTAACAACAATGACAGTAACAACCACAAGGGCTACAAAATGGGGAAAATGGCTTCCAGGAGCAGTGGATTCGTAGTGAGGGCACCAAGTCCAGCAATAATCCTGGAGACAAATAAATGAAACTAGTGTCTTTTTTTTTTTTCCGAGAATACCACAGAGATTGTACTGTGCCTTCTCAGTGCATCACGCTTATGTCAAGTTCATAACTCCCCATGTCTTTACTAGTGAAGTCAAGTGGTTTGCCTAGTGAATCATCAGCACCATTAAAAAAATAGAAATTGGGGGGGGGGGTCGGGAGGTAGTGCAGCGGGGTAACCGCACATGGCGCAAAGTGCAAAGACCAGCGTAGGGATCCCAGTTTTAGCCCCCAGTTCCCCACCTGCATGGGGGGTTCGCTTCACAAGTGATGATGCCGGTGTCTTTCCCCTTCTCTGTCTTCCCCTCTCTCCATTTCTCTCTGTCATATATAACAATGACATCAATAACAACAATAATAATAACCGCAACAACGATAAAACAACAAGGGCAACCAAAGGGGAGAAAAAAAGTAGCCTCCAGGAGCAGTGGGTTCGTGGTGCAGGTACCCAGCCCCAGCAATAACCCTGGAGGCAAAAAATATATATACATCTCCATTCTCATCCTAGATACACTTGATCATAATCATGGGTGAGTCACTTTCCTGCGCAAACAACTATTAACAGAAGTCCTGAAATTATGAGGGTTTATGTATATGTACAGCTTACTACTGAAGGAGGTAAACATCTCTAATACCAAAGGACTAGAAACCATCAGAGCTAATGGACGGTGGTTAAGTGAACTGGTAAAGCAGATTATGCCAGTTGAACTGTCTATATTGTTATGATCTCTAGGATGTGTGTTTTAAAAGGTTATATTGTAGTAAAATCCAAGGAATACATATGTATGAGTATATATTTGCTTTTAATAAGATTAGACAAAGGATAGGGAGCCGGGCGGTAGTGCAGAGTGTTAAGCGCACATGGTGCCAAGTGCAAGGACCGGCTGAAGGATCCCCGTTCGAGCCCCCAGCTCCCCACTTGCAGAGGAGTCGCTTCACAAGCAGTGAAGCAGGCCTGCAGATGTCTATCTTTCCCTCTCTCTCTCTTCCCCTCCTCTCCATTTCTCTCTGTCCTTTCCAACAACAATGACAGCAATAACAACAACAACAAAGATAGATAAACAACAAGGGTAACAAAAGGGGGAAAAAAGATTAGACAAAGGACAACAGTAAAAAGACAGCCTACTTTAGGAAGGGGCAGAGGGGTTTATTTGTAAATCATATCTAATAAAGGATTAATGTCCACAATATTTAAAAAGCTGTAATAGGGAGTCGGGCGGTAGCACCGGGTTAAGCGCACATGGTGCAAAGCGCAAGGACCGGGCATAAGGATCCTGGTTCGAGCCCTCGGCTCCCCACCTGCAGGGGAGTCGCTTCACAGTCAGTGAAGCAGGTGTGCAGGTGTCTTTCTCTCCCCCTCTCTGTCTTTCCCTCCTCTCTCCATTTCTCTCTGTCCTATTCAACAACAGTGACATCGATAACAACAATAACCACAACAACAATAAAAAGACAACAAGGGCAATAAAAGGGAAAATAATTTTTTTATAAAGCTATAACAATAGCAACAATAAAACAAGTGATTAGGGAGTTGGGGGTTAGTGCAGCGGGTTAATAAGCACATGTGGCACCTAGAGCGTTAAGGTTGCAGCCCCCGGCTCCCCACCTGCAGGGGAGTCACTTCACAGGCAGTGAAGCAGGTCTGCAGGTGTCTTTCTTTCTCTCCCTCTCTCTGTCTTCCCCTCCTCTCTCCACTTCTCTTTGTCCTAAGAACAACATCGATAACAACAACAATTACTACAACAATAAAAGGGCAACAATAGGGAAAATATTTAAAAAATAAAATATATTAAACAAGTGATTGGGAGTTGGGTTGTAGTGCAGTGGGTGGTGGGGCACCAGGTTGAACGCACATATTGCAATGCTCAAGGACCTGGCTTTGAGCCCCCAGTTCCCACCTGCAGGGGGAAAGCTTTGCAAGTGGTGAAGCAGGGCTGCAGGTGTCTCTCTGACTCTTTCCCTCTGTCTCCCCCTTCCTCTCGACTCTGTCTCCAATAAACAAAGATAACTTTAACAAATAATAGGGAGTCGGGTGGTATTGCAGTGGGTTAAGCGCAGGTGGCTTAAAGCACAAGGACCCGCATAAAGATCCCAGTTCTAGCGTCCAGCTCCCCACCTGCAGGGGAGTCGCTTCACAGGCGGTGAAGCAGGTCTGCAGGTGTCTATCTTTCTCTCCCCTCTCTGTCTTCCCCTCCTCTCTCCATTTCTCTCTGTGCTATCCAACAACAACAACAACAATAATAGCTACAACAATAAAACAAGGCATGAATAAATAAGGGCAAAAGGGAATGAATAAATAATTTTAAAACATAGTAAATAAAAAATAAACATAGCTTAATTGTTATGCAAACATACTCTAATATTTTATTTGTTTTATTTCAATGAGAGACACCAGAGCACTGCTTAGCTCTGGCTTTTTGCCTAGCCCACAAAGACGTTCACAGTGAGATTTCAAGTCCCAGGTTCAGTCCCTTGCACCACCATAAAGCAGAGCTGAGCAGTGCTCTGGTAAAAATAAATAAATGAATAAATATATAAATATCTGGTCTTTATATCTTTCTGAATCTCTAAAATTAAAAAAAAATTAGATTTCAAGGCTAGAGAGACAGCATAGTGATTACGCAATAGACTCAGGCCTTAGGCTTTGAGCTCCCAGGTTTAATCTCCAGCACCACCATAAACCAGAGCTGAGCAGTGTTCTGGTATTTCTGTGTTTCTCTCTCTCCCCCTCATTAAAGTATTCAACATTTTTTCAGTGCTTTAAATTTTTTTCTAAATATCAAGCTGGGGAGACAGCATAATGTTTATGCAAACAACTTTTATGCCTGAGCATCTAAGGTCCCAGGTTAAATCCTCAAAATCATTATAAACCAGAGCTGAGCAGTGGTCAGGCAAAAAAAAAAAAAAAAGTATGTATATATTTGGGTGGTGAGCAGTTAATTATTGAAGACACACTTTTGTTGAAGAATAAGTTTATTTACAAAAATTAGAAGCATATAGTTAACTTAGATTTGCAGCTCATATTAGGTACAATGTAGTCTTCTCAATCTTAAAAATAAGTTTTTCTACCATGTAAAACCTAGCCTTTTCTTAGATTTGCTAAAATCATTATATTTTGACCCCTGAGAATTATAGAACGGGAGCTGGACTCCAGTGCTATCATATGTCTGATAGCTAGGTCTGATTCCACCTCTTTCCACAAAAACTGGTCCGTGGCCACCTCCAGGTCTTTGCTCTACAGCTTTTACCATAGGATAGATCTGTTTATTTCTTGATTCAGACTCGTGTTCGATTACTTCTCTGGCATAATTCTGAAATTCTTTCTCCTTTTCAGCCATAAGAGCGTCACTAAGTTTCCAATACTCTAATTCTGCTTGTTTGGCTTCCTTTGTTTTAAGTTTATTTTTTACCTATTTGGAAATGAAAGGAAATACAAATTTATATTGGTAAACAAGAACACTTTTCTAAAAATATATGGCACTTAAAGCTGTAAGTGTTGATATAATTTTCTAAACTTGGATATTTTGAGTTTTGAATTTACTGTAATTTCAAAAGCCCACGTTTCTCCTATCATGCTCACAGCAGCAGCTCAACAAAACTTAGTAGCCTTCTGTCAACACATATTTATGCAAAAGGCAAACCAATTACCCTCAATACTGATTTAAAAAGTAGAAACTAACTCTTCATATGGTTAGTGGATTTTCTGTGTCATAACCAAAATGACCATCTGATCTTTGTCAACAAAAGAAAGTACTTGAGAAGCAAAACTAGCATGAAATCTGTGTTATTCTTGGCCACTCCAAGCCAATGTTTTGGATAGACAGAAAAACAAAAGGAGAGGAAAGAAAGAATGATGATGCAGAAGCTTCCTCTAACATGGTGGGCGCCTGGCTGAAAGCTGACTCACATTCATGGCAAGGCAGACAGATTAAGTGAGCTATTTTCTGGGCCTGTATTAGATTTTTGCTAAGGTACATATAAAAAGGAAATACGACAACAACAAAAGACATAACCATTTGCTGAATATGGGCATCTTGAAGATCTCTACGTTCTTGATCAGCTTTGCGTTTTTTCATCTTTTCATGCTCATTGTAAATCTGATCTGCTTTCAAGATAGCTCGCAATTGTTCTTTTTCCTCTATTTTTCTTTGTCTTTCTTCTTCCTCTTTACTTTTCATCTATAAGTTAAAAGACAAAAAGGAAAAACTAATTTTTAACAACTAGTGCTCCCTAGAAGACACGCAGTTAAAAAGCTCCCATCAGACTTGGAAGTAATGGCCAGACAGAAAATTGTATACGTCTGGGCTGATTCTCACCTGGACAGTTCACTTTGTCTCTGTTTCCTGAATGCCAGCTACTTCAGTGAAAAGATAAGAATGGGATATATTTTTAAAAGAAACCAGGTACAGAAAAAGCAAGATTGCATCAATATCAAATAGAGGAAAATATATGTTAAGTGAAAGATTGCTAAATGCAAGGAATCAAAGGGTAGATGTGGGAAGAGGTTAAATGGGAGTGACAGATGGAGATGACTGTACACCCACTTGAGCACCCATATTATCATGTGCAAGGACCTTAAGGAAGAAGAGGGGAGTCGGGCAGTAGCACAGCGGGTTAAGCACAGGTGGCGCAAAGCGCAAGCACGGGTGAAAGGATCCCAGTTCGAGCCCCCAGCTCCCCACCTTCAGGGGAGTCGCTTCACAAGCGGTGAAGCAAGTCTGCAGATGTCTATCTTTCTCTCCCCCTGTCTTCCCCTCCTCTCTCCATTTCTCTCTGTCCTGTCCAACGACGACATCAATAATAATATAACTACAACAATAAAAAAGGGCAACAAAAGGGAATAAATAAGTAAATAAAAAGAGAAGGAAGAAGAGAGGAAAGCAAGGAAGGGAGGAGAGAGGGAGAGAGAGAGAGAGAGAGAAGGGAAAAGAATGAAAATAGAGAAGGCAGGCAGGTTTGCAAGCCAGTCAGAGGTGTGAGAGCAGTGGATTTGAAGTGCTGAGCCCCAGCAATATCCCTGGTGGAAATAAATATTGTATCTTTAAAAAATTATCCAGTGTCCTAGGACAGAGGAAAGTAACAGTTTGGAGGAAGGCAGAGTGTATTGACACCTCGGGAGATGTGATACTGTACCTCTAAGACAACAGACTTCTAAATCAATGTCTTCAACAAAGTAATTAAAGTTGCTACAACATTCATAAACTATCCAATTTAAACCTTATGACATAAATTTCATAACAGTAATGTAGATTATTAAGTTTGAAAAGTTAAGAAATACAAAAATGCAGTAGGGTAACTTTTACTTGTTTTGTCATTTTAAAACATTCAAATGGGGAAGCAGGCAGTGGTGCGCATATTAGCATACATGAAGACCCAGGTTCCAGCGCCAGCTCTTCAGCTGCCGGGACAAAGCTTCATGAGTGGTGAAGCATGTCTGCAAGTGTCTAAATTTCTCTATCCCTCTTTTAAAAAAATGAATGAATGAATGAATGAATGAATGAATGATTGATTTATTTATTTATTTGGATAGAGACAGAGAAATTGAAAGGGGCAGGGGAGAAGCTGTCTCCTTGCAGGTGGGGACCAGAAAAGTTTGAACCTGGGTCCTTGCTCACTGTAATGTGAGCACTTAACCAGGTACTCCATCACCTGCCCCTCTTCCTCTATCCTTCTGTACCCCCTCTCACCCTCCCCCAATTTCTCTCTGTCCTAAGTAGTAAAAATGGAAGAGGAAAAGCAAAGGAGGGGCCGGGTGGTGGCACACCCAGTTAAACGCATGTATTACAATGCACAAGGACCCGGGTTTTCACCTACAGGGGGAAAGCTTTATGAGTGGTAAAACAGGGCTGCAGGGGTCTCTCTGTCTCTCTCCCTCTGTATCACCCCATCCCTCTTGATTTCTGGCTGTCTTTATCCAATAAATAAAGATAGTAAAAAAAAAAATTTTTTTTTTAAAAAAGAAAGGAAAAATGGCTGCTGGGAATGGTTGATTCATCGTGCAGATACCAAGCCCCACCAATAACCCTGGTGGCGATAAAAAAAAAGTGAAATGTTCACATGAGAAGCATATAAAATAAATAACAAATTTTACACTTGGAGTTGTCCTGAATCAGAAAAAAATACTAATGTGCATCTATAAATATTTTAATTGTCGTGTGGAAACCATAGTGGAAAGGGCTTAAAATTTGTGGGGTTGCTTTGTTGTTGTTGTTGTTGTTGTTGTATAGAGACAGAAATCAAGAGGGAAGGGAGCAAACAGAGAATGAGAGATCCTTGTAGCACTACTCCGCCATTTGTGAAGCTCCCTTTGCAGGTGGAGACCAGGGACTTGGACCTGGGTCCTTGTGCACGGTAACACATTCACTTTCCTGGGTGAGCCACCACCCAACCACCATCCCACCTTCTTTTCTTTTCTTTTTGGTCATACTTGAACTACTTACCACAGCGACTCTATATTCTGTAATCGCTTTTAATTCTGCTTTGGTTTTTTCATCTTTTTCTTGTTCTCTTTTTTCCCATTCAGCCTCAGCTTCTGCAATATCTCTAGCAATAATTAAATCTTCATTGTCAAGTTTCTCTTTCATTAGATCACTCAGGAAGTTATTTATTCTTTCTCTCCGTTCTTCCATTAGCCTATTTAAAAAAAAGTCATATCTTGCCAAATCTTTATGGATAAAATTATAGAACTAATATCCTTTAGTTAGGGAGTGAGACACTTCCTAGTCCTATCTAAATAGAGCCCCATTGCACCTTATGTGTATACTGAGTGGTGAAGGTGAATGGTGATGACTACATATTAGTTAAAGGAATGGAGCATTTACATTTAGAAAACCTTCAAAAAGTAAAAGCAAGCAAGCAAGCAAGCAAACAAAGCTACATACTGAGCAATATGCATGGACCTGGGTTCAAGCTCCTGGTCTCCACCTGGAGGGCGGAAGGTTCTCAAGCAGTGAAAGCACTGCAGGTGTCTGTCTGTCTGTCTGCCTCACCCTATCTCCCCCTCCCAATTTTTCTCTGTCTCTATTCAAAAAATAACTAAAATGTAAGAAAAATACTTTTAATTTTATTTATTTCATCATATATATATATATATATATATATATATATATATATACACACACACATTTTTTTAACCAGAGCACTGCTTAGCTCTGCTTTATGATGATGCTGGCATTGAAGCTGGCAGCTCAGATCTTTAAGCATGAAAGTTGGCTTGCAAGGGGCTGGGCAACAGCACACCAGGTTAAATGCACATAGTATGAAGCGCAAGCATCCAGGTTTCATCCCCTCAGTTCCCCACCTGCAGAGGGGTCGCTTCACAAGTGGTGAAGCAGGTCTGCAGGTATCTACCTCTCTCTCTCCCTCTCTGTCTTCCCCTCCCCTCTCAATTTCTCTCTGTTCTAATTAATAAAATGGAAAAAATGGCCACAAGAACAGTGGATTTGTAGTGCAGGCACTGAGCCCCAGCAATAACCCTGGAGGCATGAATAAATAAATAAATAAGTTGACTTGCGTAACCATTATGCTGTTTCCCCTGCCATACCTTTAAGTTTAGATGTGACGAATTCACTAACTTATCAAATGAATTTGAAAGAAAAAAAAAAAATGAGAAAAGACACAGTACATACCCCTAAGGAAATTACAGTCTAAAACAGAACAGGACTGAAAATAGGTAACCTGGTAGAACTGAGGCCTTACCAAGAGCAAGGCCCAATGTTTGAGTCCCAGTACCACATGAGAGCATCAAGGTGGTTCCATGTTGGTGGAATAGTACACTGGTAACCTCTCTCTGTGTGTGTCTCTCCCATTGAAGAAAAAGAGAAATGTAAAAGAGATTACCAAGGGTTGGGAGGTGGCACACCTGGTAGATCACACATGTTACCAGGCTCAAGGACCCAGGTTTAAGCCCCCAGTCTCCACATGCAGGAGGGAAGCTTCTTGAGTGCTGAAACTGCTGCAAGTGTACTCTCTCCCTCTTTAAATTTTTATTATCTTTATTTATTTGATAAAGACAGCCAGATATTGAGAGGAGAGCTAGAGAGATACCTGCAGACCTGCTTTACCACTCATGAAGCGTTCCCCCTGCAGGTGGGGACCAGGGGCTTGAACCCAGTTCTTTGCACATTGCAACATGGGCGCTCAATCAGGTGCACCACCACCCATCCCCTTTCTCTCCCTATCTCCCCCCTCCCCTGTTGACTTCTATCTCTATCAAGCAAATAAATAAAATAACAAATAAAATGACTATCAACGGGGAAGAAATTGTTTTAGTCAATGGGAAGGCAATCTTTTGAGTTATAACCAGAAAGAGTTCAGAGAGATGAGCATTCACAATGGAAGATACAGGATACGTCCAGTGTGAGCGACAAAGAGGCAGAGAACTGAAAGCTCATGTCTGAGCTGAGCATTAGATGGGAAGCATGATGGTGCTGAGCTTGATGGGGCATATAATGAAGACTCTTAAGACATGAAGCTGCGAGAGGACTTTGCAAAAGAAAAAAGAATGTGCTACACAGAGACACAGTGAAACTATAATTGGCCACCTACTCTCTCACCTCACCCCAAGCCGCTCGACTGCTCACTAAGGTAAGCAGTGACCTGTAAATTGAATGAACAGTGGTCCAGGAGATGGCACAGTGGATAAAGCATTAGACTCTCAATATGAGGTTCAGAGTTCCATCCCTGGCAGCACATGTACCAGAATTATGTCTGGCTCTTTCTCTCCCTCCTCCTATCTTTCTCATAAACAAATAAATAAATAAAACCTTTAAAAAATGAATAAATTCCAGGCTCAATCCCCTATACCACCATAAGCCAGAGCTGAGCAGTGCTCCGGTTTAGTAACTAAATAAGTATTTTTAAATAAATAAATAAATATAGTGGGGATTGTATTGTTATGTAGAAAACTGAAAAATGTTATGCATGTACAAACTATTGTATTTACTGTTGACTGTAAAACATTAATCTCTCAATAAAGAAATTTTTAAAAGATTAAAAAAAAATAAATAGAATGAACACTTTATTCTGAAAATCTCCTTTCAGAGTTCTGAGCAGTGATGCAGCTAGTGTGCAAGGACCTGGGTTCAAGCCCTCAGTCCCCACCTGTAAGAAGAAAGCTTCACGAGCAGTAAAGCAGTGCTGCAGGTGTCTATCTTTCTACCTTTCTTTAAAAAAAAAAAAAGATTTCTTTCCTTATTTTATTAATATTTACTTATTCCCCTTTTTGTTGCACTTGTTGTTTTATTGTTGTTGTAGTTACTATTATTGTTGTTATTAATGCCCTCATTGTTACATAGGACAGAAAGAAATGGAGGAGGGGAAGACAGAGAGGGGGAGAGAAGGATAGACACCTGCAGACCTGCTTCACCACTTGTGAAGTGACTCCCTGCAGGTGGGGAGCCGGGGCCTCGAACTGGGGTCCTTACGCCGGTCCTTATACTTTGTGCCACCTGCGCTTAACCTACTGTGCTACTGCCCAACTCCCCCTTTCTGCCTTTCTATCTTCTCCTTCCCTCTCAATTTCTGTCTCTATTCAATAACAACAACAATAATATTTCATTTTAATGTCTGTATTGAACGGACACTGATGACTCATCCCTTCTCACTGAAACACTTTCCCCTTGCTATTTCTCTGATTTCCTTCCAACTTTTGTAAACTCTTTTTGGGGGGCTTCATATTACCGTCTTCCTCCCGGTGACCTAACCTAGTGACTACGCCATCTTCATTTCTCATTTCTTGTTTACTTGTAGATGACACCAGGGAACAAACCCAAGCTCTCACACTATGTGACACTGGTAAGCAGGCTCTTGGCCCGACTTTCTATTTATTTTTTAGGTAGAAAGAGAGGAAGAGGAGTGGGGAGGAGAGGGGAGGGGAGCACAGCACCACTCTACCATCCATGGAGCTCTGCAAGTGTCATCCACAGCGGCAGGGCTCGAGTCCAGAACCTCACATGCAGTGGGCAAGTCCTCTGCCAGGTGAGCCTCTCTTCCCTTCTCCTCCCTTCATCTCTTAGCTACCTGCCATAATTTAATTCACCTGTAGCTACAGCTCCAACTATCACGTACCAATCTATACAGCAGTGACTTGCGAAGCCATTGGCTACTCATATCCTTTTCCGAGAGCAGAGATTCCCAGTACTTCCAATCATTTACCAGTTGTCCTAGATATTCTTTTTAAAAAAATATTTATTTATTCCTTTTTGTTGCCCTTGTAGCTTTATTGCTGTAGTTATTATTGTTGTTATTGATGTCATTGTTGTTGGATAGGACAGAGAGAAATGGAGAGAGGAGGGGAAGACAGAGAGGGGAAGAGAAAGATAGACACCTGCAGACCTGCTTCACCGCCTGTGAAGCGACTCCCCTGCAGGTGGGGAGCCGGGGACTCGAACCGGGATCCTTACGCCAGTCCACATGCACTTAACCCGCTGCGCTACCACCCGACTCCCCCCTGTCCTAGACATTCTAAGGGAGCCCCCAACATACTGAAATTATGTCACTGTTAGTCACATGTAAAATAGTGAGCTCTTAGTCCTCAAGATCACTCTTACCTTATGTCACAACTTCTGATTTACAGTAATCTCAAGAATTACTTTATTACATAAATTCTCCTAAATGTTTACCTATGTGTTTCAGCTTCTTTTTCTCTCCCCATTTGTGTAAGACGCTTTTTTGCTTTGATGAATTTTCTGATCTTCTCATCATCATCATCTTGCTGCTGCTGTTCTACAGCCTTGATAATATGTTTATCATTCAAATGCTCCTGGGGGGGCGGCATCAAAACAAATCTCTCAGCATAGGAATTATCAAAACCTGTCAAATGGCACCGCTTACTTCTCTTTTGGAAACATATCCCATAGAGATGATCAGAGATAAGCAGTAAATTTTATGTAGTATTGACTTCACCTCAAAGTTATTTATAGTAGCAAAAATTAGGAGCAACCTTTAGATATTCAAAAATGGAGAAATCGTTATATTCTCTCATCTTTTATTTATTGTTGTTATAGTTATTATTGCTGTTGTTATTGATGTTGTCATTGTTAGATAGGACAGAGAGAAATGGAGAGAGGAGGGGAAGACAGAGAGGGGGAGAGTCTGTGAAGTCTGAAGCGACTCCCCTGCAGGTGGGGGAGCTGGGGGTTCGAACCGGGATCCTTATGCCGGTCCTTGTGCTTTGTGCCACGTGCGCTTAACCCGCCGTGCTACCGCCAGACTCTCTTGGTTAAATTATATTCTAAGTGACATGGGCAGGTACAAAGAACATAACTGGTAAGTGGTGTTGGAAGCCTAATACATCAAACTATATAACATAATCTAGTTCTGCAAAATATAACTGAAAAATAGATCATGTTAACAGTAGTTACCTCTAGGTATGAGATTATGGGTGACTTTTATAACATATTAGTACTTTTATGTATTTCCTTTCAAATATCTCATTTCTTTTTAAAATATTTATTTACTAATGAGAGAGACAGAAGGAGAAAGAGAAATAACTAGATCATCACTCTGGCCCATGCGCTGCTAGGGATCAAACTCTGGACTTTATGCTTGAAAGTCTAATGCCTTATCTACCACACCACCTCCTGAGCTACCAAACATCTCATTTCTTTAACAATAAAGACATAATCAGAAGCATTAAATCTATACTTCATTTACTATTTGGTTACTATTGTCCCTTGGCACATAGATTTAAAATATTCAATAGATGCACATGCAAAAATATCATTCCCAGAGGCCAGGTGGTGGCGCACCTGGTTGAGTGCACATGTTACAATGCCTACGTAAGGCCCCAGGTTTGAGCCCCCGGCCCCCACCTGCAGGGGGAAAGCTTTGCACGTGGTGAAGCAAGACTGTAGGTGTCTCTCTGTCTCTCTTCCTCTCTATCACCCCTTTCCCTATTGATTTCTGGCTCTCTCTAATAAATAAATAAAGAATATTTTTAAAAAATCATTCCTGTGGTCCGGGAGGTGGTGCAGTAGATAAAGCATTGGACTCTCATGCTTGAGGTCCTGAGCTCAATCCCCGGCAACACATGTGCCAGAGTGATGTCTGGTTCTTTCCCTCTCCTCCTATCTTTCTCATGAATAAAGAAATAAAATCTTAAAAAAAAAAGTCTTTAAAAAAAAAAATCATTGCTACCCCTATCTATTACCTGCCTGTTTCTAATTTCCCTACCAGGCTTGTTTACTGTAAAACTAATTTCTTCTTGAGAATTTTTTTGGGGGGAGCGTCTGTGGGGCTTCACTACTCCTAGCTGATTTTTTTTTAATAGAAAGATAAGAGACATATTATTGCACCAAAACAAAGGACTGTGGGAGAGGGGAGGTTGATAGAGTGGAGAAGGTGTTGGGACTGGTACACCATGGTAGAAGAAGACCTCATGGGGGCTGGATGGTGGCCTGCCTGCTTAAGTGCACATGTTACAGTGCACAGAGACCTGGGTTTGAGAATGGTGAAGCAAAACTACAGGTATTTGGCTCCCTCTCATTCACCCCCTTCCCTCTCAATTTCTGGCTGTCTCTATCCAATAGTAAATAAATATAATAGTAATTAAAAGGATCTCACTTGGGGATGAGAGAATTTTGCTGTATTGTGGGGAGATGAGAAATTGTACCCATGTGACAACAGCTATACTGTAAACCATTATCCCCTCCCCCCAATAAAATGCTTTGGGAAAGAAAGAGAAAGAGAAAGGAAGAAAGAACAACGTAGCATTCTCCCCCAAGCTGAGCTAGAGAAAAGGACAAATTAACCTAGAACATTTACATATATATATACACACAAAATATAGATTATTGAGACTTTTTAATTTATTTTTACCAGAGCACTGCTCAGCTCTGGCTGATGGTGGCACAGGGAGATTGAACCTGGGACTTTGGGGCTTCAGTTATGAGAGTCTCTTTGCATAACCATTATGCTATCTACCTCTGCCCTAGACTGTAATTAATACTCAAAGACACGAAGAACTTGGAAGTGGCTGCCTCCAAAACCCAAAATGGGTAGAGCAAAGAACAGCTGCTCTTTTTTTAAATGTCCTGGTATTGTTTAAAACTTAAAAATTGTTTATGAATTTTATTTAAGAATTAAAAATTAATTTAAAGAAAATAATGTCAAAATTATAAAATCATAATATTAATTAAAATATTCAGATATTAAGCACACATTAATAGCTCAGCAGACAGTGATACAAACTAATAAACCCACTCAGTCAATCAGTCACTTACAATAACTTTCTTTTTTAAAAAAAATTTTTTTTAACATTTATTCTTTTGTTGCCCTTGTTTTTTTTTTTTTTTTTTTTTTGATGTCATTGTTATTGGATAGGACAGAGAGAAATGGAGAAAGGAGGAGAAGACAGAGAGGGGGATAGAAAGACACCTGCAGATCTGCTTCACCACCTGTTAAGCGACTCCCTTGCAGGTGGGGAGCCAGGGGCTCAAACCGGGATCCTTATGCTGATCCTTGTGCATTGTGCCACATGCGCTTAACTTGCTGTGCTACTGCCCAACTCCCAATAACTTTTATTTTAAGGATAGAAAATTGGGGAGGTGTATATTTATGTTTATAGCAGCACACTTCATAATAGCTAAAACGTGGAAGCAAACCAGGTGCCCAATGACAGATGAATGGCTGAGAAAGCTGTGGTATATATACACAATGGAATATTATGCAGCTATTAAGAGCAATGAACCCACCTTCGCTGACCCATCTTGGATGGAGCTAGAAGAAAGTGAGATAAGTCAGAAACACAAAGATAAGTATAGGGTGATCCCACTCATAAACAGAAATTAAGAAAAAACAACAGAAAGGGAAGCTCAAAGCAGAAGATTGGGGAGGGAAGTAGCATAATGATTATGCAAAGAAACGTTCACGCCTGAGGCTGGGAAGTCTCAGGTTCAACCCCCCACAACACCATAAGGCAGAGCTGAGCAGTACTCTGGTAAAAATAAATAAATAGGTGGTAGCGCAGAGATTAAGCACCCGTGGTGCAAAGCGCAAGGACCGGCATAAGGATCCCGGTTGGAGCCTCTGGCTCCCCACCTGCAGGGGAGTCACGCAGTAAAGCAGGTCTGCAGGTGTCTGTCTTTCTCTCCCCCTCTCTGTCTTCCCCTCCTCTCTCCATTTCTCTCTGTCCTATCCAACGACGACGACATCAAGAACAACAACAATCCTAATTACAACAATAAAACAACAAGGGCAACAAAAGGGAATAAACAAACAAACAAACAAAATTTGGGAAAAAAAAAACCCCAACACTGGGGGCTGGGTGGTGGTGCACCTGGTCGAGTGCACGTTATAGTGTACAAGGACACAGTAAGGACACAGGTTCGAGCCCCCAGTCCCCACCTGCAGGGAAAAAACTTTGTGAGTGGTAAAGCAGTTTTGCAGGTCTCTCTCTGTCCCTTCTATCACCCTCTTTTCTCTTCATTTCTGGCTGTCTCAAGCCAATAAAGATAATACAAAAAAAATTTTAAAATTTAAAATAAGTTTGTAAAAAATAAAAATAAAACACTATCTTCTTTGTTCATGCATAAGAGCAAACCCACATAAAACCACAAAAAGATAGCTGTCCTCCCATTATGTACTCTATCAGAAGCCCAACTGACTAGCAACTGCTCTTCTACTCCACTATTATTTCTAAAAAATATTAAAAGCTAGGCATCAGACTTTGTACTTGTGTTGTTGTTATCCCAATTTTTTTTTTCCAGATAGAAAAAGTGAGACGTGGAGGAGTGAGGATGGAAGAAACTACAGCAGCGAACCTTTTTTTCAGTATGTTGGGGGCTACACACAAGCCTGGGCAGGCACCCTACCCAACTGAGCTATCGTGCTGTCCCCCTTCTACATTTTTTTAGAGAGACACCTATTTTCAACTTACAAAAAACAGTCTCCTGCTTTCATGCATCTCTTCCTTTTTCTTTTCTAGTTTTTTTCTTATTTCTATTTCATATAGTAAATTTTGTCGCTTTATTTCCTTAGCATCTTTTTCTTCACATTTTCTCCTTCTCTCTTCTTCTTCTTCATGTTCCTTTATTCTAAAGCAAAATATAATTATAACTGAGAGCAAAACAAAAAATAGGTTATATTTGTAACAAATGAATTAGATTCTACCGTGGGATGATTTAAAACAGTAAAGAAGAATTTACGAATTTCATCAGGGATAAGAATCGATATCAAAGCCTGGGAGGTGAATTAGGGCTTTGGGCTTAAAAGCATGAGGCTCCTAGTTTGAGCCCCAGTTTCACATGTTCCAGAGTAATACTCTGGTTCTTTTTCCCCTTCTCTTTCTCTGCTATTAATAAATTGATTTTTCTTTCTTTCTTTCTTTCTTTCTTTTTTCTTAAAGAATGGGTATATACTGAATAAATACTAACATGAAATTCGATCTTGGTTAGCACAGAATTGGCAATATGTTTTCAGTTCAAAATCTTTTATTCCTCAATAAATTAAATCCTACACTAGATTCAAATGTTCCTTCCCTTTAGCATAACCAGCTAAGTTAATGACCGCATGGGTAGAATGGTAACATTATTCGACAGTAAAGTTCATACTCAGTCGACTACTATCCAATTTCAGGTAGCACTGGACAAACTTACTTGAACTGCAGGTCTAGCCCCCTTAGAAGATGGGGTTTGATGGAAGGAGAGGAACAAACTTTCTTCATCTAACTGATTGCTTGGGTTGTCGTTCTTTCTCTAGCCAACAGTGACTACCTGTACCTTTTGAGTGATAAGACATCAAAGCTTATTCTCTCAAGAGTTATCCAGAGATCTCTGACAAGCCTTCTCACTGCAGAGTGAGGATGCGGAAAACCAAGCTTCAGCTCTGCCTCTTCAATCTGTTCCCCTTACCCCACTCCCACTACTCTCAGATGCTTCTCCCCACCCCCACTAGACGTTTATAACAGCTTCCTGGAGGATGGGTCCTGGGTTCAATCTCTGGCATTATATGTGCCAGGGTGATGATATTGTTCATTCCAATGGATGGATGGATGGATGGATGGATGGATGGATGGATGGATGGACGGATGATACACATTTTAAAAGAAGTTTAGTGCTGATGAACTATCACTAGCTAACTTGGAGAGTGTACTGCTTTGCCACGTGTGCGACTCAGGCTAGAGCGTTGTCCCTGCCGCCTTAAAGGAAGCTCAGGTACCTCTTCCACTCTTTTTCTATCTTTTAAAAAAAGCTTATTGCAGATGTTGAGTGTTCTCATCAGTCAAGTTACCCCTCTGCATACTGGCAAGATGGCCCAAGTTCATAGTGTCTGCTTCCCTATACACACAGTACAGGCTGCAACACTGTCACTCTCTAGCTGCCATCTTTCTTCTTCTTGAATGAAGCAGCACAGACTAAAACAACAACCCACGTGGTTAGAGCAAAAAAGACTGAGGAATAGGGGTCAGGTGGTGGCACACCTGGTTAAGTGCAACATTGCCGTGTGCAACGACCTTGGTTCAAGGCCTCGGTCTCCACTTGCAGGATTGGAGGAATGCTTCATGAGTAGTGAAGTAGGTCTGTAGGTGTCTCTTTCTTTCTTCTTTTTCTTTTCTTTTCTTTCTCTCTTTTCTTTCTCTCCTTTCTTTCTTTCTTCCTTTCTTTCTTTCTTCTTGCTTCCAGGGTTATTGCTAGGGGCTCGGTGCCTGCACCACGAATCCACTGCTCCTGGAGACCACTTTTTCCCGTTTGTTGCCCTTATTGTTTTATCATTGTTGTGTTGTGGTTATTATTGTTGCAGTTGCTGCTGTCACTGGATAGGACAGAGAGAAATTGAGAGAGGAGGGGAAAGACACCTGCAGACCTGCTTTACCCCTGTGAAGCGACTCCCCTGCAGGTGGGGAGCCGGGGGCTCGAACCAGGATCCTTAGAGCTGTCCTTGCGCTTTGCACCACATGTGCTTAACCTGCTGCGCTACCATCCGACTCCCTGTAGGTGTCTATTTCTTTCTCTCCCCCTCTCAGTTTTTCTCTGTCCTATTAAATAAAATGGGGGGGGGGGGAGGAAAGAAAGAAAAAATGGCTACCAGGAGTAGTGGATTTGTAGTGCTGGTGCTGACCCTCAGTGATAACTTTGATGACAATAAAATTAAATTAAATTAAATTAAATGAGGAATACATCTTTCTTTCATAAGCTCCAACAAAACGAAATGTTTTCCATGGAGTCAACTTATTCATCTTCAGGGAGGGAAAAACTACTTTCCCCTGTACCATAGTTCAATGAGCCAGTAAATTCACTTTGGTACTATTGAATTCATTTGGTATTACTGGAGCACCTGGGGCTCAGAGGTATAGTTTAGTGGCAGAGTACATGCCTTCCATCTATAAAGCCATTGATTAGGGTCCCAGCACCTTCTTCACGACCCCCCCTCCAAAAGCCTAAGTGACTTATTGTACAAAGTAAGTAACTTTAGAGACACGAGTAGTCTTAGGAGGAGATAAAAGTCACTATTCGCTACTGGAAAGGAAGGTTTATTTTATTTTTTAAAAATATTTATTTATTTATTCCCTTTTGTTGCTCTTGTTGTTTTATTGTTGTAGTTATTATTATTGTTGTCATCGTTGTTGGGTATGACAGAGAGAAATGGAGAGAGATGGGGGAAGACAAAGAGGGGGAGAGAAAGACACCTGCAGACCTGCTTGTGAAGCGAACACCCTCCGCAGGTGGGGAGCGGCCGGCTCGAACTGGGATCCTTCCGCCGGTCCTTGCTCTTGGTGCCATGTGCGCTTAATCCGCTGCGCTACCGCCCAACCCCTTCTATTTTACCTACTTCTTAGAAGTACATTTCGAAGTCAATACTCAAAGTATAAATTACATTATAAAAGATGTATTCAATTTGAGGAAGTATTAAAATTGCCCCATTAAGGAAAGATAGCAAGATACTATATTCTTGCAATTTTAACATACCTTAGCAAATTTAAAAACCCTAACAGCATATCTATGCAGCTACTTAATAATTCATTGTTTTTGGAAAAAAAAGTTTACCTATTCTGAGAATGAATAAGAAATGTCCCTAGTTGTGGTCCGGGAGGTGGTGCAGTGCATAAAGCATCAGACTCTCAAGCATGAGGTCCAGAGTTCAATCCCCGGCAGCACATGCACCAGAGTGATATCTGGCTCTTTCTCTCTCCTCCTATGTTTCTCATAAATAAATAAATAAACAAACAAACAAACAACAAGGGCAACAAAAGGAAATAAATAAATATTAAAAAAAAGAAATGTCCCTAGTTTTAGTAAAGAAGTAATTTTGTCAGTGACTTACATAATGTAGAAGGTATTAAATAATATTTAATTATCTGCCAATCAATATACTGTGTATCTTACAATCTTGTAACCTACTATAAATCACAAATTTTAAAAATTATGCCACTAAAGACTTTTGGGGGAACCACCTGGTGGGGGCGCACCTGGTTGAGCACACATGTTACAGTGCACAAGGACCCAGGTTTGAGCCCCCGGTCCCCACCTGCAGAGGGAAAACGTTGTGAATAATGAAGTAGTGTTGCAGGTGTCTCTCTGTCTCTATCCTATCACCCCCTTACCTCTTGATTTCTGGCTGTCTCTGTCCAATAAATAAAGATAATTTTAAAAAATGTTTTTGTGACCATCAGGGCTTCATTACTATAGACTGACTCTCTAGACTACTCTCTAGAAAGAGAGAAACAGAGACAGACACAAGGAAGAGAAAGATACCACAGCACTGAAGCGTCCACAAGTGCAGTGGATGCTGGGCTCGAACTTGGATAGTGCATATTAAAAAGTAGTCATCCTACCCAGGTGAGCTATATTGTAGGCCCTGTCAGTGAAGACTTAAGTCCTTCCTTTACCATGAGCAAGGACCAGGGTTTGAGCCCCCACTTCACAAGTGGTGAAGCAGGTCTGCAGGTGTCTATTTATCTCTCTCCTTACCTCCCTCTCAATCTCTCAATTTTTCTTTTTCTTTTTTTTTGTAAATATTTATTTATTCCCTTTTGTTGCCCTTGTTGTTTTACTGTTGTGATTATTATTGTTGTTGTTGTTGGATAGGACAGAGAGAAATGGAGAGAGAAGGGGGAGACAGAGAGGAGGAGAGAAAGATAGACACCTGCAGACCTGCTTCACCGCCTGTGAAGCGACTCCCCTACAGGTCGGGAGTCGGAGGCTCGAACCGGTATCCTTCTGGCGGTTCTTGCTCTTTGTGCCATATGTGCTTAACCCGCTGCGCTACTCCCAAATCTCTCCATTTTTCTTTCTGTCCTACTGAGTGAAATAGAAAGAAGGAAAAAAAAAAAAAAGGCTGCTGAGAGTGATAGATTCATAGTGCTGGCATGAGCCCCAGCAAAAAGCCCTGGCGACAAAAAAAAAAAAAAAAAAAAAGTACCAGCTCACTTGGATAATGCACTGCTTTCTGCTTTCCCAAGTGAATGACCCAGGTTTGAGTTGGGCCCCACCCTGTTGAAAGAAGCTTCAGTGCTGTGGTCTCTTTCACTACCTCGCCACCTTCCCTATTGTTAAAAATTGCCAGGCAAATAGCTTGTTTTAGAGCATACTGCTAACATTTTATTTTATTTTATTTTATTTTATTTTATTTTATTTATTGATGAGAGGGATAGGAGGAGAGAGAGAAAGAGCCAGACATCACTCTGGTACACGTGCTGCTGGGTATTGAACTCAGGACCTCATGATTGAAACACCAACACTTTATCTACTGTGCCACCTCCTGGACCACTTTTTTTTTTTAGAACACAGTATTAGCATGCTTAGGATCTAGAGATACCAGTTCCAGTCTTGTAAACAGAGTTAATAAATAAATTATTGAAAACTAAATAAAGTGGCCTAGGAGGCACAGTGGATAAAAACTTGGGCTCTAAAGTATGAGGTACTGAGTTCAGCCAGAGTGATGTTCTGGCTCTCCCGCTGCCCCTCAATACATTTTTTCTAAAATGTTGGGGGGTGGGCAGTGGCACATCCATTTAAGCAGACTAAGTACAAGGATCCGGTTCGAACCCCGGCTCCACACCTGCAGCAGGGACACTTCACAGGCGGTGAAGCAGGTCTGCAGGTGTCTGTCTTTCTCTCCCCCTCTCTGTCTTCCCCTCCTCTCTCCATGTCTCTCTGTCCTCTCTCTCTTTCCTTCTCTATCTCCTCCTTCCTTCTTAGTTTCCCTCTGTCTTTGGTAGGGGTCAATAGCATAATGGTTATGTAAGGAGACTTTCATGCCTCAAGCTCCAAAGTCCCAGATTCAGTCCCCTACACCACCATAAGCCAGAGCTGAGCAGTGCTTTGGTAAAAATAAATGAATAAATAAATATCTCTGTCCTATTGAATAAAATGCAAAAAAAAAAAAACAGCCACTAGGAGCAGTGGATTCATAATACCAGCACTGAGCAATAACTCTAGAAGCAAAAAAGTGTGTGTGTGTGTGTGTGTGTGTGTGTGTGTGTGTGTGTGTGTGTATTAAAAGCAAGGACTGGCATAAGGATCCTGGTTCAAGCCCCCGGCTCCCCACCTGCAGAGGGTCACCTCACAGGCAATGAAGCAGGTCTGCAGGTGTCTATTTTTCTCTCCCTCTGTCTTCCCCTCCTCTCTCAATTTCTCTCTGTCCTATCCAACAATGACAGCAATAACAACAACAACAACAATGATAAACAAGGGCAACAAAAGGGGAAAAAAATAGCCTCCAGGAGCAGTGGATTTGTAGTACAGGCACCAAACCCCAGCAATAACACTGGATGCCCCTTGTATATCTGTTAGTATCATAAGAAAAATTCCCACTAAGTGGGTTTTTTCACTTTAAATTGCACCTCAAAGTGAGATAGAGCAGATCAGAGCTCTTCACAGAGAAAAAAGCAAACCTCCAGCCAGTCCAAAAGCTGTCTGTCTAAACCTATGTAGATCCAACAACCTGCAGATGCCTGAAAAGTATATGTTTCTGGCTAACTGTCACTGTGCTGGGCAGCTACTTGTTATGCAGCTTTTCTGTGACAATAACAACCAACATGTTGTTTCTGCTAAGGGCATAATAGTGATTAGTAAGATTTCTTTGAATTTTCCCACTTACTAGGTCATTTATTTAAAATGTATTATTTTCTTTTTAAAATTTCTTCTTCTTCTTCTTCTTCTTCTCCTTCTTCTTCTTCTTCTTCTTCTTCTTCTTCTTCTTCTTCTTCTTCTTCTTCTTCTTCTCTTCCTTTCTTTCTTTCTTTCTTTTGCCTCAAGAGTTATTACTGGGGCTCAGTGCTTGTACTATTAATCCACTGCTCCTGGAGGCCATTTTTTCTCCATTTTTGTTGTCCTTGTTATTATTATTGTTGTTGTTGGATAAGACAGAGAGAAACCAAGAGAGGAGAGGAAGACAGCAAGGGGAAGAGAAAAATAGATACTTGCCGACCTGCTTCACTGCCTGTGAAGCGACTCCCCTGCAGGTGGGGAGCCAGGGGCTGGAGCCCGGATCCTTTCGAGGGTCCTTGTGCTTCGCTCCATGTGCTCTTAACCTACTGTGCCACTGCCCAGCCCCCAATATCTTTCATTTTAATGAGAGAGATGGAGAGAAATACACACACACACACACACCACTGCTCAGCTCTAGCTGGCAGCCTCAGGCATGAAAGTCTTTTGCATAACCACTATGGTGTTCCTGGTCCACATCTATTATTTTCATAATCAGAAGAAAAATCTATATCCATTAATGAGAAAAGGAAAATATTTTTACAGCCAATGCATGTATACATACTGTTTTAAATGATCATGGGCAAGAGCCACTCTATCTCTACGTCGTTTTTCTGCTTTTTCTTGTTCTTCTTGAAAAGCTTTTTCAATGCTGAGTTTCAATTGTTCATCCCATTTTGTTTCGGGTTTTATTTTATTCTTTTGGTATTCAATCTGTGCATCACGTTCTTTCATGACTCTACTAAGAAGAAATCCTGACTAAAAAAGAAAAAAAAGCAGCATTTTAAGAAAATAAAGCCTCATTACATATAGATATTTTAAATATATATATAAAAGTAGAAGAAAATCTAGTAGTACATGAAAATTTTTCACTCTTTCTGTCTGGTAAAATTTACATTGTTTTGCATATTCAATGGCTTTTTTTCTTTCTCCTTGTTTATAGATTTCTTCTTCTATATCAAGAACTTGTCTTTCTGCTTCTAGTTCTTCATCACGCTTCTTTTTAGCTTCAAGTTTCTGTTCTTTCATCCCCTGAAAAAAGACAGAAGTTGCCCATTTTCAATTTTATTTTATAAAATTTAACATTATCATGTGTTAATTTGAGCTTTCTTTATGAGTCATGAATACACTCACTGATATCATTAATAAATTAAATGTTTTATTTTGAGATTAGTAGTAGTAGTTGTTGTTGTACTTGTAGAAGAGATGGTGGTGGTAGTGGTGGTGATGTCAGGGCTTTGTACTTATGTGATTTCATTGCTCCAGGTCACTTTTGTCCCATTCAGATAGAACTAAATGGAGAAAGAGACACCACCACCGCCCCAGACTCCCTCTGGTAACATATTCCCTACCATGTGGTGCCAGGTCTCAAAGCTGGGTTATGCATGGCAAAGTATGCATCCTACCCAGTGATCTTTCTTACTCTAAATTGAAACTTAAATTAAAAAAAACAATAAAAGAAAAGTAGATAATACCTAGAATCCCCAAAGTAATCTTGAGAAAAATGAACAAAACTGGAGGTATCATGTTTCCAGATCTCAAAATATATTATAGGGCCATTGTAGTCAAAACGGCCTGGTAGCAGAACAATAACAACAACAACAAAAGACTATATTGAGGGCTTTGAGAGTGCAAGTCTTCGATGTATAGGGTCATTGATTTAAGCCCTGGCACAATATGGATGGTACCATGGATGGTATGGGAACACTACGAGCGGTGAAATAATGCTCTGGTGCATCTCCTTCTCTGTCTCTCACTCGCAATCAAAAAGAAAGAGCATAATATTGGACTAGAAAAGCAGAACAGTAGTGGTATCAGACATATGTGAAGCCCTGGGTTTATTCCCAAGTGCTACAAAGAAAAAGGAAGGAAGGAAAGAAGGAAGGGAGGGAAAGGAAGGAAAAGGAAGAAAAGAAATGAAACTCTGAGGTTACATTTCCTTCTACAATTTGAATGGCAGGTCTCACACCCATTTTTTCCAAGACAGAAGGAAACCAAAGCATCTCTCTGGTGTCCGCAAGGTGGAGGATCAAACTCAGGACCTCATCCTTGAAAGTCCAAAACTTTATCCACTGCACCACCTCCTGAGTTTTAAGTCAGAAGGCTTTTAAGATGTAAATTCACTTCAAATTGATCTAGAAATTCAACACAATCATAATCAAAATTGTAACTGACTTTTAAAATAGAAATTAGCAAAGTGATTCTAAAATTAATATATAAGTGCAAAAGGCCTAGAATAGCCAATGCAACTTTAAAGAAGAGGGGCCAGACAATAGTTTGCTTTGCTGTGAGGGAGGCCCTAAGTTCCAGTCCCAGCACCACACAGGAGTATCATGGAAGCATTTGGGAGTTCCAGGGATGGTGGTAGTATCTCTTTTTGCCTTTCCCTTTTTAGTCTCGTACACTTAAACTTTAAAAATAGGGGGGAACGTAGGCTGAGAATGCTGCTCAGCAGTGGAATTGTGCATTTATGAGGTCCTGAATTTATTACCTAGTGCCACATAAGAAAAAAAATAACGTAGGTGAGGAGATAGCATAATGGTTATGCAAAGACTCATGCGTGAGGCTCCAAGGTCCCCCACACCACCACTCTAAGCCAAGGCTGAGTAGCGCTCTGGTGGTGGTGACGATGATGATGGCAACGACAACCACAATAAGATTGGAGTCCTTTTCAATTTCTCTCAGTTCTATCAGACTGAATAAATAAACTGAATTAAAAAAACACAGGAGGGGCTGGGTGTTTGCGCAGCAGGTTGAGCACTGGTGTTACAATGCAGGGGGAAAGCTTTGGGAGTGGTGAAGCAGGGCTCTCTACCTCTCTGTCACCCCCTTACCTCTCGATTTCAGGCTGTCTCTATCAAATAAATAAAGATAATATTAAAACAACAACAGGGAGTCGGGCGGTAGCACAGCGGGTTAAGCGCACATGGCGCAAAGTGCAAGGACTGGCAGAAGGTTGGAGCCCCCGGCTCCCCACCTGCAGGGGAGTCGTTTCACTGGCGGTGAAGCAGGTCTGCAGATGTCTTTCTCTCCCCCTCTCTGTCTTCCCCTCCTCTCTCCATTTCTCTCTGTGCTAACAACGACGACATCAATAACAACAACAATAATAACAATAACTACAACGACAATAAAAAACAAGGGCAACAAAAGGGAAAGTAAATAAATAATTAAAAACAACAACAACAACAAAACAAGAGAAACAGATGAACTGGGCTTCACTACAATTAAAAACTATTTTTTGAAAGAAGATTGTGCAAGGGAGTGAAAAGCCAAGCTGCAAGCTAGCAGAAAATATTTTCAAATCAAATGTATAATAAAAATATGTATTCACAATAGTTTTTAAATTATGTTAACTCAAAAGAAAACAAACCTAATTTAAACCTGGGCAAAAGATATAAATAGACATGTCACCAAAGAGTGTATACAGATAGAAAATAAATCCATTGGGAGTTGGGCGGTAGTACAGTGGGTTAAGAGCAGGTGGCGCAAGGTGCAAGGTGCAAGGTGCAAGGATCTGGTTGGAGCCCCGGCTCCCCACCTACAGGGGAGTCACTTCACAAGTGGTGAAGCAGGTCTGCAGGTGTCTGTCTTTCTCTCCCTGTCTTCCCCTCCTCTCTCCATTTCTCTCTGTCCTATCCAACAACGACGACGACATCAATAACAACAAGACAACAAGGGCATAAAACAAGTAATAAAAGACAACAAGGGCAACAGAAGGGAAAATAAAAATATTTTTAAAAAATTTTTTAAAAAGAAGTCCATCGGGATCGGGCGGTCGCGCAGCGGGTTAAGCGCACATGACGCAAAGTTCAAGGACCAACATAAGGATCTGGTTCCAGCCCCCGGCTCCCCACCTGCAGGGGAGTAGCTTCACAGGCGGTGAAGCAGGTCTGCAGGTGTCTTTCTCTCCCTCTCTCTGTCTTCCCCTCTTCTCTCCATTTCTCTCTGTTCTGTCCAACAACGACATCAATAACAACAACAATAATAACCACAAAGATAAAATAACTAGGGTAACAAAAGGGGAAAAAAAAGCCTCCAGGAGCAGTGGATTTGTAGTACACCACCAAGCCCCAACAACCTTGGAGGCAAAAGAAAAAAAAGTCCACTTAAAAATTTTCAATCAGAGAAATTCAAATGAAAACTATACTACTTCAGCACTATCATACTGTCTATAATTAAAAAAAAATTAGGCTAGGGAAATAGCATAATAGTTACACAAGAGGACTCTAATGCCTGAGGCTTCAAGTTAACAAATTCAGTCCCCAACACTACCATAAGCCCAGAACTGAGGAATGTTTTATATATACGTGGAATATTGACAATAAAATAAACGAATACTGATACATTTAACAACATGAAAGAATTTCAAAATAGGGAGTCAGGCGGTAGCGCAGCGGGTTAAGCTCAGGTGGCGCAAAGCACAAGGACCGGTGTAAGGATCCCGGTTCGAGCCCCTGGCTTCCCACCTGCAGGGGAGTCGCTTCACAAGCGGTGAAGCAGGTCTGCAGGTGTCTGTCTTTCTCTCCCCCTCTCTGTCTTCCCCTCCTCTCTCCATTTCTCTCTGTCCTATCCAACAACGACAACATCAATAATAACTACAACAATAAAACAAGGGCAACAAAAGGGAATAAATACATAGATATAGACAAAAAATTTTAAAAAAAGAATTTCAAAATAAGCAATACTTAATTTTTAAATAGAAAGCAGTTCAGTGGTTGCTTGGGGACAGGTAGGAGCAAGGAGGAGTGAGAGAGAATCAAATGTAGTATGAGAAAACATTTTAAAAAATTGTTTGTGTCTATTACAAAATAGAGAAGACAATGTTTCACATGAGACAGCGAGAAAGGGAAGTCAGAGCACCATTTTGGTCCAGTGACTGAACCAGGAACCTCAGACATGCAAGTCCTGCACTCTACAAGCTAAGTATCTTTTCAACATTCATTACCTTAATTATAATAATGGGTTCAAAGGTGTAACACATACAGCAGATGTATATAATTGCGTACTTCAAAAAATGTTGAGATTACTGTATTTCACTTGTATCTAAATAAGGCTGTTGACTATGTGCTTCGATTGCAATTTTATGTTTTACGTGCTAAGAATCAAGAATAAGTCTTGAGTGCATGTGGCTTCTAGGTTTCCACTTACTGCATATGTATTAGTCCAGTGTTTCACCATTTCTTGAGACCGTAAATGCATGTCTTTCTTTGCTTTTCTTTCTGCGCGGAGGCATGCTGCTTTTCTTGTCAAACTATCGAGACTGTCTCTAATCCTTTCCCATTCACTGTGTGGAATTATGGTGACCTGCCGGAGGTCTACTTTGCTAGGTAGAAGAGGCGGGTAGAGATTTTGATCCTCATCAGAGTTCTTCATTTCTAGTAAATTAAAAAAAAAAAAAAGGAATGATAGATACTAGCGTGAAACTTTAATGTTTTCTTCTCATTTCTAAATTGGACTATAGGGAGGTTGCTTCAGATAATTATTTTGCTCTTAAAAAAAAAAAAAAGACAGGGAGTCGGGAGGTAGCTCAGCGGTTTAAGTGCACATGGCACGAAGCACAAGGACCAGCGGAAGGATCCCGGTTGGAGTACCCAGCACCCCACCTGCAGGGGAGTCTCCCCTCCTCTCTCGATTTCTCACTGTCCCATCCAACGACAGCAGCAGCAACAACAATAATAATAACCACAACAATGATTAAACAACAAGGGCAACAAAAAGGGAAAAAATGGTCTCCAGGAGCAGTGGATTTGTGGTGCAGGCACCGAGCCCCAGCAATAACCCTGGAGGCAAAAAAAAAAAAAAGATTTAGGGGGCCGGGAGGTAGCGCACCGGTTTAAACGCACATAGTGCAAAGCACAAGGACAGGTGTAAGGATCTTGGTTAGAGCCTCCGGCTCTCCACCTGCAGGTCACCTGGTAAGTGATGAAGCAGGTCTGCAGGTGTCTTTCTCTCCCCTTCGTCCTCTTCCCCTACTCTCTCAATTTCTGTCTGTCCTATCCAACAACAGCAGCAACAACATAATACAGGCACCAAGCCCCAGCAGTTACCCTGGAGGCAAAAAAAGAAAAGAAAAAGAAAAAGATTTAGAGGCCTGCTGGCAGTGGTGCGCTCAGTAGAGCACACTTATTACCACGCACAAGGACCCAAGTTCAAGCTCCTAGTCTCTACTTGCACGGGGTGGGGGTGAGCTTCACAAGTAGTTATGTATTTTTGCAGTGTCTTTCTCTCTCCATCTTTAACTCTCTCACTCCTTTCCATTTCTCCCTGTCCTATCAAGTAAAACAAAGAGAAAAAAAAAAGTCCACTGGAATCAGTGGAGTTCATTCTGCAGACTCTGAGCCCCGGTGATAACTCTGGTGGCAATTTAATAAAAAGAGATTTAGAGGGAGTCGGGCGGTAGCGCAGCGGGTTAAGCACAGGTGGTGCTAAGCGCAAGGACCGGCATAAGGATCCCAGTTCGAGCCCCCCCCCTTCCTACCTTCAGGGGAGTTACTTCACAAGCGGTGAAACAGGTCTGCAGGTGTCTTTCTCCCCCCATTTCTGTCTTCCCCTCCTCTCTCCATTTCTCTCTGTCCTACCCAACAATGACGACATCAATAACAATAATAACTACAACAACAATAAAAAACAAGTGCAACAAAAAGGAAAATAATAAATATAAAAAAATTTAAAAAAGAGATTTAGCTATTAATGAAAGAGGAATAAAGAGCGAGAATCAGAATATTAGTCTGGCACATTCAATGCTGGGGACTGAACTCAGGACCTTATACATACAAGCTCCCACTATGCCACCTCTCTTGTTACCTTAAGAACATCTGAGATAATAAGTGGAAAGTATACAAGACCTTGAAATCAGATGTTATCAGGTAGAAAGACTCTTAAGCAGCAGAGGAGAAAAGCAGTGACAAGAGACCTAAGGTATCTAAAATCAGTTCTAGAGTTTGTGGACTATTTCAACTTGAAAGAAAAGGTTCTGTAAACCATGGAAAGTATGTCAATGATGACACACTCACATGCTGGAAGGGGCTGAACCTGTACAAAAAGCATACACTCTACTCGATGAACTACCTCTCCAGCCTTGAGTTTTATTTCTTTGTGGGTGACTATCTCTGCTATGCTTTTGTGGTAGTTCTCTTGGTTCTTTTGCTGCATCAAAGAACTTGAATAAAACATCACTGACATGTTTTCCATGGTTTACAAAACACACTGCTTTAATTGAGACATGACTCCTACATCATAACACTGGTCATTGACAAGGGTTACATTCATTGGTTTTTAGTCTGTTCCCAAGGCTGTCAAATTCCAGAACATCTTCATCAGGCTAGGAAAGAACATGTGCCCACCCATAGTTGTCCCCCCATTCCTACTCTCCCCAAGGTCCCTGAAAAAAACTGATCAATTTTCTGTTTCTATGGATTTGCTTATGCCAGATATTTCACATAAATGGAATAATATAAAAAAAGAATTTTCATGTCTGATTTCTGCTGCTTACAATGTCAAGATTTACTCATGTTTAAATGTATCGGTACTTAATTCCTTTAATGGCCGAATAATATTATGTGAATAGATATATCACATTTTGGCTTATCCACTCATCAGTTGCTGAGCACTGGGTTGTTTTTCACCTTGTGGCTATTATGAATAATACTTCAATGAATATTCACACATACATTTTTGGTTACAGTTATATTTTCTTTTTTTGTATACATTGAGTAATAGAATTGTAACATTCTCTTTCACATCTTGAGGAAGTGCCAGATTATTTTCCAAAGTAGTCGCACCATGTTTCATTCCCAATTTCTTGGGAACAAACTTCCAATTTCTTCACACCTAGTTGACATTTTTTAAAAAAATATTTTATTTATTAATGAGAAACACAGGAGGAGAGAGAAAGAGCCAGACATCACTCTGATACATATGCTGCGGGGATTGAACTCAAGACCTCATGCTTGAGAGTCCAATGCCTTATCCACTGCACCACCTCCCGGACCACTCTAGTTGACATTCTTACATTCATTCATTCATTCATTCACTCTAGTGGGTATAAAGTGGTATTTCATTGTGAGTTTGCTTTGTAGGTTTCTGGTAGCTAGTAATATTAAACATCTTTATTTATTTATTAATGAGAGAGATGAGAGAGAGAGAGAAACAGATATTACTCTGGTACCTGTGCTGCCGGGATTGAACTCAGGACCTCATGTTTGAGAGCCCAACATTTTATCCACTGTGCCACCTCCCGGACCACACATAATGTTAAACATCTTTATGTGTGCTTACTGACCTCCTGGAGATCTTCTCTGAAGAAATGATAGCTCAAATTATTTGTCCATTTTTAAATGGATGTTTTTTTTTTTTTTTTTTTGTCCTTTTTAGCTAGCTCTCCAGAGGGCTGAAGGACATCTTCTTGGGCACCAGCCATTTCCTCAAGCTCCAGCTGGATCCCCTCCTTGGCAGTGAGGGAGGGAAGCGCACTTGGGCCTGCAGACATGGCTACCCCATGTGCCTAAGACAGGCCACGACCAACTGTAGCCTAGGCTGGGGACAGCCTCAAGCAGCGAGGGGTCAGAGGTACTAGCAACATGGTCTTGGCAGGGCAGGCTCAGCGGAACACTCTGTTGACATGCTCAGGGACTTCCAATCTATCAGTAAGGGTTTTGTTTTGTTTTGTTTTGCTTCATTTTTTATCCAGAGCACTGATCAGCGTTTATGGTGGTGTAGGGGATTGAGTCTGGAAGACGCTGGAGCATTGTTTTATCTTTTTAACAATGGATTTATTAAAGTTATACACTAGACTTTATTTTTAAGATTTTTAAAATATTTATTTCCTTTTGTTACCCTTGTTGTAGTTAATATTGTTGTTGGTGGTGTCCTCGTTGTTGGGTAGGACAGAGAAATAGAGAGAGGAGAGGAAGACAGAGAGGGGGAGAGACAGACACCTGCAGACCTGCTTCACCGCCCGTGAAGCGACTCCCCTGCAGGTGGGGAGCCGGGGGCTCGAACCGGGATCCTTAGGCCGGTCCTTTCGTTTTGTGCCACGTGCGTTTAACCGCTGCACTACCGCCCGGCCCCTTAAAATCAAACTTTTATAACGGGCCATCTGAATTACAATACCTTACCTAGCATTACGGTCTACATTTTTTAAATTATTTTTTATATTTATTTATTTTCCCTTTTGTTGCCTTGTTGTTTTTCATTGTTGTTGTATACTGTCTACATTTTATTAAAGCATTTGCCTTTGCGAGAGACTATACCTTCACTTCACAGTTGAGGAAACTCAGACCTCTCTCTCCAGCAACTTTTTCTAAGATCACTCAGTCGGTTTAGAGCCAGGTTAAAGAAGTCAAATATTTCAACTCATTCAAGAAGGATGTCTCCTCTAGAAGCGGTCTCTAGAGCGTCAGGCTCGAAAGCATAAGGTCCTGGATTCGATCTCCCACATCGCGTGCACCAAAGTGGTGCTCCGCTTCTCGTCCGTGTTAATAAATGAAGAAAAATCTCCATAAAGCTTAAACCCAAGCAGCTGCAACTGTACAGTCCGAGGATCAAATCAGCCAGGAGTTTCCGACTTCCTTTCCCCACCCACCCCGCTCGCCTGTCATCTGTTCACCCGAGGGCAGATCTGGCAGGGTGACACAGACCCCAAGGTGCCCCCAGCGGCTGCTGTCACTTGGCGGAGCCCATTTCAAAAGGCAACTGATGGGGTATCCTTTCTTCTCACCCAAGGTCGGCAGGCTGGAAACTGGCCCTGTGGGGCTAGTTAAATGGGCTAGTTAGCTCACCCGTGCTGTCTTTCTCCTGTCCACTGCGTCTTCCAAATCGCACTCGCATCTTTGAAGAGGAGCACTTAGCGCCGTCCAATTTGGAAAGGTAACTGGCACGGAGCTCGGCTGTTTCTAAGGCACTGTTTGCCCAACTGAACGGTTGCTTAGCAACGGCCCGGATGTGACGTCACCGTCGCCGAGGAACTGGGAACGCGGTGCCGCCGGCCGTGGGAGAATGGCCCTCGGGAGAACTGAGATTGCGCCTGCGCGGACGCGGAGCCCCGGCGTGGGGAAGGCGGCCCTACGGGGCGCGCTTCCGGGCTAGGTCGGACCCCTGAGCCTGTGTTAGGGGACTGGCGACGCTTAGCCTGGGTCGTTGAGGGAAGGTCCGGACTGAGCTGGACCTGGTGCCACTGTCTTCACCCGACACGCGCCTCCCGGGGGACCCCGACGCCCACCTTCGGGGCGGAGCCAGCAGGTGTGTAGGAGGACCGGGCCTCGACCTCGCCCCAAACTGTACGAGCCCAGGGGTGAATGGACCGACACCGGCTCTGTAATACTCAGATTTCTAAGCCATAACCAGGGCTAGATGGGGCTTAGTATTTTTATTTGTTTGTTTGTTTATTTGTTTGTTTTTAAAGAGGAATGCTAGAACTTGGGTGGTTTCCCGGGATGTTCAAGTCAGGTCACAGAAGTTACATAAATTGCCATGGTAGACACAGTATTTATAAGCAGGCTGGATGTGCTAAACTAAAGGACATGAAGGTTTGTTAAGAGTGGATACGGGCTTGGTTTCAGGGAAAAAACAAAACAAAACATTGTTTTCTTACACATCCAGGTACAAGTGTGTTTACTACGTTACTCAGCTCTGCTGTGTACATGGTTAGCTCTACATTGTTGCTCAAAGTGAAAAGATGTGAGTTTTTTTTAAGCACCCCAGTTCTCTAACATACAGATGTACTGTTTTTCATCAGGTTTCCTATCAGCTGCACCACTGTAATAATGCTGGTAAGTGTGAACGCCTCAGTTTGTCTCTGCAGTTTGACATCGTGGTTAGATGTTGATTTATTATTATTGACAGAGCAGAAAAATTGAGAGAGACAGACACACCTGCAGCACTCCTTCATTGGGGACCTAGGGCTCGGACTTGGGTCCTTGAGCACTGAAATGTGTGCCTTCAGCCAAGTGCACCACCACCCAGCCCGGGTCAGATGTCCCTTGACTTTGACTTTCAGTTTCTGATTCTAATTCTTTTTTTTAAAAAAATATTTTATTTATTAATGAGAAACATAGGAGGAGACAGAAAGAACCAGGCATCACCCTGGTACATGTGTTGCCGGGAATTGAACTCTGGACCTCATGCTTGAGAGTCCGATGCTTTATCCACTGCGCCACCTGCCGGACCACATCTGATTCTAATTCTTATCCAGTATTATCTAGAGTTACTTAATGTGTATCCCTATACTACCATTTCCACTCTTTTGTTGTTGTTGTTGTGTTAAGAAAGTAGTAGGGGCGAGGTATATAGCATAGTGGGTATGCAAAGAGACTGTGCTGCCTGAGGCTCTCAAGCCCCAGGTTCAATCCCCAGCACCACCATAAACGAGAGCCGAGCAGTGCTCTAGTAAGAGAGACGGAGAGGGAGAGAAGTATATATACTTTTCTGTTTGCTTTTACAGACTAAAATGTGTATTATTGTTCTTTGACAATACATACAGACGAGACAGGAATGATGGTGAGAAAAGGAAAAGTCAGAATGAGGTAGTCAGGCTGGGTTAGTGCAGAACAAAAAACATTTTTTCTTTTAGATTTCTTTTTTGGGGGATTAATGGTTTACAGTCTACAGTAAAATACAATAGTTTGTACATGCATAACATTTCCCAGTTTTTCACATAACAAAACAACCCCCACTAGGTGGTCCTCTGAAGAACAAATTCTGTACAAGTGTGGGTTTTCAAATTTAGGTCTTTGTCCATCATGAAGTGCATAGCTTAAAAATACCAAGTGGAAGGACCAGCACAAGGGTCCCGGTTCAAACCCCCGGCTCTCCACCTGCAGGGGAGTCGCTTCACAGGCCGTGAAGCAGGTCTGCAGGTGTCTGTCTTTCTCGTCCCCTCTTAGTTTTCCCCTCCTCTCTCCATTTCTCTGTCTTACCCAACAACAACGACATCAGTAACAACAACAATAATAACTATAACAATAAAACAACAAGGGCAACCAAAGGGAATAAATAAATATTAAAAAACCATGAAGTGGTCACAAATTTGTGGGCCATTTTTGGGCAGGGGCCATGCTAATCTCCTCTGTCATTCTATTTTTAGTATATGTGCTACCAAAGGGAGTACACGTAGTATATACACTTTGAAATAGTGTGGGTTTTTTTGTTTGTTAGTTTGTTTGTTTGTTTGTTTGTTTTTACCAGAGCACTGCTCAGCTCTGGTTTATAGTGGTGCTGGGGAATGAACCTGAGACTTAAGAGTCTCAGGCAATAGAGTCCCTTTGCATAGCCATTATGCTGTGTACCCCCGACCCAATTTTTTTTTAATTTTATTTTTTATTATTGGATATAAGTTAATTCAGGGATAGTACTACATCCTTGAAAGTTTATTGACAACAAGTAAATTTAGCAAGTAAAAAGAAAAAAACATTATCTTTAAGTATATATGTAGCCTAATGCTGCTGATTATATCCACTAGATTAAAGGCTAGATCCAAAGAATCTAGGTTCTTATATTTAACATTCACTGCTGAGGTAAGATTTTATTTCTTGGGATGTCAAAATACTTCACTTAGTTAGTATGCTGCTCTGTTGTGCATGTGCACATTTGACCTTGACGTCCACCACATTGAAGGAAGCGTTGTTCTGTGGCCCTTTTAACTCTCTTCCTCTATATTAAAAAAAAAAAAAAAAAAAAGATTTTAGTTAAAACAACAAGGGCAACAAAAGGGAATAAATCAAATAAATATATAAAAAAAGAAAAGTTAAAAAAAGATTTTAGTTTACTCTGCCTCTCTGAAAAAAACTTTTATTTTTTTTTTTAGTTCTGGCATTATTATTGATGTTTTTCTTTTAATATGTATTTTTCCTTTTGAAAAATATTTTATTAAACTTTATTTATGTATTCATTATTGGATAGAGACAGAAATTGAGAGGGGGAGATAGAGAGGGAGAGAGACAGAGACACCTGCAGCCCTGCTCTACCACTCGTGAAGCTTTCTCTACAGGTGGGGACTAGGGGCTTGAACCCTGGTCCTTGTGCATTGTAATGTGTGTGCCACTACCTAGTCCCTAAATATGTTTTATTTTCTCTCTTTTTTATTTTTCTCTTTCTTTTCTTTTTCTTTTTCTTTTTTTCTTATTGCTGGGGCTTTGTGCCAGCCCTCTGAATCTACTGCTCCCCAGGGGCCATTTTTCCTTTTTTTTTTTTTCCTTTCTAATTTTTATTAGATAGGATAGAAAGAGATTATTGAGAGAGGATGGGGAGCTTGAGAGAGGGAAGAAAAGACACGTACAGACCTGCTTCACTGCTCATGCAGTGTCCTCCTTACAGGTGGGGAGCAGGAGCTCAAACCCGGGTCCTTGTGTAAGGTGATATGTACGCTTAACACCACTGCTCTGCCCCTTTTTTATTTTATTTATTTATTTATTTATTTATTTATAATTTTTAAATATTTATTTTCCCTTTTGTTGCCCTTGCTTTTTTTATTTTTTTATTTTTGTTGTATTTATTTATTTAGTCCCTTTTCTTGCCCTTATTGTTTCGTTGTTGTAGTTATTATTTTTGTTGTTACTGATGTCGTTGTTGTTGGATAGGACAGAGAGAAATGGAGAGAGGAGGGGAAGACAGAGAGGGGGAGAGAAAGACAGACACCTGCAGAACTGCTTCACCGCTTGTGAAGCGACTCCCCTGCAGGTGGGGAGCCGGGGCTCAAACCAGGATCCTTACACGCTTTGCGCCACGTGTGCTTAACCCACTGTGCTACTGCCCGACTCCCCCTTTTTTTATTATTATTTTTTATTATTATTATTTTATTTTTGAGAGAGATGCAGAGAGAGAGACACATAGAAACACCAGAGCACTACTCAGCTCTGGCTTATGGTGGTGTGGGGGATTGAACCTGGGATTTAGGAGCCTCAGGCATGAGAGTCTTTTTGCTTAACCATTATGCTGTCACCCCCACCCTCCCTTTTTTATTTTTTAAAGGTTTATTTATTTATGAGAGAGAACCAGAGCATCACTCTGGCACATACAGTGCCAGAAATTAAACTCAGTGCTTTATACACCTAGCCACCTCTTGTAGAGCCTGAGTTCTGTTCTTCTCTCCCCTCCCTCCCTCTCTGCCACCCTTCCTTCCTTCCTTTCTGCCTTCCTTCCTGCCTTTCTCTTCCTCCTTTTAAATTTATTTTGGAGGAATGGAGAGGGAGTCAGAAAGGCAGACAGCAGTAGTGCTGCTTCACCACTTGATGCCTCTCTCCCCTGCAGGTGGGCACTGTGAACCTGAACCACCCAGGCCCTTGTAGGTGATAACATGGGTGCACCACCACCCAGCCCCTGAGAGCTCTTCTAATGTAAATGAAAGAAGTATACTTAGACAGCATGCGTGAATAATATCTTAAAATAATTTTATTAACTTTAGGATTGAAGAAGCAAGTCTCCATTCTTTTGCCTCAAACAAGAAGACTTTGTTCCTTGGATATAGAGTAGGAGTGATGTTGATTACTAACTGACTGGTGTTTCAAAATGAAGAGTGTTGTGACAGTTTAACCTAAGCTCTATGCAGACGTAGAATTGCTTGTCTTGGAGACATTAAGTTGAGTAAGTATATAATAAAGGTTTATGCTGAGTATCAGGTAAAAAAAACGAATAGAAAAATATATAAAATGGGGCTAGGTAGTGGAGCACCTAGTTAAGCACATATGTTACAGTGTTCAAGGCCCCGGGTTCCAGCCCCCAGTTCCTCTCTGGAGGGGGAAAGCTTTGCAAGTGGTGAAGCAATGCTGCAGGTGCGTCTCTTTCTCTCTAGCTCTCCCTTCTCTCTCAGTAAATGGTTGTCTTTACTCAATAAATAAATAAGGATAAAAATTACTAAAAATATGAAACTAACTTTTATGTAGAGATGAATGGGGGTGTTGAGTGCTAACTCAGCGGGTTAAGCGCACACGGCTGCAAAGCACAAGGACCAGTTTAAGCATCCCTGTTTGAATCCCCACACACACCTGCAGGGGGTCATTGCACAAGCAGTGAAGCAGGTCTGCAGGTGTCTATCTTTCTCTCCCTCTCTCTGCTTTCCCCTCCTCTCTCCATTTCTCTCTCTGCCCAACAACGACAGCAATGGCAACAATAACAACAACAAGGGCAGCAAAAGGGGAAAAAACAGCCTCCAGGAGCAGTGGATTCCTAGTGCAGGCACCGAGCCCCAGCACTAACCCTGGAGGCAGATAAATAAATAAATAAAAAGAATCAGGGGCCCATTGGTAGAGTGAGTGCCTTTGTTCAAGCCCCAGTCCCCTCCTTCAGAGGTGGGGGGTGGGCAGGCAACAGGAGGCTTCACTAGCAGTGAAATAGTACTGCAGGTGTCTCTCTATCTCTCACTCTCCACCTGTCTTGTCTCTTGCCCTCTATAAAAAGAAAGAAAAAATGGCCACTGGACCTGTTGAGCTGTAAAGGTACTGAGTTCCAATGATAACCATGGTAGCAAAAAAATAAAATAAAATAAACTATATGCAATTCAGGTTTGAGCTCTGCTGCTAGTAGGGTAAGTCTGTGCTGGCTGTGGTATCTTTTCCTCTCCCTCTGTCTGTCTGAAAAAGTCAACTGGAGCAGTGGAGACAGCACAGCCGTTATGCAAAGTACTTTTATTCCTGGGGCATCACAGGCCCCAGGTTCAATTCCTCCACACCGCCATAAGCCAGAGTTGAGCAGTGCTTTGGTAAAATAATAATAATAATACTAATAGTTACACTCCCCTCCTTCCTCACACCCCTCCACCTCCTCCTCTTGTGTGTGTGTGTGGGGGGGGGGAATTAGGCCCTCATATAATTTTTTAAGTGGCTTATTATTTTTTATTTTATTCTTTACCAGAGCACTTCTCAGCTCTGGTTTGTGGTGGTGTGGAGGATTGAACCTGGGTCTTTGGAGCCTCAGGCATGAGTGTCGTAAGTGTTGGTTTTTAAGGTGCTTAAATAATTTCTACTTGTTTATGTTAATCTTTTGTTTTAGGAAATTAATAGTAATATTTGTTAAATATACTAGCTGGGTATGTAAAACTAAGTATGTTTAGAGGATGCTATTTCTTCTTTTTCAGGGTAAACCAAATCTCTTTTTGGAACCATGAAAATTTTGCTGGTTTTTGACTTTGATAATACGATCATAAATGACAATAGTGATACTTCGATTATACAGTGTGCTCCAGGGAAAAAGCTTCCTAGTGAACTGAAAGATTCCTATAAAAAAGGATTTTGGACAGAATTTATGGGCAGAGTCTTTAAATATTTGGGAGAAGAAGGTGTAAGAGAAGATGAAATGAGACGCACAGTGACATCAATGCCTCTCACTCCGGGGATGGTTGAGCTTTTAACTTTTATAAGAAAGAAAAAGGACACATTCGACTGCATCATTATTTCAGATTCAAATTCAGTTTTCATAAATTGGGTTTTAGAAGCTTCTGAATTTCATGATGTGTTTGATAAAGTATTCACAAACCCAGCAGCTTTTGATAGCAATGGTTATCTCACTGTGCAAAATCATCATGCTCATTCCTGCAGTAAATGTCCAAAGAACCTTTGCAAAAATGTAGTTTTGGTAGAATTTGTAGACCAACAGTTACAACAGGGCGTGAATTATACACGAATTGTTTATATTGGTGACGGTGGAAATGATGTCTGCCCAGTGACCTCTTTAAAGAAGGATGATGTTGCCATGGCACGGAAAGGATATACGTTACAGAAAACCGTTACCAGAATGTCTCAAAATCTCGAGCCTATAGCATCTTCTGTTGTAATTTGGTCTTCAGGTATTGAAATCATTTCTCATTTACAGTTTCTAATAAAGGAGTAATGTGCTGGCAATTGAGATGTGTGTCAGTTAAGATTAGGTACAACAGCATAAAACTAAAACCCCAAATAGCTGTGACTTTTTTTTTTTAAAGTAAGGTTTATTTATTTCATGGGAGAGGAAAAAGGCCAGAATACCACTCTGCTCATGCTTATGGAGTGCTAGGGTTCAGACTCAGTGCCTTAGACATGCAAAACCCAAGCCTTACCACAGAGCCACCTCCCCAGCAGCACCAGTGGCATTTTTTACTTTATTTATTTATTTTTAATTGCCAACAGGGTTCTCTGCCTACATGAAGAATCTACTGCTCCTGGTGGCCATTTTTCCTTATTTTTTTTTCCTTTTGATAGGAGAGAAATTAAGATAGAAGGGGAGATAGGGAGAGAGATAAAGAGGCACCTGCAGCACTGCTTCACCACTTGTGAAGCTTCCCCCCTGCAGGTAGGGACTGGGGGCTTGAAACCGGATCCCTGTGCTTGGTAACATATACTCAACTGGGTGAGCCACTGCCCAGCGCTACTAGTAGATTTAAAAAGCTTTTATCACCAGGAGTTGGGCGGTAGTGCAGTGGGTTAAGCACATGTGGCCCGAATCGCAAGGACTGGCTTAAGCATCCTGGTTCGAGCCCCCGGCAACCCACCTGCAGGGGGGTCACTTCACAGGCAGTGAAGCAGGTCTGCAGGTGTCTCTCTCCCCCTGTCTTCCCCTCTTCTCTCCATTTCTCTCTGTACTATCTAACAACGATGACATCAGTAACAACAACAATAACAAAAAAACTACAATAATAATGAACAACAAGGGCAACAAAAGAGAAAATAAAATTTTTTTTAAAAAAGTTTTTATCCCCTCTGATTTGAGAGAAGTCCAGAATGAGGTATTTCAGAGCTGCTCTGTTGCTCTACTACTCAGTAATTCCTCCAGTTTGTTATCCCATATTGCTGTCCATGTTTTGGCTCTTATGTTAACATTCTAGCCAGGAAGAAACAGGACAATAAGAAAAAAGTTTTCACCATCATATAAATTGTATTCACCAAACTTCCACATAACTGCAAAGAAAGATTTTTTTTTTAAAAAAAGAAGGGACATCTTTTATTATAGGTGCTTAGATGTCTTGGAAACATCAAAGGGAAAAATTAGAATTGAGGTAAGGGCAGTCCATGACCTTCACCAAACATGGTTGGTCGCTACATTATTATTTTTTAATATTTAGATAATAATTATACTTAGTAATAATTAGAGAGCTAGAGAATCAGTCTGCATGTGTGGTGCCAAGGTTCAAACTCAGAACCTCATGCTTGAGAGTCCAACACTTTATCTGCTGTGCCACCCCCCTAGCTAGCCATAAATTATGTTTAAATATTCCAGAGAGAGAAGTCTTTTTTTCTTTTCCTTGTTCTTCTTTTTTTTTCTTTTCTGTGCCTCGACCAGAGAATGCTCAGCTCTGGCTATTGATGGTGCTGCAAATTGAACCTTGGACTTTGTCATTCAGTCCTAGCATACTATTTCCCCAACCCTGAAAAGTCAGTTTTCACTTTTTTTTCTTTTTTTTTTAAATATTTATTTTATTTATTTATTCCCTTTTGTTGCCCTTGTTGTTTTATTGTTGTAGTTATTGTTGTTGTCGTTGTTGGATAGGACAGAGAGAAATGGAGAGAGGAGGGGAAGACAGGAGGAGAGAAAGATAGACACCTGCATACCTGCTTCACCGCCTGTGAAGCGACTCCCCTGCAGGTGGGGAGCTGGGGTTCGAACCGGGATCCTTATGCCGGTCCTTGTGCTTTGCACCACCTGCGCTTAACCCGGTGTGCTACAGCCCGACTCCCTGTTTTCACTTTCTTAAATAGTTCAAAAGTGTCCAATAGTTAACATCTTAAAAATTAGTGAGACTCCCAAATATATGTGTGTGTATAATATATATATATTCTTCCAAATCAGTGTATTTTAAAAGTGAGGCTGCAGTACCTATCTATCTATATACATATATATGTGTGTGTGTGTGTGTATATATATTTTTAATTTTTTAATTTTTATTTATTTTTTTCCCTCCAGGGTTATTGCTGGGCTCGGTGCCTGCACCATGAATCCACTGCTCCTGGAGGCCATTTCTCCCCCTTTTGTTGCCCTCGTTATTGTAGCCTCATTGTGGTTATTATTATTGCCATTGTTGATGTTGTTCGTTATTGGATAGGACAGAGAGAAATGGAGAGAGGAGGGGAAGACAGAGGGGAAGAGAAAGATAGACACCTGCAGACCTGCTTCACCGCCTGTGAAGCGACTCCCCTGCAGTTGGGGAGCCGGGGGCTCGAACCGGGATCCTTACTCCAGTCCCTGCGCTTTGCACCACATGCGCTTAACCCACCACGCCACCATCCGACCCCCATATATATATTTTTTTCAGACAGGGTTTTCAATGGAAGTGATGCATCCCTACCCTACTTGATTCTACCGCACTCATCAAACTTTCTTGTAGATAGAGATTGACAGAGGGAGAGAGACAGGAGAGACACCACAGCATAACTGCATGTTCATGAAGCATCCCCTTTGTATGATGCTCCTGTGTGGTGGCTGAGTCCTTGTGAATGGTAAGGTGTATGTTCTACCAGGTGAACTAGCTCCTGGCTCCTCTCCTATTGCATATATATATATATATATATATATATATATATATATATATATACTCAGACTCCCTTTGTAAAGAAAATGCAAATGGATTTCTTTATTTTATTTTTATTGGGGAATTAATGTTTTTCAGTCAACAGTAAATACAATAGTTTGTACATGCATAACATTCCTCAGTTTCCCATTTAATAATACAACCCCCACTATGTCATTTATCATCCTTTATGGACCTGTATTCTCCCCACCCACCCACCGCAGAGTCTTTTACTTTGGTGCGATATACCGATTACATTTCAGGTTCTACTTGTGTTTTCGTTTCTGATCTTGTTTTTCAACTTCTAAGAAAATACAAATGGATTTCTTAGAATATGTACAGTTTATATCAGCATCACAGACTAACCATAGTATGCTGGTTTAAGCATTGTGTTATTTCTTCTTGGTACTGCTGTTTCTACACAGTATAATTTGTTATAATAGTCAGCAATAGAAAGATTTATGGGGGTCAGGCGGTAGCGCAGCTGGTTAAGCGCATGTGGCACAAAGCACAAGGACTGGTGTAAGGATCCTGTTTGAGCCCCCAGCTCCCCACCTGCAGGGGAGTCCCTTCACAGGCGGTGAAGCAGGTCTTCCGGTGTCTGTCTTTCTCTTCTCTCCCTCTCTCTGTCTTCCCCTCCTCTTTCCATTTCTCTTTGTCCTATCCAACAACGAACGATTTCAACAATAATAATAACCACAACAAGGCTACAACAAAGGCAACAAAGGGGAAAAATGGCCTCTAGGAGCAGTGGATTCAAGGTGCAGGCACTGAGCCCCAGCAATAACCCTGGAGGCAAAATTTATATATATATTTATTTATGTGGTCCGGGAGGTGCTGCGGTGAGTAAGGCACTGGACTCTCAAACATGAGGTCCTAAGTTCAGTCCCCGGCAGCACATGTACCAGACTGATGTCTGGTTCTTTCTTTCTCTCCTATCATTTCTCATGAATCAATAAATAAAATTTAAAATATTTCTTTATGAGGAAAGAACACCAGAGCATCACTGGTATATGTGATGTCAGAGATAAAGCCCAGGACCTCTTGCTAGAGGGCCCACACTTTATCCACTGTGCCACCTCCTAAGCCAAGGAATAGTCAACATTTAAAATGCTTTCATGGAATCGTGTGATGTGAGATAGGCTAGAAAGAGAAGGATGAATATGGGATGACCTCACTCACAGAAGTTGAGAAGAAAGAATAGAATGGAAAACAAAGCAGAACTTGGACTGGGTTTGGTGTATTGCACCAAAGTAAAGACTCTGGGCTGGAGGTGGGAGGTTCTGGTCCTGGTACTCGACAGTGGAGGAGGACCTAGGTGGGGGCGGAGGGGGGGGTAGAGTGCTTTGCAGAAAACTGAGAAATGTTGCACATGTACCAACAACTGTACTGTTGACTGTAAACTATTAATCCCACCAATAAAAAATGAAAATAGGGAGTCGGGCGGTAGCGCAGCGGGTTAAGCGCACGTGGTGCAAAGCGCAAGGACCGGCGTCAAGATCCCGGTTGGAGCCCCCGGCTCCCCACCTGCAGGGGAGTCTCTTCACAGGCAGTGAAGCAGGTCTGCAGGTGTCTGTCTTTCTCTCCCCTCTCTGTCTTCCCCTTCTCCCTCCATTTCTCTCTGTCCTATCCAACAACGACAACAATAAAAAACAACAAGGACAACAAAAGGGAATAAAATCTTTAAAAAAAATGAAAATAAAATTCTTTCCTGTAAGCATGTTTTCAAATTACCAATTATCTAGAATGTTTTATACTAATGTCTAGTCATGTTTTAGGCATAAGTGTATTAAAATGTTAGTATTTTTCTTTTCCAAATTAAAAACTCTAAAATAGGGATATTTAATATCTAATAGGAAAAGCTGGTATTTTCTTGGATTTTTTTTCCCCCTAGATTGAAAATTTTTTGCTCTAATAAATTGGATTGAAGCCAAGGGGTTGGCTTAGGCAAAACACAGTTTGCACAAATCAGGCCCAGGAGTCTGTCCTTAGCACTGCGTGTGACATAGCAGTACTCTGTAGTCTCTCACATTCTTATAAGTGGGATTACTCAAAACAATTTTTAGAATTTTTATTTATAAAAAAGAAACTGACAAAAAACATAGGATAAGAGGAGTGCAACTCCACACAGTTCCCACCACCAGAACTCCACATCCCATTCCCTTCTCTGAAAACTTTCCTGTACTTTATCCCTCTGGGAGTGTGGACCAAGGGATATTATGGGATGCAGAAGACGGAAGGTCCGGCTTCTGGAATTGCTTCCCAGATGAACATGGGCATTGACGGTCTGATCCATACTCCCAGCCTGTCTCTGTCTTTCCCTAATGGGGCGGGGCTTTGGGGAAGCAGGGCTCCAGGACATATTGGTGGGGTCATCTGCCCAGGGAAGTCTGGTTGGCATCATGCTAGCATCTGGAACTTGGTGGCTGAAAAAAGAGTTAACATATAAAGCCAAACAAATTGTTGACTAATCATGAACCTAAAGGCTGGAATAGTTCAGACGAGTTAGGGGGTCTCCGTTTTGTAGATAGTTAGTTCTATTTTAGTTATATTCCAAAGAGCCCATGACTATACTAGTTTTTTTTTTTTTTTTGCTGTTGTTTTTTTCTTGAGCCTGACATCTGATATGCAGGTGGATCCAAGTTATTGTCTAGGGAGAAGATGTTATGGCTGGAAAAAGGGCCAGAACACTTATTTTTAAAGATTCTTCTTTATTTGCTGAGAATTAACAAATTTAAAAAAATGTATGTAAAACATAAGACTTTGACATGCGTAGGGTAGACCAAATAATTTGGGTCAGATCTCCCATTGAGTAAATCTAGAAGATATGACAGCTAGAACTTTTTTTTTAATTCTTAAAATTTATTATTGGATAGAGACAGAATTGAGATAGGGAAAGAGAGAGACACCTGCAGCTCTACCGCTCCCCCTTCGGGTGAGGGCCAGGGACTTGAACACCTGTACTTGTGCACTGTAATAATGTGTGCTTAACCACCTGAGCCAGCACCAGACCCCAAGCTACACAAAACTTGAAGAAACAAAAAAAAAAAAAAAAAAGAGGGTAGTGGAGGTGGGATGGGTGGTGGTGCACCTGGTTAAGCGCACATAGTACCACTAAATGCAAGGATCTAGGTTCGAACTCCCCGGTCCTCACCTGTAGAGGGGAAGCTTCAGGAGCTGGGAAGCAGGTCTGCAGATGTCTTTCTCCCTCTATCTGCCCCTCCTCTCTCAATTTCTCTCTGTCCTATCCAATAAAATGGGGGAGGGGAAGGCCACCAGGAGCAGTGGTTTTGCCGTGCAGACACAGCCCCAGTGATAACCCTGGAGGCAAGAAGAAAAGAAAAAAAAAGGGGGGGTTGGGCGGTAGTGTAGTGGGTAGTGTAGTGCACATGGCACAAAGCACAAGGACCGGCTTAAAGATCCCAGTTTGAACCCCGGTCTCCAGCCCTGGGCTCCCCACCTGCAGGAGGTCTCTTCACAAGCGGTGAAGCAGGTCTGCAGGTGTCTTTCTCTCCCCCCTCTGTCTTCCCTTCCTCTTTCAATTTCTCTCTGTCCTAGCCAACAACAATGAGCAATGGCAACAATAACAATTACAACAACGATAAAACAACAAGGGCAACAAAAAAGAAAAAATAGCCTCCATGAGCAGTGAATTTGTGGTGCACGCACCGAGCACAAGTGATAACCTAAAGAAGATATATATATATATATCTCCAGGGACTGAATGGACCTCATGCTTAGGAGTCCAATGCTATATCCACTGTGCCATTTTCAAGACTACTGAACAAAACTTTAAAAATATTTTATTTTGGGGAGTTGGGCGGTAGTATAGCAGGTTAAGCGCACATGGCACGAAGCCCAAGGACCGGCTTAAGGATCCCAGTTCGATCCCCAGATCCCCTCCTGCAGGGGAGTCACTTCACAGGCGGTGAAGCTGGTCTGCAGGTGTCTATCTTTCTCTCCCCGTTTGTCTTCCCATCTTTATATTTCTTTCTGCCCTAACAACGATATCAGTAACAACAACAATAATAACCACAACAACAATAAAAAACAAGGATAACAAAAAGGAAAATAAATATTTAAAAAAATTTTATTTTATTTGGGAGTCTGCAGGTTAAGCGCACATGGGACAAAGTGCAAGGACCCGCATGGGGATCCCTATTCAAGCCCCTGGCTCCCCACCTGCAGGATGAAGCAGTTCTGTGTGGTGAGCAAGGTATAAGAGTAAGGACTCACTCGGAGAGTGTGTCAGGGTTAAGCAATAATTCTTTACTTATTCAGATGCCAGAGAAGGGTCACACAATTCACACAACACACAGTCAACCTGATACCTCTCCTTACTTAGTAGCTGTTTGCAGGTAAGGCTCACGACGTGATCACCAGTCGTTGTGTCACCGAACTGATGCTCCATCGTCTGCTGGCGTGACCAAATGAACGAGGAGGGTCTCTAGAAGCTGGGGAAGCGGTTACTTAGGCTAGCCTCGTGTGCTTAAGTCTTTAGCAGCACCGGCAGCATCCCGGTCAGTAACTGTGAAGTTGTTTCATCCAGCTGGTTTCTGAGCCTCTACTTATACTAGCTTGTCTCTGGTTTTAAGGTTACATCACCATTGGCCAATCAGGTTCGGGTTGACAACTTATCCTACGAATACATATGTCTCTGTCTTATCACACGATGCAGGCGCACTATGATTACGAGGGTTACTAGGGTTACATGTTCACTACACCCCCTCTCTGTCTTCCCCTCCTCTCTCGATTTCTCTCTGTCCTATTCAACAGCAACGACAGCAATAACAACAATAACAGTAACAACAATGATAACCAACAAGAGCAACAAAACAAACAAAAAAAGGGGGGAGTGGCTTCCAGGAGCAGTGGATTCGAAGTGTAGGCACCGAACCCCAGCAATAACCTTGGAAGAAAAAATATATATATACATATATATATTTGTTGCCCTTATTTTTTTTTAATATTTATTTTATTTATTTATTCCCTTTTGTTGCCCTTGTTTTATTGTTATAGTTATTATTGTTGTTGTCGTTGTTGGGTAGGACAGAGAGAAATGGAGAGAGGAGGGGAAGACAGAGAGGAGGAGAGAAAGATAGACACCTGCAGACCTGCTTCACCGCCTGTGAAGCGACTCCCCTGCAGGTGGGGAGCCGGGGTTCGAACCGGGATCCTTATGCTGGTCCTTGTGCTTTGCGCCACCTGCGCTTAACCCGGTGCGCTACAGCCCGACTCCCTGTTGCCCTTATTTTTGTTGTTGTTGTTGTTGTTATTGTTGTTATTATTTATGTCGTTGTTGTTAGATAGGACAGAGAGAAATGGAGAGGAGGGGGAGAGAAAGATAGACATCTGCAGACCTGCTTCACCGCTTGTGAAGCGACCCCCCTGTAGGTGGGGAGTCGGGGGCTCGAACTGGGATCCTCACGCAGGTCTGTCCTAGCGCTTTGTGGCGCCACGTGCACTTAACCCACCGTGCTACCACCCGACTTGCCAAGAAAAAAAAATATTTTAAGGAAGTCTGGGCCGTAACACACCAGGTTAAATTAAGTGCACATAGTGCGAAGCTCAAGGACCAGCACAATGATCCTGGTTTGAACCCCTGAATGCTCACCTGTAGGGGGATTGCTTCAAAAGTTGTGAAGCTGGTCTACAGATTTGTTTATCTCCTCCCTCTGTCTTCCCTTCCTCTCTCAATTTCTCTCTGTCCTATCCAACAACATCAGCAGCAACAACAATGAAAAAATGATGGCCTCCAGGAGCAATGAATTCATAGTGCAGGCACCCAGCCCTAGTGATAACCCTGAAGTCAAAATAATAATAATAGTAATAAATAATGTCTTTGATAGAAACAGGGAGAAAGAGGAATTGAGAAAGGAGGAGTTAGGGAAAGAAAGGAGACACTTTAGCACTTCTTTACCACTTGTGAAACTTCCCCCCTGAGATGGAGACTGGGGGTTTGAACCCAGATCCTTAGCATTGTAATATGTGCTCTACAGTGACCACCACCACCCAGCCCCTGAATAAAACTTTTTAAACATCTGCTTAAAAGACAGGAGAGAGATGACAGTGAACTATCATTAAGGAAGTACAGAAACCAAGGTACGTGAGCTGCTTTTCCCTGAAAGTGCTGACCAGCTTAGAAAGTGCTGTCTGAGATGTCCAGTGACCATCTTGACAATCTGATGCAACTAGCTGGGGGGTGGTAGTTATTATATGTGACTTACACTTACAAGTCCCCTTACTTTGACTATGGATTTTGAAAGGATGAACCAGAAGTAAGCAGGCCATCAAAGGGATACAGCTCTGCTTTCAGTAATTTTCAGCCACTGAATTGGATTGAGGCTATGTAGGATTTTTTCTTTTCTTTTCTTTTTTTTTTTTGAGCTTCCAAATTCTTTGTAGAAGCAAGTAAAAATTTTCTTAGCATTTAGCAACCAAGGTATGGCAAGCAGACTTCAAAACAGTTCTCCAAGCACACTGTAGGCTACACAGTGAAAAGCCACACCCAGAGACACGAAAACACCACCAGAAGTTTCTATTTAAATAGATGGGGGGCGGTGCGCGTGGTAGCGCAGCGGGTTAAGTGCACATGGCGTGAAGCGCAGGGACAGGGCTTAAGGATCCCGGTCTGAACCACCACCACCCCCCTAACCTGCAGGGGGAAATCGCTTCACAGGCGGTGAAGCAGGTCTGCAAGTGTCTTTCTCTCCCCCTCTCTATCTTCCCCTCCTCTCTCCATCTTCCCCTCCTCTCTCCATTTTTCTCTGTCCTATCCAACAACGACGACAGCAATAACAACAATAATAATAACAACAACGATAAACAGCAAGGGCAACAAGAGGGGAAAAAAAGGCTCCAGGAGCAGTGGATTCGAGGTGCAGGCATTGAGCCCCAGCGATAACCCTGGGGCCAATAAATAAATAAATAAATAAATAAATCTGCAAGACCTCCAGATACTGGAGGATTCTGATATAAGCTAAACATATGAGAATTTTGGCAAAGAAATGAAGGCATAAAATACCGTAAGGAAATAGTAGAATTAAAAATTACCTGACTGGAGGATTGGCAGTGGTCCACCCAGTTGAACACACACAGTACCAAGCACAATAACCCAAGTTAAAGCCCCCGATCCCCACCTACAGAGGGGAAGCTTCATGGGAATTGAAGTAAACATGGTGACGTGTGCACTCAACCAGGTGCGCCACCACCCTGCCCCGTCATGTTTGATTTTTTTTTCTAGGAAAAATGTTGTATTAAAAAATAGAAAATAATTTAAGAAGCAGACATTGTACCATGTGGGAGTGGAGATATTTCATCCCAAGTCTAATTAACCCCCCAAGTGTCTTTTTTTTTTAAATTTTAAAAAGGAGACATTAACAAAACCATAGGATAAGAGGGGTACAACTCCACACAGTTCCCACCACCAGCTCTCCGTATCCCATCCTCTCCCCTGATAGCTTTCCTATTCTTTATCCCTCTGGGAGTATGGACCCAGGGTCACTATGGGGTGCAGAAGGTGGACGGTCTGGCTTCTGTAATTGCTTCCTCGCTGAACATGGGCATCGACTGGTCGATCCATACTCCCAGCCTGTCTCTCTCTTTCCCTAGTAAGGTGGGGCTCTGGGGAAGCGGAGCTCCAGACCCATCCGCGAGGTCATGTTTGATTTTTATTATGCTAATATGTGAACTTATAAAATAGATATATTAGAGGTAAATGTTAATTGAAAAAAACACAAAGTCATGATCGAACTGGATAGAGAGTAGAGGAACATTGTGTTTTGTGTTATTTTAAAACATTTCTTTTGGATAGAGACAGAAGTTGAGAGGGAAAAGGGTCATAGGGAAGTGGGGAGAGATACCTGCAGCATTGCTTCACCATTCATGAAACTTCCTCTCTTGCAGGTAAGGATGGAGGCCCTGAACCTGCTGGGTTTTTTTTTGTTTGTTTGTTTTTTTCCTCCAGGGTTATTGCTGGGCTCGGTGCCTGCACCATGAATCCACCGCTCCTGGAGGCCATTTTTCCCCCTTTTTGTTGCCCTAGTTGTTGCAGCCTCGTTGCGGTTATTATTGCCATTGTTGACGTTGCTTTGTTGTTGGATAGGACAGAGAGAAATGGAGAGAGGAGGGGAAGACAGAGAGAGAGGGGGAGAGAAAGATAGACACCTGCAGACCTGCTTCACCGCCTGTGAAGTGACTCCCCTGCAGGTGGGGAGCCGGGGGCTCGAACCGGGATCCTTACACCAGTCCCTGCGCTTTGCGCCACGTGCGCTTAACCCACTGCGCCACCGCCCGACCCCCAGAACCTGCTGTTTTTGATATCACAGTATCTAGCATAGCTGTGATCGATTTTCCACTTCCTGGTGTATACACCTGCATAGTTCTCAGTATGTTAAATTTTTAGTGTATGATGATTAGATTATTAAAAATACTTATTTATTATGGGAGAGAGGGGAGACCAAGCTTGTTCCATTCTGGCATATGGCCGTGCCAGGGATCGAACCTGTGACCTTTGGGGCCTCAGGCATGCAACTTGGTGTTGTTTTTAACTTTTCCTTCTTCCCTCCTCCTTCTTCTTCTTCTTCTTTTTTTTTTTTTTTTTTGCCACCAGGGCTATTGCTGGGGCTTGGTACCTGTACTGCGAATCCACTGCTCCTGGCAGCCATTTTTCTCATTTTATTGGATAGGACAGAGAGAAAATGAAAGAGGAGGGAGAGAGAAAGACACCTGCAAAGCCGCTTCACTGTTCAAGCCACAGGTTTCACAAGCAGTGAAGCGGCTTTGCAGGTGTCTTTCTCTCTCTCTCCCTCTCTCTCTCCCTCCTCTTTCAATTTCTCTCTGTCCTATCCAATAAAATGGGGGAAAGAAAGATAGACACCTACAGACCTGCTTCAGCGCCTTGAAGCAACTACCTTGCAGGTGGGGAGCCAGGGCCTTTAACCAGGATCCTTATGCCGGTCCTTGGGCTTTGGGCCATGTGCACTTAACCCACTGCGCCACCGCCCGACTCCTGCAGCCCCCATTTCTTTCTTTCTTTCCTTCTTTCTTACCTTCCTCCCTTCTTTCCTTTCTTTCTTTCCTTCTTTCCTTTCTTCCTTCCTTCCTTCTTTCCTTCCTTCCTTCCTCCCTTCCTTCCTTCCTTCCTTCCTTCCTTCCTTCCTGTTTTGCTCTGGCTTATGGTGGTGGGGGATTGAACTTGGGGACTGGTAGGCTGAAACGTGGGTCCTTGCAATTTGTAATCTCAGTTCTCAACCAGTTGTGCCACCACCAGGTCCTCCCAGCTTAATTTTTTTTTCGTTTTTATAAAAATATTTTATTTCAAAACATATATATATATATATATGTAATTTCTTGTATAATACAGTTTCACATGAGTCTGGGAGACAGCATAATGTTATGCATAAGCACTCTCATTCTTGAGGCTGGGAGTGCCCAGGTTCAATCTCCAGCACCATCATAAATCAGAGCTGAGTAGTGCTCTAGCAAACAAACAAAACAACAACAACAACAAAAAGCTTTAGCAGGCGGGGAAAGATAGCATAATGGTTATGCAAAGAAATTCTCATGCCTGAGGCACCAAGTCCCAGGTTCAATCCCCCACAACACCATAAACCAGAGCTGAGCAGTGCTCTGGTAAAATAAAAAAAATTTAAAAAAAGAAAGAAAAGAAAGCTTTAGCAAGAATTTCATGTAAGACAGAAAGAGAAGTCAAGGCACCAACCACTCTGGCACCTGACTCACTGGGGATAGAACCGGAACTAGAACTTCACGGCGGTGGCACACCTGGTTAAGCGTACATATTGTAATGAGGAAGGTTTCAGGTTCAAGTCCCTGGTCCCCACCTGCAGAAGAAAAGCTTCATGAGTGGTGGAGCAGGGCTGCAAGTGTCTCTCTGTCTCTCTCCTTCTCTGTCTCCCCTCCCCTTTCAATACCTCTCTATCTCTATCCAATAATAAATAAATAAAAACATTTTAAAAAGACAGTGATTTGAGCCCCAACTCCTCACCTGCAGGGGTCCACTTCTCTGTCCTGTCTTTAAAAAAGGAGAGGAAAAAAAGGCCACCAGTAGTGGATTCATAGTGTCATGTCGGCACCTAGACCCAGAAATAATCCTGGTGGCAATAAAAATGGGAGTCTGGCGGTGGCGCAGCGGGCACAAAGCTGGTGTAAGGATCCCGGTTCGATCCCCCAGCTCCCCACCTGCAGGGTGGTCACTTCACAGGCGGTGAAGCAGGACTGCAGGTGTCTATCTCCCCCTCTCTCTCTGTCTTCCCTCCTCTCCATTTCTCTCTGTCCTATCCAACAATGATGACATCAATAACAACAACAATAATAACTACAACAATTAAAAAAAAAGAACAAGGGCAACAAAAGGGAAAATAAATAAAAATTAAAAATAGGGGAGTCAGGCAGTAGCGCAGTGGGTTAAGCACACGTGGCGTAAAGCACAAGGACCCTCAGAAGGATTCCTGTTTGAACCCCCGGCTCCCCAACTGCAGGGGAGTCGTTTCACAGGTGGTGAAACAGGTCTGCTGGTGTCTGTCTTTCTCTCCCCCTCTCTGTCTTCCCCTCCTCTCTCCATTTCTCTCTGTCCTATCCAACAAAGACGACATCAACAACTACAACAATAAAACAACAAGGGCAACAAAAGGGAATAAAGAAAGAAAGAAGAAATAAAAATAAAAGAAGAGAGATGCTAAGGGACTTTGGATGATTTAATTTGTGATATTTTCTAACTATTCATAACATAATTATACTTTTTAATGACAAAATATAAAGCAAGAAGGCCAACAAAATAGTTCACCTGTATAGCGTGCCTCCTCTTCTTTATCATGTGCAAGACCCAGGTTCATGCCTGGTTCCCACCACATTGGAGGAAGCATTAATGTTGCCCCCACTCTCCCCTTCCTCCTCCTCTCCTTCTCCCTTCTTCTCCCTTCCTCCCTCCTATCTCTTTCTCTTTCTCTCCTTTTCTGAAAAAGTCAGCCCCATTTAGAAAGAAAGGAAGGAAGAAATGGTACCTGGGGTGGCACACACTCCACAATCCTCTTCTAGTGCGAATGTGCTAGAGCTGTGTTACCCTGTCGGGACTGTATAATTTGCCAGGGGAAGAGCACAGAGAGCAAGGCTGCAGGTGTGTCTCGTTCATTTTTTATTATTTATTTATTTATGTATAATTTATTTCTTTATTGGGGAATTAATGTTTTACACTCAACAGTAAATACAATAGTTTATACATGCATAACATTCCCCAGTTGTGTGTCTCTTTCTGTCTCCCTTTTTTTAAAAGATTTTTTATTATTATTTATTTTTCCTTTTGTTGCACTTGTTTTATTGTTGTTGCGGTTATTATTTTTGTTGATGATGTCACTGTTGGATAGGACAGAGAGAAATGGAGAGAGGAGGGGAAGACAGAGGGGGAGAGAAAGAGAGACACCTGAGACCTGCTTCACCACCTGTGAAGCAACTCCCCTTTAGGTAGGGAGCTGAGGGCTTGAACTGGGACCCTTACGCTGGTCCTTGTGCTTCGCACCACGTGTGCTTAACCCGATGTGCCACCGCCCGACTCCCTCTGTCTCCCTTTCTATCTCCCCCTTACCTCTCAGTTGCTCTCTGTTTTATCAAATAAAAAAAATTAAATGGCTGCCAGGAGTAGTGGATTCATAATGCAGATGAGCAAAGGTGGCTCTGTTAATTGTATTAGTATTATGCAAGAGAGTTTGGTAAATTCAACATTATTCATCTATTCCCTACAACTGGTGTCATCTGAACATGTGTAGTGAGATTAAGTCAATAAATATTCTTCTCATCTAAAAAAGTATATATATTAGGGTTAAGTAAGTGGTTATAAATATTGAACTTATAAAATTTTTGTACATAGTTTCTCGTCATTTTGTGCACCGTGTGTGTGTGTGTGTGTGTGTGTGTGTGTGTGTGTGTGTGTGTGCGTGTGTGTGTGTGAGAGAGAGTGAACAGAGATAGTTTGACCAAAGACATGTTTTTGTGGACTTTATGGACTTAGGAATAATATGTTTGGAGCCAAAAGCTAAAACTATCCTATTTATTTATATTATATAAACTGATGTCTGTGTGATGATGGTTCTTATGGAAACAAAATATTAACATAGATGTTTCCTAACACAGATATTCTTAGAAACTCTTCTTGTTTATAGAACATGTTATTTAGCTAGATAATAGTCTTTTATATGCAAAAAATAAACTGCTTTGGAAATTTTGTGCTTACAGACCAATTTCGGTATTGTTTGTTCTTTTCTTTAGTGCTCTTGAGTGGCATGGGAAATAGCACAAAGGGGGAGAACACTGGACTTGCAAGCATGAGATGCTAGGCTTGACTCCTTGCACTGTGTGTGCCAGAGTGATGCCCTGGTGTTTTCTCTCTCTCTCTTTAATGAAAGACATACTGAGGGAAAGTTACAGAGAGAGACATACCAGAGCACTGTGCAGTTCTGGCTTACAGTGGTGCTGGGATTTGAACCTGAGACCTGCAAGCCTCAGGCATAAAAGTCTTCTTGCATAACCAGTAGGCGTTTCCCCACCCCTAGTGTTCTGTCTCTATTCTGTCTCCCTCACCACCCCCACACTAATAAGTAAATCTATTTTTATTGTTGTTGTTGTTACCAGGGATTCGTGCCTGCACAATTCCATCCCTCCCAATGAGCTCTTTTTTCCTCTTTCTTTTTTTTTTTAAGATAAAGAGGGAGAGACTGGGAGGGAGAAAGAAAGGGAAGGAGGGAAGGGCAAGAGTACACCACACTGCTCCCTCTCATGAAATAGTTAAATCACTTGGAATTAATAGACATTTACATGGATCACTGACGCCAAAAAAAAAAAAAAAGAAAAAAGTTGAATATGCATTCTTTTTTTAAAAATTTTAAAAATTATTTATTACCTTCTGTTGCCCTTATTTTATTGTTGTAGTTATTATTGTTGTTGTTGCGCTACCGCCCGACTCCCTAAATATGCATTCTTAAGTGCTCATGGGATGTCCTTAAGGATACACCACATTTTGGGAGACAACACAAGTCTCAAAGACTGAAATGGTATCCAGCATATTTTCATATCATCATAGAATAAAACTAGAAATTACAAAGCAAATACAGAAAAAATACTTAAACATATGAAGACTAATTAAGCATGATATTGAATAACTATAGGGTCAAAGACAAATTCAAAGAAGAAATAAAAAAAATTCCTGGAAGCAATAAAAAATGGAGACATTACCCATGAGACAGCAAAATCCTCTGCCGTACCCCCCGGCCGGGAAGCTCATAATATAGTCTTATAACAGCAAACAGAAAGAAAAACAAATCTGATGTGAAGGAGGTAGAGGGGCCAGGTGGTGGCACACCTGGTTAATTGCATACGTTACAGTGCACAAAGACCCAGGTTCAAGTCCCCTGGTCCCCACCTGCAGGGGGAAAGCTTCACAAGTGGTGAAGCATGGCTGCAGGTGTGTCTGTCTGTCTGTCTGTCTCTCTCTCTCTCTCTCTCTCCCTCTCTATCTCCTCCTCCCTTCTCAGTTTCTGTCTTTATCTAATAATAAATAAATAAAATTTGAAAAAATTAATAATAATCTGAAGGAGGTAGATGAAGGACATATGAAACCTAAAGTCAACCGGAGAAAATGATTTCTTAAAGGACAAAATTAATGAGCTAGAAATAAAGACAATGCAAAGGATCACAAAATCAAAAGTTGATCTCAAAATCATAACTAAATTGACAGGCCTTAGGCAGGTGGCTAAGAAAGAGGAAACCCAGTAAATAGAATTAGAAAATGAAATAGTGCATATCAGACATTTAATAATAGTAATATATAGTAGAAAGATGTACTAATGAGGCTAAAACAATAAAATTGTTATTTTTAGAAACCAAGAGTCTTTTGAATGGCAAAGTGTGGTATTAAGACATATAACTCATGCCAAGTTTAGCATCTGCCAAGAGTAATTATGTCTCATCTCCATAGTGGCTATTTATTCCCTAAGGCTTGGGTTCGTAGATGGCACATCTGTTTTCTTGAACAGTGTCATTAATTTATTTATCTTATGAATACTGATTGTATGTTCTGAGCGCATCAAACCTGGAGGAAGCTTTGGTGCTGTGATATCCCACCCCCTCCCCCACCCCCTCTGACTTTCTGTCTGAAAAAGCCCAGACCAAGAAAATCTCAGCTAAGACTAGATAAATAAGTGAATGAAATGGTGCAGTGGATAAGGCATTGGACTCCTAAGGCATCAGGTCCCAAGTTCAACCTCTGACATGTGTCTGAGTGATACCCTCGTGTTCTCTCTCTTTCTCTCATTTGTTTAAAAAAAATATTTATTTTAGATAGAAACAGTGAAATGGAGAGTAAAGTGGTCTGGGAGGTGGCACAGTGGATACGACATTAGACTTTCAAGCATGAGGTCCTGAGTTTGATACCCAGCAGCTTTGGGGAGCCACATGTGCCCTCAAGGTTGTTACTGGCATGGCCATAGAGTCTTTGTTCACAGAAGACCTTGCTTAAAAGATAAGTTTCTGTTAGAGTCTCTGTTCACAGACGGCCTTGTTTAAAAGATAAGTTTTTTGTCTCCCAATTCTACTTCCCCATGAATCACCCAGGACCTTCCAGATAAGACAACATACCACTTCAATCAACAGTCCCCAACTGCTAACTCCCCCCTTGTCCCGGCCTTAAAAACAGCACCTTTGGTGCTAATAAACAGACTCGATCAGAATCCGACTTGTCTCATTTCTCTTGCGCCTCTTGTCCTCATTCCCTCTCGCAGCACATGTGCCAGAGTGATGTCTAGCTTTTTCTCTCTTCTATCGTGCTCAATAATTAATAAATAAAATCTTTAAAAAAAGAAATGGAGGGAGTCAGGCAGTAAAATGGAGGGAGTTAGCACAGCGGGTTAAGTACATGTGTTGAAAAGCAGAAGGAGCGGAAAAACGACCCCGGATTGAGCTCCCCACCTGCAGGGGAGTCACATTCCAGGCTGCAAAGCAGGTCTGCAGGAGTCTTTCTCTCCCTCTTTCTGTATCCCCTCCTCCATTTCTCTCTGTCCTATCCAACAATGATGACATCAATAACAACAACAACAATAACTACAACAATAAAACAACAAGGGCAACAAAAAGGAATAAATTTTAAAAATGGAGAATGAAGGGGAGATAGGGAGAGAGAGAGAGACCTGCCGCACCACTTGTGAGGTAGGGACCAGGGATTTGAACCTGGACCCTTGCTCATTGTGATGTGCGCACTCTACCAGATGAGCCACCACCCAGTCTTTACTCCCGCCCGCAATGTAAATAAATTAAGCTAAGAATCAGAGAAATTTAGGAATATACTTAAGGCTATATTTTAGGTAAATGATAGAGGTAAGCTTAAAACCTGGAATTTAATCTTACATACTTGTGTTCTCATTTAAGCTGTTTTCCAGATATTGAGATACTAAAGTATTCATTTTTTGTTCTCTCATTCTTCTGTGAAAACAACAATAACAACAAGAAAACCTGATGCTCTTGGTAAAATGGAGATCCCTAATTCTCCTAGCAGATAAATCTGAAGTCTGGCTGGTTGTGGTGTTTGTGGAATGCTACATAACCAGCATTCCACATGATATAATTAAGATAACCTGACAAGTGTAGTTTAATTACACCATCAAATGAGAGCAAACAGATACTCTTTATTCAGATCTTACTATAGTAAGAGAGCAGTTAGTATAGCTTGACTTTTCACAGAGACTGTAAAGCAGATGGGGAGGGAAGACTTGATAAAAGTGAAAGGAGGGGGATTAGGGTGGTAGCACAGCTGGTTAAGCGTAGGTGGCACAAAACTCAAGGACTGACAGAAGGATCCTGGTTCGAGCCCCCGGCTCCCCACTTGTAGGGGAGTCACTTCACAAGTGGTGAAGCAGGTCTGTAGGTGTCTCTTTCTCTCCCCCCCCCCTGTCTTCCACTCCTCTCTCCATTTCTCTCTGTCCTATCCAACAACGATGACATCAATAACAACAACTACAACAATAATAACTACAACAATAAAGCAAGGGCAACAAAAGGGAATAAATAAACATTTTAAAATATATATAAATAAAAGTGAAAGGAGGGAAGGACACACACACACAAACACACACACACACACACCTTCTGGTGAGCCAAATAAGTTCACTGGGAGAGGTTCCAGTCAGCTCCCCACCCTCACTCAGGGAAGCTTCCCTGTTTAGGTCTCTTTCATTCTGTCTCTGTTTCTATCTAAAATAGAGATCTCTGGTACTTAATTGGAGGTTGTTGGCCTGGGAAAGTGGGAGGTGGGCTACTAGAAACAGGATATTTAGCCAGAGGTTCACCCCTCTGGGGAAAAATAAAAAAGAAAGAAAGAAACAGGATATTTTGTGTGATTGGTTTAGAGGACACATTTGGCTTTCTCTGGCTGGTCTTATGTTAGGAGTAAACAGAAAGGAATTGGCATCATTGCCCATGTTTGAACTGTTGTGGTCCAATTGCTGTACAGGTTTGTGGTTTGACTTCCTGGGTTTCTTTTCTTTTCTAAGTATATTTTATTTATTTTTGAGAGAGATGCAGAGAGAGAAAGACACAGAGAAACACCAAAGCACTGCTCAGCTCTGGCTTATGGTGGTGCAGGGGATTGAACCTGGGACTTCGGATCGTCAGGCATGACAGTGTCTTTGCATAACCACTATGCTATCTACCCCCGCCCCTTCCTGGGTTTCTTATGCGGTTCAGAGTTCTGTTGTCAACACATGGTCTGGCTATTGGCAATTCATATATTCTGTCCTCAGGCCACACAGAAACACTTCAGGTCCATGGTATTGCTCCCCTTTCTGCCTTAATGAGGCTACTTTCAAGCATCATGAAAGCTTCGAACTATCTACTACTCTATTATGAGTTCCTAGCTTCATCAGACACTTAGAAGGTAGTAAAATACTGCAAATGCATGAATGAAAAATGAATTTTTTTTAATGAATGTTTTGGTATTAGCTTCTGTTGGGTCAAGAAAATGAACTTTCGGGAGTCGGGCGGTAGCGCAGCGGGTTAAGAGCAGGTGGCGCAAAGCACAAGGACCAGCATAAGGATCCTGGCTCGAACCCCGGCTCCCCACCTGCAGGGGAGTCGCTTTACAGGCGGTGAAGCAGGTCTGCAGGTGTCTGTCTTTCTCTCCCCCTCTCTGTCTTCCCCTCCTCTCTCCATTTCTCTCTGTCCTACCCAACAACGACAACAACAATAATGACTACAACAATAAAACAACAAGGGCAACAAAAGGGAATAAATAAATAAAATAAATATTAAAAAAAAAGAAAATGAACTTTCTGGTGTAGTACAATACATGGTCATCCTTATTTAATTGGGCTGGCTGTCACCAGCACTGCACCTTTCTAGTCTTCTAGAAAATTCTCTCTGAGCGATGAAACCCGAATCCACAGACCTGTTATCAGTTTTTTTCTCTTAAGTTCTAGGTTTACCCTTAGCGTGCATGTCAGCGCTAGCGGCTCCCTCCAGTGTGCTCTACTGCAAGCATTTGGGCGTCAGTGGGGAAGAACAGCCCTACTTCGAGCATTTTAAAGGCAACCCTAAGCCCAGGCAGTTAGGTTAGTGGCGTTCTCTACACATTTTCCGTCTCTCCACCACTAAGGCTGGAGCTAGTGAGAGCGGTTGAAGGAGGGGGAGCGTGCACGCGTGCGCGCGCACCCCCAACTCCATATATGGTCTAACTTCAGGACTTAAAACAGTTTGCCCAGGGAGAGAACGCTCGGGTGTGCGAAGACAGATCAGAGCGGAGGGCATCCAGCTCGCGGCCCTGACAGTCTCCCCCAGAAAGTCGGCCCACCTGCCGCAGGGCAGCCGCGGGAGGGGCCGCAGCCGCACGCTCGCCCTCCGCGCCCCTGCCCCCAGCGCGGCCCCCCACCCGGGAGTTCCCCGAGGAGCCCCGCGCCCGAGACGCGCGGGGGGCTGCTGGGCTGGAGGCGGGGAGCAGCCGGGGCGCCAAAATAGGAGCCGCTTGTGAGCTAGAGCTGCGCTAGCAGGCGGCCCCCGCCGCGCCTCTTCCAAAGATGGTCAGTGGGGCCGCAGGCGCCCCCGCCCCCGTCCGCCGCTAGTCCGCCTGCCAGCCCAGCGCCCGGGAGCCGCCGCCGGAGGTAGGTGCGTGAGGACCCGCGGTTCGACGGCAGCCAGACGAGAGGGAGCGGAGGCGGGCGCGGGAGAGAGAAGCCCCGCCGCCTCCCGAGCACGCCCGCGGCGGAGGCGCAGAGACAATGGCTGCGCGGGCTGCGGGACGGGCGACCGGGGCCGCGCGGGGCCCTCCCCACACCTGTGCGGGGCAGGAGCAGAGGGACGCGGGCCGGGGCGGGCGCGCGGCGCCTGGGAGCGGAGTCCCGGCACCAGGCCCGGGGCGGGGCGGGGCGCCCTCCGCGCGGGAACCCTGGGCCCGGGGCGCGCGGAAGCCCCTGCGGCAGCTGCGGGGAGGTGCTAGTTGGGCCTGGGGGCTGTGAACCGGCGGCTTTCCTTTCTCTCCTTCCAGAAGCAGAGAAACAGAGTGTTTCCTTTTCCCGAGAATTCTTCTTGTCCGATTATGATTCAGTTATTTCTCTCTTGGCAACTGGATGTGAAAGGGAGACAGAGCTCCGGAGAAAGGTTGAAGTGGAATGGAGCCGAGTTAATCTAATCCTCCGACCATCGGCTTGCCAAGTGTGGGCTTTTCGGCCCGCCAGCCCCAGGCAGACTCCGGAGATGAGGGCAATGTGCTTGCAAATCAGTTTTCTTCAAAGGACTAGTGGAGATTCTGGGGGCCTCATTTTAGGATCAGAGTTCATCTGAATTTAAATTGACCATCATAGAAATTATGAAAAATGACGAAACAGTGCTACCACATTTGACTTTTTTTTTTCTTGTAATGCTGAACCGAGCCTAGTTTGGGAGTATATACGATGTAGTCAATCGTCATAATGATTGGAACATCCTACTGTTGATTATTTGAGGCAGTTAGCAATCTCAAAAACGAATTTATTTGTTTTTTTATTTGCAGCCATGGCCCTGAAAGGACAAGAAGATTATATTTATCTTTTCAAGGATTCAGCACATCCAGTGGATTTTCTGGATGCATTCAGGACATTTTACTTGGACGGATTATTCACAGACATTACCCTTCAGTGCCCTTCAGGCATGATCTTCCATTGTCACCGAGCTGTTTTAGCTGCTTGCAGCAATTATTTTAAGGCAATGTTCACAGCTGACATGAAAGAAAAATTTAAAAATAAAATAAAGATCTCTGGCATCCACCATGATATTTTGGAAGGCCTTGTAAATTATGCCTACACTTCCCAAATTGAAATAACTAAAAGAAATGTTCAAAGTCTGCTTGAAGCAGCAGACCTGCTACAGTTTCTTTCAGTAAAGAAAGCTTGTGAGCAGTTTTTGGTAAGGCATCTGGATATTGATAACTGTATTGGAATGCACTCCTTTGCAGAATTCCATGTATGTCCAGAACTAGAGAAGGAATCTAGAAGAATTCTGTGTTCAAGGTTTAAGGAAGTATGGCAGCAGGAAGAATTTTTGGATATTAGCCTTGAAAAATTTCTCTTTATCTTGTCTAGGAAGAATCTCAGTGTTTGGAAAGAAGAAGCTATCATAGAACCAGTTATTAAGTGGACGGCTCATGATATAGAGAATCGAGTTGAATGCCTATATAATCTGTTGAGCTATGTCAACATAGATATAGATCCAGTGTATTTAAAAACAGCTTTAGGCCTTCAGAGAAGCTGTCTACTAACTGAAAATAAGATAAGATCTCTGATATACAATTCATTAAATCCCATGCATAAGGAGATTTCCCAGAGGTCCACAGCCACGATGTATATCGTTGGAGGCTATTACTGGCATCCTTTATCGGAAGTTCACATATGGGATCCTATGACAAATGTCTGGATACAAGGAGCAGAAATACCAGACTATACTAGAGAGAGCTATGGTGTTACATGTCTGGGACCCAATATTTATGTCACTGGTGGCTATAGGACGGATAACATAGAAGCTCTTGACACAGTGTGGATCTATAACAGTGAAAGTGATGAGTGGACAGAAGGCTTACCAATGCTCAATGCCAGGTATTACCACTGTGCAGTCACTTTGGGTGGCTGTGTCTATGCTTTGGGCGGTTACAGGAAAGGGGCTCCCGCAGAAGAAGCTGAGTTCTATGATCCATTAAAAGAGAAATGGATTCCTATTGCAAATATGATAAAAGGTAAGTATGGGTATGTTTATTCTAGTTTTTTTTTATGACTTACGTTAGATCAGAAATCTCATTTCTCTTGCAAGCAACCTTTGTTGTTGTTGTGTTTTTTAAAAAATATTTATTTCCTTTTTGTTGTCCTTGTTTTTGTTGTTGTTGTTATTGATGTCATCATTGTTGGATAGGACAGAGAAATGGAGAGAGGAGGGGAAGACAGAGAGGAGGAGAGAAAGATAAGACACCTGCAGACCTACTTCACCACCTGTGTAGTGACTCCCCTACAGGTGGGGAGCCTGGGGCTCGAACCGGGATCCTTATGCCAGTCCTTGTTCTAAGCGCCACCTATGCTTAACCTGATGAGCTACCGCTCGACTCCCCTTTTTTTAATTCTTAAAAAAAAATATTATTGGATAAAGACTGAGAAATTGAGAGGGGAAGGAGAGATAAGGAGACACCTGCAGTTCAGCTTCACCACTTGTGAAGCTTCCCTCCTGCAGATAGGGACCAGAGGCTTTAAACCAGGTACTTGCACAGTGTAATATGTGTACTTAACCAGGTTTGCCACTGCCTGCTCCCCTTATCTTTTTTTTTAACATTTTATTTATTTATTAATGAGAAAGATAGGGGGAGAGAGAAAAAGAACCAGACATCACTTTGGTATATGTGCTGTTGGGGATTGAACTCAGGACCTCATGCTTGAGAGTCTAGTGCCTTAGCCACTGCACCACCTCCAGGACCCCACCCTCTTGACTTTCTATATGTTACTTATTTTGGGTAGCATAATACATTTGATGTCCATCCATGGTATGGTAATGGCAGAATTTTTCAGTAGTTTCTTTTTTTTATGGAGAGAGAAGTCAGAGCACCACTCTACCATTTTTGGACATGCCGGGAGTCAAATTCAGGGCCTTCTGTGTGCATAACTTTTGCTCTGTGGTTGAGCTACCTCCTCAATTCCCATTTGAAAAAATTATCATGGGCTGGGGAAAATAGCACAGTAGTTGTTTGTTTGTTTTATTTATTTGCCTCCAGAGTTATTGCTGGGGCTCGGTGCCTGCACCATGAATCCACTGCGCCTGGAGGCCATTTTTTTCCCTTTTGTTGCCCTGTTTTGTTTTTATCATTGTTTTGGTTATTGTTGTTGTTGTTGGATAGGACAGAGAGAAATGGAGAGAGGAGGGGAAGACAGAGAGGGGAGAGAAAGATAGACACCTGTAGACCTGCTTCACCACTTGGGAAACGACTACTCTGTAGGTGGGGAGCCGGGGGCTCCAACCGGGATCGTTACGGCGGTCCTTGCACTTTGCGCCACCTGCGCTTAACCCACTGCGCCACCACCTGACGCCCGGTAGTTTGGTTTTAACCAGAGTACAGCTCAGCTCTGATTTATGGTGTGCTGGGGATCTAGCCTGTGTCCTTTGGTGCCTTAGGCATGAAAGCACAGTGTTCAACAAACTTTCATGTCTGAGACTCCAAGGTTCTAGGTTCAGTCTCCAGCACTACCATAAGCCAGTTGAGTAATACTTTTGTTTAAAAAATATAAAAAATAGGACAGGGGTAGATAGCATAATGCTTATGCAAACAGACTATCATGTCTGAGGCTTCGAAATCCCAGGTTCAATCCCCTGCACCACTGTAAACCAGAGCTCATTAGTGCTCCGGTAAAAAAAAAAAAAAAAAATATATATATATATATATATATATATATATTATAAATAATCATGTTGGAATGCTATCTAGGAACTATGGTGGATTATATGAATGATGTCGCACAAAACATTTTTTAAGTATTTATTCCCTTTTGTTGCTCTTGTTTTATTGTTGTAGTTATTATTATTGTTGTCATTGTTGGATAGGACAGAGAGAAATGGAGAGAGATGGGAGAAGACAAAGAGGGGGAGAGAAAGATACCTACAGACCTGTTTCAACACTTATGAAGCGACTCCCCTGCAGGTGTGGAGCCAGGGCTCCAACGGGGATCCTTAAGCCGGTCCTTGCGCTTTGCGCCACCTGCACTTAACCCGCTGGGCTACAGCCCGACTCCCAGCACAAAACATTTAAGTGAAGACATAGCATAGCAATCCTCAACTTGTCTGATAGATGTGTGATTAGATTACATTACTCAGGAGAAAAACAGAAGTGTCTTCGGGGCCGGGTGGTGGTGCACCTGGTTGAACACACACGTTATAATGTGCAAGGACCTGACTTTGAGCCCAGGGTCCTCACCTGCAGGGGGAAAACTTCGAAAAGTGGTGAAGCAGGGCTGCAGGTGTCTCTCTTGTCTCTCTCCCTCTCTGTCTCACCCTTCCCTCTTGATTTCTGGCTGTCTCTTTCCAATAAATTAATAAAGATTAAAAAAGAAACTTTAGGGGGTCGGGCGGTGGCGCAGTGGGTTAAGCGCACGTGGCGCAAAGCGCAGGGACCGGCCTAAGGATCCCGGTTCGAGCCCCCCGGCCCCCCACCTGCAGGGGAGTCGCTTCACGAGCGGTGAAACAGGTCTGCAGGTGCCTATCTTTCTCTCCCCCTCTCTCTGTCTTCCCCTCCTCTCTCCATTTCTCTCTGTCCTATCCAACAACAAAGCAACGTCAACAATGGCAATAATAACCGCAACGAGGCTGCAATAACTAGGGCAACAAAAAGGGGGAAAAAATGGCCTTCAGGAGCGGTGCCTTCAGCACCGAGCCCAGCAATAACCCTGGAGGAAGAAAAAAAAAAAAGAAATTTAAATAAAGTGTCTTCTAAAGGGTTGGCAAAATAGCTCACAATAGCTTAGTAGTTAGTATGATTGCTATGCTCTGTACACAGAGCATATCAGGTTTGAGCCTAGCTCCCCACTTATTGGAGGAAACTTTAGTACTATGGTCTTTTTGTGTATGTGTGTGTGTTTATTTCCGAAAAAATTAACCTGGAGTGATAAAGCCCCAACAACAACAAAATTAATAAGAAAAAATAATGGAATCTATATTTTTTCTTGTTGTTTCTGGAGCTTCACTGCTGCAGGCTGATTTTTTCCAAATAGAAAGAGTGAAACAGAAGGGAGAAAGAAATAACACTGACAGTCGGCTTGAATGTGGGTAGCACACTATCCAAGCTAGCGATTTTCCCAGTCCCAGGATTTATATTAAAGAAAGGGGGGAGGCGGGCAGTAGCACAGCTAGTTAAGTGCACATGGCTCGAAGCACAAGGACCCGCGCAAGGATCCCTCTTTGAGACCCCGGTTCCCCACCTGCAAGAGGGTCGATTCACAAGCGGTGGAGCAGGTCTGCAGGTGTCTTTCTCTCCCCCTCTCTGTCTTCCTAGTCCTCTCTCGATTTCTCTCTGTCCTATCCAACAGCAACGACAGCAGTAACAACACAATAATAATAAAAAACAACAATAAACAAGGGCAACGAAAGGGGAAAAAATAGCCTTCAGGAGCAGTGGATTTGTAGTGCAGGCACCGAGCCCCAGCAATAACCCTAGAGGCAAAAAAAAAAAGGAAATATCATTCATATATGTGATATCTCATAGATATGAAGACGGTATATTGTATCTCTGGAGACTGTGTTGAGTCTAAATCTTGTTTGGAGTCTTAAAATTTTATTTAAGTCAAAGGTTAAAGAGAGAGAAAACTGGCTAGTTTTAATAGTGTTTGTTTTTATTTGCTCATGAAATTAAACCTTTTATTCTGCATTCTCCTTTTTAATGTCTTTTCCCCCCTTATTCTCATCAGCTGATCTTTCTGATCTTTTCTCTCTAGTAGAAAGATAGTAGTTCATTAAAATCTTGAAAGGTTTTGTCCCTGTAGGGTGTAACAAATAACATTCTCTCAAAAGTGAAAATAATTAGCCTCTGCTTCTTGTGATTCAAGTCTTGTCTCTTAGGCTAAGGAAGGGCAGATTCCATACCCTCCTCATGTGGTTCTCACACAACTATAATTGTTTCTCAGTAGGTCTGTAAACACTATTTTCTCTGTTGTGGTTGATACTATGTTAGCCTTTTATTCCTTCCCTCCTACTGGAAGTTAAATTAGAATCATATTTAATTCCATTTACTCATTGCTAGTTGCACAAAAGCAGCTGGTAGATTATTACCAACTTTGTGTCACTTTATCCCAAAGGTTTCTTCCCAGGCCTTTCTGTTTCTTTTTTAACACTAGTGAGAGTGTGGGAATTTGACCTGGTCTGAGAATCTGACCTGGTGTGATCTTGGATGACAAGCAGGAAGCCTGAAAAGCTGAATGGCCTTGTGATCAGGCATACCGCTTCTGAAGCCAAACTCCCTGCCTGGGTCCACATCCAACTTCCCACTGCTTGCTGGTGAACTGAGGGCAAATTGTTCAATCTCCCTGTACCCTAGTTTTGCCAGCCATACAATGGGAATTACAGCACTGCATATCGGAGGGTTGAATGCATGTGAAGTATTTAGAGTTGTGTTAGCTACAGAGTATGCACTCAGGAAATGCTGGACATTACTGTCATGAACCTCATCACAGAAGAGCATATTAGCTTTGATAGTGCAGAAGTATCTCTTTTTAAATTTTTTTTTGTTTTATTTTATTTTATTTTATTTAAGAAAGGATTAATTAACAAAACCATAGGGTAGGAGGGGTACAACTCCACACAATTCCCACCGCCCAATCTCCATATCCCACCCCCTACCCCGATAGCTTTCCCATTCTCTATCCCTCTGGGAGCATGGACCCAGGGTCGTTGAGGGCTTGCAGAAGGTAGAAGGTCTGGCTTCTGTAATTGCTTCCTCGCTGAACATGGGCGTTGACTGGTCGGTCCATACTCCCAGTCTGCCTCTCTCTTTCCCTAGTAGGATGGGTCTCTGGGGAAGCTGAGCTCCAGGACACATTGGTGGTGTCTTCAATCCAGGGAAGTCTGGCCGGCATCCTGATGACACCTGGAACCTGGTGACTGAAAAGAGAGTTAACATACAAAGCCAAACAAATTGTTGAGCAATCATGGACCCAAAGCTTGGAAAAGTGGAGAGGAAGTATTAGGGAAACTGCAAACTCTAGTATACTTCTGCTTTCTTACTTTGGTGCCATACTCCAAACTCAGTCAATTTCTGCTTTGCATTTCTACTTCTTCTTCTTTTTTTTTTTTACATGCATAACATTCCCCAGATTCCCATTTAGCAATACAACCCCCACTATTTCATTCATCATTTTTCATGGACCTGTATTCTCCCCACCCACCCACCCACCCCAGAGTCTTTTACTTTGGTGTAATACTCCAATTCCATTTCAGGTTCGACTTGTGTTTTCTTTTCTAATCTTGTTTTTCAACTTCGGCCTGAGAGTGAGATCATCCCATATTCATCCTTCTGTTTCTGACTTATTTCACTCAACATGATTTTTTCAAGTCCATCCAAGATCGGCTGAAAACGATGAAGTCACCATTTTTTACAGCTGAGTAGTATTCCATTGTGTATATATACCACAACTTGCTCAGCCACTCATCTGTTGTTGGACACCTGGGTTGCTTCCAGGTTTTGGCTATTACAAATTGTGCTGCCAAGAACATATGTGTACACAGATCTTCTTGGATGGATGTGTTGGGTTCCTTAGGATATATCCCCAGGAGGGGAATTGCAAGGTCATAGGGTAGGTCCGTTTCTAGCCTTCTGAGAGTTCTCCAGACTGTTCTCCACAGAGGTTGGACCAATTGACATTCCCACCAGCAGTGCAGGAGGGTTCCTTTGACCACACATCCTCTCCAGCATTTGCTGCTGTTACCTTTTCTGATGTGTGACATTCTCACAGGAGTGAAGTGATATCTCATTGTTGTCTTGATTTGCATTTCTCTGACAATCAGAGACTTGGAGCATTTTTTCATGTGTTTCTCGGCCTTTTGGATCTCTTCTGTGGTAAATATTCTGTCCAATTCCTCCCCCCATTTTTGGATGGGGTTATTTGTTGTCTTGTTGTTGAGTCTGGTAAGCTCTTTATATATGTTGGTTATTAAACTCTTATCTGATGTATGGCATGTAAAGATCTTCTCCCATTCTGTGAGGGGTCTCTTGATTTGGGTAGTGGTTTCTTTTGCTGTGAAGAAGCTTTTTAATTTGATGTAGTCCCATAGGTTTATACTTGCCTTAGTCTTCCTTGTAATTGGATTCGTTTCATTGAAAATGTCTTTAAAATTTATGCGGAAAAAAGTTCTTCCAATATTTTCCTCTAAGTATCTGATAGTTTCTGGTCTAACATCCAAGTCCTTGATCCACTTGGAATTTACTTTTGTATTTGGTGAAATACAGTGATTCAGCTTCATTCTTCTGCATGTTTCAACCCATTGTTTCCAACACCATTTGTTGAAGAGACTCTGCTTTCCCCATGTAATAGTCTGGGCCCCTTTGTCAAAGATTAGATGTCCATAGGTGTGGGGCCTCATTTCTGGGCTCTCAATTCTATTCCACTGGTCAGTGTGTCTGTTCATGTTCCAGTACCAAGCAGTTTTGATGACAATGGCCCTATAATATAGTTTGAGATCTGGCAGTGTGATGCCTCCGGTTCTGTTCTTTTTTCTCAAGATTGTTTTGGCAATTCTAGGTCTTTTCTGGTTCCAGATAAACATTTGTAGCATTTGTTCTATTCTCCTAAAAAATGTGCTTGGGATCTTGATGGGGATAGCATTAAATTTGTAGATGGCTCTGGGTAATATATTCATTTTGATGATGTTAATTCTTCCAACCCATGAGCATGGAATATCTTTCCACTTCTTTGTGTCTTTTTCAATTTCTTTGAGTAGTGACTCATAATTTTCAGTATACAAGTCTTTCACTTCTTTGGTTAGGTTTATTCCTAGATATTTTATTGTTTTTGTTGCTATAGAAAAAGGAACTGATTTCTGGATTTCAATTTCTTCTAACTTAGTGTTTGCATAGAGGAATGCCACTGACTTTTGAATGTTAATTTTATAGCCTGACACATTACTGTATTGCCTGATGATTTCCAAAAGCTTCTTGCTAGATTCCTTAGGTTTTTCCATGTATACTATCATGTCATCTGCAAATAAGGAGAGTTTGACTTCTTCTCTTCCAATCTGTATTCCTTTAATTCCTTGCTCCTGCCTGATTGCTATGGCAAGAACTTCCAACACTATGTTGAATAGTAATGGTGATAGTGGGCAGCCCTGTCTAGTACCTGATCTGAGGGGAAATGCTTCCAGTTTTTCACCATTGAGTATGATGTTGGCTGTAGGTTTGCTATATATAGACTCCACTATCTTCAGGAATTTTCCATCTATTCCTATTTTTTGTAGTGTTTTGATCATAAAGGGATGTTGTATTTTGTCAAAGGCTTTCTCTGCATCTATTGATATGACCATGTGGTTTTTGGTCTTGCTTTTGTTGATGTGGTGGATCACATTGATTGATTTACGTATATTAAACCAGCCTTGCATGCCTGGGATAAACCCCACTTGGTCATGATGAACAATTTTTTTGATATACTGCTGTATCCAGTTGGCTAGAATTTTGTTCAATATTTTCGCATCTATGTTCATCAGAGATATTGGTCTGTAGTTTTCTTTTTTGGTTGTGTCCCTGTCTGCTTTTGGTATCAGGGTGATGTTGGCTTCATAGAAGCTGGCAGGGAGTATTCCAGTGTCTTCAATCTTCTGGAAGACTTTTAAAAGTAGAGGTATTAGTTCTTCTTTGAAAGTTTTGTAGAATTCATTTGTAAAACCATCTGGTCCAGGACTTTTATTTTTGGGAAGATTTTTGATAACTGTTTCAATTTCATTAGCTGTGATGGGCCTGTTCATGTTATCCACTTCCTCTTGACTTAGTTTTGGAAGTTGGTAGGTATCTAGGAAATCATTCATTTCTTCCAGGTTCTCTAACTTGGTGGCATATAGTTGTTCATAGAAGCCTCGCATGATATGTTGAATTTCTGCAATGTCTGTTGTGATATCTCTTCTTTCATTTACTATCCGATTTATTTGGGTCTTCTCCCTTTTTTGTTTTGTGAGTCTGGCTAAAGGTTTGTTGATTTTGTTTACTCTTTCGAAGAACCAACATTTACTTTCATTGATCTTTTGTATGGTTTTCCTATTCTCAATGTTATTTATTTCTGCCCTAACTTTAGTAATTTCTGTCCTTCTGGTTGCTTTAGGGTTCCTTTGTTGTTCTTCTTCTAGGTCTTTAAGATGTGCAATCAGGCTGTTTATTTGTGCCTTTTCTTGTTTCCTAATGTTTGCTTGTATAGCTATGAACTTCCCTCTTAGGATTGCTTTAGCTGTGTCCCAAGTATTTTGATAGCTTGTGTCTTCATTTTCATTGAACTCTCGAAACATTTTGATTTCTTCCTTGATTTCCTCTTTGACCCAGAAGTTGTTAAGAAGTGTACTGTTGAGCTTCCACATTTTGGCACTGTTACTAATCTTTTGTTGATTGTTAAGTGTTAGTTTAATTCCACTGTGGTCTGAGAAGATGCTTGGGATGATTTCAGTGCTCTTGAATAGGCTGATGCTGTCTTTGTGGCCTAACATATGGTCTATCCTTGAGAATGATCCATGTGGATTTGAGTAAAATGTGTATTCCAGTTTCTTGGGATGAATGACTCTGAAAATGTCCAATAGTTCTAGTTTATCTATCTCTTCATTTAGCTCCCTTATGTCTTTACTGATTTTCTTCCTGGATGATCTGTCAAGTTGAGATAGTGGGGTGTTGAAGTCCCCTACTATGATTGTGTTACTGTTAATATATTGCTGTAGCTCTTTCAGTAGAAGTTTGATGTATTTAGATGGCTTCTCATTGGGTGCATAGATATTAATAATTGTTAAGTCCTCTTGATTGACTGATCCTCTGAGCATTAAGTAGTGTCCATTCCTATCTTTTTTAATCTTATGTATTTTAAAGTCTATCATGTCAGATATGAGAATAGCTGTTCCTGCCCTTTTTTGTGGGCCATTGGCTTGAATGATAGTTTTCCATCCTTTCACTTTAAGTCTGTGTTTGTCTTGTTGCGTTAGGTGAGTTTCCTGTAGACAACATATTGTTGGGTTGTGTTTTCTGATCCATCTTCCTACTCTGTGTCTTTTAATAGGTGAATTCAGGCCATTCACATTTATTGATATCAAAGATTGAAGATATTTTAACGCCATTCTTGTAGAGTTTTAGAGTGTTTTGATATATGTTCTATTTGTGGTGGTCTGTTTGTTTATAGGAAACCTTTCAGAACTTCTTTCAAGGCAGGCTTGGTGATGGTTGCTTCCTTCAACTGTTGCTTGTCTGAGAAGGTCTTGATGCTTCCATCTAGTCTGAATGACAGTCTAGCAGGATATAGTATTCTTGGCTGAAAGCCTTTCTCATTGAGCACTCGATAGATATCTTGCCATTCTCTTCTGGCCTGTAGTGTTTGTATGGAGAAGTCTGCTGCTAATCTTACGGGTTTTCCTTTGTAGGTGACTCTTTGTTTTTCTCTTGCAGCCTTGAGGATCCTTTCTTTATCCTTATTCCTTTCCAATCTAAGTATGACATGTCTTGGTGTCTTTAGGTCTGGGTTAATTCTGTTTGGGACCCTCTGGGCTTCTTGAATCTTTATGTCTTTGGTGTTGTCTAGACTAGAGAAATTTTCAGCTATTATGGCCTGGAGAACGCTTTCTTCCTCCCCTTCTCTTTCTTCCTCTGGTAAGCCAATAATGCGTATATTGTTTCTTTTGAAGTCATCCCATAGGACTCTGTTGTTGTTTTCAGCATCTCTTAATCTCTTTTTGAGATCTCTTACTTCTTCTTTAGTTGTCTCTAATTCATCTTCAATCTTGCTAATTCTGTCTTCAGCCTCATTGATTCTATTCTCTCTGCCCTCTACTGCTTTCTGGAGTTCATCTATTTTGTTGCCCTGCTCTGATACTGTTTTAGCTTGTTCAGCTAGTTGCCTTCTTAGCTCAGCAGTTTCAGCTTTCAGCTCTCTAATAACCATGAGATTATTAGAATTTTCTTCCATATTCTCATTTGTTGTTCCTGCAGTTCTGATTACAATTTTTTCAAATTCTTTACTCACTCCTGTTATTATTTCCTTAGCTAATGTTTGGATGTTGAACTCGTTGTTTTGTGCTTCGCCCTCTGGAGGACTTTTAGCTGGACTCTTGTCCTGGTTCGAGTCTCCATTATTTTTTTCTTGTTGTTTTAACCATTTTATATAAGTTAAGAGGTTTTTCAATCCCTGAGTTGGAGTTCAGTGGTGTAAAAGCCTTTTTTTTTTCCCCTGTAGGCTATGGTAGCCTGAGGGCTTTTAAACTATCAATAGGCTTCTTGGCTTAATCAATGACTGCTGACCAAGAGATAAAGCAGGGTGTGGCAGAGATAATCCAGTGGTTATGCAAAGAGACTTTCACAGCCCTTCAGCTATGCCACCGAGGTATAGGTCTTCTCCTGAGTTTCCCGGTTAGATCTCTGTGCCCTGGTGTCCCTCCCTGTTGCTGCTCCAGATTCTGAGGGTAGTAGCAATGGAGACTCAGAGTTGTACTTGGTGAGTCTCTGGGGAGTCCTTTCCTCCCTTCAGCTGTCCCCTTGTTGGTGGAGCAGACTGGAGGTGGTGTCTCCACTGACAAACTGTCGAACTGTTAGCAGTCACTTAATCTCTCCTTAGGCCTCTCTCTCCTCTCTGTCACCAGCCAAGCGTGTTTGTACTCACGGGTGATTTACTGGGTTTCTGTGGTCATTCTAGTCCTGTCTTGTTTCGGTCCGGGTGGTCTCCTTTGGTATTCCTAGTTGATCCGGGAGAGGAGAGGAGAGGAGAGAAAGCGATCTGCTGCTTGTAGCTCCGCCTCCGGAAGTCGAATCCTTTTTTAAAAATTTTACTCTATTTATTTATTGGATAGAGACAGCCAGAAATCAAGAGTAAGGGGGAGACTGGGAGATACCTGCAGCCCTGCTTCACCACTTGTGGAGCTTTCCCCCTGCAGGTGGAGACTGGGGGCTTGAACCCGTGTCTTTGAGCATTGTAACATGTGCACTTAACCAGGTGTGCCACCACCTCCTCCCAGAAATATCTTTCTTATTTAATATCGACTGCTCTCTACACACCCGAAAGTTCAGCAGTAGAATGGGAGATCTCTCTCTCTCTCTCTCTCTCTCTCTCTACCTATCTATCTATATATATATATACAATTTACTTATTTATTAGATAGAGGGACAGAGAGATGGAAGGAGGTAATAGAGAGGCCGAGAGGAAGAAAGACACCAGCAGCACTGTTTTGCCACTCATAAGGTTTCCCTCCTGCAGGTGGAAACTGGAGTCTTGAACCTGGGTCCTTGCACCACGTAAACACATGCACTCAGCCAAGTGCTTTACCACCCAGCCATGGGAGAAGGTGACTTCAAGTCTGTTTCTGTGGCTGTTCTGGTTTTTTCACTCTACTTGATTTTGACTCTCCACTACTTAACTGGTTTCGGCTCCTTTACCTAGGATCATCTCTGTGACTTTTCTCCTACAAAAGAAACGGGGAGAGTTCAAGTATTTTAGCAGCTATTGTAAACTTGGTTAACATCTGTTACTTTTCTTTTTTTGTAATTTAAAAAATATTTATTTATTCCCTTTTTGTTGCCCTTCTGTTTTATTGTTGTAGTTATTATTGATGTCGTTGTTGTTGGATAGGACAGAGAGAAATGGAGAGAGGAGGGGAAGACAGAGAGGAGGAGAGAAAGAGAGACACCTGCAGACCTGCTTCACCGCTTGTGAAGCGAACCCCCTGCAGGTGGGGAGCCGGGGGCTCGAACCAGGATTCTTACACTGGTCCTTGCGCTTTGCGCCACCTGTGCTTAACCCACTGCACTACCACCTGACCCCTGTTAAGTCCATATTTCTTAGTTTGCTGTCAAATTCTTACCCTGCTGTCAGCTTTAATTCACACACACACACACACACACACATCTACGTGTACACGAACTCCCTCACCACCACCAGCTATGCCACAATCAAGCTGGGCCACTTGACCATTCCCAGTGAGTTTTAGTGCTTATCTTTCCCAGTATTCCAGATACTTTCTTCTCATCTGTACCGGCTGAAATCCAACCTACTAAAGCCTAAGTAAAAGTCTACTGCCATTTACTGTGGTTTTTGTAGTAAGAAAACAATGTTGCGTGGTCTGGGAGGTGGAGCAGTGGATAAAGCATTGGATTCTCAACCATGAGGTCCTGAATTCGATCCCTGGCAGCGCATGTACTAGAGTGATGGCTGGTTCTTTCTCTTCTCCTATCTCTCTCATGAATAAATAAATAAATTCTTTTAAGAAATTTTAAAAAATTATTTAAAAAAAAGAAAACAATGTTGCCTTGCTCTGAGAACTCACAGTAGTTCACTGATTCCTTTTTTTTTTTTTAGATTTTATTTATTTATTAAGGTTGTTAATTAGAAAGATATTTGAGAGAGAAAAAGAACCAGACATCACTCTGGTACGTGTGCTGCCAGGGACTGAACTCAGGAACTTACGCTTGAGAGCACAGTGCTTTATCTACTGTGCCACTTCCTAGACCACCTGATTGCTTTTTTTTTTTTTAAGATGCTTCTGTACTCTTACGTTTATTTGTCTGAATGTCTCTTGCTTTTTAAAAATGCAAATAACTTCTCCGTTACATCCAATCTCATAGCACCTTACTATCAGTAATAGCAAGAACAGCTTATTATTTATTGTAAAATAGTGACAGATAAATTTAAAGGTTTGATTTTTATTAACACAGGCGTGGGGAATGCTACTGCCTGTGTCTTACATGAAGTTATCTATGTCATTGGTGGTCACTGTGGTTATAGAGGAAGCTGTACCTATGACAAAGTCCAGAGCTACAATTCAGATATCAATGAATGGAGCCTCATCACCTCTAGTCCACATCCAGGTAACGAAATACTTCCTCAAATATTACATGTTGTGATAGAGCTTCTTACAGTCCATCAGCATAAGAGACGGTTAAAACCACACTGAAAATAGACAATGTTACATTTATAGTAAACAATATGTGACTGTCATTAAAAGGCCTAGAATATCCATGCATCTATCTAAAAGTAATTGTACTTAGGTTATTCCAGTTAGATCATATGTACCAGCACTTTCCCTCATGTCTTTTGGCCTTTGTGATTAGAAATGGTAGTTTCTTGGGTCAAGGAGATAACATAGTGGTTTATGGAACACACTTTCATGCCTGAGAGTCAGAAGTCTCAGGTTCATTCCCTTATGTCACCATAAGCCAGAGCTCAGCAGTGCTACATTCAAGGGAATTAAAACAAAAGTAATAGTAACAATTTTTTTTTTTTCAGGATGGGGGAATTAGCGTACAGACGGTCATACCTGAGTCTCCCAGGTCTCAGGTTTAATCCCCCGCCCCACCGTAAGCCCCAACTAAGCAGTGATCTGGTAAAAAAGAAAAAAAAAATTAGTTAATTAAAAACATTTTTTTCTACTTAGATACTTTTTTTGTTTTCTATTTCCTTGTGTTTTTGTTCATTTACTACATGCAGTACAAAAATCACAATTTTTATTTTTATTTTAGTTATTTCTTTATTTTTGACCAGAGCACTGCACCGCTCAGGCTTACGGTGGTACAGGAGATTGAACCTGGGATTTTGGAACCTCAGGCATGAGAGTCTGTTTGCATAACCATTATACTATCTGCCCCCGCCTCGAAATCACAATTTTGATAGACAGTTAAAAAGCTTTAACTTATCAAATAATTGAGAAAGGTACTGTTGCTTCAATTAAAAAAAATGGCTTCTTTAGATATGCATTCCTTCTGAATTTCAGGAACTATTAAGATCTTATGTGCAGAACCCAGTGTTGGCTTTACCATAGCGATCATACGTCCGTAAAGAGTGACCTGTTTTTTAGAGTCAGTTTTGTTATTTGACATAATGTGAAGATCTTGGGGGAAAGTAGAAGCTATCACCTGTTACAGTTTTGCTGTATGTTAAAGTTACTTCATGAGAAAAGCTTCCTATCACCTTGTTACTGGGAAACATTTCCTACATAACAGCATCAAGTTTCTGTGTAGGTGACTATAGAGTAATTGAACCTGGACTCACCTGAGACTAACAGTAAAGTAGCAGACCTCTCTAAGTTACCTACCACCTTCAGTTTTAATGATTTAATTTCAGCCATTTTCCCCCCTTCCTTTTCTTACATATTCAGAAAGAGAACTAGAGAGCATAGTAGCTCAAGCAGTGTCTACCTGGAGTTTACACTATATTTTTGTGTGTCATGCAGTAACTGTTGCCATGATTTCTTTTGTGTTTTTCAATACATTTTAAAAATTTAAGCCTCATAGCAATCCTGTGAATTTGGTAATACTATTATAGTTCACTGAAGCACAAAGAGTATAAATAAATAGTTAATTAGAGATGAATTTCAAATCCAGACAATCTTAGCAACTTAACAACTTAACAACTGCATTATTACCTGGGGCCAGATGGTAGCACACCAGATAAGCGCACATAGTACAAAGTGCAAGGACTCACACAAAGATCCTGGTTCGAGCCCTAGGCTCTGGAGCCCACATGCAGGGGGTTTGCTTTGCAAGTGGTGACACAGATCTGCAGAGAAATCATTCTCTCTCCATCTCTGTCTCCCCCCTTTCTCAAATTTCTCTCTGTCCTAATGGGAAAAAATGGCCTCTAGGAGCAGTGGATTCATAGTGCATAGTGAAGACCTACTTCACTGCTTGTGAAGCGACCTTTCTACAGGTGGGGAGCCGGGGGCTCAAACCGGGATCCTTTTGCCGGTCCTTGCGTTTTGTGCCACTTGCGCTTAACCTGCTGTGCTACTACCTGACTCTCAGAAACCAAGTTTGAACCTGATTTTTTGTTGGAGAGCCGGGGCTCAAACCGGGATCCTTATGCCAGCCCTTGCGCTTTGTGCCATGTGCACTTAACCAGCTACACTACCGCCCAGCTCCCAGCACTGGCTTTCTTGAGCTTAGTACCACGTCTGGGAGACAGGTGTGTTGTGAATGTCATATGTTAGAAAATGTATAGAGCCTTCAGATGAATACATTATTCACCTAACTAGGTATTGGACAGTTTTAGACATTTATTAGGAAGGGGGGGAGGGGGGGAGGAGGGAAGAAGGGGGGGAGGAGGGGGAAGCGGGGGGGGTGGGGAAGCCTGAGGCTCTGAGGCTCTGAGGTCCAAGGTCTAATCCCCAGCACCACCATAAACCGGAACTGAGCAGTGTTCTGGTCTAGGAAAACAAAAGTACAAAATTTGAGAAGTATAAACACACACACACACACACACACACACACACACACACACACCCCTACCACCCAAGTTCCTATGCCCTCACAACAAAAGAAGCCTTCAGCTATTCTCCCAGCCTTTTCTCTCCATTTTCTTTGATTAACATTTATAGTTATTGTAGTCTGAGTCAAGTTACTTAAAACTATTTTGTTTGCAAACTCGTTTGTTTTAGTTATTTGTATCCCACATTATGTGTGAAAGCCTTCTCCATCCACTTCCCATAGTTCAGGTCCCAGACCTCACACAGTGACCTTCTGTCTTGGCTACCTTCTACAAACTCCCGCCCCCACCCAGAGCACTGCTCAGCTGTGGCTTATGGTGGTGTGGAGGATTGAACCTGGGACCTCTGGTGTTTTAGAAATGGAAGTCTTTTACATAATCATTATGCTATCTCTCCTGCCCACCTTTTACATCTTGTTAAGATGACAGTGTATATAGTTACCTACTAGTCTGGCTGTGTTTCTGTCATATCCTGTGTCCTTCACTTGACCAGCAAGCAGCGTGAAACAGGTCAGTAGCGGCATCAGACACTCTAGATTATCCTGTAATTATCACAGTGGCTAATTGCTGAGACTTGAAGGAACCTATCTCCTACCTTTTAGTAGTTATGCCTGCTCCTACCCCACCCCAGTCAAAGTATTTCACAGCTTCTATCTCATACACATAAGTACTGAGCAAAAGTTGTCTATGCTGGGAAATTCCAAGAAAGGTAGTAGTCTAAAAAAAAGGTTTATTTTCTTTTTTAAAAAATATTTATTTATTTATTCCCTTTTGTTGCCCTTGTTTTTTTTATTGTTGTACTTATTGATGTTGTTGTTGGATAGGACAGAGAGAAATGGAGAGAGGAGGGGAAGACAGAGAGGGGGAGAGAAAGATAAACACCTGCACATCTGCTTCACCACTTGTGAAGTGACTCCCCTGCAGCTGGGGAGCCAGGGATCCTTACGCCAGTCCTTGCGCTTTGCGCCACCTGCGCTTAACCCACTGTGCTACCCCGAATCCCAGAAAAAGGTTTCTTGCTGGCTTTGTAGGATGCCAGCTTAACAATGACCTAAGGGGAAGAATGTCAGGAACAGATCATGTGAGTTAGGTGATACAGAATAGACTTTAAACCTCTTTGTAGCCATACATAGTGTGTGCTGGAATTAAAAATGTCACTGCCAGGACCAGGTGGTGGCATACCTGGTGGAGTGCACACATTATGATGTGCAAGGACCAGGGTTCAAGTCCTCAGTCTGCAGGTAAGTTGCTTCCAAGCAGTGCAGCATGTCTACAGGTGTCTTTCTCTTTCCCTAACTCCCCTCTCAATTTCTCTCTGCCAAGTCAAATAAAATAGAAAATAAAAAAAGGACACCAGGGTGGTGGATACATCATAGTGCTGGCAATGAGCCACAGTGATTACCCTGGAGGTAATAAAATAAATAAATAAGGGAGCCAGGCCGTAGTGTAATGGGTTAAGCACACATGGGACGAAAGCACAAGGACCGGCATAAGGATCCCAGTTCGAGCCGCTGGCTCCCCACCTGCAGGGGGGTCACTTCACAATCGGAGAAGCAGGTCTGCAGGTGTCTGTCTTTCTTTTCCCCTCTCTGTCTTCCCCTCCCCTCTTGATGTCTCTCTGTCCTATTTAATAACAACAACAACAACAGTGGCAACAATAACAATAATAACAACAATGAGGGCAACAAAATGGGAAAAATGGCCTCCAGGAGCAGTGGATTCATAGTGCAGGCACCAAGTTTCAGCGATAACCCTGGAGGCAAAAATAAAAATAAAATAAAAAGTAAATAAAAATTTTAAAGTAAAATAAAAGTCCCTATTAGTTTTTTTTGTATGCTAAATTACAGAGGACTTGTACATGACATTATGGAATCCCTTTATTGTCCTAATAAAAAATTTTGTTCTTTTCTTTCTTTCTTTCTTTCTTTCTTTCTTTCTTTCTTTCTTTTTACTTTCAACAGAATACGGATTATGCTCAGTTCCTTTTGAAAACAAGCTCTATCTAGTTGGCGGACAGACGACAATCACGGACTGTTACGACCCTGAGCAAAATGAGTGGAGGGAGACAGCCCCCATGATGGAGAGGAGGATGGAGTGTGGCGCCGCCATCGTGAGCGGCTGCATTTATGTCACTGGGGGCTACTCCTACTCAAAGGGGACTTACCTTCAGAGCATTGAGAAATACGACCCGGATCTTAATAGATGGGAAATAGTGGGGAATCTTCCAAGTGCCATGCGGTCGCATGGGTGCGTTTGCGTGTATAATGTCTGATTGACTTCTTAGAAATATCCAAGTATTCACTGTTTAGGAGTACAGAAAACAGGAGTGTGACATTGGGAGTTTGTTGCTTGTTATTGTGGTTTAGCACATAATAAGTGAAGCAGTGGAGTTAATACTTGTAGTCTGTGCTTTTCCAAGGTAATACTGAAAGGTGGGCACTTGATAAAGGATGAAATAACTTTGCAGTGTGTTTTTTTCCCTCTGGTAGTATCAACACTGGCTGTAGGTTGAATCATTCTATGGTATAAAATGTCTCTTATGACCCTTTAATGTAGTAAACAGTGTGCATTAAGGTTCTGCTTAGCAGGAATCTGAAATTTAGAGAGAATCTTCTCTACCTCTATAAAATCAACACTTAAGTTTTTTTTAACCTTAATACTTATTTAGAATGCAGATTTACTACAAACTTGGTTTTTCCCCCTTCTTAGTTTGCATAATTTACTGTTATTATTCTTTTTGACAGACTCTAGATTATGCTCGAGAGATATACAAGGTACTGTGCAAAAAGATTTACAAACTAAGTGTAAAAGAATGGCAAATCTGAAAATTTGCAGAAGGAAAAGAGGCAAACGTTTGCTGCTCCTAAGAGCTATATAATTTTTGGCTTTGACATAATTGCTAGCTTAGCTGTCTTTAAGCATGTTAACAAATCCTTTACGAGTAAGTATAGATACATGTTTGCATGTCAAATTAAATTTTTGAACCAGAAAGCAAGTAGAACAATTGTGATACAGTAGACAATACATACAAGGAAAAAATCTGCATGATTTTCCAGCTCTGCCACTCGCTACATTTTGTGACTTAGAAGGAGTGATTTTCCAGCTCTACCACTCGCTACATTTTGTGACCTCTCCTGGGTTAGAGCTCCCTGACTGGGGCACAGCAACACCCTGGGTTATAGACATCCCCATAGCCCTTGGGACAGCTGGGTGGCTGGAGCTTCAGGGTCAGAAACAACTTTGTAGATTTTCTTCACTGTGCCTATAGGATCACTTCCCATGTTTGTCATGACTTGCGAAACAGTGGGGAGCGTTTCTCATGCACCTAAACTTTCAGTAAATCTGTTCGACCAATCTATCCACACTCTTCACTTTTTTAAAAGACAATAATTTTCTAAACTTTAAATACAGAAGTTAAAATATACCCATGGCTTCTGAGATATATATATATATATATATATATATATATATATATATATTTTTTTTTTTTTTTTTTTAATTTTAAAAAGAAACTTTAATGCATTCATTTCAGGTGGCATTTGAAATAGACACAACCCGTTGGGGGATGCAGTGTGGTGCTATACAGAGTCATAAAAACAGCTATATCTTGGCCCCATAAGTTGCTCCTAACTTTATAACCTTGTGAGTAATATAAGGAGGTGACAAGATAGCTCATCTGGGAAGGTGCATGCTTTACCATGTGCATGACCCAGATTTGAACTCCCAGTACACCACATTGGAGTACTATGGCATTGGGCAAAGCTTTAATCCTGTAAGGTCTCTCCCTCCCTTTTTGTCTGAAAAAGATAGTCAAGAGTAATAAAGCCCAAGCAACAACAAAAAATAATGATCAGATAAAAAACAAAAAAAGTTTAAAGGTAAATGCATGAGGGTATTTATGTCTGCATTGTTTACTATAATAAAAAAGGAAAGTAATTTACATGTCAAAGAAGAAAATGAGCTAATGAAAATTGTGAAATATTATACTGCTGTTAAAACAAATATTTGGAAGACTGTACAAGCATGGATGTATCTGATATAGTGGGTACAATAAGCACAATGTGACATAGTATGCACACAAGGATTGTGACTTTATAAAATCTTTATGCATGTGGAAGGTAATTATACAAAATTGAAATTGTTTCACTGTTAGAAGGGCATGGAATTTTGTATTTATTTAAATGTTTTCCTTTTTTAAATGTTGCTCTTTAATACGACTTTGTATTTTCAATAAAAATAAACAAGTCATCATATATATATATAGCCACTGTCTGAATTTTGGCCAGTTGAACAAAAGACTGAATTACTGAGACAACTAAACTATAGAATATTTCAATCTACAACTGAGTTAAAGACTTATTTTCTTGGGGGCCGGGTGGTGGCGTACCTGGTTGAGTGCATGTATTACAATATTCGAGCACCTGGCCCCTACCTGCAGCGGGAAAGCTTTACGAGTGGTGAAGCAGGGCTGCAGGTGTCTCTCTGTCTCTCTCCCTCTCTATCACCCCCCTCCCTCTTGATTTCTGGCTGTCTCTATCCAATAAATAAAGATAATAATAAATAAATTTAAAAAATAAAAATAACTTTAAAAAAAAAGACTTATTGGGAGTCAGGTGGTAGTGCAATAGGTTAAGCGCAGGTGGCGCAAAGCCCAAGGAACGGTGTAAGGATCCCGGTTCAAGCCCCCAGCTCCCCACCCGCAGGTGAGTTGCTTCACAGGTGGTGAAGCAGGTTTGCAGGTGTCTGTCTTTCTCTCCCCCTCTCTGTCTTCCCTTCCTCTCTCCATTTCTCTCTGTCCTATCCAACAACGACGACATCAATAACAACAACAATAGTAACTACAGCAATAAAACAAGGACAACAAAAGGGAATAAATAAAAAACTTATTTCCTTGTTCTCACAATCCTTTAGCAATTAATTCTAGATGAGTAATATGTAAATAGTAGTGTTATTATTATGTAGCAGTAGAGGTGGTGTAACAGGTCAGAGATCTATTCAAGGATGACATGAGAGCAACTGCAAGCAGCTTCCCCACCTTTTAATTTGTCTAGATTCTGTAACATCCTGACTCGAGTCCAACGGAATTCTTCCTGTTTTAGCCACAGTAGAACGACTATCACATTTGAAAAATGTATCATTTATATATTCACAGTGTGTCTTTTTGCCATGTTCAAGGTTATGAAGTACATCTTATTTTTAGTATTCTTTTTTTAAGAATTAATTTTAGTTTTATTTATTTATTATTGGACAGAGACAGAGAAATTGAGAGGGGAGCAGAGATAGAGGGAAAGAGACAGACACCTGCAGCCCTACTTCACCAGAAGCTTTCCCCTGAAGGTAGGGACCAGGGACTTGAATCTGGGTCCTTGAACACTATAATGTGTGTGTTTAACCAGATGTGCCACCACCTGGCCCTGTAGTAGGCTCACTGTCTAACATTAGAATTGTATATCCAGCATTATATTTTACTTTATTACATTTTGCTTTATTATTTTATTTTACTTATTTATTACCAGAACACCGGTCCTGGGGATTGAACCTGGGACGTCAGAGTCTCAGGCATGAAAGCTTTTTGAAAAACTTAATACTGTCTCCTCAGTCCTCAGCATTCTATTTTTGAAGGATGATGGTGTTAAATTTGTTTCACAAAAAAAGTACTCTAGAAGGATCTTGGTAAAACTGTGATTTTAGGTGTTTAATTTGCAGCTATTTTCTGCTTAATTTTTTTTCCTATTAATAAAGTATTGAGGGCCAGCAAAATGGCTCAGTTGGATAGAGAGCTACTTTGCAATGTGTGTCATCCAGGTTCAAGCCCAGCTCCTACTATATTGAAGGAAATTCCACTGCTGTGATGTCCCTCTCTCTCCCCCTCCACTTCCCCTCCCTCTCCTCCCTTCTTGCCTTCTCTGTCTCTGTTGAGAGAACTGAGGGAGGCAAAAGTTTTCTGTCAGAATTACCCCAAATTCCAAATCACTATAGTATTAAATGAAAAGCATTTTATAATAATCAAGTTCAAGCCATTACTTTGGGATAGCATACACAGTTTACAGAGTAATTAAAATTGTACAAATGATTTAAAATACAATGTTATAAGGATTTTATTCAAAGTTTTAAAGTTGTTACTTTTGGTTCTCAGCAACATACCCAGTAGAGCACATATGTCATGTTCCACAGAGATCAGGGTTCAAGCACCCGTTCCTACCTCCAGGGACTAGACTTGAGTGGTTTGACAATGCTGCAGGTCTCTCTTTTTCTCTTACATATATCAAAATAGAAAAAGAAAAAAAAAAAGTAGAAGTTGGGAGCAGTTGTGAAGCTGAGCAGACACTAAGCCCCAAGGATAAACTTGGTTGCAAAGAAAAAAAAAATGCTATTTCTCAAGTCTTATTTTTAGTTCTTAGCTGCAACTGAAATAGAAGCAACATCTGGGATATTTTTTCTTCTCCTGTTGTGGGAAATAAGCCACTTTGAGTGAAAACTGTGAGAGGGCCAGCAAGATAGCTTGCCTGCATAGGACACCTGCTTTGTCACTTTGTCCCCGCTCTCTCCACACGAGGAAGCTTCAGTGCTGTGGTGTCTTCCCCTCTCTCTGTTCCTATCTGCGAAAGCTACCTGGGAGGCCTTGGAGGTGGCAAATTGATTAGACTGTTGGGCTCAAGCTTGAGGTCATAAGTTTGATCCCTAGCACTCTATATGCCAGAGTGACACTCTGGTTCTTTCTCTCAGAAAATAATTCTTTTTTTTTATTATTAAGTTGGTTGGGAGCACTAAAGTCCTATTGAAGACATAAATAAGTAAATACCATAGTCTGGGTGCTAAGGAAGCTTACTGCTATTAGATTATTCATTGTTTCTGGACTTGAAATTAAAATGCACAGTAGGGAGTGGGGCGGTAGCAAAGCGCAAAGACCATCGTAAGGATCCTGGTTCAAGGCCCCTGCTCCCCACCTGCAGGGGAGTCCCTTCAGAGGTGGTAAAGCAGGACTGCAGGTGTCTATCCTCTCCCCCTCTGTCTTCCCCTCCTCTCACAGTTTCTCTCTGTCCTATCCAACAACAATGCCATAAGCTACAACAATAAAACAAGGGCAACAAAAAGGAAATAAATAAATTAGTAAATATTTTTAAAAAATAAAATAAAATGCACAGTAAATACACACACACACACACACACACACACACACACACACACACACACGGGGCACAGTGAATAGAGCACTTGACGTGTAAGCATGAGGCTCCAGGTTTTATCCCTGACAGGGCACGTGCCAGAGTGATGCTCTAGTTCTCTCCTCAATAATCTTTAAAACAAAACAAAAACAGATGAGGGTTAATTAGAGCTAACATTTTCTACCAAGTGGTAAAAACATCTCAGGTGTGTACCTAACTTCATGTATTCTAACATCCATAGCACCTTTTCTACAGAAATTATTCTGATTCTCAAAATCACTCAGGATCTGAGAATTAGAATAGCACATAACTAATTTTCATTATGCCACCCTTACATTGCCCCCTCTTTCTCTCTGGCCCCCACCTCTCTCTCTCTCTCTCTCTCTCTCTCTCTCACACACACACACACAAAGGGAGAGATTAAAAACACAACATGAAGTCAACTTGGATATGGACTTTCAATTATTTTAAATTCCTTCTAAACAGAAAGCAGATGTGAAGTTGAAACTGGCTAGCTACTAAACTGAGTTTTTAGTCAGTTGGAAAGAATGATAGGGAATCCCAATTAGGAACTGTAAATGTACAGTTTTAAAAAGTAGAAAGTTCGAGACCATTTTGTTCTTTATAGTTTTTGAAAATCTCTAAAACACAGTCTTTGTTTAAAATTTGCGGTATAAGGGGCCAGGTGGCATATCGCAGCGGGTTAAGCGCACATGGCGTGAAGCACAAAGACGGGCCTAAGGTTCCGGGTTTGAGCCCCTGGCTCCCTACCTGCGGGGGGGGGGGGGGGGGGGGGGGGGCGGTGGGGGGGGGCGGTGGGGGGTGGTGGTGGTGGTGGTGGTGTGTGAGGGGGTGTCACTTCACAAGCGGTAAAGCAGGTCTGCAAGTGTCTATTTTTCTATCCCTCTCTCTGTCTTCCCCTCCTCTCTTGCTTTCTCTTTGTCCTGTCCAACAACAAACAATATTTTCCAACAATAAAATATTAACAACAAGGGCAAGAAAAATGGGGGGGGGATGGCAGTAGGAGCAGTGGATTCCTAGCGCAGGCACGGAGCCCCAGCGATAACCCTGGAGGAAAAAAAAAGCGGTATATTTACATAATGGAATAAATATTACTCAGCTGTTAAAAATGATGAAGTGAGCTCCTTCATCTCAAATGGAGTTTTTCAGGGTATGTTACGTGAGATAAGCCAAAAAGAGGCTGAGTACCAAATGATCTCACTCATAGGCAGAATTTAAGAAACAGCTACAGAAAGGGGAAACACAAAGTAAAACTTCAGGGGAGGTGCCTGGGGTGGCCTGGTGCATGATGTCGAAAATGGACCTAAGTTGGACATGAGAGTGTTTTGTGGGCAGCTAGCACAGTTAGATGAGAAACTGGAGCCGTGTGTCAACAACTGTGCTATAAACATTAGCTTCCTCAAGAAAGTAAAATAAAAACAAGCCAACAAAACCCTCCTCCTGCTTTTCTACCCTCCACGTTCTTTTGAAATAAAGAATTTTATTTAGAAACTGTTTAAAATAGGGGGGGAAAAACTCATCAAGAAAGACTAGGTGGAAAATGTGTTCCCAATAACATGGAATTTTAGGGCACTAAACATCTAAAAGGCCACGAAAGAGATACCATCACTGTTATTTTTTGAACAATGGCTAGTTACTTGCATTTTTATTTATTTATTTATTTTGCCTCCAGGGTTATCACTGGGGCTAGGTGCCTTCGCTACGAATCCACTGCTCCTAAAGGCTTTTTTTTTTTTTAATCAATTTTTCTTTATTTATTAATGAGAAAGATAGGAGGAAAGAAAGAATCAGACATCACTCTAGTACATGTGTGGTCAGGGATTGAACTCAGGACCTCATACTTGAGAGCCCAGTGCTTTATCCACTATGCCACCTCCTAGACCACCAGGAGGCTATTTTTTCCCTTTTGTTGCCCTTGTTGTTTATCGGGTTTTTGTTGTTGTTGTTATTATTGTTGTCATTGCTGTCATTGTTGTTGGTTAGGACAGAGAGAAATCCAGAGAGGAGGGAAGACAGAGAGGGGGAGAGAAAGACAGACACCTGCTTCACTGCTTGTGAAGTGCCTCCCCTGCAGGTGGGGAGCCAGGGGCTGGAACCCGGATCTTTAAGCCCACCTTTGTGCTTTGCGCCATGTGTGCTTAACCCACTGCACTACCACCCGACCCCCCTTTTTTTGGCATTGTTAATCACTGAATCTGGGTTTTCCTCTTCAGTCCACACAGAGCATGTACTATATAACAAATTTATCATAAAATATCTGCTTTCAAGGTAGTCTGCCAATAGCACAGCGGGTTAAGCACAGGTGGTGCAAAGCTCAAGGAATGGCGGAAGGATCCCAGTTCAAGCCCCCAGATCCCCACCTGCAGGGGAGTCGCTTCACAAGCAGTGAATCATGTCTGCAGGTATCTCTCTTTCTTTCCCCTTGTCTTCCCCTCCTCTCTTCATTTCTCTCTGTCCTAGCCAATAACGACATCAATAATAACTATAACAATAAAACAACAAGGGTAGCAAAAGGGAATAAATAAATATTATATATATATGCTTTCTACACACATTTTAGGACAAGCTATCACCATAAACAAATCAATACAGATACATCAGGGACTGAATAATCTCAGTAGTGGGTGACAAACATTTTACAGAATTCTGCCAAACAAAGAGACTGAATTAGACTGTGAGAAAAGCAGTAGTGTTAAGGAATGAAGTAGTTTTAAATATTAATAGTTAATTCAGACATGGTACTGTATTTTCTGCAAAAAAATAATAATAATTAACATTTAGTAACACACTAACAAATTTTATCTCCAAAGAGATTTGTGCACTGGCAAAGTATTCTGTTAACAGCAGAGGGCTCTGAACAGCAGGTACTGAAAACACGCCGCCTTGCAGATCCCAAGAGTGATGGCCTTCACTAATCACTCCCTTTGCCAGAGGTCCAGAAGGAACTTGCAGCATGATCACCTGCCTGCTAAACTTCCACTTGAAGCAGCAAACTTTAAGGAGCCAGAGAGGAGTTCCCAGTGAGTGAGAGGAGCAGAGAAGAGACGCATGTTACACGTAAACTTAAAAGATAATAAAATGGGACACAAACCCCACTCAAATCCCAGCAATGTAGGCAAGTTCCTGAAAGTAATTGTTAGCACTGCACAAACCTCATTTCTTTAAAAAATTTTGAATTATCACACAAATATATTTTAGATTATTCAGAAAAATAAATACTCAACCAAAATCATATTCTTCAACTCAAAGGCTTAGGGCTAAAACACACCTTCTATTCATGCAGACAACAATGCTTCTTAGCAGGGATACAACTGGTCAAGGACATCTGGTTTTGCAGAGTAACTTTTTTTTAAATATTTGTTTATTCTCTTTTGTTGCCCTTGTTGTTTTTGATTGTTGTAGTTATTATTGTTGTAGTCATTGTTGGATAGGACAGAGAGAAATGGAGAGAGGAGGAGAAGACAGAGAGGAGGAAAGAAAGATAGACACCTGCAGGCCTGCTTCACTGCCTGTGAAGCGATCCCCCTGCAGGTGGGGGGCTCGAACTGGGATCCTTATGCCATGGAACCTCCTTCTCTAGCCATCAGTGTTACCAGCATCCATAAGATTAGCCCCAAGGTCAGCCTCTTTGTTCCCTAAGAAAACCCACTAGATAGTAATACTGCTCTGCTACTAAGTAAAAAAAAAAAGCCCCTAACTCAAACTTATTGGAGAAGGAGTGAAACTCTGCAAAACACACTTTAAGAAGAGGCACTTTTTGCTTATGGAAAAGAAACCAGTGAGTCCTCTAAGGATAATGAAAGGGAGTATTTTACAGTTAAGCAAAAGATTTAGAGTGAAGAATTCAGGCTATTCTGAATTCTGCTACTGTTCTGCTACTTCAGGCTATTAATAATCTTCTTGTTCTTCCTGTGGTCCACCTCCATCGGGTATCACAAAGCCTTCATCTATAGCATACAGAAAAATCTCTTTCTTTTTCTAAATCTTCAGCAGTGAGTTTCAATACATTGACCTGTTGTATCAATTCATCCCCGTTACCCACACCAGAATTCTTTTATTATTATTATTATTATTTAACGTTTTGATTTTATTTATTTATTTTCCCTTTTGTTGCCCTTGTCGTTTTATTGTTGTTGTAGTTATTACTGTTGTTGTTATTAATGTTGCCATTGTTAGATAGGACAGAGAGAAATGGAGAGAGGAGGGGAAGACAGAGAGGGGGAGAGAAAGATAGACACCTGCAGACCTGCTTCACCGCCTGTGAAGTGACTCCCCTGCAGGTGGGGAGCCGGGGACTCAAACTGGGATCCTTACGTCGGTCCTTTCGCTTTGCACCACCTGCGCTTAATCCGCTGCTACCACCTGACTCCCTTATTATTTTTTTATTGGGGGATTAATGCTTTACAGTCGACAGTAAATACAATAGTTTGTACATGCATAGCATTTCTCAGTTCTCCACACCAGGGTTCTTTCACACCTCACCTGAGGCAGCCATGGGAGTTGCAGTAGTGCTCTGTGTAGCAATGGGCTTCTGTGGAGTGGCACTGCTGGAGCTGAGCGGTTTCTTGGGCTTGTTGAGAGTTGGAGCAGCAAGAGAAGGAGCTATGGCAGTTTCTTGACCTTGACTGACAGCTACAAGGTCATATTCTTTCCCATAATAGTTTGCATCAGAAAACTTCTTGAACCACTGAACAAACTCAAAGTTGTCCTTCAACTTTCCTTTCACCAATTTGTCCACAGGAATTATTTAGTCAACGCCCATCCTTTTAAAACCTGCTTGTAGTATTTTGAGGCTCTGGATGTATTTATGTTCTAGTCTAGCTTGGAACTTCACTTTCTTCAAGGCAATGGAATCAAAGAACAGCATATTCATAAACAGACAATAGACAGCCCCTAAGCATAACTGTTCAGTCTTTGTCTGATTCAACGACAGGGACTTATTGGTCCAGGCCGCATGTCATCATGACTCAAGTTATCACTGGTGACTAACGTGGAATATATGTTCACTGCCGTCTTGGGCATTTGGAGGAACTATGTCCACTGCCTGTACCCTGCTCTGGTTCTGTCCTACCCTCCACTTTTTAACACAGTGTTACTTATTCTTGGAGGTTCAGCCAAGAGTTCCAGATAACTTTCTTCCTTGTTAACATATTCGGAGGTCAAATGAAGACAATAGACATAAAGTTATTTTCCAGTGCTTTTATTTCTTTATTAATTTTTTTTTCGGGAGTCGGGTGGTAGCGCAGCGGGTTAAGCGCACGTGGCGCATGGCGCAAGGACCGGTGTAAGGATACGGGTTCGAGCCCCCGGCTCCCCACCTGCAGGAGCGTCGCTTCACAGGCAGTGAAGCAGGTCTGCGGGTGTCTGTCTTTCTCTCTCCCTCTCTGTCTTCCCCTCCTCTCTCCATTTCTCTTTGCTCTATCCAACAATGACGACATCAATAACAACAATAATAACTACAACAATAAAACAAGGGCAACAAAAGGGAATAAATAAATAAATAAATAAAATATTTTTAAAAAGATAAATAACTTTTAAAAATAATTAAAAAATTTAAAAAGCATTTTTTCATTTATTGGATACAGACAGAGAGAAACTGAGATGGAAGGGGGAGACAGAGAGGGAGAGAGACACCTGAAGCTCTTCACAGCTTGTAAAGCTTAGTGGGGACTAGGGGTTTGAACAACGGGTCCTTGTGCATGGTAACATGTGCACTCGACTATGTGTGCCATTACCCAGCCCCTTATTCAGTGTTTTAATATTGAAACTTAGTTATTTGTGCTGAAAATACATATATTTTTCTTTATTTTTTTATTTTAATTTTTTTTTTAAACCAGAACACTGTTCAGCTCTGGCTTATGGTGGTGCGGGGGATTGAACCTAGAACTTTGGAGCCTCAGACGAGAGTCTGTTTGCATAACCATTATGCTGTCTACCCTCCGACCTCTTTATCTGTTTTTTAAACTATATTTATTGGATAGAGACAGTCAGAATTTGAGAGGGTAGCCAGAATTTGAGAGGGTAAGAGGAGATAGAGAAGAGAAAGGGAGAGAGAGAAAGAGAGAGAGAGAGAGAGAGAGAGAGAGACCTGCAGCTCTGCTTCACCACTCACAAAGCATTCCTCCGGGGGTAGAGACCAGGGGCTAGAACCAGGATCCTTGTGCAATGTAACCTGTGCTCAGCCAGGTGTACCATCACCTGGCCTCCATCCCAGTTATTCTTTTTTACTTCTGCCTTCAAAAGAAAGCAAGATGGAAAAAAAAAAAAAAAAAAAAAAGCAAGATGGAGTCCATAACCTTTGCCTCCTTAGCAAGAAGAAACTTCTTTAAGAAGGTTAGGGCTGGGGAGAAATAGTATAGTGGTCAAGTTCAACCCCCAGTATCACAATTAACTGGAGCTTAGTGGTGGTATGGAAAAAAAGAAACTCTAAGGGCAGAAATTATGCATTGTTCAGAAGACCATGGGTCCAAGCATTTACTCATCCTCTCTGAAATTATAGTTCACACTTGATTTATGAAATTATCACAAAGGTGCCAGAGACGACCCGAACTGCCCCTGCGGCTACAGACAGACTATGACCCACATAGTCAATGACTGCCACCTCTCCAGATTCAAAGGAGGTCTCGAAACTTTACATCAGGCTCAACCTGATGCTGTTGACTGGCTACGGAAGAAGGGCAAACGCTAGAAGAAGAAGAATCACAAAGGTTAAACCAGGGCCAGGAAGATAGACGTGTCTGTGTATAAAAAGACATGCAGATGGGCCTGGGTGGCGGCACACCTGGCTGAGCACACTTGTTACACTATGCAGGGACCTCGGTTTGAACCCCCAGTCCCTACCTGCATGGGGAAAGCTTTGCGAGTGGTGAAGCAGGTGTCTCTCTGTCTCTCTTCCTCTCTATCACCCCCTTCCCTCTCAATTTCTGGGTGTCTCTATCCAATAAATAAATAAAGACTTAAAAAAAAAACATATTCAAGCCTGAGGTTTCAGAGCTTCAGGTTCAATCTCCCACACCATACTGGGGAGTGGGGGTGGAGAAAAAGTTTAAACCGAGATTGGGGGGGAAGAGGAGGAAAAGTTTAAATCAACAGTTTATTCTTCTCTTGTAGTCAGGGAGGTGGCTCGGTAGATACAGCACAGGACTTCAGTGTGTGAGGCCCTGGTACCACATAAGGCCAAGCAGTTCTCATGAACTAAGTACTCTAAATGATTACTACTCTCTTGACTATATACATCAGTTTCTTTTTAAAAATTATTTTTATTGTTTATTATCTTTATTTATTTATTGGATAGAAACAGCCAGAAATTGAGAGGGGAGGGGGAAATAGAGAAAGAGACAGACACCTGCAGCTCTGCTTCACCACTCACAAAGCTTTCTCCCTGCAGGTGGAGACCAGGGGCTTGAACCAGAGCCCCTGAACATTGTAACATGTGCACTCAACCAGGTAAACCACCACCCAGCCCCCTACATCAGTCTAGTTGCATTTTGTGTCAGTTCTTTTTTCTTCCTTCCTTTCTTTCTTTTAAGGTTATTTACTTTCAGTCGCTGGGCGGTAGCACAGTGGGTTAAGCACACATGGCTGCGGAGCACAGGGACCAGTGTAAGAATCCCAGTTCAAGCCCCCAGCTCCCCACCGGCAGGGGGTGGTCACCTCACAAGCGGTGAAGCAGGTCTGCAGGTGTCTTTCTTTCTCCATCTCTGTCTTCCCTTCCTCTCTCCATTTCTCTCTGTTCTATCCAACAACAACAGCAATAGCAATGGCAACACTAATAATAACAACAACAATGATAAACAAGGGCAACAAAAGGGAAAAAAAGGCGTCCAGGAGCAGTGGGTTTGTAGTGCAAGCACCGAGCGCCAGCTATAACCCTGTAGGCAAAAAAAAAAAAAAAAAAAAAAGATTATTTACTTTCTACCTGTAGGAGGAAGCCTCGTGAATGATGAAGCAATCCTACAGGTCTCTCACTCACTCTCTTTTTCTCTTTGTCATCCCCTTCCTTCTCGATCTCTTCTTGATTCTATATTTCCCTCCGGGGTTATCGCTGGGGCTCGGTGCCTGCACCACAAATCCACTGCTCCTGGAGGCCATCTTCCCAACCCATTTTTGTTGCCCTCGTCGTTAATATTGTTATTGTTGTTGCTGGATAGGACACAGAGAGAAATCGAAAGAGGAGGAGAAGACAGAGGAGGGGAGAGACAGAGACCTGCAGACCTGCTTCACCGCCTGTGAAGTGACCCCCCTGCAGGTGGGGAGCCAGGATTCTTACCTCCTTACCCGGGTCCTTGAGCTTCCCACCACGTGCACTTAACCCACTGTGCCACTGCCTGGCTCCCAGTAAAAAAAATTAAAACATTATTTATTTACTTATGGGGATGAGGATCCAGATAGCCAGAATATTACTCTGCCATATGAAAAGCCAGGGATTGAACTCACGATCTCATGTTTGCAAGTCCATCTCTCTAGCAGCTGCATCACCTCCTAGATGCTGAGATTTTCATCTGGAGTAGTGGCAACACTTTGAAAAGTTCTAACCGGGCATCTTTCCATGCTGACATCCGTCTCCTGTGACCCTCTGTATTTACCCTATAAATTAAAATAAAGATATTCTGGGACCAGGCGGTGGTGTACCTGGCTAAGTGCTCACATTACAGTGCGAATGATCCAGGTCGTTTTGTTCAAGCCCCTGGTCCCACCTGCAGGGGTAAAAATCTTCATGAGAGGTGAAGCAGGGCTGCAAGTGTCTCTCTGTCTCTCCCTCTCTATCTCCCCTGCCCTCTCAGTTTCTCTATGTCTTTATCTAATAAGTAAATAAATATTTTTTTTTAAAAAAATCTAAAAAAGAAGATATTCTCTGTCATTGCAATACATGAAATAAGGCTTTAAAAATCTTTTTCTTGGTTCAACTCCCCCGGCTCCCCACCTGCAGGGGAGTCGCTTCACAGGCGGTGAAGCAGGTCTGCAGGTGTCTGTCTTTCTCTCCCCTTCTCTGTCTTCCCTCCTCTCTCCATTTTCTCTCTGTCCTATCCAACAACAATGACATCATAACAACAACAATAATAACTATGACAACAACAACAACAACAAAAAAACCAAGGGCAACAAAAGGGAAAATAAATATAAAAACATTTTTTAATCTTTTTCTTTTTTTCTTTCCTTCTCCTCCTCCTCCTCCTTCTTTTAATGAGGAAGTACCCTCAAAGTTCTATGAGAAAACAACTTTAAGAATATAACAAAATATCTCTGGCAGTAGCACCACATCCTGTTTCATAAATCCAGGACAGAATGGGTTCTCATCAGGCCCCTTCCTTTTGCTTTTTCCTCCCTTGTCTGTAAAAAAATAAATGTTTAGATGAAATTAAGATGAAGGAAAGAATTTCTGCAATGTCCCAAATCCTCAATTTGCTAAGCAACTTTTTAGTTCTGGCCTTGAAGGACAGTCAGTTCTTAGATTGAAGAAATCCCTTGCAGTTTTCCAGTTTTTTTTTTGTTGTTGTTGTTTTGTTTTGTTTTTTTACCAGAGCACTGGTTTATGGTGGTGTGGGGGATCGAATCTGGGACTTCAGAACCTCAGGCATGAGAGTCTCTTTGCATAACCATTATGCTATCTACCCCCACTGCAGGTTTTTCTTATAAACTAATAAATCCTGTGGCTGGGGATATGACTCATGGGTAATGCGCATGACTTACATGCAAAGGGTCTTCTAGTTCCTTCCTTTCTAGTGCAGAAATGATGCCCTGCTGTTCTCTCTCTCTGTTTCTCTTCCCCGTCCCCGCCATAAGTAGATAGTGTTTTTATGTTTATAAAACATAAAGTGGGGGAGTCGGGCTGTAGCGCAGCAGGTTAAGCGCAGGTGGTGCAAAGCACAAGGACCGGCATAAGGATCCTGGTTCGAACCCCGGCTCCCCACCTGCAGGGGAGTCGCTTCACAGGCGGTGAAGCAGGTCTGCGGGTGTCTGTCTTTCTCTCCTCCTCTCTGTCTTCCCCTCCTCTCTCCATTTCTCTCTGTCCTATCCAACAATGACAACAATAATAACTACAACAATAAAACAACAAGGGCAACAAAGGGAATAAATAAATAAAATAAATATAAAAAATTAAAAAAAAACATAAAGTGGATACATCTTTTTTATTATTTTTTCATTTTTTAATTCTTTTTAAATTAATTTTTTATCTTTATTTATTGGATAGAGACAGCCAGAAAATGAGAGGGAGAGAGACAGAGAAATACCTGGAGCCCTGCTTCACCACTCGCAAAGCTTTCCCCCTGCAGGTGGGGACTGAGAGCTCAAACCCGGGTCCTTGTGCACTGTAGCATGTACACTCAACTAGGTGCGCCACCATCTGGCCCCCCATTTTTTATTTTTTATTTGATAGGAGAGAAGAAAACTGAGAGGGGAGGAGAGGTAGAGAGTATGAGAGACAGAGAGACACCTGCAGTATCTGTTTCACTGTTCGTGAAGCTTCCACCCTGCAGGTGGGGAGCAGAAGCTCAAACCCAGGTCCTTGCACATGGTAACATGTGCACTTGATCGGGTGTGCCACTGCCCAACCCCTTGATAAATGGTCTACTAACAAAATAAATAACAATAAGCTTGAAAAAATAAAAAAGGGCTGGAAAAAGAAAAGAAAAAGAAAAAAAATGGTCAGGGTGGCAGTGTACCTGGTTAAGGGCACACATTACCATGGGCAAGGATCTGGGATCAAGGCCCAGGTCCCCACTTGCAGGGAGAAAGCTGTGCAAGCTGTGTGTGAAACAGTGCTGTGAATGTCTTTCTTCCCTCCCCCTTTCAACTCCCCTCTGTCTCTATAATAAAATAAAAATAAATTTAAAAAATTTAAAGATAAGAAAGGGGAAAAAAGGGAGTCCGGCTGTAGCGCAGCAGGTTAAGCACAGGTGGCGCAAAGCACAAGGACCGGCATAAAGATCCCGGTTCGAACCCCGGCTCCCCACCTGCAGGGGAGTCGCTTCACAGGCGGTGAAGCAGGTCTGCAGGTGTCTTTTTTTTTCTTTTTTTTTTTTTTTGCAGAGTAAGAACACTTTAATTAACACAGGGGTTGGCCACTCTGCCCATGAAGATAATAGTATTCAGAGCAACTTCTCTTATAAGAACCAGGAAGGGCCGGTTGGCCTTGAAGGTCACTCTGTTAGGGTTCAGTGAGTGCCCAGCTATTCCGATGACCCGTACTTGCTGCAGCTTCACTGCCTTCCTCATTCACCTCAAGAAATGCCTTATGGAACGCGTCTGAGACATACAGGTCACTTCGGCCTCCTGCAACAATACCTAGGAGCCTGGAATTTTCAGGGTTGAACAGGTCCACAAGGCCCATATCTTGCAGCCTCTCCTTCACGCTGAAGCTGTCTTCAATGCGGAAGCGGGGCATGTGCACAGCCAGCAGCACCTCATCCAGCTCATCCAACCACTCCTGCAGCACTTCTGGGGTAAGTTCCTGCTCCACTTTGGCCAGACTTTTCTCCAGTTTGGGCAGGATGAGCACCATGGTGATGTCATCCCCCTTGAAAGGCAGCTCCAGCACCTGAGTGCCCTCTGCCACCCGCCGGTATGGGAATTTGCCTTCGTGGTACATCATGGAAGCTGAACATGACTCCCCACCAGCCTTGTGGAACTGCTCTGCCCTTGTGTTCTCAGGGCTGAACTTGGACTTCCAAAGGCACTTGAAGTAAATGGTATTAACCAGCACCAGGACAGTGAGCTCATCAATGGCTTCTGGGGGAACGACATCTTTGATGCGCCCTTCTGTCTTATTGGACACCCAGTTGATCTGCAGGTGTCTATCTTTCTCTCCTCCTCTCTGTCTTCCCCTCCTCTCTCCATTTCTCTCTGTCCTATCCAACAATGACAACAACAATAATAACTACAACAATAAAACAACAAGGACAACAAAAGGGAATAAATTTAAAAAATAAATATTAAAAAAAATTTTTTTAAAAAAGAAAGAAAGGGGAAAAAAAATAAAGAGAAAAAGAGAGAGAAATGGTGGTCGGGAGGTGGCACAGTGGATAAAGTGTTGGACTCTCAAGCATGAGGTCCTGAGTTCAATCCCCGGCTGCACATGTACCAGAGTGATGTCTGGTTCTTTCTCTCTCCTCCTATCCCTCTCATTAATAAACAAATATAATATTAAAAAAGAGAGAGAGAGAGAAATGTATGCTCGCTTCAGCAGCACATATACTAAAATCGGAACGCTACAGAGAAGATTAGCTGGCCCCTACGCAAGGATGACATGCAAATTCCTGAAGTGTTCCATATTTTTAAAAAAGAAAAGAAAGAAAAAAAGAGCTGGTGGGCACCTGGTTGAGCACATGTGTTACAAAGCACAAGAACCTGGGTTCAAGCCCCCGGCCCCCACCTGCAGGGGGGGGAGCTTTACAAGTGGTGAAGCAGGGCTGCTGGTGTCTCTCTCTCTATCTCCCCCTTCTTCTCAATTTCAGGCTGTCTCTACCCAATAAATAAAGATTAAAAAACTAAAAAGAAAGAGAAATACCAAGGCTGAGTTTTTATAAAATAGGTCTGGTCGGTGGTCCACCCAGTTGAGACCACACATCACCATGTACAAGCATCCAGGTTTGAAGCCCTCAACTCCCCACCTGCAAAGGGGATGTTTAACGAGCTGTAAAATAAGTCTGTAATTGTCTCTCTCCTTCTCTATGTCCCCCTCCCCTATCAATTTCCCTCTGTCTTATCAAGTAAAATAGAAATAAAGGGGGGGGGGGAAGGAGCAGTGGATTTGTAGTGCTGGCACCAAGCCCCAGCAGTGACCCTGGTGGCAATAAAAAAACTCTATTTTTTAAATAATTCATTTTTTAAGTCTGGAACTTAAGAGTTGTACAAAGCCTATATTTGGTCTTCCAAACTGAAGCTTCTGAAATTCTAAGATGTCTGTGACATTTCTATCAGCTGCTTTTCCTAATATTCTGACCCTAAAGACTATAACAGACCTTTTTCCAACCTCTGTGAATGTTCCGAAAGTTATTTTGTCAGAGACAAAGGAGGAAAAGTCCTTTGAATTGTCAACTCTTGGCTCTGTTTTTAGAGTAAGCATAACCATGTAATGAAAACAGACAATGTGTGTGCACTGCATGTTATTTTAAGACAAACAGCAGAGAAGGGAGGGATATGTGGAGGCATATAAAGAGATCAAAAGGTTATTAAATAACCTGGAATTAATAATAAAAAAAACTTTCCTGCGCACAGCAAACCAATGTGTCCTGTTATTCGCCGTCTGCCTTCTATAAAGAAATGATGATTAGAGAGAAAGATGGCAAAATAAACTGCAGGCTTTCCTGAGGCATGTGAGAAAGCCCAAGGTTTTTTTTTAAAGTTTTTTTTCATATTTATTTATTTATTTTTCTTTTGTTGCCCTTGTTGGTTTTTATTGTGGTTGTAGTCATTATTGTTGTTATTGATGTCGTCGTTGTTGGATAGGACAAAGAAACGGAGAGAGGAGGGGAAGACAGAGAGGGGGAGAGGAAGACAGACACCTGCAGACCTGCTTCACTGCCCGTGAAGCGACTCCCCTGCAGGTGGGGAGCCGGGGGGCTTGAACCGGGATTCTTACGCCGGTCCTTGCGCTTTGCACCACCTGCGCTTAACCTGCTGTGCTACCACCTGACTCCCGACAAAGCCCAAGTTTTATGTACATTTTTTCTTCAGGACTAAGTATGTGGTAGGCATGTCACACATATTTGTAGAATAAGTGATATTAAAGTGAGCCTTAGCTATAACTCTTCTATACTGGTATGATGCTTGTGTTCAGTTTGTTATGGGGATTTCTTGTTGATTTTCAAGGTCTCCCCACATAAAGCCCAAGAGGATAAGATGGAGATTTCACCAACTCCTGTAGTCATGGGAAATAGGAGACTGTCTGACAAAAGGCATCATGAGAAATCCAAGACCTTCTAATATGTGCACTTAACTGAGTGTGCAACTGCCTGGCCCCCTATACCTTTTCTATAGAAAGTATCAAGAAAATCAGGGTTGGGGTGATAGCTTAATGGCTATTCAACGAGACTTACATGCCTGAGACTCTAAGGTCCCAGGTTCAACCCCTGGTACCAGCACAAGCCAAAGCTAAACAATGCTCCTGTCAGAAAGGGAGAGAGAGAGAGAGAGGGATGGAGAGAAAGGGAAGGATAATATAGTACTCTCTGGGGCCCCGGATGAGGTGTGGTGTGTAGTGTAATAATGGTTTGAACTCTTAGTCCCAGTGTGCCATGTGTGAGAGTGATATATTCTCTCTTTCATTAACAAATACATATTTTAAATAGAAAATTATTTTATATGAAATTATTAAAGTATCTAGCTAAAATATGAAAAAAAACACTACAAAGACATATCTTTATTTATTTATTTATTTATTTATTTTTCCCTTTTGTTGCCCTTATTGTTTAACATAGTTGTGGTTATTGAGGTTGTTGTTGTTGGATAGGGCAGAGAGAAATGGAGAGAGGAGGGGAAGACAAAGGGGGAGAGAAAGACAGACACCTGCAAACCTGCATCACCATCTGTGAAGCGACTCCCCTTCTGGTGGGGAGCCGGGGGCTCAAACCGGGATCCTTTCGCTGCTCCTTGTGCTTTGCGCCACGTGCTCTTAACCCACTGTGCCACCGCCCGACTCCCTTATTTTTCTTATATTTGATAGAAAAGAGAAATTGATTGCTCAACAATTTGTTTGGCTTTGTATGTTAACTCTCTTTTCAGTCACCAGGTTCCAGATGTCATCAGGATGCCGGCCAGACTTCCCTAGACTGAAGACCCCACCAATGCGTCCTGGAGCTCTGCTTCCCCAGAGACTCACCCTACTAGGGAAAGAGAGAGGCAGACTGGGAGTATGGAGCAACCAGTCAACACCCATGTTCAGCGGGGAAGCAATTACAGAAGCCAGACCTTCCACCTTCTGCAACCCTCAATGACCCTGGGTCCATGCTCCCAGAGGGATAGAGAATGGGAAAGCTATCAGGGGAGGGGGTAGGAAATGGAGATTGGGTGGTGGGAATTGTGTGGAACTGTACCCCTCCTACCCTATGGTTTTGTTAATTAATCCTTTCTTAAATAAAAAATTATATATACATATATATATATATATATATATATATATATATAAGAGAAATTGAGAGGGAAAGGAGAGATAATAGAGGGAAAGAAAATAAGAGACACCTACAGCACTGCTTCACCACTCCTGAAGCTTCCTGAATGAAAGTGAGGGTTGGGGGGGTGGATTGAACCCTGGTCCTAGTGCATGGTAATGTGTGTGCTCAATCAAGTGCATGACCACCCTTCCCTACAGAGATGTATCTGGATGTTAACAAGTTTGGCTTTTTAAATATCATTTTAGGACTGGTGAGATAATGCTGAGGTGTTGTACAGTACTTGCCTATTTGAGAGGTATCAGGTTTGATCCCTGGCACCACCAATAGCCCAAGTAAAGTGGTGCTCTGGTTAAAACAAGCATCTATGGGGGTTGGGCGGTAGCGCGTGTTAAGTGCACGTGGCACAAAGCATAAGCACAGGCATAAGGATCCCGGTTCGAAACCAGCCCCTCCCCACTTCCAGGAAGGGAGTCGCTTCACAAGTGGTGAAGCACGTCTGTAGGTGTCTGTCTTCCGCTCCTCTCTCCATTTCTCTGTCCTATCTAACAACGACGACACTGATAACAATAATAATAATAACCACAACAACGATAAAAAAAAAAAAGGTAACAAAAGGAGAAAAAAAATAGCTTCCAGGAGCAGTGAATTTGTGGTGCAGGCACCAAGCTCCAGCAATAATCCTGGAGGCAAAAAAACAAACAAACCAAGCATTTATACACTTTAATTACATATTTTAAAATTAGAATGCTACTTTATTCATTCATTTATTTAAATGGAGCATCCAGAAATGAATCCAGTATTTCATACGCGCACCACTGAGAGGCTTTCCCAGCCCATTTGTAAAATTATTTATTGTTTTGAGAGAGGAGTGAAAGAAAAAGATAGACACAGAGAGAGGAGGGACACCACAGCACCACTCCACCTGGACTGGCCTTACTCCTTACTACCGTCATGATACTCCATGCAGTTCTGGAACTCAGGGCCTTACATGCATAGCAAACATTGGCTCCACTGGGGTGCTGTCTTTCTGACCCATGTTATTTTAAAATTTAATTGTTGGGAGTTGGGTAAGCGCAGCAGGATAAGCGCACGTGGCACAAAGCGCAAGGACCTGCTTAAGAATCCCGGTTGGAGCCCCCAGCTCCCCACCTACAGGGGAATCGCTTCACAGGCAGTGAAGCAGATCTGCAGGTGTCTTTCTCTCCCCCTCTGTCTTCCCCTCCTCTCTCCATTTCTCTCTGTCCTATCTAAGACATCAATAACTACAGCAATAATAACTACAACAACAATTTAAAAAACAAGGGCAACAAAAGGGAAAAAAATTTTAATTTAACTGTTTTTTATTTTCTGGATTTTGTGATACTTTTATAGTTTATCTATTATAAAGGGATATTTATAGTGATCCAGGAGGTGGCGCAGTGGATAAGATGTTGGACTCTTAAGTGTGAGGCCCAGAGTTCAATCACTGGCAGCACATGTACCATAATGATATCTGCACATTGTACCACAATGATATATATATATATATATATATTGCCTCCAAGGTTATTGCTGGGCCTTGGTGCCTGCACCACGAATCCACTGCTCCTGGAGGTTATTTTTCTCCCTTTTGTTGCCCTTCTTTTTTAAAATTTTTGTTGTGGTTATTATTATTATTGTTATCAATGTCATTGTTGTTGGATAGGGCAGAGAGAAATGGAGAGAGGAGGGGGGAAGACAGAGAGAGAGGGAGAGAAAGACACCTGCACACCTGCTTAACCGCTTGTGAAGTGACCCCTCTGCTGGTGGAGAGCTGGGAGCTCGAACCCAGATCCTTCCTCTGTTTCTTGGGCTTCGCACCACTTGCGCTTAATACATTGCACTACCACCCAACCCCTGATATCTGGTTCTTTCTGTCTCTATCTGCCTATCATTCTTCATGAATAAATAAAATCTTTTATAAAAAATATATTTATGGGACTGGGTGGTGGCACACTTGGTTAAGCGCACATGTTAGAATGCACAAGGACCCAGGTTTGAGCCCCTAGTCCCCACCTGCAGAGTGAAAGCTTTTTAAGTGGCAAAGAGGTATTACCAGTGTCTCTCTGTCTTTCTCTCTACATACCCCTCCCCCTTCCCTCTTTATTTCTGGCTATCTCTATCCAATAAATAAAGATAATTTTTTTAAAGAAAATGTATTTTATATATAAAAAGAAAGAGATTTATTTTTCTACCTACTTTGTACTCACAATCTAGTATCCTAGGGCTCGGTGCCTGCACTAGGAATCCATTGCTCCTGGCGGCCATCTTTTTTTCCATTGTTCCTGCTGTTGTTGTTGGCTAGGACAGAGAGAAATTGAGAGAGGAGGGGGAAACAGAAAGGGGGAGAGAAAGACAGACACCTGCAGATTTGCTTCACTGTTTGTGAAGCAGTCCCTCTGCAGGTGGGGAGCTGGGGGCTCCATCCAGTTATCCCTGCACTTCCCGCTATGAGTACTTAAACTGGTGTGCTACCACCCGGCATCCCTTTTCTTTAAGACTTCTTTTTCCACACAAATTGCATTTAGCACCATACCTCGTGAAATTTTAAGTTATTGATTAGACATTTTGTTTATTTATTTTGGAGAGACAGAGAGAAATTGAGAGGGAAGCAGAACACAGAGAGGGAAAAAGACGCCTGCAACACTGCTTCACCACTTGTGAAGGCTTCCTGCCTTACATGCAGGTAGATGCTACTACGATTCCATTCTGAGTCCCCTCAGCAGAAGGCATCACCAGTGTGCCTTGGGACCTCACCTTTCCAGAGCCCTACCCCACTAGGAACAGAAAGAGACATCTGGGGGACTAAAGTTGGAGATGCTATAATAATTCCATCCTTCTTCTTCTTCTAGCGTTTGCCCTTCTTCCGTAGCCAGTCAACAGGTCAGGTTGAAAGCTGTCAGGAGCTACTTGTTGCTGGCTTTGAAAGTGACTGGGATCCATGTGGATTCAGTCGGCTAGGAAGGATCGTCAGTTTCCCCAATGAATGGGTACTCACGGGATGCACCACCAGAAGGTCGATCCAATGCATCCCAATTCCATCCTGACTTCACTGAGCAGACTACCTCACAAATGTATCCTAGAACCTCACTTCTCCAGAGCCCTACCTCAATATGGAAAGATAGAAACAGGCTGGGGGTATGGATTGACCTGCCAACACCCATGTTCAGTGGAAATGCAATAATAGTAGTCAGATCTCCCACCTTCTGCAGCCCAAAAGTAATTTTGGTCCATACTTCCAGCGGGGAGAAATGATAGGGAGAAGATGACCAGGGAGCTCTGAACACCAAGTCCATCAGAACCCAGAGAGAGAAGAGGAAAAAGGGGGGGAAATTCAGAAATAGTAATAGGTGGAGGTGTGACTTGGAAATGAAGAAGGGACCATGTGGGGGAAAAACGGGCAAATATAGACAGATAGTTGTAGAAATAATAGTCAACCCATATATGCAATACTGGGAAAATTGCTGTAACTTCCAATGGAAGGCGTAGGGATACAGAACTCTGGTGCTGGGAACCATGAGGAAATATACCCCTGTTATCTTAGAATTTTGTAAATCAATATTAAATCACTAATAAAAGAAAAGAAAAAAGAAACAGGCTGGGGGTATGGACTGACCTGCCAGCACCCATGTCCAGCAGAGAAGCAGCTACAGAAGCCAGAACTCTCACCTTCTGCACCCCAAAAAGAATTTTGGTCCATATTCCCAGAGGGAGAGAAATTTGTTCATTACATTCACAATAGGGGAAGATGACCAGAGGGCTCTGATCTCAAATTCCATCAGGATCCAGAAAGAGAAAAGGACAACAGGAAGGACATTTGGAAGTAGCAACAGCTGTGGGTGTGACTTAGAAAGGGAAAGAAGTCAGGACCATAGGGAAAAATTGCAAAAATATATCAATATAGACAACTATAGAAATAATAGTCAACCCATATATGTGACTTTGAGAGGACTACTGTAGTTTCCATTGGAGGAAATGAGGACACAGAACTCTGATGGTGGGTACGGTGTGGAATTATACCCCGTCATCTCATAATCTTGTACATTAATATTAAATCTCTAATAAACAATAAAACTTAAAAAAAAATTCAGTACCATGCAGATATCTCCCAGGAAAATGCTGTGGAGACTAGAATCTTCTTACAAGTTGAAACAATACTTTGAGGACAGTGCCTCCTACTGGGAGAACTCTTAGCACGCATCGTGAAGAAAGGCTGCAATCAGGAGAAAATGTTATATTGGGTTGTTAGGAAAGTCATGATGGGAGCCAAGCAATGGTGCACCTGGTCAAGTGCACATAGTATTAAGTGCAAGGATCCATGCAGGGATCCAGGTTCGAGCCCCTGGCTCCCCACCTGCATGGAGGACCCCTCACAAGTGGTGAAGCAGGTCTGCAGATGTCTTTTTTTCTCCCTTTCCTCTCTCAATTCCTTTCTGTCCTATCCAATAAAAATGGAAAAAAAAAAAAGTTGCCAGGAGCAGTGGACTCCTAGTGCCAGCACCAAACTCCAGCAAAAACCCCGGAGGTCAAAAAAAAGAAAAAGAAAAAGGGAGTCTGGCAGTAGTGCAGCGGGTTAAGCGCACGTGGCGCGAAGTGCAAGGACCAGCAGAAGGATCTGGGCTCAAGCCCCCGGCTCCCCACCTGCAGGTGTGTCATTTCACAAGCGGTGAAGCAGGCCTGCAGGTGTTTTTCTCTCCCCCTCGCTGTCTTCCCCTCCTCTCTTCCTGTCTTCCCTCCATTCTCCATTTCTCTCCTATCTAACAACGACATCAATTACAACAACAATAAAAAACAACAAGGACATCAAAAAGGGCAAATAAATATTAAAAAAAGAAAAAGAAATTCATGGTGCCTTTTTCTAGTTCTCTCTTTTTCTAGTTCATCATGACTTTTCTGACAACTCAGTGCTATAGAAATGCTCATTCAAAAATAGAAAGCAACCGGAGTCGAGGGTAGCGCAGCGGGTTAAGCGCACATGGCGCAAAGCACAAGGACCCGCAGAAGGATCCGGGTTTGAGACCCCCGCTCCCCACCTGCAGGGGAGTCGCTTTACAAGCGGTGAAGCAGGTCTGCAGGTGTCTTTCTTTCTGTCTTCCCCTCCTCTCTCCATTTCTCTCTGTCCTATCCAACAATGACTACAACAATAAAATAACAAGGGCAACAAAAGGGAATAAATAAATATATAAAAAATAATTTTTAAAAATAGCTACAAATTAACTCAAAGAGCCATGGGGAATTTTGAGAGAATCAAGAGTTCCAAAGCAAATATATCAGATGAAGTATTATAAAGATATTCCTAATAAACCTTTCCTAAATTTTTAATTTAATTTTTTTTCCCTCCAGGGTTATCGCTGGGGCTTGTTGCCTGCACTATGAATCCACTGCTCCTGGAGGCTGCTTTTTCCCCTTTGTTGCCCTTGTTTATCATTGTTATTATTGTTGTTGTTGTCATTGTTGTTAGATAGGACAGAGAGAAATCCGAGAAAGGAGGGGAGACAGAGAGGGGGAGAGAAAGACACCTGCAGACCTGCTTCACCGCCTGTGAAGTCACACCCCTACAGGTGGGGTGCCGGGGGCTCGAAACAGGATTCTTACACTGGTCCTTACGCTTTGTGCCATGTGCGCTTAACCCGCTGTGCTGCAGCCCGGCTCCCTTAATTTAATTTTTATTATCTTTATTTTTTGGATAGAGACATCCAGAACTTGAGAGGGGAAAGGGAGATAAAAAGGGAGAGAAACGGAAGTTGAGCAGTAGCGCGGCAGGTTAAGCGCAGGTGGCGCAAAGCACAAGGACCAGCGTAAGGATCACAGTTCTAACCCCCAACTCCCCACCTGTAGGGGTGTCACTTCAAAAGTGGTGAAGCAGGTCTGCAAGTGTCTATCTTTCTCTCCCCCTCCTCTCTCCATTTCTTTCTGTCCTATCCAACAACAACAACAACAGTAATAACTACAACAATAAAAAACAAAGGGCAACTAAAGGGAATAAATAAACATTAAAAAAATATATTTAAAAAATGAAAGGAGGGAGGGACACACACACCACCAGAACTCCATATCCCATCCCATCCCCTAGTAGCTTTCCTATTCTTTATCCCTCTGGGAGCATGGACCCAGGGACGTTGTGGGGTGCAGAAGGTGGGAGGCTTCTGTAATTGTTTTCCCATTGAACATGGTCACTGACGGGTCAATCCATATTCGCAGCCTGTATCTCTCTTTCCAGGTGGGGTGGGGTTCTGGGGAAGCGGGGCTCCAGAACACATTGGTGGGGTCGTCTGCCCAGGGGAAGTCCTGTTGGCATCATGTTAGCATCTGGAACCTGGTGGCTGAAAAAAGTGTTAACATATAAAATCAATTTGTTGACTAATCATGAAACTAAAGGGTGGAATAGTGCAGATGAAGATTTGGGATTCTCTGTTTTATAGAAAGTTAGTAGGCCTGGGAGTCAGGCTGTAGTGCAGCGGGCTAAGCGCAGGTGGCGCAAAGCACAAGGACTGGCATAAGGATGCCGGTTCGAACCCCGGCTCCCCACCTGCAGGGGAGTCGCTTCACAGGCGGTGAAGCAGGTCTGCAGGTGTCTATCTTTCTCTCCTCCTCTCTGTCTTCCCCTCCCTCTCTCCATTTCTCTCTGTCCTATCCAACAACAACAACAATAATAACTACAACAATAAAACAACAAGGGCAACAAAAGGGAATAAGTAAATAAAATAAATATAAAAAATTTTTAAAAAAAGAAGAAAGTTAGTAGGCCTATTTAGTTATATTCCAAAGGGCCCATGACTATACTAGCATTTTAAAAAATATTATTTATTTATTTATTCCCTTTTGTTGCCCCTGTTGTTCCATTGTTGTAGTTGTTGTTGGATAGGAGAGAGAGAAATGGAGAGAGGAGGAAAGAAAGATAGATACCTATAGACCCGCTTCACCTCTTGTGAAGCAACTCCCTTGCAGGTGGGAAGGGGGGGGCTCGAACCGGGATCCTTACGCCGGTCCTTGTGCTTGGCGCCACTTGCACTTGACCAGCTGCGCTACCGCCTGACTCCCTTATACTAGTGTTTTTTTTTTTTTTTCTGAGCCTGACATCTGATATGCAGGTGGAACCAAATTATTGTCTGGGGAGATGATGTCACAGCTAGAAAAAGGACCAGAAAGCTGCATCAGGAAAAAGAGTAGCTCTCAAATATGGGAAAGGTGTATAAATATTTGTCTAGGGGATTGAAGCTGGACATCAAAGCTTCAGTTACAAAAATCTTTTGAATAACCATTATATTATCTCCCTCATTCTATAACTGCATTTTTATTATAATTTTAATTTTTATAGAATAGACACACTGACAAGACCATAGGAGAAGAGGGTTACAATTCCCATCACCAGAACTCTGTATCCCACTCACACCCTTGGAAACTTTCCTATTCTTTATCCCTCTGGGAGTACGGACCCAAGGTCATGGGATGCAGAAGGTGGAAGGTCTGGCCTCTGTAATTGCTTCCTGCTGAATATGGGTGTTGACAGGTCGATCCATACTCCCAGTCTGTAACTGCATTTAAATGCTAGTAATTGGCTGTTTCCTCTTCCCCCTAGTGCAGCTTTTTTGGGGGGGTCAAGAGGGGTTCACGATGCCTGTAGGATTCTACTATGCAAGGTTTTTTTTTTCTTTCTTTCTTTTTGATAGAGGGTGTGAGATAGAAAGGAGAAAGAATTGACGCACTGCTCCACCACTCATGAAGCTTGCCACCTACATGTGGGGCTTGGGACTTGCATCCAGGTTTTCTTGTATGGTAATGTGAACCACCTTTCAGCCCCTGTTTTCTGTTTGCATGTATGTTGCTTTATAAGCTGAACTCAACTCTGCAGGGGTTGAAGTAGTTCTCATAGTAAAAACTATTTTCTCAAATTCAAATTCTCACTTAAAATGTCTAATAAGCTGTGTCTTAACTTTTGCCTACAAGGTTATAGCTGGAACTTGGTGCCTGCACTAGGAAGCCACTGTTCCGGAGGCTATTTTCCCCCTTTTGTTGCCCTTGTTGTTTATCATTGTTGTTATTGTTATTGCTGTCATTGTTGTTGGATAGGACAGAGAGAAATGGAGAGAGGAAGGGAAGACAGAGAGGGGGAGAGAAAGATAGACACCTGCAGACCTGCTTCACTGCCTGTGAAGCAAACCCCCTGCAGGTGGGGAGCCAGGGCCTTGAACTGGGATCTTTACTCTGGTCCTTGCACTTTATGCCATGTGCACTTAACCTACTGTGCTACCGCCCAGCCCCTTCATTGAGCTTTTTATTTCACTTGACACAGTCATTTGCTATGCACATCTTAAAATTTTTTTCAGTATGGGCAAGGGAGATAGCATAATGGCTATGTGTTGTTAAAGGCTGCGACGCTAGCCCAGCCTGCTGGAGCCCCCAAACTTAACAACAGCTATGCAAGCAAATTCACATGCCAGAGGCTTCCCAGGGCTCAGGTTCAATCTCCCACACCACTGTGAATTAGAGCTGAGCAATATTGTAGTAATAAAATAAAATAAAATAAAACCGGGGGTCGGGCGGTAGCACTGCGGGTTAAGCACACATGGTGCAGAGCGCAAGAACTGTCATAAGGATGCCAGTTTGAGCCCCCGGCTTCCCACCTCCAGGGGAGTCACTTCACAGGCGGTGAAGCAGATCTGCAGGTGTCTTTCTCTCCCCCCTCTGTCTTCCCCTCCTCTCTCCATTTCTCCCTTTCCTATCCAACAACAACATCAATAGCAACAATAATAACTACAACAATAAAACAACAAGGGCAACAAATGGGAATAAATAAATAAATAAATAAATAAATAAAATAAAACCATTGTATATTACTAAATTGTTCTCTAAAGTAAAGCCATGAGCAGGAGTATAGGTCTTTGAGGGACAAAGTGGGATAGAAAATACCTGCCAGGGAAGACAGAGAGAAGAAAAGAAAGATAGACACCTGCAGACTTGCTTCACCGCCTGTGAAGAGACTCCCCTGCAGGTGGGGAGCCGGGGGCTCAAACCCGGATCCTTACACTGGTCCCTGCGCTTTGCGCCACTTGGACTTTGAGCTACTTGCGCTTAACCCGCTGCGCTACAGCCCAACTCCTTTAAGTCCCAGTTTCTGTCACTGATGCCCACCAGTACCCAGTGTAGAGCCATGCTCTGGTCCAAAAAATCTATTGTTAGTTAAATCATTTTAACTTTGTTCCATCTTGGCATAGAACCGGACCTCTACTTCCCTTTTCTTTTTAATATTTATTTATTTATTTATTTCCTTTTCGTTGCCCTCTTTTATTGTTATTATTGTTCTTGTTATTGATATCGTCGTTGTTAGATAAGACAGAGAGAAATGGAGAGAGGAAGGGAAGACAGAGAGGGGGGAGAGAAAGATAGACACCTGCAGGTCTGCTTCACCGCTTGTGAAGCGACTCCCCGGCAGGTGAGGAGCCGGGGGCTCCAGCCGGGATCCTTAATGCGGTCCTTGCGCTTTGCGCCACCTGTTCTTAACCTGCTGCACTACTGCCCGACTCCCTACTTCCCTTTTCTGAAAGTTCTTCTATAACGTGTGCTGACTAGAGTAGCTTAGTAACGTAAAAGTTGTTTTGTTGGGCTGGAAAAGTAGCTCACTTGGATAGTGTACTGCTTTATGTGTGTGACCCAGATTTAAACCCTGCCCCACAGCATCTCTTTCATTCTTTTTTTTTTTTAATATTTATTTTATTTATTTATTCCCTTTTGTTGCCCTTGTTTTATTGTTGTAGTTATTATTGTTGTTGTCATTGTTGGATAGGACAGAGAGAAATGGAGAGAGGAGGGGAAGACAGAGAGGGGGAGAAAAAGATAGACACCTGCAGACCTGCTTCACCACCTGTAGGTGGGGAGCCAGGGTTCGAACTGGGATCCTTATGCCGGTCCTTGTGCTTTGCGCCACCTGCGCTTAACCCGCTGCGCTACAGCGCGACTCTCCTCTTTAATTCTTGTTCACTCTGCTTCTTGGTCTCTGTCTCTCTATATCTGAAAAAGTCATACCAGCGGGGTAGGGCTTCAGTGATAATATATCCATCCATACATACATTTATACATACATGTTATCTTGTCAGGCTGAGGAGATAGCTAATGGTTATGCAAAGGGTTTTTTAAAAATATTTTATTTATTTATTTTCCTTTTTTGTTGCCCTTGTTTTTATCATTGTTGTGGTTATTATTATTGCTGTTATTGATGTCGTTGTTGCCAGATAGGACAGAGAGAAATGGAAGAAGTAGGGGAAGACAGAGATGGGGAAAGAAAGATAGACATCTGCAGACCTGTTTCACTGATTGTGAAGTGATTCTCCTGCAGGTGGGGAACCTGGGGCTCGAACCAGTCTCTTTATGCCGGTGCTCGAGTTTTGAGCCGTGTGCGTTTAACCCACTGAGTTACAGCCTGAACCCTCAAAGGATTTTCATGCCTGAAGCACAGAAGGCCCCAGGTTCAATTTCCAACACCACCTATAAACCAGAGTTGAGCAGTGTTCTGGTGAAACAAATTAAAGAGAGAGACAAAAGAAAATGTCTTAGGGACCAGGTGGTGGGCGACTTGGTTGAGCATACATGTTATAGTGCCAAGGACCCAGGTTCAAGTTCCTGCAGGGGGAAAGTTTTACCACTGGTGAAGCAGTGCTGCAGGTGTCTCTCTGTCTCTCGCCCTCTCTGTCTCCCCCCCTTCCTTTCAATTTCTAGCTATCTATATACAAAAAATAAATAAAGACACTAAAAAAAATTAAAAGAGAAAAAAAAAGAAAATGTCTTGGGGCCGGGTGGCGGTGCACCTGGTTGAGCACACATGCTACAATGCTTAAGGATCTAGGTTTAAGCCCCTGATCCCGACCTGCAAGGGCAAAGCTTTGCCAGTGAAGCAGGGCTGCAGGTGTTTCTCTGTCTCTTTTTTCTTTTTTTAGATAGGACAGAGAGAAATGGAGAGAGGAGGGGAAGTCAGAGAGGGGGCGAGAAAGACACTTGCAGACCTGCTTTACCACTTGTGAAGCGACCCCCCTGCAGGTGGGGAGCCGGGAGCTCGAACCGGAATCCTTAACGCTGGTCTTTGTGCTTTGGGCCACTTGCGCTTAAGCCGCTGTGCTACCGCCTGATTCCCTCTCTCTTTCCCTCTCCATTTCACCCTTCTCCATTTCTAACTGTATCTAATAAATAAATAAAGTTAATAATAAATAATAAAAGAAAATGTCTTGTCAGCAACACCTTCTTTTGTACCTATCATTGATCTTTTTCTTGGACAACCGCAGTTTAAATGTTTCTTTGTTTTTTGTTTTTTTTTTGGACAATAGCAGTTTAGATGAAAAATGAAGTTTGCCGACTGCGTTAGAAGGCACATAAAAAGGAAGGAGGTTGTGGACATAAGGTGGTAGAGTATGGAATTTGCATGCCAGCACTGCATGTACCTGTGACTTATCTTACTCTGTCTCATGTAAAACTCTCTCTCTCTCTCCCTCTCCCTCTCTATATAGTCCCCTTATATCTCCCTTTACATGTAATAAACAATAAAACATATCTTAAAAATAGAAGGAAGAAAAAGAAATTATTCCAACATGGTGCCATTTAGACATACATAGATATAACTATAGAATTTGTTTAAAACGCAATCTAAAAAAAAAAAAAAAAACCAAAAGCTGCCTATGAGTAGAATCCAGCCAAAGGGAAGGCTTGAGATACAAATGCCATCTAGAAATACTTAAAAGCACATATTTATCCCAGCGCAACGTAACAGCGCCGCCCAACCCCTTTGGGCACATTTTCGCCCAATGTCTGAGCGCCGGCCGAGACTGCCGCGGGCACGCATGCCCAGAGCGCGGCGCCCGGCTCCGACCTGCACGGAGCCCCGCCCACTCGGGCCGCAAGGGCTGCCGGGACGGCTCCCATCTTCTTTACGCGCGTTAGGCCAGTCGGCGGCGCTGGGAGGTCGGGTGTTTGCGGTCCCCGTTAGTGATCCTGTCGCTTGAGTCTTCTGGACCGGGGCCTTCGAGGTGAGCAGTTCCCCGCGGCTGAGGAGAAGAAGGTACCCGAGGGTCTGCTTTACGCAGCGAGCGAAGCCCGCGCCCCTGCGTCGCCTGCCTCACGCGGGCTGCGTCCTCACGCCGGGCCGAGCGCCTCGTGGGCCGCGGCGGTGGCGGCGGGCCGGGCCGAGCCGGGGTCTGGGGAGGAAGTGCCGCCGCCGGGCGCGCGGCGCGCGGGCTCCCGCACGTGTCTGAGGGCCGGGCGAGGCGGTGGTTGATCGGGGACCCGACCCCCGCCGCGGCTCCACGGTCCCCTCTCCTCTGCGCGTCCATTGTCGCCAGCGGCGACGTCGGGAGTCGCCCGTGAAGTTGCTGCCGCGGCGGGTGGGGGGCAAGCGCCTGGGCTTCCTTGCAGCCGGTGCACCGGGCGAGTGAACGCGGGCCTCGGGTCTCCCTTTGCAGCTTTTTTACGGACCTCGCTCGCTCACTTCTCAGGGCCCTGAGACATACGGAAAAGTCGAGGCATTATCTCCCATGCAAGTTGCGTATTTTGCCAAGTTCCAAAATGGAGTAGGCCAGAGAGTCCCGCAGGAGCTGGAGCGGGATGGCACGGTCCCCGCGCAGCGGTGAATAAGGTCGAGGACGAGGAGACGGGCCTCGCTAGGGTTATTGCGGTTTAGAGAGACTCAGCGCTGGAGCATGTGTCTCTGGCCGGGAAGGCAGCACAATGGTTTTGCAGACAACTTTCATACCTGAGTCCTAAAGCCCCCAGGTTCAGGGCCGATCTGGGCTAAGAAAGTGAGCCAGTGGTTAACACCAAAAGCTTTGGGAAGACCCACAAATGATGACGTCGACTATTTCCCAGGCATTCTGGACGCCACGACCAATGCTACGGCAATGCCTGTGGAGACGGAGATATCCCAGGCCGATTTCAAGAAGAAAAACTGTAAACAGCCGTTCTACGAGCTCTGAAAGTATGAATCTGTGCATTTTTCTAGCCAGCTGGGTCACTGATTAAGACGTGTGGTGCCCCAGCAGTAACTGGCAGCATGGCATACCTGCAGTGCACCTTAAAGTAGTAAAGCAAGGTTTTCATCTAAGACAGAATAAAACTGTTGAAAGAAAGGAAGGAAGAGCCAGTGTTCGCTCCTAGCTCAGGGCAGAGGTATCCTTGGGGAGTGAAGCAGAACACTGCACGCAAGTGATCTGAAGCCAAGACTGGCATTGTGACCCGACTTTTTAACAAACCAGCCTGACACACTCCCCCTCCTCCTCCTTTCCCCCGTGCTCATGTCAGATATGAAACAGGATCCTGGCTGTGAGGGTCACCCATACAGGGATGGATTAGTAGGTCTACACCCGGAACTTTGAAGTCTTGGCCCCAGGCACTCAAAGTTATCATATTCATAAGCCCTTTTTTGCTCAGCGTCTGTCCTAATGGGCTGTATTAAGAGTAGTACTCATATCACAAGCTCTTTGTAAGTCAACTCTATTCCTTCTTTTTTAACTCAACTCTAATTCTAAAGACAGTTTTTCTTTAAAAAGGCTGGGTGTGTGTGGGGGGGTACCACGGATAGAACTTGGGATCTGTACCCCGTGCTAAGTCTCCCCCCTACTCCTGCATTTAATTGTAAAAAAGAAATGTGACCTATACGAGTTAAATAGGTAGGACTTCTTCTTCTTCTAGCGTTTGCCAAATAGGTAGGACTGAGATCAGAGTAATAAACTGACCACTGGAAATCTGCTTAAAGCTGGAAGTAGTTAAGGTAAATGGTTGAATGGAGGTCGCCCCCACCCCCATGCTTGACCAGTAAAATGAAACACGATACTCCTTTTGTTAAAGAAGATGGAAGTCGTTTATTAACTGGGGTGAAGTTATCAATCGCTTTTCAGTTTTCCATCACTTATTCCTATGTTTTGGCTGAGATTTGGAGACTCAGTAGAGAAATTGAACATGTGAAATTTGAGCTTTTTTTATACCTGATTTTAAAGCAGAGTGGGATGTTACTAATTTTGAGAAATTCTTTTTCTGGTTTTGAGTTTTATTTAAAAAGGAAGGGAGGAAAGAAAATAACCTTTTCATGCTATTTTGGGAAATTTTACAGGTAGCCACAATGGCTGAATGTGGTGATAATGAAAAAATGGCTACCCTGGAGGCGAAAATCTGTCATCAAATTGAGGTATGATTCTTGTGTGTTATTAAGCTGTAAACATAAGCTCCTTTCTAGGAAATTTAGGACCAAAGAGCAAATAAAGAAATACCATTTACTTTCAGTTTATTGAGCTCTTCACCGTTTGGATTGGTTTTGATTCTTAGAATATGATGAACATATCTATGGAGCAAGTTCATAAAACTTTTTTTTTAAATATTTATTTTATTTATTCCCTTTTGTTGCCCTTGTTGTTTTATTGTTGTAGTTATTGTTGTTGTTGTCGTTGTTGGATAGGACAGAGAGAAATGGAGAGAGGAGGGGAGACAGAGAGGAGGAGAGAAAGATAGACACCTGCAGACCTGCTTCACCGCCTGTGAAGCGACTCCCCTGCAGGTGGGGAGCCGGGGTTCGAACCGGGATCCTTATGCGGGTCCTTGTGCTTTGCGCCACCTGTGCTTAACCCGCTGCGCTACAGCCCAACTCCCCATAAAACATTTTAAAGATTTATTTATTTATTAGAGGAGAGAGAACCAGAGCGTCACTCTAGCATGTGTGCTGACTGGGTTCAGTCTCCGGACGCCATGTGTTCAAGTCCAACATCCTAGGCTGTAAACTACAAACATTTTGAAAGTTACCATTATAAATAAGTATTAAAGTGATTATCTAGCTTGTTCCAATTCTTTTTGATTTCATGATCTACTCTATAGTGTTATAGAACAGTGTACCCTTCTACTCTGGCATGTAGTGCTGAATACTGAATTTGGGGCTTGATGCTGCCAATCCTGCTGAACTGGCTGAGCCACCTTCCTGGCTGCTAGTTTTGCCACCAGGATTTTCACTGGGGCTTTTTGCCTACATGATTCCACTGCTTCTGGTGGCATTTTTGTTTTTTACCCTGGGGATCAGATCCAGGGTTCCACACATGCATGATATGTTGTACTGCCTCCTGGCCCAGTTTTTATTCTATGATATTAGGATCGAGCTAGAAGGAAAAACACCAGAGTACTGTTCCCCCATTCAGAGAGTTCTATTGGTGCATTTGTTAGTGGTGGAGCATTGCTGGGGATTGACTCTTAAGACCTCATACGTGGTGAATGCAAGTACGACTTCTATTTGCTGAGCCACCGCTTGGGCATTATATGTACTTTTATTTATTTCTGTTAAGGATTTCCTTTATTACATATGAGAGATTATTTCACGTGGAAGAGAGAAACTAAGCCAGAGTACCACTCTGGTAAACATAGTACCAAGGATCTAGCTAGCTAGCAAAAAAAAAAAAAAAAGTGGATTGAATACTATATAGTGTTCTGAAACATCCTATTTTAATTATCTTGCAGTATTATTTTGGTGATTTCAATTTGCCACGGGACAAGTTTTTAAAGGAACAGATCAAACTGGATGAAGGATGGGTACCTTTGGAGATCATGATAAAATTCAACAGGTAAAAGTGTTTTTAAAAAATCTTTCCTTTCGGTAGCGCAGTGGGTTAAGTGCACAAGGGTTAAGTGCGTAAGGATCCTGGTTCAAGTCCCCGGCTCCCCACCTGCAGGAGGTGGCTTCGCAAGTGGTGAAGCAGGTCTGCAGGTGTCTGTCTTTCTCTCCTCTCTGTCTTCCCCTCCTTTTTCCATTTCTCTCTGTCCTATCCAACAACAACAACAATAGCTATGACAAAAATAACAACTACAACAAGGGCAACAAAATGGGGGAAAAAGCCTCCAGGAGCAGTGGATTTGTAGTGCAGGCACCGAGCCGCAGCAATAACCCTGGAGGCAAAAAAAAAAAACTTTCATTTGGGTCTAGCAAGATACTTTATCTGAAAAGGCATTTGCGTTGCCTTGTGCAAGACCCATAGTCATGCCTGGTGCCTACAGCACTGGGGGAAGCTTCAGTGCTGTGGTGTTTCTCTCTCCCTGTCTGTCTGAGAGGAGAGAGGAGGGGAAAGTAGCATCACTGGCATGTGTCATGCTAGGGATCAAATTCAGGATCTCATGCTTGAGGATCCAGTGCTTTATCCACTGTGCTGCATCTTTGGCCACCATCTTTAGGGTGGTGATGACAAATAATTCTTTAAAATTTTTCTCTTAACAGTTCTACCAAATTATATGGTGCTTTTTATATATTCTTCAGGTTAAACCGTCTAACGACAGACTTCAATGTAATAGTAGAAGCCTTGAGCAAATCGAAAGCAGAACTGATGGAAATAAGTGAGGATAAAACTAAAATCAGAAGATCTCCAAGCAAACCCCTTCCTGAAGTAACTGATGAGTATAAAAGTGACGTAAAAAACAGATCTGTTTATATTGTAAGTGTGCCTTTGATACATTTAATTTTATCTTCTGTTTATTTAGGAAGAGCATATCGGCCCTCACCTGCCAGGGGGAAGACTTGACAGTGGTGAAGCAGGGCTGCAGGTGTCTCTCCGTCTCTTTCCCTCTATTTCCCCTCCCTTCTCAATTTCTCTGTCTCTATCCAATAATTAATAAAATAGGTTATAAAAAAGAACATATAGTAGGGAGCATAAGGGCTTGGCTGTAAAACAGCGGTTAGGAGGAATACCTGTTAAAAAGGCAGTCAGCAGGAGTCGGGTGGTAGTGCAGCGGGTTAAGTACATGTGGCGCAAAGCACAAGGACTGACGTTGCCGGGATAGCCTCGCGGGCGGGAGAGAGACGACCAGGGACTCATGGCTGAGCTGGGAAGCAGTGTCTCTTTATTGACGAGCGGAGATACGGTTCAACAATCTAATCTCTTCTAATCACAGCACAATTCTGTCCTGCATCTCTCCTGAGGCGGAATAGTCAGGAACAAGGAAGTACGTAGGATAGGGCACCGGGAGAAGGGAAAAGCGTGAACCAGTGAGGATTAAACCAATGTCCCGAAGGCAGGGGGGTGCTTAGTTAACAGTGGTTATGTAAATAGAATACATCGTAAGTAATACAAGTGAACCTTAAGTGATGATCAGAACAGAAGGTCTTATAAGCAGGATTTAGAAGCATACCGGCACGACATAAGGATCCCAGTTCAAGCCCTTGGCTCCCCACCTGTAGGGGCGTCAGTTCATGGACAGTGTAGCAGGTCTGCGGGTGTCTTATCTCTCTCCCCTCTGTCTTCCCCTCCTCTCCATTTCTGTCCTATCCAACGACATCAGTAAAAACAACAATAATAACTATAACAATAAAACAAGGACAACAAAATGGAGTAAATAAATAATTTACATTTTTTTTTCCTCCAGGGTTATTGCTGGGATCGGTGCCTGCACCATGAATCCACCGCTCCTAGAGGCCATTTTTTCCCCCTTTTGTTGCCCCCTTGTTGTTGTAGCCTCGTTGTGGTTATTATTATTGCCATTGTTGATGCTGTTCATTGTTGGATAGGACAGAGAGAAATGGAGAGAGGAGGGGGAGACGGGGAGAGAAAGACACCTGCAGACCTGCTTCACCGCCTGTGCAGCGACTCCCCTGCAGGTGGGGAGCCGGGGCTCGAACCGGGACCCTTACACCAGTCCTTGCGCTTTGCGCCACATGCGCTTAACCCACTGCGCCACCGCCCGATCCCTAAAATAAATAATTTTTTAAAAGGCAGTCAGCTTGGGGAACTTGGTGCTAAACACAACCTGGGGTTGATACATGGTAGAGCAGCTCTTTTGGTGATCGACTGAAAGTCAGCGCTTGACTTAGGGGTTTATAAAGGAAAAGTTAAAGAAGACGGGTTCTTGTTAGTTTTACCTTATAGAACTTGTGAGGATTAAATGAAAAGTCCAAACACTATTGGACAAAACCTTTGGCATTATGTAAGCACCCAGTAGATATTTTTACCAACAGTTAAACATAATAGTTTTTTTTTTTTTTTTTAATTTTATTTATTGATTCATGAGAAATGATAAGAGCAAGAGAAAGAACCAGACATCACTCTGGTACATGTGCTTCTGGGGATTGAATTTAGGACCTCATGCTTGAGAGTCCAATGCCTTATCCACTGTGCCACCTCCCGGACAACAGCTGTTTTCTTTAAGATAGGTTTTTTTTTTTTTTTTTTTTTTTTTCCTGGGAAACTTCAGATATCCAAAAGTAGACTTAATATAATCCAACTCTTAAATTGTTAACATGTAATACTGTATCGCTTCCCCTACTGTGGTATTTTGAGTAGAAGCTCAGATAAATGGGACAGTTTTATTCTGCTGGAAAACACTTAAGTTTAAAAATTTTTATTGTCATTTTTTTTCACCATTTTTTTTTATCACAGCACTGCTCAGCTATGGCTTTTGGTGGTGTGGGGGATTGAACTTGGAATTCTCAGGCATGAGAGTCCATTTGCTTAACCATTATACTATTTCCCCTGCCCAACAGTGACTTTTTAAAGGTTTATTGAAGGGAGGCGGGCGGTAGTACAGCGGGTTAAGCACAGGTGGTGCAAAGCGCAAGGACTGGCGAAGGGATCCCTGTTGGAGCCTCTGACTCTCCACCTGCAGGGGAGTTGCTTCACAAGTAGTGAAGCAGTTCTGCAGGCATCTATCTTTCTCCCTCTGTGTTCCCCTCCTCTCCATTTCTCTCTGTCCTTTCCAACAACAATGACATCAGTAACAACAATAATAATTACAACAATAAAAACAAGGGCAACAAAAGGGAATAAATATAAAAAGTTAATTAAAAAATGGTTTATTGATGTTCATTTGTTTATTACTGGGGGAGAGGAGACCAGAGTCACTCTGGCCATGTGATACTAGGGAACTTGTAACTATGCTGTTTGAGCTGCTGATTATTTTCTTTTGAAAACATAGTTACAGCGACAGGAGATAACTGCACCTACTAGGACGTATATCTTGACATGAGTGAAACTCTGGGTTTGAACTCTAGCACTACTTGGAGTACCACCACAGTGCACTAGGGGAGCTTCACAGATTGTGGATTAGTGCTATTGTGCTTCTTCCTTTGTTTCTATAAAAGAATGGGGGGAGTCGGACGATAGCACAGAGGGTTAAGCTCATGTGGTGCAAAGAGCAAAGACCAGCATAAGGATCCCGGTTGGAGCCCCCGGCTCCCCACCTGCAGGGGAGTCACTTCACAGGCGGTGAAGCAGGTCTGTAACAGGTGTCTATCTTTCTCTCCCCCTCTGTCTTCCCCTCCTCTCTCCATTTCTTCTTTTTTTTTTTTTCTTCCCTCCAGGGTTATTGCTGGGCTCGGTGCCTGCACCATGAATCCACCGCTCCTGGAGGCCATTTTTTCCCCCTTTTGTTGCCCTTGTAGCCTCGTTGTGGTTATTATTATTGCCATTGTTGATGTTGTTCATTGTTGGATAGGACAGAGAGAAATGGAGAGAGGAGGGGAAGACAAGAGGGGGAGAGAAAGATAGACACCTGCAGACGTGCTTCACCACCTGTTAAGCGACTCCCCTGCAGGTGGGGAGGTGGGGGCTTGAACCAGGATCCTTACGCCAGTCCTTGTGCTTTGCGCCACATGCGCTTAACCCACTGCGCCACCGCCCGACCCCCTCCTCTCTCCATTTCTCTCTGTCCTATCCAACAACGACATCAATAATAACTACAACAAGGACAACAAAAGGGAATAAATATATATATATATATATTTTTTTTAATTAAAAAGGGAGGGGGATAGTCAGAAATAGAATTGTCTACATATGTGAGGCCCTGGCATTGCATAAATAAATTTTTCTATTTTAAAAGATTTTATTTATATTAGTGAGAAAGAACCAGGCATCACTCTGGTACATGTGCTGCCATTGTGATTCAACTCAGGAGGATCTCATGCTTGAGTGTCCAGTGCTTTATTCACTGTGCCACCTCCTGGACCACTCTTTCTTCCTTAGAGAGAACCTGCAAGATATATATGTAGTAATGATAGATCCAGAAAATGCGCTAGGGATGAAATTCATGCTTGCAAATCCTTTCTTTTCTTTTCTGTTTTTTTTGGCCAACAAGGCTATTGCTGGGACTTTGTGCCGGCATGGCAAATGCTCTACATTACTGCCTCATCACTTGTGAAGTTTCAGCCCCCTTGCAGGTGGGAATTGAAGGCTTGAACCCAGATCCCTGTGCATAGTGGTGCATGTGCTTTACTGGGTGCCCCACAGTCCGGTGCCATTTTTTCTGATAGAAATAGAGAAGTTGAGAGACACATATCTGCAGTAGTGTTCTACCACTTGTGAAGCTTCCTCTCTATAGGTGAGGACTGGGGGCTTGAACTTGGTTCCTCACACAAGGTAACACTGCCCACCCTCTGAGGCATCACTTCAAAATAAAATGAGTCACAATTTCTGGTGAGTTGATTATTAAGAATTCATTTGTAAATTTCTTCCTACTCTTCATAGAAAGGTTTCCCAACTGATGCAACTCTTGATGACATAAAAGAATGGTTAGAAGATAAAGGCCAAGTACTAAATATTCAGATGAGAAGAACATTACACAAAGCTTTTAAGGTACGGTTGTACAGTGTGACTTAATTTTCCTACTTTAAACATTACACATAAATTTTAAAAAAGGTTCTTCCACTTTTAATAGGGATCAATATTTGCTGTGTTTGATAGCGTTGAATCTGCTAAGAAGTTTGTTGAGACCCCAGGCCAGAAATACAAAGAAACGGATCTGCTGATACTTTTCAAGTAAGTCTCTTTTTAGTGATGTTTCTTCTGGCCACTTAAGTGTATTAAACTGACATTAGGGTTGGGAATTGTATCCTTTGTTGTTGTTTCATTCATATTTGTTTCATGTGAATTTCACATGAGCCAGTGTAGCTAGAATGTGCCGGGAATCTGCCCAGCAGCTCTGGGCATACTGGTCCTTTGCTTTTCTTCCCTAGGCTGCTGGAGTGGCATCCTTTATAAGACTGGCATTTTTATTAGCTTTAGGCATTATTTGAGAAATGTTTGGAAT